>NC_048290.1:21097776-21766526 GCF_009762535.1 Notolabrus celidotus
CTGTAAAGGAAACCAAAGTTCATCTCAGTTTTTTTGATAGACACATGATAAATTTACATATTCACATCTTTTGTTTCTTTTTGTATTTTTTATTGGCAAATATGATATTACATGCTAGTTTTGAAATAGATCACAGCAGCCATATTTCCTTTGTGGGGTTTCCCAACATTTCTAATCATAATAGTCGAATACAAAATTGTGTACTGCAGCTTTAAATGTGGTTAGTGCTTGTGGATCATGCCTCTTCACAAAAAAAAAAAACCTGACTGTCAGAGTGTGTAGTGGTGGAGCAGATGACAACTGCTGAATACCAAAGATACTTCTCACGAAGAAACAGGCTGAGACAGAGAGACACGCACAGTGTGAAAGACAGGGACAAAGAAAGACTGCTGTTGTACTAAGAGTAAAAGAGATGCGATGGAAAAAGAGAATAAGAAAGAAAGAAAACATTTAATCTAGAAAAAGAACTGCCACATGGATATTCCAACAATCTGTTCACGGGCTTAAAGGCTTCAGTGTCTCTTACCGCAGAATAAACAAACGGCTCGGCCTACACTGTCATCACTGGTTACTGGGTGGAGTACTGTTATTAAATCTCTTAGAGACAAGCTCAAAAAAAGAAAGTAAAAGAGAGTAGGCACGGCTAGAGAGGGAGAAGGAGAGAGATAAATATAACACAAACACTTCAAAGAGAGGGAGAGAGAAGGAGAGGAAAGATATTTAAAGCACAGAAAGACGAAAGACAGAGACAAAGGCAGAGAATCCAGAAGGGAGCTCTGATTTGCCGTTTAGAGAAGGTAAGACTTAAATTATATTGTTTATTTTTGGAAGGACTGTCGGTTGTGGAAGTGCAGAGTAGTTCATTTTTGTGCGATTCCTCGCTCTGTGTTGACATAATACTGCCCAGGTCTCTGACTGAGAGCAGTAAGCACACCAAAGTAGCATTCAACAAGTCACTGGCTTCTGTTTGTCCTGGTTTCACTTCAGGATTTAGCTCTTTCCACTGTGTGATTACTTAAGCTGCTGCTATGAATGATCTTCTTTTTTCCTCTCTGCTGTAGTTGATAATATCAGAGATGAATGAACAAGCTCTCCTCCCAGAAATCCAGGCGGGAGATGGGAGGACCCTGTCCAGGTGAGTCACTCCACATGCAGCAGGGACTCTGCTGAGTTTGGCTTACAGTACTCCATGTATATGTTACAAGTAGACAATATTAAACATGACTTTTGTCTTTTGTTCTCTGAAAAGAAAAAACATCTAAAGTGTGCTTTACTTTTGGAAAATAACATTGTAGTATAACTTGTTTATGACTGTTCAGCTACCTTCAACATGTTCTGTACGATTGGTAATCATTGTGTTCATTACAGGGCCGAGTTTCTCTCCCTCCTAAGAACATACAACTGCTTCCTAAAGGACCAGACCCAGCTGCACCTCAGTTACTCTCAGGTATGATGTAATTATATTTAAAGGTTTATTAAAAGTTTTATTAATGCTCAAATGATTAGCTTTGAGAGCCTCTTGGTACTAGGAACTACTCACCTTTTCCTGTCTTTGTGAAGTCTGGAAACTGTAAAGAGAAATACAAGTATGTATTTACAAGAAAAATATCAGAGAGCATTGACCGGATGATTCAGTTTGATAAAAAGTTAGCAAAACTGAGTATTTTTCAAGACAGAGAATTAATTAACTTCATATATAATTACAGAAACACATTTTTAAGGACTTAGTTTGACACAACACGACACAAAGCAGAATTATAACGCTCCTACATACTGCTGTTATTTCTACGCTGACTGTGAACACACCAGAGTACATCAACTTTGCAGCAAGTCACAGCTTACTGCAGCAGAGGATCTGACCATAGGCAGGTCAAGCTTCAGCATAAAGGTGCACATAAGAAATACCTGTTGGCTCTAATTGGACTGTTCTTCATAGTTGTCAACAAAATGAGGTAGTGAAGAAGACTGTTCGAGACTGCAATCACAAACCACTTAAGCATCTTCTGTCTGTTTCTGCAACAGGATAAAGATGGGGAGGTGATGGTGGAAGGCTTCCTGAATATCTCCTGGGGAGTACGGAGGCTCATTAGGCTCAAAATACAGGATGATAAACAGATGCTTCCCTTTGCTCCTCTGCTCTCACCTGACCCTGTCAGTCCAGTCAGCCCGCTCGGAAACAAAAGGTTAGTCATAGCTTCTGTTTGATATTAGTAATGTGCCAGAGCAAAATATAAAAAACTTTAGAACCCTTTTATTGAAAGAACAAACATGTTGGTATTCATTAACATTGCATAAGGAAACAATCTGGTAGCTTTTCTTCTACCAAACTCCATTTAGCTGATGGAAACATTTTGTGTATGCTTCATGAGTCAAAACCAGACAAGCAGTTAGTCATTTATTAAGCTTCAAAAGGGAAGATGATACGATTTTAGTGCCCTTAGAATGTGCCTTTAAGCAATTACGCTAACAAAATCCTTCTATTTGATTTCTCACATGTATTTTGATTTCAGGTTGTCATAAATTTAAACTTACCAACTTTACCAGCAATTTTCAAACCCACTAATTCCCCCTAATCCCAAGTCTGAGCTTCAGCAATCTTGAGGTTGACATAATAACTGTAGATAAACCAACAATAAACAGCTATGGGAGCAGTAACGGACACACCGGCATTTTAAAAAAAATACATCCAAACACAACTCTTTACATGCTCAGGTTTATTTCCCTCTAGTCTGTGCAAACATCTTGATTAGTTGTGTTTCTATGCATCAAGTAATTTACTGGAATGAGATTTTAAGTGTGCAAATATTCATATGAATTAGATCATTTAAATCTTGATTAAATCAAATTAGTTTCACCAGTAAACATAGCTATGTTCACCAACAGGTTTATGTGCGTGAGATGATTTACCTTTGCTTTGCAGAGGTATGACACGGTGGGGGGAGTATGTTGACCTCCACCAGATAGATGAGATGTCAGAGACACCGCAGGACGCAGTGATCAAAAATCCTCTACCAGGTTGTTTTTCATTTTAACTCACATCTTAAAATCTTCCATGTTTGTTTTATTTTTTACATTGATCATGAATGTATCTCTCTTTTCACTGCTCATCCAGAAAACTATGATGTATTTGTGTTGTTCACACTAAATGTTCACCTGAGACACTGAAGCTCTGTGTTTCTGCCTTCTTCAAAGGCCCACCTGTTTATGAGAGCAGCACTCTGCGTCCTCTGAGGCAGAAGAGCTGCGAGCTGGAGGCTGAGTCCAATCTGTTTCGCTGCATGAGCGACGCCTCATTGGTCAAGAGGAGGAGGGGGAAGGGGAAGTCAGCAGCACAGAGAGAGAAAGAGAAACAACATCGCTTCTCTATCAATGGACACTTCTACAACTACAAGGTATGTTTACCTTTAACCCTTCTCAAGGTTTACATGACACATGTCTATTTCTCCCACTACCATCTGCACCATAGCCTACAGTCTCTCTTTGTCCTCTACAGACATCAGTCTTTACTCCATCGTTTGGTACTCCAACTAAAGTTCGTATCAACAGCAGGATGAGCACAGATCAGGTGATTGTACAGCTGCTTAACAAGTTCAAGGTAAGATCTCTGCACAGTCTTCAAAACTGCATGGAAAAGCATGCAGATGTGTTAGAATGCACAAATATCAATCACAGCGATGTAGTTTTTTGGCTGAAAGTCAGTCGTAATGTACTTCCACTTTGGTTTTGGACTGAGTGACTCAGTTTTGTTGTTTAAGTTTTAAAAATGCAGTTTTACAAATTATTTGTGTTGTTAAAGTCAGTATCTAGAGGATGTTGTTTATGCAGATACACAACGTTCTTCTTTCTGTCAATCTATCATTACTCACTAAGGGACTACTGTATTTCATGACCACAGCTTCACTTAATCATTCTGTATCTAAGTACATGCACATTTTGAACACCAACAGGAAACCTTTTTTGGGCTGAGTGAAAACTAAAAATGTGTTTTTTTAACATCATTTATTGATAAAACTTGCAAACATCTTGAAAGCAGGAAATCTTTTTTAGTGGACGTTTTTTCACAGTGGAAGAGCATTTTTTTAAATAATATTTGGATTAATATTACAAACATATGTGCTCATTCAGTGCATTTTAGATCTTGTACAAGCTTTGTACACGATTATTGAGCATTTGAGAAAAATCCACTGTGTTTGGACTCTTAGAAATATATTTCAGTACAAAAAAAGACAGAAATATTGCTGGGAAATCTCTTCTACCTGATCCTACTACTGTGTGAAGCTATGTGATGTATTCATTGGTGTTTGATAATGATATTTTTGATAAGACTCCAGAACTTGAGAACCACTACATACTATCCGTCTCACCACTATCAACTCTCTCATTCTGCATCTCCCTGTGCTGCTCTTTCCCACTGAGGCAGATGTCTGTCTAACATGAGTCTGGTTCTGCTCAAGGATTCTGCCTGTTAAAAGGAAGTCTGTCCTTCCTGCTGTAATTAGCTAAATGCTGCAAAGAACTCTGCTCATGGTGGATTAGAATGAGATCAGACTGAGTTCTGTCTGTAAGATGGGACTGGATCTTATCCTGTCATGATGTAGGGTCTTAGTTAATGAAGATTTTTAGATTGAAACTGATTTAACTGGCAGACACCAAATAATTGTCTCTTTGATGTCTTAATATTTGTGTATGTCCCTCTGACAGATTGAGAATGATCCCCAGGAGTTTGCTCTGTACTGTGTTCACCAAAGTGGAGGTCAGAGGTCACAGTTACACTATCTATAAATAATTTGACTTTGTAAAGTTAGAACATGTTTCACCAATGTTTTGTGTTTATTTCAGAAAAGAGGAAGCTCAGTAACCATGACCAGCCTCTATGGGAGCGTATACTACAGGGACCCTCTGATGACATCATGAGGATCTTTTTGATGGACATGGATGAAGAGGAAGTCAGCGATGATGTGAGTGTTTTTTATAAATGAATTAGAATTTAAGGATTTTACTGTAACAAAGCAGGAATAAAAGGGTAACAGATTCGATATTAGATGAATCATAATATTGTTAATTTTAAAATGTTAAAATAAATTTAACATTTTCTAAACTGATTTTGTATCCTAATGATAAATAAGACTTTAAGCATTAAACTCTCTTAAGCTTGAATTTTAAAAGTTGACATACTAAGCTCTTACATAAAATGAGGGTGTGTCTACATAGTCTACTATGTCTGTTTTATAGGCTCTATTTATATATTTTTCCCAAATACTGGTCTAGTAAATACTTTTCCATTGCTCGGCTCATTTTATGTGAGGTTACCATGACGGTGTGGTTACTGGGAGTATAAAAGTTTTCTTCTTTCCTTTTTTTGTGTCACTCAGCTTGTCTCATTTTCATATCTTAAGGGCTGCTAAAGGGCATATTTGGTTATTCTGCTCATTCTTTCCATGATTAATGTTCTTTACAGTTGAAGACGGAGGCTTGTTAAAGTTTACGAGAGAAACAATGACTTGGAGTCGGTGTTTGTGCAACTTAAATAGAATTCAGAGGTGTTGTTTTTTTTCACATCTTGAAGTTTTGCAGCAGCTAGAAATGACTTGTCCTTGGCCTGGGAAACTTCTTGTTATTTATTGTTAATAACTGGCAGATTTACACTCAGTCAGTTACGGTTCATTGTTATCTCCTCTCCTCTCCTCTCCTCTCCTCTCCTCTCCTCTCCTCTCCTCTCCTCTCCTTACCTCCTAGGTGGCCCAGTATCTAAACTTGGAGTTCCCGATCCTGGAGCAAGTTCTACTGAAACTCAGAGAGGAGGAGAACAGAGAGATTCAAAGGGTCGTCAGCAAGTCAGTATTGTGTCTTAATGAAAAACGGCTTTAGAAGAAGACACTCAGAACTCTGAGTTGGTTCAAGTAAATCAAAGCAACATTTACTGAAAAAGCAACCTTATGTTGGTTTGAGACCTTTGTAAGGCATAAAATCTTTATATTCTCACCACAGGCTGTCATGGCCAATCAGTCATTCAGTCTGACAGTGCACAGTTCTTTTGCATGACTTCATTCTCACACACCACCTGTCAGACAGATGTGCACAGACTCTACTCGAGTAAAAGTATAAGTTAACTAAATTCTTGTAGTAACACTTTGAAAACACATGATGGCACCAGAATTCTAAGTTAGCTTTTACAGAGTCATTCATTATCCATGAGTCTCTGCAGTGTTTTGAGTTTGTGTTTGTTTTCTGTGTTTTAGGTACCACAACCAGCATAGACTCCTTCTACATACGCTGAACTGTAAGACGTCACCTCACACTGAGACAAGCGTCTGATCCTTGAACCACCTACACAAATCCAGTCATCCATCACAGCACTGCTGTACGGATGAACAAGTAGCTGCTGAAAACTTGGGGAAAGTAGTTTTTTTATGCAAATTCATTAACTTTATGAAAAGAAAAGTAAAAGATGATGTTTTGAAGTGATACATCAAAATGAAGAGTACCACAAGATCAAAAAAGAAAGATAAACTAAAACACATGATGGTTTTTTTAGCCCTACAATTTGAAGTCTCATACATCCCTTGCATTCAATACATACTATTTTTTCACTTTTTTTCTTTAAACTGTAAAGTAAGTGAAGTTGTAAGATGCTGTAAATATTTGTAAATCAATTATTTGTCTTTATTAATAAATGTTAATTGTGAAGTCTCCTGTGTTTTGGGCTTTGTGTTTGTGGAGTGTCCCTGCAATTTGTAGTCGAGCAATTAGTTGATTATAAAAAAGTATGTCCTGGACGACACAGTTTTTGGTGTAAACTATTTATTCAATTTAAAGAACATTTAGTATAGACTGGGTATATGGTCCCGTAGGGTCTTATTTCCAAAATTGAAAAACACCTCTGTTTTCTCTTTCATAAACTGAAAAACAAAAGATCTAATTAGAACTAGAAGTTCAAATATAAGACAACTTTATCCTTGTCATTTAACTTACAATGCTGACAGAAACAGACAAAAACAATCACGTGACAAAGCAAGAAAGACAGTCACAAAGATGACAGGCCAATGAATAGAGCAAACTTTCATACGTGTGTGTATCTTTGTATGTTTGTGTGTATTTTCAATGTAATGTTGGCATACTCTATCGTTATGTTGAGTGAGTGTTTTTGGTAAGTACTCTTATTCCTCTGACAGTAAATCTACATATACTGCATATGCATATTCATGATTTTAACTAATTGAAGCCATATGCAGAGGGAGAAGGGAAAGCACACCCCTCTCCTCAACAGTCAAACCCCAAAGCAAGCGCCCACGGGGAGCTCAATCTCAGGCGGGCAGGCTGCAGGATGTGAACAGCAAGATGAGGCTGTGTGATCCAAGTACTAGACCACACAAGACATAGTTCCACTTTATTTACTTTGATTTTGATTTTCTAACCAATATTTTCCACTCAGTTGTTTTTATAAATATGAATTTTGATTTATTGAATTATGTATCCTTTTATTTTCTTGTTCCGAGATGCTTTCAAATGACTCTGGTCAAGTTCCCCAAAGAAAGGAGACAAAAACAACCCCTTTTTACCTTTGAGTGAGGTATCACTCAAAAGTATAATGTAGCAGAGTGACCTAGACTCATACGGCATTGTTCTGTTGACATTAAAACACTTGATATAAATAAGTCTTAATATTTATTTGGTCAGCCATGGCTTTTGATAATGTGTGTGATTTTTTTCATTGAAACAAACTTCGTCCATCCCTTCAGTGTCATATATTACTTCCCTTCTCTGGTGGGTTTGAGTCTAGTTTACTCTCAAACTCAAACTCCATCGCTGTCTATCTGATTTAAATGTGTTTCTACCTTTTCAACCCTGACCTACTCACCTGCTTCAGATTCAATCACTAACAGCTCTTGCTTCACCTGTACATGTGTGATTTTGCTCACTGAAAGTCCATCTGAAAATACAGCTTGTTTAAACCCCTTTATCATAGCTGTTGGTTTAACATTTAGTATTTAGAGACACATTTATGACCAAAGAAACATACATTACCTTACTTATTTCAATGGTTCAATGTAAAATGATATTAGATTTCTTTTTTGTATTATAAATAAAAAACTATATAATATTCTATTGTATAAAATGTAACATTCTCTATTGCATAGTGTGTGATTTTATTACCTCACAGGTTTAGTTTTACAAAACAAGCATTCTGTTATACTCTTCTTTTTTCATTGCTGTATATACATTTACAGTGTGTGAGTCTTTGTGTGTCAATGGATGTTAACGTAAACTGCTTGCATGTGGAAAACACAGACCTCCTAATAGTTAGATAATGGTGGAGTGTAGAGTGAGCGGAGCTGCCTGGGCTGTTTAGTGGTAAAGCCTTAAAAACATTTGCCAGCTCACCACACAGCCTCATACGACTATTACCAAGAACTGAGCGATATTTTCCTCTGACATGAAGAATGACCAAATGTGGATAAACGGTGGCTGCTTGGTATGTGGAAGAATAGAGTTTCCATGTGATGTGTGCCAGGGTGCTGGAAGATTTAGGCCTTTGAGAAATGGAAAGAGTGGCATGGCAGAGCTTTAGTGGAGGAGATCTTCAAGAGAACATTCACAATTTTATTAAAACAATAAATACAAAACATAAGATTCGGTAAATAACTGAGGAAGGATAGGATTTTATGACATTTTGTGCCCAATCGAAACAAACTACTTTCTACATTTTTTATTTAAGTCTAACAATTGTACAATTCATAAAATTAAATGTACTATTATTGATGGTGTTTAACACCCAACTCAACTTTATTTATATTGCACCTTTCATGCATACCAGCATGTAGCCCAACGTGCTTCAGAAAAGAGCAGAGAGACAGAAAAGAACAAAAATTGGTAAAATAATAAAATAAATAATAGTAAAAAATACTTAGAAATAAAATAAAATCAATACAGTAAAAAAACTAAGTAAAGGTAAAAAGCAATATTAGAAACCATTTAAAAATTAAAAGGATCAGATAAACACAAGAAATAAATTTATAACTAAATAAATAAGATAAATAAATGTTAAAACAATGATTTTAATAGTCAGAAAATGTATCATCCTTTCTGTTTAGACTCTTAACATTTAGAAGCTTTCTAAGTTGTGAAAAGCTACCTCACTTTAAAGAAATGTAAAACTTTTGGTCTACTCCCAAAGGATTTGGGTGTAGACCACTTTGAACTGTTTATATTTTCCTTGTGCATCCACAGTGGATTAAATGTTGGTCGACTGACTTTGGAGCAGAAGATCAAGTAGTCCTCACAGATCTCATACATTATTAATCGTTTCTGATGGAGAAATTTAACATATACATTTGTGAACAGAAACACATACCACGTACCTATTTTATGGGAAAAGCTTTTAGTCTTACATTTGTACACCCCTGACTGCCACCTGAGAAGGTGCAGGGAGTTCCCTGTTGGAGATTACCCATGCATTTAAACGTTTGTTTACTGGGTTAATGTTTTGCTTTACATTAAGTCTGTTTACAATCCCTTCTTCTTTTTCAGTGTATAAAAGCAAGAACACAGCTTCTGGCTGTCATTCTCCATGAAACAGTGTTTGGTGTGACAATGAACACGTGTCTTGTCTCCGCAGTGCTGGCCCTGCTGGTGGGCCTGTCCACTCAGAACGATTCTCTGGTAAGACCTCTTTCACAGAAAAGACATATTTTCTCTAACTGTTTATCTGATTCTTTTTTTAGTTCATTAACTATGATTGAAGAAAGTGAATAGCTACAATTACATCTTGAGAACTTGTAGCTTTATTCAAGCATTCAGAGTTGTGAACAAATGAAAACAATGACCTCAGTTCATTCTCACATGTTTAAAAAAATAACCTTAATTGCCTTTTGAGGCTTTATGGGCTGAGAGAACAGCTTGAGTGGTTATTGTAACAACCAGGGACTGAGTGTGCAACAGCTCTCAAAAAGCTCCAAGTACAAAGATGTGGTTTTTTTTAAAGAAAGCCACACACACACTTTCAAATAAGTGCTAGCCTCTGTTGAGAATAATGGAGTATGATAAAGGATAGTAACAAAGAGATGGCAGAAATGACTGGGAATAAACAAATAAAAGTAGCATTTTCAATCAGCTGATGGTCCTTATGGATACATATATTGGGTTGTACTGTTTTGTGTATAAATGTCAAGCTATGGAAGGATTTATTGACAAACTAGACTCTAAGGCTTGGATGGTCCACATTGAAATAGTTTATGTAGAATTTGATCAAAAAGAAATACAATCAACAGTAAACAGGAGGGGAGTGCAGTGCAAGACCACCCCTCCAATGTATGGTTTTTATTTCAGAAGGTAATGCTAAAGTTAGGGGCTTGTTACTTAACCATATATGGCTATTCTATAGGTACATAATTCATGTATACCAACCTAAGTCAATCAATAAATTAATCTTTATTCATAAAGCACCAAATCCCAACAAATATTATCTGAAGATTCTTTCCAAACAGAGCAGGTCTAGACCGTACTCTATGTTATATTATTAACAAAGACCCAACATCTATTTAGGGTAAGATCCGGTCCCATCTCATAGTCTGGACTCAGTCTGATCTCATCTTAATCCACCACGAGCAGATCACTTTGCAGCATTCAACAAGTTACAACAGCAAGAACAAGCTTCCTTTAACAGGCAGAAACCTTGAGAAAAACCAGACTCATGTTAGACACACATCTGCTGAGACTGAGTTGGAAAGAGGGATAGAGGAGATGAAGAGAGAGGGATTATAGTAGTGAGACGGATAGTTGTAGTTGTAGCAGCTTGAGTCTGGCACGCCAACAGCAGCAGACCGTCTATGGCAGTGACTCAGAGTTGTTAAGTGTTGATTGACAGTGACACCACAATGTGGGCCTGCTACTGTGCCTGAGAGTGGGAGACATTCTGTCTGGTAAACATGGACAGGGGCAGAATCTGTGAAATAATGTTGGTTTTTGTGGGAACACGTCTTGTTATCATTGCAGATATGTCAGTACGTAGCACTGTGAGTGAGTCACGGTGAACAGGAGATGGTAGGCGACACTAAGCTTGACCCTGCAGGCCTGTATGTAATCTTACACTGGTAGACACTGGTAGCATAGGTTAAGATGTCAAAGACGACACAGACATCTTCAATCACACAAACATTTTCACTTTGTGTCTCCTCAGGTGCGACCAGATGAGGAAGGTAACTGTTTTTCCCTTTATAAATAAATAAAGTTTCTGCAATAGATCTTCATGCTTAGTGACTGAATCCTTTAAATTTAGATGTGAAGACAGAGGAGCCAATCCGTTTGGATATAATAGCTAAAATTCTGGAGGCAAATGAAGGTATGTTACACTAGTTTAGGGATAATATCACAATATCATCTGCATACAGGGTGAACCAAGCATGACTTGGTGCTTTATTCAACATGTTATCAACATTGTCTTATTCCAGGGATAAGTGAAAATCTGGTGGAAGGTGATGTCGCTTTGTCAAAGAAGAGGAATGCCATGAAATGCTGGGGCAGTGACTGCAAATGGGAAAAATCCTACAATGGACTTGTTGAAGTACCCTACAGCTTCAGCGATTACTTTTGTGAGGCATAAGGAATTTATTTAGAACAATAACCATTAGTATGACAACAAGAAATAATGGAGGGAATGCTTTGAGTAGGTATAAGGATGTTCTTATTATTATTATATTACTATGTTTGTGTTTTTTTGTAGATGACAGTGAAAAGGCCTCCATAGAAAAAGCTATGGAAACTTTCCACAGCAAAACCTGCGTTCGCTTTGTTCCACATCGTGGCCAGTCTGACTACCTCAGTATTGAGAGTGAACTCGGGTGAGTGCAGTAAAAGAAAAAGCTCAAGATGAGTGAAGGGAAACACCTGCCTATCATGACATAACCCTGTGTCTCTGTCCTCCTCTGGGCTGAAGGTGCTGGTCTACCATCGGCAAAGATGGAGGGAAGCAGGTGATTTCCCTGTCTGTGTACGGCTGTCTGGATCACGGGATTGTTCAGCACGAGCTCCTACATGCTCTTGGCTTCCATCATGAGCACACAAGAAGTGACAGGGACCAGTATGTCAGGATCAACTGGGAAAACATCCCATCGGGTGAGCTCTAAACCCCATAGCAGGACCTCATTGCTCACAGAATATGTTTACATGTTTCGCTGAGCTGAGGTGAGGTGAAGCAATTTTTAAAAGTTGTATTTAAAAACGGATAACTAAGTGCAGGAATGATATAATCCTACTAACATATGCTTTATGTATTTACAGCTCAAGTCTTCAACTTCAACAGAAAGGACACGGACAACTTGTACACACCCTATGATTACTCCTCTGTCATGCACTACGGAAGGTAACATCTTCTTTTATAGAACGACTGAGCTCCATCCATCCATCCATCCATCCATTATCTTGACCGTTAGGGGTCACGACTGAGCTCTTTCAATTATTTTTATTATATGTTATCATCTTCTTAGTGTTCTGTAAAACTTTTTGAATATTGAATTTGTCTTTTTGAGGCCACTCTTGGGTGGCAAATCATGCAGTCAGTACAACTTTCACGTATTATTACTCTAAAAAATAATGACACTACTAAGATATTCATTTACTCATTAAAAACACTGAGAAGCAGCACAGATGAGATGGAGCTAAACAATTAAGTTGGGGTCCAAGGTTTGAAATATGTGCTGACAGAGGCTAAGACAATGTAGAGTTGAGTCTATTAATCAATTATTCCTACACTCCTAGATTACAAAACAGTAAATAATAGAGCGTTAAACCTGTTATACCTGCAATGACACTTGTTTTAAATGTTCCAGCATTTCAATAGAATAAATAAAAGACTCTGTTTTATCAGCTTTGGATTTTAATTGATTTTATTTTCTTTTGCTGTAGGACTTCCTTCACATCAACGTATGGAGCAGACACCATTACCCCCATTCCAGATTCCTCTGTACCAATTGGACAAAGGGATGAGATGTCTGATACTGATATCCTCAGGATCAACCGGTTTTACAGTTGCAGTGAGTAACAAAATATCCTCCTGAACAGCTTGATGCAATGCCTTCCCTACAATATAAATACATTTCAAGGTTTGCCTGCTTGATTGCATGGAAAATGACTTAAAGAGATAGGTTGCATTCTGGAAACATTGTTCAGACTTTTTCTTTTTGCTTGTTATGTAGGATTTAAAGGTTTCATCTTGTATGCTTTGAAAACAAACATACAAGATGACCTCAGTCTTGGTTCTTTGTGCTGACTCATCACATGTCCCTTTTGGTTTTTTTCAGACATTTGAAAGGAAATGGATGACAACTCTGCCTTCAAAAGATATCTGTTTGAATGGCATTGTGAAATAAATATAAAAATAAGAGTTCATGTGGTTTTTGCTTTTTGCATAAAACATCCGAAATCATAATTTGTTAGGTTTTTAGCACTTTTCAAATAAGCAATAGCTTGTTATGCTATGATATCTAGCATTCTATTCTCTTTGCAAAAGCACGTAATACCATTAACTAGTGAAAAAAGGCAAAAGATCACTTTATAAAATATAAGTAGAAGTCAGAAAGCATAAATAACAGTTGAAGAGTTCATTTGCCAAAACAGATAACTCACTTTTTAACATTCTTCAAAATGTTTCACAAAACATATTTTTTGTATTACTAGCTTAAGGTATTATCAATCAACTGCAGTTGGGTGGCTTTGCGCAAGACACAATTACATTACTAATTAGAGGTATCTTCAAAAATTAACATTACTAAAAATGTATATCAAAAAGAAATGTTTTTTTTATTTAAAAAAAAACAAGTTATCTGTTTTTGCAAATTAACTCTTCAGTTGTAACTATCGTCATTTAATGTATTGATTGTAGAAAAAAATGATCTACCTGCTCATAGTTTCCTATTCCAGACTACTTTTACTGAGACACTGATGTGTCATTGTTTGAAACTGTCCATCATATTAAATATGATACTTCACAGCTATCGCTCTAATAAACTGTAAAATATGTATTCAGGAAAAAATGTCTCACATGGTATAAAATGGAACAAGGTTGTTAGAGCTTAAGTAAAGCTAAACTTTATCAATTATCATAAAAAAGGTTACACAACATCCTTATGCTTCCTGCAGTTGTGCAGCTTGAGCTCATGCTTGTTGTCGCGGGGGTCGAAGGTCACCTCAAAGGAGCACTTGATATGCTGCAGAGACCAACAAAAGACAAGGACAAGCGTGTAAATGTTAAGCACAAGAAATTCAGCTTACATTGAATATGTTGCTATTTTAACTTAAAACAGTGGGGGAAATATTGCTGAGTTAACACATCTTCATCCTCACCTTTTTCATCAGACTGCAGCTGTTCAATAAGTCATTGTTCTCTGTTTTGAGACACTTGGTTTTTCCTAGGACTGCGTCAATCTTATAGTTGATCACATTGGTTACCTGATAAGAAGAGGAGAAATAAACATTAAATGTTGTGTCACAGTATGGCGACGAGGTGGCATTAAGGTTCTGTTGAATAAAAAGAAAAGGCACCTGGCTGCGAGCAGAGTTGATGGACACCAGTCTAAACATCCTCCTGCTCTTGGACTTGGTGTTGAAGTCATTCACGGCATGTTGAACTGCTTCCTGGACGTCGTCTGACTCTGGATTCTTATCAAACCAGCCACCCAGGAGAGGCACTTTCTCTGTGTGAAATAAAACACAGTCACAAGGTCAGTAAGGATAGCTTTTAAAAAGTCATTACAGAACATATTACCTCTGAAGATCACTACATGTGTGGGGCTCAGTGCACTAATATGCAGGTAAGAGGAGGAGGTAAATGAGTGCTATTTTCAAGAAAGTAAGCACACTACACATAAACACCAACACTAATTGCACAGCCTTACACAAACACACACGGCCAGCTGCTACATGTTATGACTGTCTATGTTCCCTTTTGGGGTTTTATGCTCCTTCACCCTGAACATTTGTTGCTTCAGTCCAAAACATCACTCAAGAATTTGGAAACTATTAGACCACCAAATCATAGACTCAGCCAGTTTTATGCTAACACTTGTTTTACTCAGCCAAACAAAGCCTCAGTCATCAGGACAGGGATATAACACAGATTTCAGATGTAGTAATTTGCAGCTCTTTAACCATGGGTGGGCCAGCCAGTCAAAACAATGCAGGTTTTGTTTGCTGCTTTATTGAGTTTTATTAACAGTTTTAGCAATAGTAATGGGTTTGATGCTTTAGTGATGGCAATGTTTGTCACATTTTTACCAAACTATATAGATCATCATAAGACTTATTAATCCTGCCAAGAGAATGAATGTCATGGACTTCTTTCATCGCCTGACTGATGTGGTGGTGATTTCTTCACAACCACTATGTCAGTATTTCCACTTACATAGTAAAGCTAAACAACCAAGCAATACATTACTGGTACTCTGACAATGTGTCTTTTGTTTCTACCATGACTTCTCCTCTTAAATTAACAATAAGACGACATTTGTGGTTTTACTCAAATTAAAGAAAATTGAATGCACTACTATCAATCTATGTCATGTTGAATCCATTATAACACATTTTTTTACCACTTGAAAAAGTACTGTAAAAAAGGAAATACTCCTTGAAGCCTTCATCAGTTGCATTTCAAATGAAGCAACAGTTATCAAATAACTTTCAATTCAGCGTTCTTGGCCTCCTCTGAAGCCCTGCATCAGTAAAATAAACCATCTTCACGCATCCTCGGTAAACACCAGTTATCTAACAGGAGCCACTAATATTTGAAAAACTGTTGAATTAATGATGAGAGAAACTGACTTGACTGTTTTTATTCCCAAACCAAACTCTGCTCTGCCAAATTAAATACCATCTGACCAATGAAAACTTTCCCTGAGTGCTGGCTCAGCCAAATTATCTGAGTCACTCTACCCGAACAGACAGCAGCAGAGCCACCGACTGTTGACTGAGAACATACATGAACAAGCTCTGTTTCCATTATGTCATACTGGCTGACAATTGGAACATCCACCCAATGATATGTTCTGTATGAAAAAGCTTTAAATCATTGAAGGATGAATCCCTTTTTGACGGATTAAGGTTAGAAGCTCACAGAAGTGTACTCTATGTCCTATTAATTTATTCCGTTAACATTGTGCTTTCTATATTTGGCAAAGTTACAACAATTGGTTTGATGAATTCTCTAGATTGTTCGTTCTATATCTGACTCGAATGTCTGTGTTACTTTCATTGTTCCACAGTTATGCTGTCCTTTCAATCAAACTATTACCTCTATTTCTGTTTTCTTTAAAACAGAAAATCTGTTGAATCTGTTTCCTCCAAAACAAAATTTGAAGCTGAATTCCAAAGTTTAAAAAATCCAAAATAGACTGTTCCCCACAACTTTGTTGATAGAAGACCCTTCAGAAGCTTAACATAGTATCATCCTAAGCTAGTAGGATTTTTTCAAGTCAGTATTGGAATTAATACATAATACTGAGTGACGAAGACTCATCTGACTCACAAGAGTAAGGGCAATGCAATGTGGTTAAGCAGGGTTGGTGTGGAGTATGAGTAGTTCTAGTACGAAGAGCTTACATCTTTCAATCTTTGTTTTCATCTTTATATATTTTATGCATTTGGGTATTTTCCCAGTACAGTTAGTTTATAATCAATAGTTTGTAACTTGTAGCTGGACTCCCTGCTGTTCTCAATATTTATAGTCAGTTAGAAACGTTGTCCCTACATTTTAAAATTTCCTCCCACAGAGTAGGAAACACAAAGTTGGTTGATTTTCTGTTTCAGTAGATATACTTATCTAATTTCCTCTGTGTCTATTTTTTATACGTCTTATCCATATCAGAACTTACTTGTTGTGATGATTTCCTCCACAGGCATATCAGCCATGCTCAGCTGGACGACTGAGAGACATATCAGCACTGACAACGGCAGATACATTCTCTCACAAAGGACTGGTGGAGGATGAATTTCCAGAAAAAAAAAGGCTTCAGATGAGCTCAACACTTAAGTCAAGCTGCCAAATATCTCACAGACGTTCTATGGTGTTGGAGGCAAAGTGATGGCATGGATGATGGGACACAGAGAGAAAGAATAGACAAAAAGGAGGAGAAAGTTATTCAAAAGTGATCCGAAAATACTGCAAAATAGAGACAGTGGAAATGTGACACAAAGATAGAAACAAAAGTAGAACTTTTTAGCTTTTTGAAAGTGGAAAAAAAATGGGAGCTCACCTTTGAATGCTGGAGCAACAGTGAGCCAGACTGGGAAAATAAAGTCTGCGAGAGAGAGACAGAGGGTGACTGCTGTTATGTGAATGGCAGTGGCAGTTCAGCATTTAAGCTCTGGTATGTTTAGCAAGTCAGTGAAGACCACACCCACCCACTGCCTGGTAATGACGTCATGCAGGGATTTAACAACCATCAGCGGCTTTAGGGAGCGTGTGACAGAGTGTGCTTGACACAGAAAAGGTAGAAGGGTAGTGAGGGGGTGTGTCAGATATGTATGTTCCATTGTGTGTGCTGTTGTTCTCCTGTGCTCTTTGTCTTGCTGTGTTCGTATACGTGTGGTGGGTGTGCACTGTGAAGTCTGGTTATGTGAGTTGTCTTTGTGGATGTGTTTATTTGCATTATGTCAGTTTCCTTACATGGGCATGCGACGCACCTTTGTGGAGTTGTGACTCAAACTCTACTGGTTACACATGTGGTGAGTCAGTGTGCCATCTGTAGCGCACAGCAGAACAGTTTTGCTTTTTCTAGTGTTCTGGCTACATCAACATCCTGTCCAGAACAGTTGTTATCATGTGATGGAGGGTTATTCTGATAGCAATGAATAAACAAAACGCGTCAGCATGTGGAAATGAGTGGAAGTGAACTGGCTGTTCTTGTGGCTGAATGACTGACGGGTCATTTGTCAGTACTTTTTAAGGATACCTCTATCTCAGCAGCATAGTGAAGTTACGATTGAAATATCAATACCTAGTGTTTTAGCATGAAGCTTCAAAAGTTGGTCGTAACAGCCTTGTGTCATATTGAAGAAGATGATGTGTATGTCAGTAGATTTTAAAAACCGTGTACATTTCACCTATTTAACCTGAAAACACAATTACCTAACAAAAGATGATGTTTGGGACATTAAAGCCTGGTTTACATATCTGCGTTGAAACAGCTCTGTAGGCCTGTGAAGCCCTTTTCCAAAGCAGATGCCTACGTACATAACCTGGCATGCACCGTCTCCGATATGTGACTATGCATCAGGACAACGCAGACTGCAAGCCCTGTGATTGGTCCCCTGGACAGCATTGTATTTTCTGTATTTGCAGCACTTCCGGAATTGTTGCACATTTAATTGCCCGTACATTTAATCTCCTTTGACGACTCCTCTCTATCCTTCTTTGTAATAATTGCTATTGATGATGATAAGCAGAAAGATGTGTTAGCTCTAAATTAAAATAATATGTTCGGGATCACTGTGAAAGAGCAAGAGACAACCCTGCCCCCAAGGGAAGGGTCACTGAGTCAAGGGTCAAAAGTGACACAGGCATTGCTAGCATACACTGCCTCAAGTTTTTCATCCACCATTCTTGCAAACAGTGGACTACACATCAAACCACACATCTCTGAAGGTTTACGGTCAGAGAATGCTTGATCCAAAAAAGGCAACATGATAGAAATTCTTGAAGATGTTTTGCCTCTCCTCCAAAAACACTTGTTTGCTTCTAAAACGACTGCTGGATGGAGTGAGAAGATATAAGCCTCTAAGGGTCGTCAGTACTAACGGTTGTCACAAGAGTCGTTGACTTAGCTCTTCAGGGTCATTCAGGACTTCAGTTGTCTGTGGGTTGTTTGGTTCACGAGAACCCCAGAGTGAATGTGGCCTAACTTGTTCGGACAGAGAGTTCTAAACTGCTTTATATGTTGGAGGTAAGAGGTGTCTTAGGCCACCACCTCTGTAAAGGGAAGGTTGTTCAAGCTTAACATTGATGGCTTCCTTGATATCACTATTAAACCAACAGCCTCCTTTGCCCAAAACTACTCAATGGAGTGGTCCTTGTGCTTGAGATTTAAACGTACAGCTGTGTCCTGGCCTGAGGGGCTGGCTCTCCTGTGATGGGCCATGTGTCTGTGGAGCTGGGCCATGTGTCTGTGGAGCTGGGCCATGCATATGTGGAGCTGGGCCATGCATCTGTGGGGAGGTTGCTTAGTTTCAGTGCTTGGTGAAACTAAGCAACCTCACCAAGTTCAGTTGCCTTTTAAGATCAAGCTTTGAATTACACATCAAACAGATGTGGAGAAACATAAGAGGAAAGGAGACATCTGGCAAATCAATGATACTCTAATTTTTAACTCCGTTTTGGTCTCCACCAACCACTGAGCCACATAAAGAGGGAGGTTGTCTTTTCCTGTTTCTTATCTCCCTCATATGTTTCAGGTCCTGTAGAAAAAAAACCTCACTTCTTTCTGATTGTTACAAAAGAGAAAGAAATGTAAAAAAATAAAAAAAGTCTTCTGTTTTGACATTACATTTCTCCTCATCAAGGTTGCAGGTATTTTTCCCGTTATATGGGATGACAGCATTCTTTTATGCGGTCATAACAAACAGACAGGAGCATATGATAGAGGGAGAGAAAATAGAGACACTGAGGCCAATGATGAGGAAAGGGAGAGAGCATCAGATAATAGGAGACAAGCAGTGCAGAAACTACACGGCATGAACTTAGCATGCAAATGTGTATGGGTGTGCTTCCATGTGAGCAGGAAACAATCTCTGAATAAAGCTTTTTTATTAACAAATGAATCATTAAATCAGATCGATTACTGCTGGCATATTTGAGTTTTGATTTAAGGTAGAAAACTGATATTGTACCAACAGAGAGTTTATTTGTCTTGCATTTGATATGTTTTACCAACACTAGCTCTGCTGCTTCCCCTGCACAAAGCATGATGGGATACTTGGCAGCACGGATCTGGCTGACAGCAACACTTCATAACAAAATATATCCTTTGTTCTATGTAAATCATATATTTAAAAGCAAACAGTGGTGTACTATAAAGTAGTTAAACATTGTGGAGTGTTGGTTTACTGAACAGACTCCTCAGTTTAAGACAACAAGTGAAGCAGCGGAAAAACACACAATAAACAAACAAATAAACCTGATACCCATTTTCTTTGCATAATATATGGATGAATACAAGAGGAATAGAACACTTCCTCGATAGATCTGTATCAGACTTGCAGCAAATAAACAATTCTGGCTGGTTTCTTGCCTGAGCCTGCCTATTTTACCAGGGATTTCAGGTGTGCATGTACTTACATAGCGTGCAGCTCCTGAAAGCAGAGTGGACTTCAGTATGTAGTGAGTGAAAGTGCACAGCAGGGGGAGGCAACACCCTTTGACATGATGCAACAGGTTGTTTGGGCTAAACTATTGTACTTTCAATGAGCCACTCTGCTGTTTTTCAAGAACACAGTTATCCCTCACTGTTAACTTGTTAAATGTAATGTTTCATATTTAGTGCATTTCCAATTTGGGGATTTTGAGCTCATGGGGTCATGAGTCCTGGATTTTGTCAAACAATAGACCATGACCTACATACAGTGCAGTATTATAAATAGACAGAGACCCAAAGTTTAAAGTCATCGCAAACTGCTACTATAGTAAGTTTATATATGCAATAGGGACATAAATCAATCAATCAATCAATCAATCAATCAATCAATCAATCTATCTATCTATCTATCTATCTATCTATCTATCTATCTATCTATCTATCTATCTATCTATCTATCTATCTATCTATCTATCTATCTATCTATCTATCTATCTATCTATCTATCTATCTATCTATCTATCTATCTATCTATCTATCTATCTATCTACCTGTCTGTCTGTCTGTCTGTCTGTCTGTCTGTCTGTCTGTCTATCTATCTATCTATCTATCTATCTATTACAGGTAAGTATACAGACATGTAATGATGAGAGAGATGAGACAGGTGGAAAAACTCCAGCTGCATAAATATAGATCAGATAAATGACTGAAAACAAAGCACAGCCTTCACAGAGAGAGCAAAGATACAGATAGGTGTGAGAAGAGATGAGCAGAAGGGAACAGACTGACAGGCATGCTTCACAAGCTCAGGCAGACAAACAGGGAAATAGCCAGAAAAAGATATCCTGAAAGAATTAAACAATCCAGATGGACAAAAGATAAACAAAAACAAGAAGCAGATTCAGTTCAGGTCAACATCAATATTAACTACAGCCTCAAGACCACAGATCTGATTGAACAGCACAAAAAAATTTAAAATCTAAGCTAAATCATGTGCTTTTCCTGGGTTATACTTAATGCTACAATTTGTCAAGTGATATTCTAAAAACTTGTTTAAGATGATGTATTATACAAACAAGACTGAACATGCAAAGACAATGACAGAGAGCAAAGTCATCTATGGGCCTTGATGGTGTTCATAATCAGACATACTGTAACTCATCCAAGCTGTGGCAGGTCCAGGTCAGAGGCTGCATTAGTTCAAATTGGAAATCCCCCCTTTTCAATGGGATAATTGATGTCAGTATTGTTTATCTGATGAATGGACTGAGCGCCAACATCCAGATTCTTCTCGTCCAGTCTGTCCAGGTCGAAGGTCACGGTTATTTACAACACAAAGAAAAATTGTATCAGCTTTTATATTAATAGATGTGAAGAATATGAGTTAAAAACATTACTTTACTGATTTATTCTTATGTTTTTGGTAAGGCTGTAACGTTGTAGTTCTGCTCTATTTTATATATTTGATATATGAGATGAAAAAAATATTGCAGAGGTGTTGATTTCAATCATACAGTATTTTTGACACTGTGGTGTTGTATTGAAGTACATAACATTGACGAATGTGTTTTTCCACCTCCATGTGGGAGGATGAAAGGTCACTGCTTTGGATAATGAGCTGTAATTGTCATCCAATTTATTGTCTACTAAAGCAAAGAGCACAGGGACATTAATGGATTTAATGTGTTCTGTACCCATCACTTACTAGGTATGCTACTGAATAGATAAATAAATAAATAACTTGTGTGTTCTCTCGTGAAGGAGGATTTAGAAGCACCGTGCAAATGTGTGTAAAACATGAAAATGCTTATTTTTGTCATCTATGTCATCTATATCTATCTATGTCAGGTTGTGAAGGGGTACAGCTAGATGTGCTGTAGAAGCACAACATTTGTGGACTTGCTGCATCCATTCATGTACAGGATGTGCAATACTGTTTATTATATAACCTTCATCCTCTTGTATGTTCTTACCCCAAATAAAAGGCTGGCACAAAAAAGTGTGACTTCTATATTAATGTTATAGTTTGCTTGAAATGTATTTGTACCCCATACCCTGTTCACTGTAATAATCAATCAATCAATCAATCAATCAATCAATCAATCAATCAATCAATCAGTCAATCAGTCAATCAGACTTTATTTATAAAGCGCTTTTCATACAATGACATTCTGACACAAAGTGCTGTACAAAACACCTAAAATAGAATAAATTAAAAAAAAAAAACACCCCAACCCTGACCCCAAACCCACCCCACAATCCTAAGGTTAAGAACACAATATATGCAACAATAGTAATAAAAACAATACAAATAAAATAAATAAATGAGAAATAAAAAATAAGTTGCTGAATGAATTGAGGGAACACTCACATCATATCTTAATGAGGAAACACTGGAGGTTAAATAAGATGTTAAAACTCGACACAGGAAATTAAAATCACTAAAATAAAATACATTTCTAAGATAATAAAACACTACAATATTAAACCATTAAAATAAATTAAGATGCTACACTTAGAAAATAAAATAAACAGGTACACAAATAAATACAATATAATAAAAGTGACTAAAATTTGAACTAGATAATAAATAAATAAATAAATAAAACTGTTATCAGAATGAAACTCAGTTAAAAGCGAAACCAAAAAGGTAGGTCTTGAGTTTACTTTTAAAAATGTTGCATCATGAATGCTAAAAAATGAATATAATCAGGTTATTTGAAAACAACTAATTTATGTTAAAATAACTAGCATAGTCAGCTACTGAATGAAAAGATGGGTCAATTATTAAACTAAATTTTACAAGCAAAAACTATATTTATGTCGTTGTGCAAAAAAAGTGCATATATTTTCTTATCTTGAAATGTGTGTTTCATGTTAAATATCACGTGACAACTAATGCAAAAATGAAGTAGTTCCATATTCTTGTCAGTGTCTGTTTATCTGACACATTCCTTGCACCCCTGTCCTGGGATCAGTGCTCATAGCTCATGCTCCATAATCCCTTTACAGTCAGGACCCGCCCACTCTCCACCAGGTGATTGACAGCCCGCTCAGCCAACGAGGTGTCTGCCGACTTGTCTGGCGTCCTTCCTTCCCCCCCTCCTTCTGCTTGTCCGACTTTGTTGCTCTCCTGCCCCGCTAGCTAGTCTCCAGTCTCTCCGGGGAACCGAGGAACAACTCGCCAAAGTCCCAACCATGGAAGGCGACAACATAATAATGCCTGTTTGACTCGGGGACACATTTCAAGGTGAGTTTTGGCGATTTAAATTGTTAAAACTGGGGAGGAGAGAATTAGCGGCGAGGAAGCTGTGTGTGCGTGTGGAGGGGGGGGGGAGAAAAGTTTATCCGCCTCACTACATGGGACAGGAGGGGAGAGAGGGGAGAGCTACTCCAATGTTATTCACACCGTGGATGTGTCACGCTGTAAGGTTGTGTGTTAGTGTCTTTAGCTTATGTGGCACCCCAAACACTAAAATATTTATTTACTGGTATGCCTCATAGTGTTGTCTCCAAGAATGTCACTTTAAATGACTGCTTTTAAAATATAATATAAAGTCATTTTATGTCTGCTGTTAATTGTAAAAACCGAGCATGGGCTGTTTGCTTATATGACAGTGAAACATGTATGAGTATGACACTATTGAATACATTTAATGTAATTATAAGCAGTTACATGCCTAGAATGAACTGACTCCTCATACTAGACTTGTGTTATGTGTGGTAAATGAGTTAAGTTGTTTGTTTTTGTGTATGCAACACTGTTTATTTGTGGGTATGTGCTATGTAGTGAAGTAGAATAGAGAGCTGAAAGCAACATAAAGCAGCATTGTTGTTTAACGGGCTTTTAATTACTTGTTTTGCTTCAATCTCTTAAACCAAAGCACAGAAATGCATTTAGCTGTGTCACGTTTAAGCACTGAAATCATGAGTCATGCAAAATCACTTGTTGATATGATAAACAAAACTGGTGTTCATCCTGCTCTTCTCTCTGTATGCATAATATTAGTCTAATGAGAGTCAAATAAAATACAGACAGACAGACAGACAGACAGACAGACAGATAGACAGACAGACAGACAGATGGACAGAAAACAACAGTGGGACTGGATTTCACTACAGATGTGCATTCCTCCAGCCAGTGGAGTGATGAAGCCTTAAATAGAGCTCAACAGGAATGCAAACACACCGAGCAGAAAGACGAGGCCTGGGGGCTTCATGGGAATAGGGGCAGGGATGGTAGGTGGTTGAAGACTCCAAGTGTTTTTGCTCGAAATTGGCCTCAATTTGTTCCTCAGTAATGTCTCCCCATCTTAAGCTACACATCAGTCAGTCTTCATACCATTAAGGTAGATTCTTCACTTTTTATAGCTTCAGGACCTCTTCGAATCCAGACTGCCTTTGTATGAAAGCCACACTAAGGTACAAGAGATGAGCCTGCATCACTTCCTTGCATCTATTTTATGCATAACATAATATAACTTAATTGTATTCTTTAAATTTTACATTTGAAGTAAATACTAGGAATATTTTAACACAGCCATTAAGGAGTTGTGCTTCTTAAAGTGTTACCTAAGCTGTGACCTCCAGTTTTACAAATATGAAGCCAGTGCCTAAAGCCTGGTTTATACTTGTGCGTCGAATCGACAGACTATGCTGCAGGTCCTGTACCTCCACAGAGGCCTACACACGTAGCTGACGCGCACCTCCTTTAAAATGTAACTATTGAATCTTGAACTTTAATCCATGCAGACCGCAAGCCCTGTGATTGGTCCGCTCTGCCGCATTGTATTTCCCACTTTTACAGCACTTCAAGGATCACTGCATATCAACCATGCATTTCATCTCTGCTGACATGCCCTCTCTATTTCCCTCTGTAATCATGTCTGTATGATAAACAGAAGCAGCTGTAAATTAACATCATACACTCTGAATCGCTGTGAAAAAGTAAACAGACATCATAGCGAGACCGGAAACAGGCGGCCCGACTACCAGAGAGACCACACTGACCTCAAGCGATTCGGCAGAGAATTGCTGGGGGTCACGGACACATCGATGCACAAGTATGTAGTACTCATGTCTGCGTCGATCACTGATTCGTAGAAGTGTAAATCAGCCTTTAGTGTTAAAAAATGCAGTTCATGGAGTATCCGCTTGAGGCTGGCAACAGAATCACCAGAAACCACAAACACACTTATTCAAAAACGACAGCAAAAAAATACATATTTATGGTCTGGTTTAATTCTCATTAGATAACTTCTCTATTGGCACACATTGTGATTTCTTTATAATTTGTTATTTTTGAAGATATTAAACTTTTGAGTTTTCTTCATTGAGGTGCTTGGCTAAAGGCTGATTTATACTTCTGCGTCGAACTGACGGCGTAGCCTACGCCGTAGGTCCGCGTAGCTCCCGTACCTACGCAGAGGCCTACGCACGTAGCTGACGTGCACCTCCTCCAAAATGTAACTCCCCGTAGAGCCGACGCGGACCGCAAGCTCTGTGATTGGTCCGTTCGGCGGCTTTGTCTTTCCCGCATTCACAGCACTTCCGGGATCCCGGACATCGGCCACACATCGGCCGTGTATTTCATCTCCTCCTCTCTATTCTTCATGTAATCATGTCTGTATGATAAACAGCAACATGTATCAGCTGTAGATTAACAGAACACGCTCTGAATCACCATGGAAAAGTAAACAGAGATTGTAGCGGGCCGGATGTAGGCGACCGGCTATCAGAGAGACCACACTGCCCTCTAGCGTTTCGGCGGAGAATTACTGCACGACACGGACACATCGACGCAGAAGTATGTGGGGCTCATGTCCGCGTCAGCCCCTGCTGCGTAGGGGAGACGCAAAAGTATAAATCAGCCTTAACTTGGCTGCCAGGCGGGCACACTGTAGCTGTTAATGAAAAGGCTAAAGGTCCGCCTAAAGTCAACCTCTTTGTCTCACACTAGATCAGCCAAAGATAGGTTGAGTCAGCATTTCCAATATGGCAACCGCCAATGATAGGCGCCAAAACTCTATGAATCTATGTCCAGTATACAGTCTATGGTCTCAACCTTTGCCTCGAGGTGAAGAGGGAACCTCAGGTCTAATTAAGGTTTTTTGGGTTATGCTCAGAAGTTGCTTGATTTGTTATTGGTTTGTTGCGTTTCAGTAGTTTAATAGTCACATTTGACTGTTTTAAATGGGACTGACTAAATCCCAGTGGAGTGTCTTGATTGTGACTTTCTGCTTTGGTATGTGGCTTGTTCCTGTTGGCTCCTTGGGAGAAGAGATGATCTCACCTTGAAAGATTAGTTTCCTGGTGGTCACCTGTTGCCATTTCCCGCCATTTGGTAAAAGGTTATTGGTCCAAACGAGCTTTCAGACAGCAGAATCAGCAGTTCTCTTAATAACGTTTGTCTCTTCCAAGCATTGTATGTTAACCATTTAGATGGCTCATGAAAATGAACATTAAAGAACCCTTATATCTCTGTTTCCGTTCCACTCTACACACTCCAGTGGACTTCAGGCTTGCACAGTTAGCTATTCATTTCTTTCTAATACACAGAGCTGACATTTAATGGACAACAGGCTGCGTCAAAAACTGTTAAAAACCCTGAATATGACAACGAGTGCTGATTGGTTAGATACATGTTTAAAGAATTGTCCCAAAATCTAAAAATGTATTTATATTTGTCAGAAAATGCTGTTTACTTGCTTTATTGCTGTCCATGTCTGAGCCGAGAGGAACACCTGGCCACTCCTTGGATTATCTCAGGAGATTACAGCAGAATTCACTCTTTAATAAACAATCTCTTCACTGCCTACATGTCCTGGTCAGGAAAAACCATCCCTTAGTTTCATCTGCTGCTTACATTCCAATTACATTTAAGGAATGATGTGAACAGAACATCAGCTCTTCCAGTTACTCAACCATGTTGCCACTGGGAAGCTGAATATACACAGAGCGAGGGAATAGACAGACACCAGGCACCTTGCTGTTTAACCTTTGGAATCCCAAATCATCTGTCGCTATAAAAGAGCAATTAGAGTGTTGTTTTACTTTACAAACATCGTGGCCTAAAAAACTACACACAACACAGAGTGAACAAACATGCTCTTTGGACTCAGACACAAAAGATACATTCAAGGAAATGGGAAACCCAAAATACTCAGATTTCCCAGGATGTTGCAATGCCCTTTTCAGATATGCCTGACTTCTACACACTTTGGCGTACACTTAAAAATACATATTTAAGCTTAGCTTTATATAGTCATATTTACTGTAAGGTGTTATGATTTCATCACTTTTAAAACTACTCTAAAGGCGACTTCAAAGTTAAGTTATTTGCTGGAACACAAGTACCAAGAGAATTGCTTCCTGGTTGAAGTCGTGTTCTGGGAGTTGCTCTCAAGGAAAGGATTAACCAATCAGAGAAATCCATTTAACTGAGACTTTCATTTGTATAGTTTGATAAATATGCATACGTTTACTTCTGTTCTCTCTTTGTGTATGGCTCTGTTCAGTTTAGCTCCCCTCCTAACACCTCATTCTGGTCTGAGAAAGGTACTGTTATTCATCTGGCCCTGTGCTTTGCCTGATTCCCTGCAGACAGCTCCCACCAGCAGTCCAATCTCTGCACTAACTCTGGCCAAAACACACACACACACACACACACACACACACACACACACACACACACACACACACACACACACACACACACAGTATTCACAGTGTGCACAAGTTCCCCTAAACCTTGGACCCGGAGACTCATGCATGCACATATACTGTACATAGGCCCACACTCAGGCGCCCAGTACGCTCGTGCATGCACACACTCGTAATCATGAGCACACAGAGAGCTAACTCAGTCCAAGCCTTCATACTCTCTTCTCCACACTCATATTTCACTAGTCACACACAGAGGGCCCACGGCAATCAACTTTAAATTAGAGAGAAAGCTGCTCCAAGAACTTGAGCACTGCTTGCCAGGTCTGAGGCTATACTGCTTTCGTGAGTGTGTGAGTGTGTGTGTGTGTGTGTGTGTGTGTGTGTGTGTGTGTGTGTGTGTGTGTGTGTGTGTGTGTGTGTGTGTGTGTGTGTGTGTGTGTGTGTGTGTGTGTGTGTGTGTGTGTGTGTGTGTGTGTGGAAAAAAAGACAGAAAGCGCCAGCTCTTGATATTAAACCAACTTTGAGGGGCCTAGATTGGGGTATTTTTTTCCCTTTCTTTTGCTGTTGGTGCACTCTTTCGCCACTCATACTTACCAGCTCTTCTCAATTGTTCAGTGTGCTTCAGGCAGTCTCCTGCCTCAAGGAGTTGTAAGTTACTCGATTTTAAACCTGCCTTTATCATCTCTTGTTCCACTATGATTATCTACATTCGCTATAGTTCCCACAGTTTCAAACCACAAGATCAGGCTGCGCAAGTGGGAGCTTGGTCTTGTGGTGTAGACCTGTGGCTTCTCTGGAACCTAACTGACCAACAAGGACAGCCATAGTAAAGTGATAGTAGTGAGTGTAATATTTGCCAGAGGAAAAAAAAATAAAAGTTTTGTATCTTATTTACATCAGGAATGTTTCGTGTGCAGCTTCAGATTTGCCTGTTCTAAATTCACTCTTGTATGATGGGTGAATGACGGTTAAGTACATAATAGCAGCTCTGCAAAGAAACCCTACACTCTCTCTTTGATATATGGGAACTGATGCCAAACATCTGAAGTTTTCAAGCATCTGTTTGCAATGGACGGACTTATTTTTGCCAAAGATTCCATGTCTGAAAATTCCCGACCCAGAACATCAGATATAGAGATTTTAATTATAATATTAAATAAATGCTTAGAAGACTCTTGAAGACCAAGTCATGAATCTCAAGATTATTTAAAGTTCAAGATAACATTTTCCCAAGAATATAAAAGTTAAGATTATGGGTGGGCGATATGGCTTTTTTTCCTTTTATGGAAGAATCACAATCTCAAATGTATCACCACATTTTTTCATGTTTATTCCTAAGACTGGTTTGCAAGTAAAATCAAACTTCTTTCCCTATTTTGAAAAATCTAGTCCCAACAAAAAAGAATAATCGGCCATTTTGTATCTTTCACCACATTTCCCACAAGTGTTGACAAAGACTTCAAGTACATTCAGTCTTGGACATTGTTGCTTAATTCAAAGTTAACATGGGTTTCATAAAAAGTAAACAACAATACTCAGGTGAAGGGCACTCTTGCCAAAAAACAGCTAGCTTATCAAGATAGCTTATCAGTCTGTTTTCTACACTTTGGTTCTGAGGCAGCACTTCTTATGTAACTCTTCATTTGAATAATAAATGGTTACTTCCTGCATTCATATCACTTTCTGGTGAGTTTTTAACAGTATTTCTCACACAGTAATCCAATTATATTCTCAAAAATTATTAAAGGATTCTAACTCTCTGTGAAAAGAGATAAAGATATCATACACAAATCAATCCTGAACTCAAACGTCTACTTAATACAGTATACTACCAATGCAGGCTGAACCTGGTGTTGTAGTTAATTCTCCTCTCTCCAAGACCATCATTTTATTCATGATGAATCATCTTAACCAAACAGACAGACAGCAAAGTGAAGTGCTGAAAAAAACCCAAAAGAGAGTACAGTTACACAGACATTAGTGTTTGGGTTGGAGTTTGTTTGAGTTTGCTGAATTATGTGGTAGATTTAACCCGGTCTACAGCAATTGATAGGTCATGGCTTCTATTCTGGCCCCTTTCTCTACAAAAGGGCTGAGCTGACTGGCATCCCCTGTGGCTAATACCCTTATTATTGATATGTACCTCATATAACCCCACTTCAAATACAATGAACTGTCCCTTTAAGGTACGACGGTTATCTGCAGATGAATTGAATTAATCTAATGGAATTATCTCCACACAAGAAAGCGTTACATTTTGATATGAATATAACCATCTCTTATACTGCCTTAACTAAGATACATGTTAGTAGTGCATCCATAGACTGTATAAAATATGGACGTAGTATCCGTGACGTCACCCATCTGTGGGGAGAGAAATTAGCTGCGTAGGGTCAAGCCGTTTTTTGAACCAGGCTGTAAACATGTTTATTAATGCTGCAAAGATCGTCTTTTTCCCATTCATGTCTATGTGGTTTCCGTGGCAGCCAGCCTCAAGCTGATTCTCGATGAATGCAGTTTATAACATTTCCGCGTGGGCTTCACAGTTTGAAACCGGAGGTTGCCACTTGAGTGCAAGAATGGATGTGCACTTGTTGATGGTATTAGTGGCCGCAATCCATTCTTGGGGAATTCCCCCCTAGGACTAAGTGGATCATGGTAACACTGTTTACATCATGAAGGGGGAAACGATAATTCACGTATCCTGACACTTATTTGGCCAAACAAACTACAGTAGAGAGGTGAAGGTTAGGTACAGGGGTCTAAATAATCAATTGGCATGCTGAAATAGAATATTTTTACCTGTAGATCAACTCCTTTAACAACTGCTTCATTATCTGTAATGCACGTCTTAGTTGGGCTATGCCATATTATATATAGAAAATATCATCATATGAAGTGTTCATTTGCAAAAACAGATCACTTGTTTTTATGAATTTCAAAATGTTTCAAAAAACATTTTTTCCCATTACTAGCTTTAGGTATTATCAACCAACTGAAGTTGAGTGGCTTTGACTAAGAAAATGTGACATTAAGAGGTAAGAGGTATCTTAAAAACGTAAATTTATTTAAAATATATATTAAAAGTACATGTGTTTTTTGAAAATTCATAAAAACTGAGTTATCTATTATTGCAAATGACCTCTTCATATATAACATTATCACAAATATTCTTGAAATACTGTGATAAAATTTTGAGGCTATATTGTTCACCTCTACGTCTTAGCGTGGAAAAATTGTTGGAGTGAATATCTGAAGACTTGGCCATACTATAAAACAAACATACATGCTCAGAGCTACAGTAAGGTACATTTTAATGGAAGGGTTTGCTTGCCATGGGAATGAGTGTTCTGACCCTCCCTCCTTTGGCAGTCTTCGACTCTTAGGAGTTTCGTTTGTTTTAATATGTTACAGGAAGATAGAGATTTAGTCTAATGACTTCTTTCATTATTTAATAATCTTTTTAAATGGAGAGGTTTTGTAAGGTTTACATTATGTAATACTGTGACGTATTTCCAGATCAGGTATTTATACTTTTTTTTTCACACTTTATTCTGGGGTTTTAACATCTTGTGTGTAAATGTAACCGTTAGACTAAATCCGCTCTCATTGAAATGCCAGTTCACAAAAATGAATGACCGTATGAGCTTTGTTTCTTAGTTCAGAAATATTGCTGTGAATCTACAAGTAAAAATCAACTTCCAATATGTTAGACTTACTGTGCATTCTGTACCCATACTCCGTCCAGCCCGTGTTGACAGTGAAAACACAGCTAGCCAGGGAGATTATTAGAGCTTGGCAGAATATTAGCCTGTGCTGGAAAAACACTCTTTTGATTGCTTTGGTTTTTAAATTATACCTCCGAATCATGAGAGGTAACTTGCCAAACCAGCATGAAGAATGATGTGGATTGATTTACAGGCTGCTGTGGCAGAAGTGCACCAGCATTTTGGCTGCCTGCTGTTGACTTCCACCCTGCAGGTGTTTCTGTTTACCGTCACTGCCATCCTGAAAATGTTCTGTTTGCGAACCTCGTGTCCCATATGAAATTGAGGCATTTTTTTTAGCTGAGCACATAGATCCACCATCTTGTTATTTGAAGAGGCTCGCTAACACAGACTCACTTTGCAATCTCAGCGGGTTCATTTTTCAAAGGCGGCGATGAGATCTGAGAGCGAAAGGGAGAAGAGGGAGAAATGGAGCGCTCTGTTCTCTCTTAATAGTGCGGTAATGGAGGAGTTTTGTGGAATGGAGCTGTACTTTGAACCCATCATCCCTGTTTCAAAGCAAAATACGTTCCCTGCACCTTCATGATCACACTTCTCTGGGATGTTCAAATGTTGTGAAGTGTATATCAGTTGTTATTTGTACCCCAAAAAGTTCTTCCGTAATACTTAAAGGCACTTTGTTTTGGAATCAGTAATCCCTAAAGTGTGGCCTGTAAGCTGCTTTTGCCAGGTTTGGGCAGACTGAATTACGTCCGTCCAGGCTCTTAAGACATTGGCTGTGCTGGCTCTGAGCCCCCAAGAATCAAGCATGATAAACCTTAGATACTGTGGTTAACTCAGTCATTGAGGTTTTAAGAGATCCTGTTAGAGACTAGAGCCAGTCCTGACCCTGACCACACTGGAAACAAAACAAGTCAACCCTGATTTCCCTGTGTTTTGTAAAGGTGCCTCCTTGCCATCTTCTGCAGATCTGTCCAGCACACAGTAGATATGTAGCAGCTCACCTCAGTTGCAATCAGGTACAAAACTGGAGCAAACTGCACAGAGCAGCAAAACATTTATGTTTTTTTTTACACTTTAATATCGTTGGAGCAATCTGCTTGATGAATTAGAGCTTGAGACAGAGCCAATTGGGGCAAATGGTGTGCACTTGTTGATGGTATTAGTGGCTGCAATTCATTCTTGGGGAATTCCCCACTAGGATTAAGTGGATCAAGGTAATACTGTTTACATCATGAAGGGGGAAACGATAATTTACGTATCCTGACACTTATTTGGCAAAACAAACTACAGCAGAGAGGTTAAGGTTAGGCACAGGCATCTAAATTATCAATTGGCGTGCTGAAATTAAAACTGATATATACTGAATATAGTGGTATGTTGTCTTCTATTTCATACTTTTTCATACTTAAGCTTTTAGGTTATGTATTTTTATTTATAGGGTCTATTTTTGGCTTTTTATATATTGTGTATGCTGCTGGACCTGAGTAATGTTTTTGTTCCTTCATGTTTTTAAGTTGATTGGATGACAATAAAATGATTGCCAATTTTATCTGATAAATAAAAACACTGTTAGGAATACCAGATATCCCAGCTCAAATATTAAGCATGAATGATGTAGTAAGGTTTCACTGAACAACCCTGAAAATAACTTTAAATAATGGGGTTGTTTTCTAGCAGGGAAGCTTGTTTTTCATCCTGCTCAGGGATTTATGCAACAAGGTTAAAAGAGTTTGATACATTCAATTGCACTGACTGAGAGTGCAGACATGACAAGTACCAGATGAAAGGAGAGATGAGTTTATACGTTAGACAGAGACTAAAAACGCGTCAATTAAATCACTGTGGACAAGAGCTTTAGCTGAGGGACTCAAATTAAAACGGTGAGTGTTCTCAGTTTTAGAGGCCATGCTTTGTTTAAAATGTTAATATTCATAATCTCTTTGGATAAAAGCACCATTTAAAACGCTTTAAAAAGGAGATGTTTGACAGAGAAGTATGTGATGTCCTGGAGATGTGTAGAGCTGGGCAATATTCATATCAATCAATATCGAATTATTGCCCAGCCCTATGTATGTGATGTTTCAGGAGACGTATGCGACGTTCAGGAGATGTATGTTACGTCCAGGAGACCAGTGTTACGTCCAGGAGAAGTATGTGATGTTCAGGACACGTATTTGAAGAGCTGGGCGATATTAAAAAAGATGTTATCACGATAACATTTTTCATATTAGTTGATACCGAATTAATGCCCAGCCCTTAGTATGTGAACTCCAGGAGACGTATGTGATGTTAAGGACACGTATTGTAGAGCTGGGCGATATTGAAAAAGATGTTATCATGATAAAAAAAAAGTCTATCAGTCGATATCATATTATTGCCCTGCCCTTAGTATGTGACCTCCAGGAGACGTATGTGATGTTCAGGACACGTATTGTAGAGCTGGGTGATATTGAAAAAGATGTTATCACGATAACATTTTTCATATTAGTCGATACCGAATTACTGCCCAGCCCTACGTATGTGATGTTCAGGAGACGTATGTGATGTTCAGGAGACGTATGTGATGTTCAGGAGACGTATGTGATGTTCAGGAGACGTATGCAATGTTTGGGAGATGCGTGCGAAGTCCAGGAGATGTGTGTGACGACCATGAGACGTATGTGTTGTTCAGGAGACGTATGTGATGTTCAGGAGACGTATTTGATGTTCAGGCGACGTGATGTTCAGGAGACATGATGTTCAGGAGACTTGATGTTCAGGAGAAGTATGTGATTTTCAGGAGACGTGATGTTCAGGAGAAGAATGTGATTTTCAGGAGACGTGATGTTCAGGAGACATGATGTTCAGGAGAAGAATGTGATTTTCAGGAGATGTGACGTTCAGGAGACGTGATGTTCAGGAGACATGATGTTCAGGAGACGTGATGTTCAGGAGACGTGATGTTCAGGAGACATGATGTTCAGGAGACGTGATGTTCAGGAGACGTGATGTTCAGGAGACGTGATGTTCAGGAGACGTGATGTTCAGGAGACATGATGTTCAGGAGACGTGATGTTCAGGAGAAGTATGTGATTTTCAGGAGACGTGATGTTCAGGAGACATGATGTTCAGGAGACGTGATGTTCAGGAGACGTGATGTTCAGGAGACGTGATGTTCAGGAGACGTGATGTTCAGGAGACGTGATGTTCAGGAGACGTGATGTTCAGGAGAAGTATGTGATGTTCAGGAGACGTGATGTTCAGGAGACATGATGTTCAGGAGACGTGATGTTCAGGAGACATGATGTTCAGGAGACGTGATGTTCAGGAGAAGTATGTGATTTTCAGGAGACGTGATGTTCAGGAGACATGATGTTCAGGAGACGTGATGTTCAGGAGAAGTATGTGATGTTCAGGAGATGTGATGTTCAGGAGATGTGATGTTCAGGAGACGTGATGTTCAGGAGAAGTATGTGATGTTCAGAAGACATGATGTTCAGGAGTCGTGATGTTCAGGAGAAGTATGTGATGTTCAGGAGAAGTATGTGATGTTCAGGAGAAGTATGTGATGTTCAGGAGACATGATGTTCAGGAGACGTATTTGATGTTCAGGAGACGTATTTGACGTTCAAGAGACGTATGTCAGAAGATGAAGTATTTTCAGGGTCAGAGTTGTGTTCCACGTGTTCCTGCTGCAGCAGAGTGACTATTTTTACTGGACTGGTTGTTTATAATTGATGGGCTTGTCTGTCTGAATTATGTGGCAGCTGTTATGATGAAGCAAACTGTCTCCTGGGTAGCAGATGTGAGTGTGTGTGTGTGTGTGTGTGTGTGTGTGTGTGTGTGTGTGTGTGTGTGTGTGTGTGTGTGTGTGTGTGTGTGTGACTGATGACATAATTCTGCCTGAATGTCTTTGAAAGATAACTGTGTGAACCCTCATCAACCTTTAACACACATATTTTTTTAAAAAGCTCATTTTTTCCTCTCTTCTCCTTTTGCTTTTTATTACCTCCTATTACTCACATCACCTTTTCTACCTCTTCCTCTCTGTTTTCTAACTTTGCCTCTTGATCATTTTTTAATTAGCTCTCTGTCTATCTCTATCTGATTCCCTCCTCTGCTCTGCTTCTGCTGTGTTTGTTGTCTTCATGGAGTGTTGGCAGTCTTAAAGAAGGTTAAATGGATGTTATCGAGCATGGTGATCATATCTGATTTGGCAAGCAGGTGACAGAAACAAATGAGGAGTGTAGCCAAGACAGCACTAACAAAGTTTCTCAAGTGAGAGCTTGTTTACACTACAGCCTGGATGTTGTGTCTGTCATCTCACTTTTGCGAGACTTGTTTTTGGCTTTGTTATCTGTGAAGGAATTATTTGTGTCGGGATGTTCTCAGGCTACTAATTTCCTTGTCATTTAAATGAAAAATTCAAATCTGATTAACTAACTACCCTAAAGGTGAGAAACCACACAGAAAATGTGGGCTATTCAATGTTTTAAGAGTCAGGAAGAAGGTTCCTGTCCTCAAGACGTTGCAGAGACTTGTTGAGGTGTGAAAAAATACATATATTTGAGCTTTTGTATATACTCTAATTATTTAATTTAATTTTATTTCATCTTTATTTTATTTCATCTTATTCATATTACATCTTATCTTACTCCTTCTTCTATAAATATTTCAACTTTTTTTTCATACTGTTTTTAAGAGCTCTGTAATGACTGAATTTCCCTTCCTGGGATAAATAAAGTATTTCTGATTCTGGGGCTTGAGCAAAAAAACCAAGGTCATGTGACACCAATGACAGATTATTTTAATTATATTTTACTTTTAGTTTAAGTTATATTTTTGAAAATCTTTGGCTTTATTGGATAGGACAGCTGAAGAGAGACAGGAAGTGTGGGAAGCAGAGTGGGGGAAGACAAGAAGCAAATGGTAGAGGACGGGAGTCTAACCTAGGATCTCTGCAACAAGGCCTGCAGCCTCTGTACTGTATGTTGGGCGTGTGCTTGGATCGCTAGACCAACGGAGCCCTATATTGTATTGATTTTTATTGAATTTTATTGTATTAAATTTGATTAGATTTTGTATTTTTTTTCTTTTATTTCATAAAATTGTATTCTATTTTATTACATTTTATTTTACTTTACTTTACTTTATTTTATTTAAATTTTTTGCACCCCTCATGCAAAGCGACTTAGAAAAGCCCTATATCAGTCCTATCAATTACTATTTATTAATTATTATTAATACATCACCCATGCAAATTGTAAAAAGGCTGCCACTAAATCATAACATCAAATGGGAATAATAAATTGATTTTAAAAAATACTGGAAATTTAGTTTCATATCAAAAGTTATATCAGGAAAATAACACTGAGAAAAAAACTGCCTCTGTGTCCTGCTTAATATAAGAACCTTTGACTGTGTGTACCCCGTTTAGTTCCATGATTTAAAGAGATGTTTTTTTTGTTGGATCAACATTTTAATTATGTGATAATATAACAGAGTGAAACAGCAACAGTTTACAAAGCCTGTCTTACTTGGAACATCTATGATTATCCTTCTATCCACCTGTTCTTATTCACATTAACAAACTATATGATCAAATAAATACCAACTTAAATTATATGAACAAATAGCTCGCAAAATCTCTTTACTGGAAACATCAATAAAAAAGCTTTAATAGGATATAAATCAATGAATTATGGGTAATAACAAATAGACCCCTGCGCACTGAAATGTCTTTACTCACAAGCATGGAAAAGTTATTTCAGTGTGCAGCGGTCTATGTGTCAACCGACTGGCCTTAGTACATAAGTTGTCTGTGCATGAAGAGCCCTGTTTACCGTTAGTATCTATGAATTATGGATGTTTGTTTTTAAAGGCGAACTCAATGTAGGAACAAAGATGGGGCTGGTTGTAGCAGAGGCACAGCAGGACCGCATGACTTCACTCTGTGAGCTGCTCCAACGCCCCCTGCTTTGGCAAAGACTGTCAGTAAGGCCCGTTTAATCCCCTTTGAACTTGACGCTGGTGCAGCCTCCTCTCCCGCCATTCACTGTGGTTCACTCCTCGACTGACAGTGTTGTCAGCAGCACAGCTTAAGAGACGCTGCATGGTGTGCTGGGATTAGAGAAAAAAATCTGGATTTGCACTCTTATGTTCCCAACTGTGAGGAAATCTAATGTTTTTACATTATAGATACTGAATGTATAATAATAATCACAATGTTTGGTCTTTGTCAGACTTAGACCATTAGTGTGAGGTGTTGTTATTATTGGACTTTTTGCAGCATTGAGCAACAATGCAGGCCTCTGTTGTTTTCTCTGTTTTCTTGCCCTTGTATTTTTTCACCCTGCACCTGTGTGATGCATATCCACCCTTTGTTTACATCTGAGGTTCCCAAAGTGGGGGTTGGGACCCCCTGTGGGTCTCAAGACACTGATCAGAGGGTCCCAAGATGCCTTCCAAAAAAAAAGAAAATACAAATTTAGAATGATCTAAAATTGCATATTTGAATCCATTAAAGTAAAAATAGATTGGGCGCTGGTGGTCTAGCAGTCTAAGTGCCCCACATACAGAGGCTAGTCCTCGTCGCAAGGGTTGCTGGTTCAATTCCAGGCCGCGACCATTTCCTGCATGTCTTCTTCTGCGCTCTCCCCCCATTTCCTGTCTCTCTTCAGCAGTCCTATCAAATAAAGGCAAAAAGCCCATAAATATAACAAAAAAAAAAAAAAGTAAAAATAGATACATTTTTTGCTAAATTTTTGGTTAAGATATTTTTTTTTTCTCACTCTCAAGTGACCCCAGAGGAAATTTTGCTGCTTGTAGCCTTTAAAAAAAAAATCCCATTAAAAAATGTAAGTGTTTGGATTGGCCTTGGAGGAGGGCTTGTAACCACCTCGGAACGAAGGTAGGGAGCTTAGAGCCAGCCATCAATCCCAATCTATAAGATTCAAGTCTCAAAAGTCCGTCGAAGTCTTTGCTCCTAAAAAGAGAGAAAGAATTGCGACAGACCAAATGTTCTGATCTTAGAGCATTCCTAAGGAGAAATACATGTACACTACCACTCAAAAGTTTGGACACACCTTCTCATTCAAGGTTTTTTATTTATTCTAATTATTTTCGACATTGTAGATTAATACTGAAGACATCAAAACTATGAAATAATCTGGTTTTGCCATAATCTGGATTACAACAGTAGTCAAATAGAGCTATCCATTGTGTACTAACCCTACCTCTGAACAACACAACTAATAGTTTCAAACACATTAAGATGGCAAGTCATTCTACCAATGAACTCTTGACAAGGCGCATGTGAATTAGAAACCAGTCCAGGAGATCACTTCATGAAGCAGACTGAGGGAAAATCCAAGAGTGTGCAAAGCTGTCATGAAGGAAAAAGGGGGCTACTTTACAGAATCTAAAATATAAAACATATTCTGGTTTGTTTAACACTTTTTTGTTCATTAAATAATTCCATATATGTTCTTTCATAGTTTTGATGTATTTGGTAATAATATACAGTGTTTACAATAATTAAAATAAATACAAACCCTTGAATGAGAAGGTGTTTCCAAACTTTTGACTGGTAGTGTAAGTCTCCAGGACACTTGGTTGAATTGAGATTGAACTGCAATTAAATAGCATAATCATCAAAAAAACAAACGTACCATCATATTTCCGGTTCACACTGAATGACTCTTTGTTTATAATGGACAGCTGATAGGCAGCTCATTCCCTATCTTTGCATGTGAAGCTGTAAATGGACCAGCTCATGATGTATTAACCCATCGTATTTGGTAAATGTTGACAGTCATTGGGCAAAACTAATGCAAAGTGGGATCACAAAGGGCCTTTTCATTATTTTCTTTTTACAATTATGACAGATTTCACTCTGAACATGTCCCGCCCTCTTGAATCGCCTTTGATCTTTAACCAGCTTTTTAATCAGCCTCCTGGATCGCTCCAGAGACACACACGTAGCCCACGTATACACAAACACAGTTTCTCTAAACCAACAAACTTTGAAACCCAATCATAGTGGTGTGCTGTAAATCATTCTGTTATCTGCTTCACTATCTCAAGCAGTCAGGTTGGATTGTGGGCCGTTTGTTTGCCAGACCTGTGCATTGTGCTGCAGAGCCAAACAGTCTGATGAGGGCTTTCTCTTTCCCCGTCATTCATTTCTTTTATGAAAGAAACTTTGTTGTAATTAAACCATGATGAGGTTGTTGATGACTTTTTCCTGTGTAGGGCTTTCTGTCTATAACCTACTTAGCCTGATGTATTAGTTTTCATAAAACCTGTTTACTGTGCTGTTAGGTTTTGTTTGTACTTATACTTTCAGCAGTAAACAGTTTAGATGAGCTCTCATTCCCTTCAGTCAGATGTTCTGTATGTAGGGTCTGTTTTCCCCACAGTCATGACTGAATAGTCCTACTGTAGATGCAACAGTGTACGCCACAGCCCAACTCTATGTATGAGGGCTTTACTGTATGATCTTTTGCTTGCCATAGAGTGTGAATCCAATTTGAAAGCCAGCATAGTGAACTCGGCAAGCAAGAACAAGGTTGAATTCAAGCATGTATTTGTTTTGTTGTTCTGCTCTATGTCATGAATACAACACCACTATTACATTTTTATTACTACCTCATGAATGTTAAAACCCCGAATACTTACCCAGTTTTTCTTTTTTTCATGTTTCTTTGTTTTGAAAACCAACAATTTATCAAAATGATAAATTAAATCATGTTTGAAAGATCAGAAATGTTATTAAGATGAATATCGGATTAAGATTGATCATGTTTTCTTTTTGCAAAATCGTTACCACAAATGTTAAGTATGTGGTCTAAGTCTAATGGAATCATCTAGTGTGTGTGTGTACAGAGGATTGTAATGTTAAGAATCTTCCAGAACTGTCTTATGTGTGTGGTCTCCCAAAGTAGAGCTGGGCGATATTGAAAAAGATTAGGGATGTACATTTTAAGTATCTTCCATGATCGGTTTTTGGAAATGTTAACGATCAATTATCGATTAATTTATAAGAAAAAACATTATTATTCTTACGTCAAAAACAATGCCAAATAGGTTGTTTTCCCCCTAAATTGTATTTTCTACAGCAACAAAATGCATATAACTGACGGGATTGAATACGGGTACACGTTTGACACGCAGAATATCAACGATCAGGCTCATTAAAATATACTCCGCGGACATAATCTTATAAAGTGAAGGCTCATAATACTAACAGAAAAGTACTTCAGACTCACAGTGTCCAGTTTTCTGTCTACTCGTTCTTATTGAGAAAAATAAACATGTGTATTCGGTCAGGTGTCAGCCAGGAGCGCAACCGGATCATAATCAGTCCCGCTGGAGAAAAGCTCAGACGGCTCTGATGTTGCTGATCTGCAAACGTAGCATACCAGAATTTCCCACCTGTCTGTTGCCTTTGTATCCAAAGGTGGGAAATATCCTGTTTAAAGCTGTCAACCTTTGTGTCCGTGTTGTTGTTGGCAGCAGTTTTGTATTGATCCTCTTTTAAAAAGCGCACGTGGAAACCTGACGCACAGCCGCAGCCGCCAGCTGAGCGTCTCCGCTGTGCGCAACACCTTTAACAGCTGATTCGCATCAAAACATGCTTTAAACTTAAAACACCTCCCTGATAGCTGAGTGTAATATGAGACCACATGATGTTTGTTCCACATGACGGAAAATTGATAACAAAAATGTGTGTTTCGAGTAATTTCCTAACAATCAATTAATCGATAATCGATTAATTGTGGTCATCCCTAAAAAAGATGTTATCACGATAAAATGTTTCGTATCAGTCGATATTTCATTTAAATTTAAAGGCAGACTTTTGCCCCTGAGTGAAAGTTGAAGAAACCAGACCGTTTGTTAGCTTGTATCTGGATTTAGTTTTCTGATAAGCATCTTGATTTCATCATTTCTGACAGTGCTAACAGGAAGTAGTTTTTTTTGTAAGATCAGATTTTTGTGAAGTTTTTGTTTTTGGATTCTTAATATTCTCAGGTTGAGGTAATTTGCATAATTTGATTTAAATTTACAACAAAGATATATTAAATTGTGTGTAGTATTGTTTTGATTAGTGCACTCCCCTTTAAGATATCTAAGGGTTACAGGCAAATTGATGTTGTTTCCCACACTTCAGTGAATGCACCAGGAAATTCAGGGTTCAGGTGTCCTATGGCCGCAGTGGACATTAAACATGTTTGAGATGCACAGCAGAAGTTTTCTCTGTGCTCTTCCTTTACCCACATCCTCAAAGTATATTTATCTAAGTGTATTAAGTTAAATTTATCGCAGAGTCCACACAGTGTTAGACTAACCACTCTGCGTTGAACTGGTAGGTTTTGCTTTTTCTTCAGTGTCACTGTCACTTGTTTCAGCTGTGTTTACATTCTGCTCCAAACGTTTCTAAGCCCCGTCTACCTTTCACCCTGCGACAGGATTTGCTGTTCAATGCCATCTTCTTCTTCTGTCTAATGTTGGGTGGCAACTAGCGTTTAAGGCACATTAGCCCCAACGCATTTTCTAGGGCTCGGGGGGTATATTTACAGGTTTATTTATATATAGTATTTTTATTGAGAAAAATTTGATAATTATCGTTATGGAATTATCACCCAGCCGTATCCCACAGTATTGAAATATGAGATTTTTTTTTAATCTAGCAACACTGTTTCTGGATTTTCATCAACTTCTGCTAATGTTTTCTTCTTCTTTTGCTATTTAACGAAACTCACATTCTTCTTCTTTTATTTGAATGTGTGTAGCAAAAAGCTTTCAGACGCTTGCTACCACATTACACCATTATAGGCGCGGCTAAATACAGTGGAAAATTAAAGAGGATATAATATTCTCATTAACTCTTCAATTTTTATGAAATGATTGAATATCCGAGTTCTAGAAAACCATGAGTCATCTCTCTTGATGTTCTTATAATGAAGTTAACTCTTGCGTCTCAGATAATTGAACTTGATAGTGTTCAGTTGTTCCATTTGCTCTCTCTTTTTACTCCTCTTCCTCTGCCTCACTCAATTTCTCTTTTTCTTTTCTTGTCATCCTTTCCCCACTTTCTCTTTATGCCCTCTTACTTGTTTGTATCCTCTTTCCTATCGCCTCTCCTTTCCCCCTTTCTCCGATTGCTCGAGCTGTTTTGAATTAAAGAGCAGTGAATATGATGAGTGTGGATGAATGAATTGAGAAAGAGCAAGCCACATGGAAAAAAGTTACTCCCTGTGGACCAATGATGCAAGTTCATACTAATTACGCCTTATTTTTGCATTTGCACAATTAGGAATGGAAACATACACAGACACAGGAGGATACAATCTACCAAAAGGGTTATCCACAAAATAGTTTCTTTTGCTTTTGGTCACAAGTATTTTTCCTTGTTTACATTTTTTCTTTTGTTTTTGATTTGCTTTTCTTTGGGCCAGAGCTCATTAGTTTAGTTAGATGTTATTTCACTGTTCCCATTGTTGGTGTGAAATAGAACTGTCACCCATGTGTGGATGTTTCTACAGGGCTGAGTGTTGAACGTCAGCGTTTTCTTTGAACCAAATGAATGTTTCTTTCTGTTAAGAACAAGTCAGAAAAACAAAATCTTATATACATGCTCATTACAATTTTAGCAGTTTTATTTAAAGTTTCATTTAAATTCAAAGGCAGATTTTAGCCCCTGAGTGAAAATTGAAGAAACCAGACCGTTTATTAGCTTGTATCTGGATTTAGTTTTCTGATAAGCTTCTTGAATCCCTCATTTTTGACAGTGTTAAATGGAAGAAGGTATTTTGTGTAAGTTTGTGAAGTTTTAGTTTGTAGATTTGTATTTTTCTCAGGTTGAGATCATTTGCCTGGTTTTATATAAATTTACAACAAATTGTGTATTGAGTATTGAGTATTGTTTTGAGTAGTGCACTCCCCTTTTAAGGTTACAAAGGGTTACAGGCAGAGTGATGTGGTTTACGACAGTGCAGTGAAAGCATCACGATTATTCTCGCCAGTCACAGTGGACATGCACAGCAGAAGTTGCCTCTGTGCTCTTCCTTTACTCACATCCTGAAAGTATAATTGTCTAAGTGTATTAAGTTAATTGTTAACCCAGTGTCAGACTAACGACTCTGCGTTGAGCTGGTAGGTTTTGAGTTTTCATCCGTGTCACTGTCGCTTGTTTCAGATGTGTTTACATTCCGCTCCAAACGTCTTTAAGCCCCACCTACCTCTCACCCTGCGACAGGATTGGTTGTTCAATGCCATCTTCTTCTTCTGTCTAATGTTGGGTGGCAACTAGCGTTTAAGGCACATTAGCCCCCCCCCCCTCCCTTTCAAGTCGTTGGAGGGTGAAATTACCGGTTTAAATATATCACATTTGTATGAAACATTTGTAATATTTAGATTGAGAAAAAATATATCATGATAATCATCAAAAATGTATCGCCCAGCCCTCTATTTTTAATAAACTGAGTAAGGGTTTGTTTTGCAGTGCTGTGTTAAATGCTCACAAAAATTACATATAATCAATCAGTTCCTGTCTAATGTAAAATTCTGTACATAGTAGAACTACCAAGTGTTTACTTTAGAATATCCCTACAAGAAGAACCCCTTTATGAACTGCCTTATATATAAAGTATCCAGCCGGACAGTCATTCACTCAGCCTATAGAAAACGTAGATTGCCTCACGATTAGATTGCATCTGTTTCTCTTCATCCCTCTTTCTTGTTTGTTTCATTTCCAGCAGCATTTTTGAGCATACAGTCAGACAGTAGTAATCAAGAAAGCATGGCTTTCTCACTTTAACGCTCCACTATTGTCTTTCCCCTCTGGTTTTGCGTGTGCTATGAATGGAAGTTAAACGTACTGTTTAACTGCGCTCTTGTGAATCGTTTGAGGAACCACTGCAGTACATTAAACACAACAGATTCCAGCCTGCTGCTCTGCTCTGTCTTTCTCTCACTCTCTGTTATTTTTGTCTCCATAAATTAATACTTTGGTTATTTTTTCTACTCCACTCATTTCCCCCATCTTCATTTTGTTTCCCACTAAACTCTCTGCCGCCTTTTTTTAGCATGCTAAGATACTCAGTCAGTCGGTAGTAATGGGGAAAGCATGGAGTTCCCAGCAGAGTGACTCATCGCTCCAGCGAACTGGGGTCGTGTGTGTGTGTGTCAGTGTATGAGGGTCAAAGCGTGTGTGCTGGTAGGGGGCGGGTTTTCTACGCTGTTTGTGTGTATGTGTGTGCTCAGACATGTTTGAGCTTTTTGATGTATGTGCCCCATGTTTTTCCTTCCTTCCAAACACACGGAGGAAAATCTGTGTCAGCTGTGTTAAAGGTCATCCACCAATTAAGATAAAACAAACTTAAATTAGATTACACACAAACACACTCACGTACAATTTGGTGATGAATAAGAAAGTATTATACTTAACTACCATCTTTGATGTGATGTTTTCAGCTTTTCCAACCCTTCATTTTTCTTGATTTTCACTCCTTTTGTTTGCAGTCTTAATTTGAAAAGCCACAAATTGTTACTTTCAGAATAAGTTACAAGGTTTTAATTCTGGTGCCTGAACCAAAATGGCCTTAGATACAGCCTGAAGTACAGGACAGGGTGTTGGTGAGTATTCTAGTCTTTGCAGCAATCTAGTAAACAAGGTTTATGAGGATCCCCAAAAAAACAATTTGGTTTAACACATGCAGCATCAGTTCTTCTTCAGGACTAGTCTGCAGAGAAAGCTGACCTGTGGTGCTAAAAGAGAGGGGTCAGTTTCATGAGAAAATTGAGAATATAACCTTTATCAGTACTGCTAATAAATTCTAAAGTTTCCTTTCAAACATCTCTCTAGGATGCTCTTAAACAGGCAGGAGAGGCTGCTAGCGTGGCTGGTACTGATGTAAACACTTTTTCCAGCAATTCTTCCCCTGCTTTATATCCTTGTGTTTATATATGATGTCCTTATGTGGTCTGTTTTGGGTGTGTTACTGGGCCCTTTCTTTGGATATGTGATTCTATGTATTTGTGATTTTTTTATCTGAAAGTTTTATTTTGAAAATGTGAGAATCACTTCCTGTATTTAAGGGGCGTGTCCGGCTATTACCTAATGCTGATGAAGGCTTTGTGCTGCAACAGGTCTGCTGCTGTTACTAGTCTGTGCTATTGCCCGGATTAAATAGTTTAAAGGACATTTAATGTGCTGACTTTTTTCTGTTTAGAGTTAGAGTTAGGGATGGACATTTCAAGCAAAAATACTATTATACTATTTTTTATTAATCATTGGCATCTATTCAATGATTGTATGAATAATCCCCCCCTCCCACACACACACACACCTGTCCCATTCAGGAGCAGCAGGACAAGGTGCTGCTATTAGCGGGCACTGACAGCTTCTGTCTCTATTTTTATGTTTCTGTGACACAGCAGCTGGGTGTGTATGTTTCCATCTTATAGTCATGCTCAGTCTTTGGAAATACATGTGTAGTAGTGTGAGATTCAGAAATGGAGAAAATCGCTGTGACTGTCGCTAATGATTTCTTCTTCTTTTGCTATTTAATGCAGTAAGCATTCTTCTTCTTCTGTTACTTAAGCAAACTAGGAAACAGCTTTAAGACGTTCCACCGCGCCTGGCGGGAATACCATATTACAACCAGGCTCTGAGGAAAACAATGAAAAATTGTACTTTTAAAATGAGAAAATATTCTGAATCAGAATCAGAATCAGCTTTATTGGCCAGGCATGCTTGAACACACAAGGAATTTGACTCAGATAAACTGTGCTCTCTTTGTACAAGGCATAAGATAAATAGAATAAAAATGATAACAATAACATCAGCTATAAATCACAGTCACTCTTCGATTTTTACTAAGTGATTGAATATTTGAATATTAAAAAATCATTGCCCATCCCATATTAGAGTTTGCTCTTTTTTTTTTACCTCTTTGTACAGGTCTAAACTTAACTGTTTTCCCAGTACTTTGCTTGTGTCAAGGTGAGATCAGCTTTATCATTTTCTGGAGATCAATATTGGGGGTGGCAGTAGCTCAAACCATAGGGACTTGGCTTGGGATTCAGAGGCTTGTTGAAGTCCCATGGTGGACAAAGTTTGGCAAGGGGACTGGTGGCTGCAGAGGTGCTGGTCCATTTTGCCTGGGCCCTGAACCCCTAACTACTCGGTTGGAGCTGGTTGATGGCAGCCTCCACACTCTGACATATCTCCTAAATACATGTCCATAACATGTTTGTGCATGTAGCTTGATCCAAAAAAGTTAAATTTCCCCCATGGGGATTAATAAAGTACGTTTACTTAATACCTAATATGCAGAGAGAACCCATGATCCAAACTAGATACCAGCACTGAAGCTCATTGTAGTTTCAAGTTAGATATCAGTGTCTCTCTGGCCCTCTATTACAGACAAGGAGTGAGACATCCTTTCCATACTGATACTTTTTCAAATATGACTGATTGATGACTATAGAATGGAAGAATGTTTTATCAGCATGTTAGCACATGTATGAGATTGGTCCTGAGAGTTGACTAATTTTCAAATTGGGGAAAAGTTGGTTAGAAACATCTTTATTATGTTGTCTCGTATGGAGTCTGGAATGAGTGAGATTGTTGACAGAAGTTCCATCATTAAATGAAAATTGTGTGTTCTGTGAATATGTTTATGTACTTTCCTTTTCACTGGATCAATTTCTTTAATCACTTTCTCAAAGTCCAGAGTGCTTTATGAGTTCAATCATCTGTTCCACCGTGTTGTCCGAATGTTAGTGTAAACAAATGACAGTACACCTAAAGAATAGCTGCTGCTTCTCCGTCATGTCTCTATTTTGTTTTCATATTCATGCATAAGTGTGTGCTGCGCTGTTGCATAAAAACTGCAATCTTCAACTCTCTGCTTCATGTCTTTATAATTGCTCCCAGCAGTAGCATGGCGCCAGTCAAATGTACGTGGACGAGCATTTGCACACACACACACACACACACACACACTCACACACACACCAGCTCATAATAGGAGTGCGGCAGAGCAGAACTGGTTTGTTTGCCGGCCAACCTACTGGCTTATTGACTTGGAAGTCACTACTTCTGAATTTTGGACTGAATTTTGGTGAAGCCATCAGCAGCAGTGTGTGCGAGTGTGCGAGTGTCGGTCTGCGGGCTCGTGCTTGTGACATTTCTTGTTTTTTCAGTGTGTCACAATAAAAGTCATTTACTACACAAGGCGGCTGAGAGCTGGTAGAATTGATTGTTTTATTTGTACAGAATGTAAATTAAGATGTTTTGGTGACAGAGTCAGAGTTTAACATGAAAATATCAAGAACTGGCTTTTTAAAGCGACAGACACATTTTTCAATTCCCCTCATCTTGGAGTTTTTTCATTCACTCTGTCCTGATGCCGAGTCGACCTTGCAGGATTACTTATTTATCACACTGCAAAGTTCTGTGTATGTGTGTCTGAGTATGCCCCTGTGGCTGTGTCTGTCTGTGTGTAAGGTCTTGTTGGATAACAGAGAGCAGATGTGAGTGGGTAGGTGGGTGTATATTTTAAGAGCCTGTCATTGGCTCATAGAGAGCAGATGTTTGTTGAGCCATCATTGCCTTCTGGCTACCAGCAGTGTACTGGTTTTGGTTCTTGGATACTGGTTGATACTGTTCTGCCACATCTCAGGCAGCGATCCAAACAGTATGAATTATGCTCAGGATAAAAGAACAACATCGCACAGACGCTGTTTGTGATTTGTCGGGCGCAGTGGGGAGTGAATTGACAGATGTTTAGGTCACCATTACAGATGACGGGGCGTCTTAACTAAGACACTATAGCTGAGGAATGTTTCCAGACCACAGTTATAAAGTGCTGTGGTTTACGGTAATATTCTGGTCCTGCCAGCTGACTCCAGTTGAATGTAATCCAAACAGTTAAGCGTAGTTAAACACAGTCGAACACATTGAGAGGTGAGGTCACATCCACAGTTGATTTTGTGTGTGGAAAAGTTTCCTTTGTCACCTTTTTTGCACTTGGCTCGTTTAGAGTCACTTTACGTGTTTACATGAAAACCAGAGCTTGTAAACAAATGTCGCCCAGAACTTTTGCTTTTCTAGAGCTGGTTTGGTCGACATTCAGAATACCTCGTTATTTCTGAAAGAGTGTGAGTAACTGTTAGTTTACTGAACGTTCTAATTAAACCCATGCAAGTCCAATTAATCCCATTAGTATCCGTTTGGTGAATGCAATCGAGCTAGAGCAGTAGAGACGGGCCATAGAGGCTCTACATCCTCTATTCAAGCCTTGTCTTTCAGGCCTGACCTGTGATTCCACTGAATGATTTGTGCACTGATGCACCATTAGAGAAAAGTTTGCCATGGCTCGTGTTGATATGCCAAGAAGTTGTCCTGGAGAACATCTGTTTGGTGCTTTAGCTCTCTTGCTGGTTTGCTTGAGAGCCACTAAACTGGAACAAAATGTCTTAACTTATATAAGTTATTCTGAAGCCTAAAAAAAAAAAGTTGGACGAGCCAATGGAAAATGAAATCTCCTTTCAAGGTCACAGAAGTGACATCAGCACTCGAGATTAAACCTGATCCTCAGTAGAAAAAAACAAAACATTTCTAATATTCCACCTTGAATGGAAAATAAAGATGAGTCATCCTTTTGTGAAGCGTGCCTTCCTTCTTACACCTACACATGCCTCTCCAGATGATCCATTCAGTGATATTGTTAATTAAGTGGATCAGATGGACATGATTTCAGAGGTCAGTTCATGGTCTTTGAAATTTGCATGCTGAGTAGATTTTGTTGGATGTCCTCAGCATTGTTGTGAATAGGTTTCTTTGAATAAGAATCTTACTGCTGTGATAAAGTCAGTTCAGGCGTTTTATATGTAATGGAGTGTCCCTTTTTGGTGCAGGTAAACAGTAATATTATGACCAATTGAGAGTGTCCAAATGAACAGTTAGTTCTTTGACAGTATGTTCCATACAAAGACTGTATGACATGGCGTAAAATGAACTTTTTACCTCCTCTGCCATTGGCTAGTGACCTCCAAAAATGTACCGGCCAAATAAAAAAAATCATGCCTAATTTGATTTAAAATAATTACCATACAATTTTATTATGAAAATCCAACTTAAGCATCACTTAAGGAATACAGTTATGTACAGATACAATTAGATTATTGCTATTTTATTAGGTTATACTTCATTTCAAGGTGACTGCTGCATCATCATGTATTAGAAATCTTAAAAAGTGCAACCTTTTACATTGACTGAGTGAGCCAAAAATCTGTCTCACAGCTTTAACAGGAACGTCTTTAACTTGATCGTCTCCTGCCTCCTTTTTGTGTGTGGTGGCTTCACGCCGGGAATGTGTCGCCACATCTTCCTCGAAACGCTCTTCCCGCCATGCTTCTTCAAGCAAAGGGAATGAATAGAACTCCAGTTGCTGACGTCACGCCGTTCCCGACGTACCAAATCACAACACAAGTACAGCGCGCCGCAAGGGTCAAAATAGCCTGACAGTCGGCAGAAATGGGCGAAAGTATGAAAGTAATTCAATGTACAGGTGGCAGATGATACAAATCTTACCTGATGTTTGCATTAACTTATAGTGTTCAACCAAGAGATGAAAGATTATCACTGTGGTTGGGTTTAAGCCATGCTCTTCCAGTTCGGTACCACTGGCTCTTTGTTGTTTTCTCCTTCATCCTTTAGTTTCAGATTTCTTCTTAAGGGGCCGTGTCCACCAAGGCATCTTTTTTTGTTTGTGCTGGCAGCGCTCAAGACCTCAACTCCAGAGTGCTTCTCACCAGGGTTTACTGTTGCTAGGTTCCGAAAGTAATCCTGCAGCACTTCTGCTTCTCTTAGTTGTGACTGTTAGGTCTGTATTAAAACACTCTGTGTGCTTTGTTTCTGCTTTCATTCAATGGCATTATGCCGAGACACTTAAAATTAATTATAGAGATTATGTCACAGCATTAGTAGCAGCTCAATACTTGCAAATTGTACCTTAAAAAATGTGTGGTGACTTTGCGGACCTCTGCCACTGCTGATTAATGCAGCAATTTTTCAAAAGCTGAACTATTTTCACCTGAGAGCGCTGAGAGCACAGCAACAAGAGTCAGCTGATACTGAGGGGGTTTCTGCACTTGGGACACTGGGCGCTTAAAACACTGAACTGTATTTATTTTGAATAGAAGATAGTCACTACCATACTGCTAACCTCGTCGCTAACATACCCCTTGCATGTTTCCAGCAGAGTTATAAGAAACTCTTAGATAAATGTTGCTGATCAGCTTTCTTTCAAGTTCTTTGTCTATTGTTTAAAACGAATTGGGTGGTTACTTGGTGGTCAAAAAGTCCTCAGTAGTGTTTAACATCTCCATATTTACTCAGCTAAGATAAGAAAAAATAAGATAATACACCATTGATACTTGTAGGGAAATTCAGTTGTTGCAGCAACACAAACATAGTAGCAAGAGTAATATCAGCATAAGGGTTGAATAAAAACAGAGTACAAATAGAGAAAAAAATTGGATTAAGTAGAAAATAAATATATAGATGAATAAAATAAGAATAAAACGTAAAGGTATATATAAATGTTACACATAGTATAAATAGAACTAGATAGAAGGTTGATTTTAAGTGAAAGATAAGACATTTAATACAACAATAATAATAATCTTTATTTATAGAGCACTTTTCAAAAACTATGTTACAAAGTGCTTAACAATGCCTCAAAGGACATGTGCAAACCATGCAGTTAGTGCAAGTGTGATAACTATTAAAAGAATATGAAATCATAAAAACAAAATAAAAGCAGGACCCTGTGTAAGACACTTTGATCAAATAAAATCAGGAAATGCTCTCCGATAAAAGTTTGTTTTGAGCAATGACTTAAAAGAGAGCACAGAGTCCGCCAACCTAATTCCCTCCAGCAGTGCATTACACAGCTGTGGGGCCGAAAACGACTTGTCCCCCTAGTTTTCAGCGGAGTTTTTAGGACTGAAAGTAGCTCTGTGCCCGAGGATCACAGATTGCGTACCGAAGTGTATGGTGTTAAAAGGTCAGAGATAAAACTGGGGCCGAGACCGTGAAGTGCATTAAAAATAACCAATAAAATCTTAAAATCAATTCTAAAACGTACTGGCAGCCAATGTAGAGAAGCTAAGCAGGCATGATGTGGTCATATTTCTTGGTTCTAGATAAAAGCCTGGCAGCTGAGTTCTGGACCATCTGAAGTCTGTCGAGGGATTTTTGGTTAAGACAGGTAAAAACGCTATTCCAGTAATGTAGCTGTGTTGTAAAAGCATGTAAAATCATTTCAGTGTCTTTAAAAGTTAAAAAAGATCGTATTTTTAGAAATATTTCTAAGATGATAAAAACATGACTGTACAAGTTTTGCGATATGGTTTTCAAAGTTAAGGTTGCTATCAAACCAAATGCCGAGGTTCCTTGCAACAGATGGCAGAATTAGTTTGGTCATAGCTGTTATCCAATTAAAAGAATTTCCAGAATTCAACTGGATGAAATTTGTTGACATCCCACTTTTAAGTTCCTGTATACAATCCTGTAATGTGAAGTGCTAATCGGAGACAGAGAGTACTTTGAAAAGGAATAAATAGTGTCAATATTTATACAAACTTGGCATCTATATTTAGTATTGAGCGTGTCATAGTTAAAAACCTTGGGTTTGAAGTGGAATAAGATTCACCCCGTCCTCTGTCTTATCCCAGAAACACCATGGAGAAATAGCAGTGACAAAATTGCTATGGCTTTTTTACGTGCTTCATAGTGTCTTAATATTAATTAACATTTTTACTGTTATTATGATCAGGTGTTTTGATAGATTTGTGGAAAAAAATCAAGGAATGAAACACAAAGAGGCTGATGTAGTAGTTCTTGAACAGTTATGTTGATTTCCCCATTCAAAATGTATGTTTGGGTTCATTAGCCTATTTGGTGTTTAATTTGTAAGTCTTTTAAAAAAAAACCAAAAAAAAACTCAAAACAGGACTCTGTTAATGTACAACCTGATAGAGCTATGTGTGCAAAACTATATGCTATATTCTAGTGTTTGTTACCACAGCTGTACATGACCAACTCAGGGTATAGCACCTGATGGGGAGATGGATTGGGTCAGTACACCTGTCAAACAGTAATGCAGGTGTCCTAAGGCGAGCTCAGAGAGGACTCAAGCCTTGCTAAGGGGCATAAGCGGTCTTGAACTTGACATCAAGCATGAATACGACCTGTGAAAGCAGAGTCTTACTTACCCTTTTGGGGTTTTACCCATGTTAGTCCAACACGCACATTAGCATGTGCAAATGTGTGTTTTTACTTCAGCCTTGACCCCATTATGCATTTCAGCACGTGTTTGTTTATTTGGGAGGTTGGCTTCAGTATTATAAACTTGTATGCTATGGGCCTTTTACCTTGTGTGCTTGCCTGTGTGTGAATAGCTGGCATATGGGAGCCATCTTGCCTTGGCGGCAGAGCTGGAGGAAATTCCAGTGTTGTCAAGCTCAGGCCAAGATACTGCTACACACACACACACACACACACACACACACACACACACACACACACATCTCATACAGAAGTTTCATATCTGTAATAATCAAAAGGCTTTTGCAATTTAAGTTGGTTCACAGATTATTCAGTATTATTATTTCTGAATACCTTCTCTTTCTAAGTATAATGCTCTGATCTCACACTCAGACTCTGATGTCTGGATCAGTATAGAGCTATCTTTGTAAACACATGGCAGCCATTAGTCTCTTTGTGTGTTTAGGCTTGGGCAAAAGTTGGAATTCAGCCCAGTAACTGGACCAGCAACTTGACCTCCAGATAGCACTGGCCTGGATAGGACTGATGAAGGATATGTTTGTCTTTCCCATTCATCTTCCATTTATCACGGAGGTTGAACTTGTGTTTACCTGTCTTTATCCAAGCAGTGCTTTTATGGATGGACAATGTGAAATCCATCCACTATAAATCCTTTTACATCATGCCTCTGAAATTGGCACCACTTAACGGTACCATATAATGGTGTTTTCAGCTGTTTATAACACGTCCCAGTTTTCTATCTTTCATTTCCAAAACATCACAAATTCAGCATCTGGAGATTCTGCAGCCTCTCAGTTTATAACCTCATTATCCATGCACTGATCTGAGTGTGAGGGGATGCTAAGATATAGAGGTGCTGTGCTGATTGGCTGCCTGAAAGTTCCCTGTTGAGAGGGAGTGACACTGGAAGGAAACTTTCATGGCTTGTATAATGTGACATCTGAAAAATATTATTGAAAGTTTTTACTGAAGGTGTGTTCATATTCATTTTTATTAACTCCATAGTGTTTAAAACCGTCAGGGCTGCGGCTTAAATATAACATCTATAACTGTCGTACACTTTCGTTCTGCAAATGCAGCTGTGTTGATTTTTGCCAGATGTGTGTTTATTTTGCTTTGAGTTTGTGATGATCTCTCAATGGCAGACTTCCATGTTTGCGGATGGTCATGTGTTGCTTCCACTGCCATGTTCATGTGAAGTGTTCCAGCCACTGTCACAACAGCATGTCTCCAAATGGTGTGTTAAAATTTGAGCTATTCCTACTTTCTTGACTTTCGTGTGCACCTGTTTGTGGTCAACCCTCGTTGTTGAAGCAGTCTGAGGTGGACTGGTTAGCACAAACAAACCACCACCATATGTAGCCTGTGCACTGTTGTAAGAAATAAAAAGCAACCATTCTTTTCTTAGTTCCTCCGATGGTCGGACAGAAAACAGACATTTGTGTTGTTTTCTGCAAACAACAACACAGCAGTTGGCATGTCCGGCTTTTACCTTTGACATCTTGACTCTGCAAAACCAAAGCAAAACCATAACGCCGTAGAAGGAAGTGGAGTGCTCAAGGAGTTGGACGGACGTTTTGCATGCCTGCCTATGCAGATCACTCCTGTAGTGACATCACCACAGGAGCAAATTCAAAACGCCAACCTACTGGGAAAACGAAGCTGTTTTCACAGTAAGTGGGTTATGCAAACAAAGAAGAGGCTTTTTTGTTTCCAAATTCTCAAGGCTGCTTGGCTGGAGGGTGACTAAAGTATGTAGACAAGAAAAAAAAGTGTATTTTAAAGTATATGGGACCTTTTAAAAGCACATCTTGTTAGCTAATCCGTAAAACTTGTTCAGAATCTTTTGTTTTGAAAGTGTTTTTCTACAATAACAAAACAGCTCTATGAAGCAAAAGACAATACTAAAAAGTTCCCTGAACCAAGATGATTCCAAGTTTGTTATAGAAAACACATCCATGCTGTTTATGCATATTTACATATGTCTGAAACGGATTTATTTGAATTTAAAGCCATATTTACACAAATGTAATGTTTCTAAGACATACACCTGTAAGTTTACACCAAGCTCTGCATCTCTTCTTTCTTTCTCTCTGACCTGGGTCTCTCTCTCCTGTCTTGCTGGCCATGTACAGTATGTCCAGTAATGCTTTGGTTCCCTAAGTGACACATTTCCTATGCTTAATTATCTTCCTTATCGTCCTCAGGAGCATGATGTCTCATCTGAGCTGTTTCCTTTTGTAATATGCATCCAAGAGTCTGCATTAGCGGCGGAAGCTCTCACTTTCTTTACCTTTCCTGGTTCCTTTATCTATGTCTCACTCTGTTGTCTTTGTCTTCTGTGGCGTTCTTCCTCTGTGATTTAAACTGTTTCCAGGATCCCTAATAGATAGACCTTGGTACATTTTTTTTACATATGAGAGTCCATCAAAGACAAACCAAAGCAAGACTCAGTTAAAGGACTGAATTTCTAGTCTGGCTCCAGCTGATCATGACAATGCCAGATACTGCAATCTGACCAGCCATTAGGCCCAAGTGTTTCCCCCCAAGTTTGACAGGTCATCAGATTATCATTTAGCGTGAACAGGCTCAGACACACTGACTCTGATGCCAACATATACAACACCAGAGGCTTAGAGGGAAAGTGGTTTCTAAATTAACGAAAGCGTATTGCATTCACATGAGAAAAATAAATGTTTGCTCTGTTTTTCCGAATTAAAGAGTTAATTATATCAGAGTTACAGGGAAAGTTATTTTAAATAAAACAAATTATGTTAAATTTTCTGAATAAACTGGATAATTCAAAATTACGAGAAAAGTTATTTTAAATTTAAGAAATTCAGCATGTTCTTTTTCTGAACTATCAAGTGAATTATCTCTGAATTACATGACAAGTTATTGTTAAAAAAAAAAGCTCTATTTTTCTGAATTAATGGGATAAAATTCTATTTTGTTTTTCTGAATTAACGATACGCCACTACAGTAAAATCTCAATGGCACCTCAAGGCCACACAAGGAAGTAAACTAGCCTTGGTCGTTCAGTTGAATCCAGTTTATTTACTTTGGGTTAAAGACATTGGGAGATACCAGTGTCTTTAAGTGACATACACTACCAGTCAAAAGTTTGGAAACACCGTCTCATTCAAGGGTTTGTATTTATTTTAATTATTTTCAACATCGTAGATTAAAACTGAAGACATAAAAACTATGAAATAATCTGGTTTTGTCATAATCTGGATTACAACAGTAGTCAAATAGAGCTATCCATTGTGTACTAACCCTACCTCTGAACAACACAACTGATGGTCTTGAACACATTAAGAAGGCAAGTCATTCTACAAAGGCACTCTTGACAAGGCTCATGTTAATTAGAAACCATTCCAGGAGACCACTTCATGAAGCAGACTGAGAGAATACCAAGAGTGTGCAAAGCTGTCATGAAGGAAAAAGGGGGCTACTTTACAGAATCTGAAATTTAAAACATATTCTGCTTTGTTTAACACTTTTTTGTTCATGAAATAATTCCATTTATGTTCTTTCATAGTTTTGATGTATTTGGTATTAATCTACAGTGTTTCAAATAATTAAAATAAATACAAACCCTTGATGAGAAGGTGCTTCCAAAGTTTTGACTGGTAGTGTGGACGGTATTGTTATTAGGCCCGTTCTGATCTGGTGGTTGTAGCACTTCTCCAGGATCAGTTGAGCAAATATGGCATCATGCTTTGGGGCTATAAGATGATGCATCTGAAATGCATTCAAGCTGACTGTGCTGTGACTCAAGAGACAATTGCTGAAAACAGTCGACCTCACGGAGTGCAACTGAGGTAAGGTTATCTTGTTAATTCAGAAAAACAGCAGCTTTATTTCCTCATGTGAATGTAATAGGCTTCCGTACAAACCTCAGAAATAATAGGTCTACGTTTTCCCGTACAAATAAACCCATCATCTATTTATTAGTACTAAATGTTATCAGCAGGATCTCTGTGCTTTTTTTACACAGAGCAATACAGGGGGCTGACATCACACTTTAGGGACATCGCTTCAGAAATAACAAGAGCTGAATAATCTGCATTTTCAAAATAAAAGCACTTAGAAAAACGTCAATATCACGGGTCATGTCGCACTCACATACACATGTAGGGAGGGACACATGTTCACAAACACACTAGGAGCCAGGTTTGAATAACAGATAATCTCTTAGAGAAGTAAAACACACACACATGCACACAAACATGTCAGTCAGCGCTGTTATTGCCTGAAAAGTTCAAATGGACAGACTGCACACTGGTTGCCATAGTGGCCTCAGTAAACACGAGCTGCATTGTAGTCTGCCCCCACCTTCTGAAGCATGATCCCTCCATGTTGTTGGCTTAGTGCACGTTTGTGCTCGTATACACACAAACACACACACACAAACACACACAGAGGATAGAAAGCATCCACTCACACTGTGTTCACTAACATTAACACGCACACATATGCACTTGCATCACTTAGGTTAGGTAATCCCTCATCTTGTCATCATTGCAAGCACAGGTACCCCCATGCACACACACACACACACACACACACACACACACACACACTCACACTAATATGTAGACAGAGGGCTAAATTAAACATCGCTCTTTGTTAATCTTTAATTTATGACATAAACGGTAATGACTTGTCCTCATGAACAGGACATCCTGTGGTCATTTGTTATATTGCTGCACAGTAAACATTGTTTGGACGTGTGTGTGGGTGTGTGTGTACTCTGAAAACATTCAAACTTTGACAGAGTGCACTTTATTCAGTCTGTTGTAAGACATGTGTGCATATATCTTTATTAGCCTCTTGCATTTTAACATCCTACAGTTCTGTCCATCTCTTCTTCTTGTATTTAAGCTCAGTGCCATCTGCTTGTCCTCCCTTCCCCCCTCTTCTTTTTTTTTCCATTTCTCTTTCTTTCTTCTGTCTCACTGTCTTTCTCATCTCTTGTAAAGCTGACTGAATGTGCAGTGGCATGCCAGAGTGTGAGTGAGTCACCATGTGGGATTGTGCCGCCACAGAGAGGGCCGGCGAAAAGCGAGTGAGATTGGATTACTTACTCAGTATACGCACACTTCATTTAATCATGAAGTCTTTTTTTCACCATTCACTTTATATCAGTTCTTAAAGAATAAGTCTGAACTGTGTCCGTCTGTCCTCACACTTCTTTTGCCAAGCAGATCTTTTGTCAGGACACCCCGGCTTCAAACTTTGACCTTCTTATTGCCGCTGGCTTTGAAGGAATGTTTCTCCGAATGTTCCGTCGCTGCAATTATTTTAATCACTCTTCTTTCTGGCTCTCTGGTGGATCTGCTGCTGGGTCAACAAAAATAGAAACATTTCTCTTTTCAAAAACAAATCGCGTTTTTGGGTCTCGGCTGTTGATTCGCATCTCTCTGCGTGTGGGAATACTTGTATTATGGGTGACAATAACCATGGCTACACTCCACTGTCTATTCTGGTTCTTGCTGGAAGAGTTACAGAAGAATTGTGACTGGCTGGTGTGAGTCACGGAGTAGGACTGTGACTACACACGCTCAGAGACACTTACCCACCACCTATAGAAATAGAGTGATGAAATTGGAGAAGCTCCTTGTACCTTGGCATTGTTAGTTTACTGGCATTTAAAACATCAAACATGGGGTTATTTTCCATTTGGTATTTTACCAGAAGGCTTCAGCGAGGACATGACTTATTTTTTTAGCCTCCTTGCATTTACGTTTGTGTCTAACAGTGCCTTATTCACTGGAGGAAAGAGAGTTTCCCCGTTAAGTTTAGAGGGATTTCCTTCAGAAGTTGATGAAAGACATTTGTGGTAGTATCATGCTGGCAGAGATTCCAGCAGCCAGGGGGAGTTTCGGTGTAACATGGATAGGCAGAGGAATTGGCAGAGCTAAACTTTATTTTCATCAGAGAATGAACCAGGTACATTCAGAGATTAGATTAGATGGCTTTTAAAGCTTCTTTTATTCTTTTTTTTTTTTTTTTGTCTCTCACTATTCAACTAGCTTTATCCAATACAGCAAAAGTCAACTCATCTCATCTTTATTCATACAGCACCTTTCATACATTCAAGTAGAGCTGGGCGATATTGAAAAAAGATGTTTTCACGATAACATTTTTCATATCAGTCGATATCAGCCGGACTGCAAGCCCTTTGATTGGTCCGCTCGGCGGCATTGTGTTTCATGTATTTACAACACTTCCGGGATCCCCGCTTATCGGCCGCACATCGGCCGTGTATTTCATCTCCTCCTCTCTATTCTTCATGTAATCATGTCTGTATGATAAACAGCAACATGTATCAGCTGTAGATTAACATATCACGCTCTGAATCACTGTGGAAAAGTAAACAGAGATCGTAGCAGGGCCGAAAGCAGGCGACCGGCTACCAGAGAGACCGCGCTGCCCTCAAGCGTTTTGGCGGAGAATTGCAGCGCGACATTGACACATCAAAGCACAAGTATGTGGTGCTCATGTCCACGTCCACCCCTGCTGCGTAGGGGTGATGCAGAAGTATAAATCAGCCTTTAGGCTGTAGGCCGTGGGCCACTGGCACCCCAGTCTTTACTTTGCTTTTAAAAACACCAAAAGTGCTCGCTGTTTTAATGTCCAGAGGCAGAGTTCCACAGTTTAGGGGAATAATAACAGAAAGCTCTCTGGACTGCACTTTTGAGGGACACATGAGGAACATTTAAAGCCAGTTTTTGGATTTGTGTAAAGCCAGAAAAAAGACTTGTTATTCCCCTCAGAACGTAGCTGTAGATGGAATACCATTTACTAGAGTCAGAAAGGCCAAGCAGAGAGATAGCATCTACTCTATCTGACCTCACATCACTTGTTGGTCTTTTCTATGGCAGCAAACATCGTTTCAGATACAATATGCCGGTGTGATGGTTCTCTATCATGGTTGTCTGCCAGTGTGACTCCAAACGTCTGGGTGGAACCGCAGATACACAATGTAGACATCCCTCTGCAATTATTAACCACAAACAAACACTCACACACACATTTACACTACAATTCACAATAGAGACACAGAGAGCTATCGTAAAATACATCAGTCATGCAACAGGTCAGCCAACGCTGAAGTATGATGAGGAACATGTTGCTTACAGCGCAGAGGACAGATTGGTACTTTGCTGTCAGGAAACAGCATTGTTCTCAAGCATTAGGGAAGGAGAATTAGAGACCCATGTGTAAATATGTTTACTGGACCTTGTACCCTCTGGCTTAGAGATGGAAAATAAAGAGCGCCTGTGAAGGAAAACACAGATAGGGAGGGAGAAAACAAACCTTTAAAAATGGTGAGTAGGAGGTAGAGATAAAGAGAGCAAATATAAACGGATGAAAGACAAAGATTACCAAGGAGTGAAGGAAAATGCGCATGGAGGCAGATGGAGATGTAGCCTGTATTTTCTGATCTGTAGTTACTCTGAAGGAAAGCAGTAAAGAGAAGAGGGCCATTCTAAAATATGACATGCATATGTTTACTGAACCTTGAATGTCCTGGCATTAGAGGGATGGAAACCAGAGCCAAGGACTGACTGCAGAGCTGTGGGGAAAAAAGTCTGCGTCAAGGTCTCAGAGAGTCTGTGAAAGTGGTGGACAGAAACAAAGTGTTCTTGGGATTTATCATCGGGGTTGAATTTGCAGGGTTGAATCATTTCCTTGGTTTTCTAAGGTGTTGATGACTAACACTACTATAACTTGTTTATATCATTGATGAGACTTTATATTGACTTGTCCCTTGTATTTACTGTGGATTGGAAATTACCCTTTTTAGCATTAAAAGACAAATAAGAAAAGTTTATTTTTACCCTTTCCTGTTTACAAATGTCTCCATTAAACGAATAGAATTATTTTGTATTAATTTCATATTATTTTTTCTCTATTTCATAGGAAGAAATATCTCGATTAAATAAGTATAATCATTATGTATTTATTTTATTTTTCCTCATTAAATAAGTATAATTATTTTCTGTTTTATTTTATTTTGCTCTATTACATGAGTATTATAACTATTAATTTGTTTTTGTTATTTTTCTCTATTAAATCATTATAATTATTTGTATTTGTTTATGTTTTTCTCTATTAAAATAGTACAATTATTTTCTAATTATTTGATAGAGACATTTGTAAATGTAAAAGGGTAAAAATAAACATTTCTTAATTATGTGTCTGTTCATGCTAAAACAAAGGTAAAATCCCATCAACAGTAAGTAGTTGGTCAAAGTCAATGTTAAATCCTATTATCTTGATAAAACAAGATATCATACTGTTAGTCCTATGTGTTGAACACACTTGTAAGTTAGTATGCTTTCATTTGAAGGAATTCTTTACCCAAAAGATTATGTGAGGTGTGGAATGTTCATCCCCTGTAGGTTCAAAAGGTAAACAAATACAGTGTATAGCTTGTTTGTTCAGGGTTTCAACAATATCATTTTGAAATTAATATTTCACTTTTGTGTCACTCCATAGTCTCCTCAGCACTGAACCTGAAACCAGACGATTGGATTTATAGTTATTTATTTTTGGGGCATTTTTACCTTTAATGGATGGATGGATAGATGGATGGATGGATGGATGGATGGATGGATGGATGGATGGATGGATAGATAGATAGATAGATAGATAGATAGATAGATGGATAGATGGATGGATGGATGGATGGATGGATGGATGGATGGATGGATGGATGGATGGATGGATGGATAGATAGATAGATAGATAGATTGATAGATAGATAGATAGATAGATAGATAGATAGATAGATAGATAGATAGATAGATAGATAGATAGATAGATAGATAGATAGATAGATAGATAGATAGATAGATAGATAGATAGATAGATAGATAGATGGATGGATGGATGGAAGGATAGGACAGCTGAAGAGACACATGAAGTGTAGAGAGCAGGGGAAGACATGCTGCTTATGCTCAATACCGGGAGTCCAATCTACGACTGCTGTGACGATGACTACAGTGTCTGTACATGGGGCGCACTTAAACAGCTAGACCAACAGTATTGAATTTCAAGGTTTTCTGGTGTGGTGGATTCTTGGAAATGGGATGTGCATAACAAGTACTTCTTTGAAAATGTCAATAGACATTTAGATTTTCATGTGGTCTTAAATACATTGAATGTTGTCAGGGTTCATTATTACTGTTGGGACAACGATGTGGAGCCCCTCTCAAGCACATAGGATCTAACACCGTCAGAGGAATACAGTAGGACAATGACATGCTGTTGATTTTACTATGATCTCAGTGAGGCATTATCTTAAGCGTATGTATGAGTAAATAAAAAGAGAAGACCATTGTACTGAGTTGCAGGTACAGAATGTGCTTCAAGGAAAAAGCTGACAGCAACATAAAGGGAGGGGTCCACAGAGGAAGAGGAATGTGAGCGAGTGAGGGAGACAGTATTGAGTGAGATTTGAATTTGCTGTGTGCGCTGTGTGAAGTTACAGTGCCAGAGTGGTGAATGTAACACCACCGTGCTGCATCATAGGACAGAAGTGGAAATAAAGGTTAGCTCTGCTCTCTTATAAAGTTTTCAAGAACTCTGTGTACGCTCTCAGTGTGGAGATGATGTGTTGTTAGCCACAGTGGGTGTCTTTGTCTCAGCTGTAGTTTCCCTCATCTGTGTTTTTGGCCGAGGCACACGGACCACTTTGCTGGAAAAGGAGGCGATGAAATCCACTGTACATTCATCAATTTTTGCTTATGTGCCGCGTGTTCTTTTTGCTCTTTAATTTATGAAAGATGCTCTGAAAGCAAGGCCAAGGTCGTTTGGATGACATTTTGACAAATGGGCTGATGATTAACAGATCCTGATACTTTCCCAGTGCTCACGGTTTTAATAGTGTGCTCTGTTTGGAAGAATGAAAGTGTTAGAAATCAAATGAGCAAGCCTGAAAAGGAAGTGAAAACAAAAGTTCTCCTTTTGGGAATACAGAGCACAAAGATAGATGAGTTCAGATGCATTTCTGCTTCACCGTTTTTTGAACTTTGATAATCTCACTTGACTCCAAATCCCAATCTGCTCCTTTGAACTTTGGATTTTTTAATTCAACCTGTTTCACTGATATCCTCAACACACAGTAAAGTTAGTGATGGTGCACAAACTATATCCTGGCATGTTTAGTGAATGTGTTGCATTTTTCTGCACTCATTTAAGCTGGTTAATAAGACACCAGTCTTCAGTCCTTATTCTTCCTCTCTCAAGAGAACCTTTAATCAAAATCTGAAATGTCTAAAAATCAGTGTCTAAATACCACAAACACTTTGTCATCATTGTACCAAACACTTTGTCATCATTGTTTAGACTCAGGCAGCCTTACAATATTTGTACGAGCCAAACATAACACCTTGTTCTCCCATTGAATGGTTGATTATATTTATTTTGTGGTTTAAACAAACAGATGGTCTACTTAGCAGCAAAACCTCAGGCGTATGGAGAAGCCAAGAAGCTGAGTTTACAGGTATAATCCCACAGTCATAGTGGAAGTTGAATTTTTTAAACCAATCTCTGAAGTGCAGTTTATAAAGAACACACTGTGAGGGAAGGGAAGCTCTTGAAATGTATTTGGTACTAATAGAGACAATCTTGACAAGTCTTACTTGTTCCTGTCATATGGTGTTAGAAACCACCTGGAGTCCTTCCTTTGTTTCTGAGGTCCAGCTCTCTGTTACCGCCTGAGAAGACATAAAACCTTAAAGGGCAGTGAGGTGCTGCATGACTTGCCACCACTTCTTTTTTTTCTGTACTGCTCCTGTATGTTGGCTGATTCTGAATAACAAGCAAGCAAGCAGCAACCTCGGATCTTAGAATATGAAGCCAATGCTGAAGTGCTAAAAACTGCAGTTCATCGAGCGTCCATTTTAGGCTAGCTGCAGAAACATCAGAAACCACATACACACCCATTCAAGACGATCTTTACCTGAATAATAAACATGTTACAGCCTGGTTCAAAAAATGGTTAATGTCTGAGTAGCTAATTTCTTTATCCACACACACTGTACAGGGATTGTTCATTTTATGACTTGTTATTTTTGAAGATATTAAACTTACGAGTTTTGAAATAAGAGCGTGGCTGACTTGATTGGTGGGAAGGCACCCTGTTAGTGAAAAGGCTCAAAGCCCGCCTCTTTACCTCACACTAGCTCAACAGATGTTTGGTTGAGTTAAGCATTTCCAATATGGCACCCACCAACAATCGGCTTCAAAACAGCGCTCCAGAAACAGATGGGTGACTTCACGGATGCTACGTCCATTTCCGATGCATATCTGACTTCACTTGTTTGTACAAGTTTTACAAATTGTCTGAAATATTAAGGTGTGTTTAAACTTTAAACAAAAGACAATAAATGAGAGCAACAGTTTCCCCCCAGACTTCCGTACTGAATGTATGAGTAGGTGTAGAGCTGGTCGATATTAAAAAAGATATTACCAAGATAATTTTTTTCATATTAGTCGATATCGATAATTATCGCAATAAGAATCTAATTAGTATTTCATTTGAATTTAAAGGCAGATTTTTGCTCCTGATTGGAAGTTGAAGAAAACAAACAGTTTGTTAGCTTGTATCTGGATTTAGTTTCTGATAAGCTTCTTGAATCCCTCTTTTTTTTTACAGTGCTAAAAGGAAGCATGTCTTTTGTGTAAGATGAGATTTTTGTGGTTTTACTTTGTAGATTCTTATTTTTCTCAGGGTTAGATAATTTGCCTAATCTGATTTATTTACCAACATCCTGAAAGTGTATTTAATTAAGTGTATTAAGTTAATAGTTAACGCAGAGTCAGCACAGTGTCCGACGTACAACTCAGCTTTGAAGCGGTAGGTATTGCGTTTTCTTCAGTGTTGCTGTCGCTTGTTTCAGCTGTGTTTACATTCCTCTCCAAACGTTTAAACCCGCCTACCTCTTACCCTGAGACAGGATTGGCTGTTCAATGTTGTCGTCTTCTTCTGTCTAATGTTGGGTTGCGACTAGCGTTTAAGACACACTAGCGCCCCCCTACCCTTTCCAGTGGTTGGGGGGTGTAATTACAGGTTTAAATATATCACATTTTAATTGAATTATATTGAAAAAAATGATATCTTACTAATTATCGTTATCAAATTATCCCCCAGCCTTTAAGTAGGTGACATGTAAAAGCAATCAACACTCCTCCTCACAGTTGGAAATTAATTTGTGCAACACTCGCCTCATTCATTTGAACGTTTCAATGATTCAAACTGCAAACATTGAACATCTATAAAATGTTAACATAAGCCACTGTGTCATCGCATTCATCCCTCCATTCAGCCTGTTGTGAATCAGACGTCATGACATTGAGGGACTGTCTCTGTTCACATAAAAGCAGTCAGCTCTTTGAGCGGCTTTGTATCAACCTTACAAAACTGCCTGTATTAGTCAACCTGCAGAGAATGTCTCACTCTGTTCAAACTCAGCATTAAAGAGTTGAAAAGGTGAGGGATCTTTCAGATTTCTTTCTACGTCTCATGTGTCATTTTTTAAAGCTCATATTCATTTCATCCCACGTTGTGATCTGACAGTTGTCATCACAGATCAGAGCTTAGCTTTCCTCTTAAAACTTTAAGTCTTTCCTTTCAGAAGAGAACGTATATAAATCAATACATTTAAGATCTCATGGTGCGACTTTGACCATCCGTTGATGGAGTTGGTGTTTACTCTTGAACCAGTCACCGTCTTATGACTCCAGGTACAACAACATCCTATTTGAACAGGAAACGCATCACAGTTAGGAAGTAACAAAGCAGTTTTTATGGGCCTTTAAACGGCCTCCTGCTCCATGGAGGTGCAGTTAGGCGTTCATATGCTCCTCATGATATTATTTCACATTCAGCTGTCAGTATAAAGTTACATCAGAGATAAGATAAGTGGGTTTGGCATCAGCTGTGTAACTTTGGACTCAGGAGTTTGCAAACACATACACCACATACTTTTTCAGCCCTTCTAAAAGACATGGATTCTTTTCTGGTCTCTCTCTTGCACACTCATAGACACACACACACACACACACACATGCACGTGCAGACACACAATGAAGTTTCCAATATCAGGAATGTAGAGTTTGATCAGCCTCAGGGTGCATTAATAGCTGATGGAGAAAGGAAACACTGAATTGGTTATCTATGTGTTTTTGTGTGGTTTAATGGCAATGGGTGGAACACACTCTGCATACTGTCGGTCTGTTCAAGATCCTCATAAGAGTAGCTGTCTACACTTCAATGTTCCTGGAGGATAAGAAGTAAGTTAAAGGAGTATCTTATCTTAAAAAAGGAGTATCTTATCTTATCGACATCATCACTTCACATTCCCATAACTAACTAGTGTCAGGTCTCTTTAATACTTCTTTATTCAATTAAATTATATATTGTAGATATAAGTTATTTAGCAGATATGGGTTCAGAGCTGATGTCCAACAGTTGTTTAATACGGCCGAAAGAATACCCCTGGCCAAACTTGCAGACATATCGGACATAAAAAAGCTTACCATAAACTCTGTTTTTTATTTGTTGTCATGCCACCTGTGTTGCCTCTTCGCCCAGGTCGTTATTGTAAATGAGAATTGGTTCTCAATTGACTTACTTGGTAAAATAAAGGTTAAAAACTAAAAATAAATTCTCAATTGGCACACACTGTAGGGGAGGTGAATTTTTTTCTAACACTGCAATTCCGAAGATATTAAGATTACGAGTTTTCCAAAATGAGAGGCACAGCTGACTTGATTGACAGGCGGGAACACTGTATCTGTTGGCTAAGAGGCTCAAAGCCCGCCTCTTTATGACACACTAGCTCTACAGCAGTTAGGTTGAGTTCAACTTTTCCTATATGGCTCCTGCCGACGACTGGCCTCAAAACAGCGCTTCAGAAACAGATGGGTGACGTCACAGATACTATGTCCATCATTTATACAGTCTGTGGTTAATACTCCAAACATTCACATATATGTGCAACTAGGGATGACCACAATTAATCGATTATCGATTAATTGATTGTTAGGAAATTACTCGAAACACACAATTTTGTTATCAATTTTCCGTCACGTGGAACAAACATCATGTGGTCTCATTACACTCAGCTATCAGGGAGGTGTTTTAAGTTTAAAGCATGTTTGGAAGTGATTCAGTTGTTAAAGGTGTTGTGCACAGTGGAGATGCTCTGCTGGCGGCTGCGGCTGTGCGTCAGGTCTCCCTGTGCGCTTTTTTAAAAGAGGATCAATACAAAACTGCTGCCAACAACAACACGGACACGAAGGTTCACAACTATAAACAGGACATTTCCCACCTTTAGATACGAAGGCAACAGACAGGTGGGAAATTCAGGTACACTATGTTTGCAGACCAGCAACATCAGAGCCGTCTGAGCTTTTCTGCAGCTGGACTGATTATGACCCGGTTGCGCCCCCGGCTGACACCTGACCGAATACACGTTTATTTTTCTCAAAAAGAACAAGTAGACAGAAAACTGGACACTGTGAGTCTGAAGTACTTTTCTGTTAGTAGTCTCAGCCTTCACTTTATAAAACTATGTCCGCGTAGAATATTTTTATGAGCCTGATCGTTGATAATCTGCGTGTCAAACATATACCCGTATTCAATCCTGTCAGTTCTATGCATTTTGTTGCTGTAGAAAATAGAATTTAGGGGGAAAACAACCTATTTGGCATTGTTTTTGAAATTAAAATAATATTTATTTTTTTATCAATTAATCGATAATTGATCGTTAACATTTCCAAAAATCGATCACGGAAAATACTTAAAATGTACATCCCTATGTGCAACATACCGAAAAAGTTGTTTTTTTTCATGATATGTCCCCTTTAAATCTTCTTCCTCTGTTTCTTGACAATGAATGAATGAATGTGCTGTGCGCTCTGACCCTGGACGAAAGTATGAATTCAAGGTGTTTTGTAATCCCATGCTGGCATTTGATTAACCTGTATGTAATGACACAATAATAAAATAAAAACTTAAAACTTCGAACTTTCTGTAACAAAAGATTTGCAGTACTTAGAAAAGAACAAAAACAGGCACATCTGGATCTGTGAAGTGAATACCTGAACCATGTTGTTACCAAGCAATTTTTATGGGCATGTAGTTACCAGGAGATCAGACCAGAAATGAGAGGCTCAGGATGTTTTCCAAAACCTTTTTCTTTCATACTAATGTTCTTGGGTAAAACAAACTGTTGATGATGTTGATGACCAAACCTTTTAGGTATTAAAATAACTCCTCATCATTGCACCTTTTCTCTCCCCCACTCTCTCTCTTTCTCTCCCCCACTCTCTCTTTGTCTCTAGATGCCAGGCCTTTTGTCCAGTCCTGTGTGTCTGACAGTCATCTGGTTTTTATCTTGGTCGCTGCGTCCCAGTTGCGCTCAGATTCAGTCTGATGAAGGTAACACATGCACACACTTATGCCTGTGCACCACTCATATTTTACACACATACACACACAAACACACACACACTCACATTCTGTTAAGGATCAGGCATGGATTCCTTTGTGAACTATTTTGGGTGCTCTTGACTTATCGTGGATCAAAGTACTTATGGGACCTGAAACTACTGCACATAAAAGGAGGGAGGATACACATCCAAAATGTTGAATGCAATGTGAACACAGTGCAGCACCGATGCAAAGTTCATGCAAAATCGTGTTACGAATGTCTTATTGAAATGCAAAAAATGTTAATTTGTATGTTTCTGTAACAAATTTGTTAGTGCAACTTAAGTGTTTTTAACAGTCAAGGTGGGACTCATGTTTCATTTTGTAAAATCACTCGGCAAACAAGTATTCTATTGTTGAGGCTTTTTTTTTTTGCCTCACACAGCACTTAAGGGATCTGTCTCGCAGCACGAAATTGAGTCCTCTCTCCTTCTTTTCTTCTCTTTAAAAGGCTGTTTTTGTTTCTGTCTTGTCTTTCTCTAATACTCTGTCTCTTAAAAATTCAGCCCAATTATTCACTCCAAAAATAAGAGAACCTGCCCGAAGCCCTCCAGGTGAATCTGTCAAAGTTATTCTTTTGCCTTCCAGCAGCTCCAGCTTTTTTCATTGTTTGGAAAGTACTGAGTTTCATCCAGTTTGCAGTTTCTGTGTCCACCCTGCCATCTGATTTTAATGTTGAGAGAAACTTGCAGACTTGCAGCCTCTCTGTATGAATGTGTGTATGTGTGGGTGTGTGTGTCTGTGTGTTGGGGTGTTGTGTGTTCATGTATTTGTACTTTAATGAAGTTTGTGTGTGCACATTTATGTGGGTGAGTGTGTGTATGCACACGCACATTTCTGAGTCCTCTTGCCAGAGGCAGAATCAGATATGAGTGGAACGCTGTGGGTTTGGGGAATAATGTACTTCACTGCCAATAAAACATGAATACACACATTCAGACCAGCCAACTCTTTGCAGTGCACCAAGGCCCCAGGTAACACACACACACACACACACACACACACTAACACCCCCACACACACACAAACACACACACACAGAAAGAGAGGGAGGGGAGTATATGTGTGTGTGTGTGTGTGTGTGTGTGTGTGTGTGTGTGTGTGTGTGTGTGTGTGTGTGTGTGTGTGTGTGTGTGTGTCTTTTTTGTGTGTGTGTGTCTTTTTTGTGTGTTTAAGGAAAAAAGAAAATCTGTACAAATCTGTAGAGAGGTACTAAAGAGAAGGTTTTTGATTGGAGGAAATGCTACAGGGGGAGGGGGATTTTAATGATTAGATTTACTAGGATTAACTTTTTGTTTCTTACTTTGACCCTGAGTAGTGACACGGTTGTATGTTTCTCAACAGTCGGTTCTGTCTGATGATTTCTTATTTTTAGATTAATGTAGCCTTGTAACTGCTTAACTAAACAACCTGGAGATGTTGGAATGATGCCCCGCTATAAGATAACTTTCACAGGTTAAGGTTACTTCAACTCTGTCCTTATCATTTTAGGTAAAGGACTTTTCATAGCTATCTTTTAAAAGAAAAATCATTGTTTTCTACCAAAAGCAAGTAATATAACCCCAAATTCTATATTCTTCTATCTAGATATTTAGCTAGTAAATTAGCAATGGACAAGCATAAGTGACTTAAAGCTGTCCAAAAACAGAAATGTTAAAGTTAAACCTTTACTTAAATGGTGACATTGTTAAGGACTTGTTAACTTAAGGTCTTTGAAACATATTATCTAGTATTAAAAATCAATAACAATATGAAAAATATGGTCAAATAATAACAACAATCAACAGCAGTATATCATTATCTTTGTAACTGGTCAGACGTAATAGAGCCTCTCTAAATTTCAGGATTTTGGGCCTGGATTTAACCCTAATGGTTAAATTGCACGCCCATGGAACAAGCGGCTCGGGTTCGATTCCAGCCGGTGGCCCCTTTCCTGCATGTCATTCCCCCACTCCCAGTTTCCTGCTGTATCCACTGTCCTCCCCTCTCTAAAATAAAGGAGTAAAAGTTCCAAAATATAACATAAAAAATTAGTTAATAGATTCAAACTAGAGTTAAAAAAATCTGTTTATATATTTTTTAAGTATGTGTTGAAAATGAATGTTTTTCCAATTGACTTGTTAAACTGGAGTACAAAATGTGTAAGGTTCTTGCTTTTGGCTTCACCTAAAAGTACGCTGTACAGTTTGACTCAGCTGGAGTTTTATATTTCAACCTGCATTATCATGTGTCTCTGGCTCTTGTCCTGAGACCTGTTGCACTATTTACCTGATGTCAGCCTTTAATGTGGTGATTAAATGGTATCGTAAATAAAAGTTCTATTGGACGGGATAATGAAAACTTTAGGCCACATATAATCACAGACAACAAGATGATAATTTCCATTCCAGCTGTGATATCTGCAGATATCATGGACTTTGTAATACCAGACGGTTCATAGTTGTATTCAAAAAATATTTATAACAGCTGTCCTTGTAGCTACCATGTGTAAATGGTGTATGTGATACATTGATACCCATACATGGAACTGAGGCATGAACTGGTTTCTATGTGCTTTTTAAAACATCTCAGTAGATTTCTTTGTCCTTCTTCCTTTGTGCGTTTGTCTCCCCGCTCAAATCATAAATACAACCATAGAATCCTGAAGGAGCACTCAGCTGCTCTTTTCCAGACCTGTTCATTTTGCAGAACTGCTAAATCAAATTGTAGGTATCTGTGAAAACCAAGTATTAAACAGGCCTGCAGTAAAATCTTCAATTGTAAAAGTATGTGTAAAATGTGATTAAGAATCAAGTCAGTTGGTCCCTGAAGGGCATATGAGGTTACTGCTGCAGGGAAATATAATATAAATACACAAATACAGCCAATTGAGTTATATCACCCTCTAAGTTCTTCCCTCCTTTCACCTCAGGCCACAACTGATGTAAACAGCAGATCACTTCACCAGTCTCATTTTCAAGGCCTCACAACTGTTGAAGATTGTTATCCTTAGCAGTAACACTTTAATATAATTAAGATGTGTGAAAAAGAGAGCAAGAAGAAAAAAGAGAGGAATGCACAACACAAACACGGCAGAGAGCAGGGACAAACTGTTGGTAACCAGGGATGGGAGGGGGGGGGCAGCAGGGAGTGTGCATGCCTGAGTGATTGAGGTTGAGAATTAATGAAGGTGTGTGCGTGGCACACTGGCAGTCAAAGTTCTGTTTTTCCACTCGAGATCTACTGTAAATGCCAGCTTTCATATTGTGGAGCCAAGCTAAACATGCACACACATATACGCTCGCAGACTGGAGATAGAGTATCAACTCTGCAAATTACTACAGACACCACAAATATTTGCTCAAGTGTACACTGCATTTGGTTTTGCCTCTAATCTACACAAGCGCTCAGTTTGGTGTGATGGAGAGTGATGATTTAACAGCTTTATCTTATCAATGTGGTTATTGATGCAAGGTCAACATACTAATGCTAAGACAAGTCCATCAAATCTACCTGCCATATTTAAAGGCAGAAACACTTTCTACATAAGTCAGGTTGTTTTATACCCAGGCTTGGATCAGGCATGTGTATCTGTTGGATGCATGGATGTGCGTGCTGTTTGAAGCATATTCAAATTAAAATGTAGAAAAATAAGGTCACTGTAAGTATGGTCATTAATATAGGCATGGATCCCTGTTCAGTTTTTTAAACATCTGTGGTGATTATAAGCCGGTATCATTAACAAAGAAGGATTAAACTAACAATATGTTCATGGTTAGGTAAGATAAGATAAAGTAAGATAAGATAAGATAATCCTTTATTAGTCCCACAACGGGGAAATTGGCAGTGTTACAGCAGCAGAGTGGAAAGTGCAAAGATTACAAAAATAGAGTATATAAAATATATAATTATATATATAAATTATTAAAGTTATTAGTAATTAAAAAGTAAATAAGCGTACCTTAAGAAAAATATTTACGGAACCAATGATATAAGTAAGAAATGTGCCTGTTAACATAGGTTAAAACAACATAAATAACTAAGATGGGTAAAGATGCATTGCAAATGTTTAGGAGTGAGAGGAAGTTAGGGCTGAGCAATAATTTGATTACGATAATTGTCGTGGGGCGGGGGGTAATATGCCTTAAACGCTAGTTGCCACCTTACATTGAACAGAAGAAGAAGAAGGCATTGAACAACTGGTTTCTTCAACTTTATATCGACTGATATGAACATTTTTTATCGTGATAACATCTTTTCCAATGTTGCCCAGCTCTAGATGAAGTGCAGATTAAATTATAAATAGACAGGCGAGGTTATTGCACTTGTGTCCGTTTGATGAGAGTGTTTTTCATTGTTTATAAAGTCTGACCACTGCAGGAAGAAAAGACCTGCGGTATCTCTCTCTGGGTGAAGGAGCCTGTCACTGAACAAGCTTACTAACAAGGCTCTCTATGACCAGATGTCATTTTTGGCAGAAGAAGAAAAAACCCACAAAAAACAAACATGATCGGTCTTTTTTTAAGAGGTACTTCGAGAAGCAGAGCTCTTTTAAATATGGCCCCATATCTAGCTGAAAATGTCCCTTTCGTGCCTGAATATTGATACTTGTGTAACACTGAGGACTGATAAAGGTACATTGTTCCTGTCTGTGTATTTTCTTTAGTCCTCAGTGTTTTAAAATACAAAGCACGCCAGTGACTTGTTTAGTTTGGGTCTTTGTGTGCACAAGATATTGTTTAATCTGCTGCAGCCGGTGAATCAATCACGTGGACAGGAATATTAATACAATGAGCAGAGAGCAGGTCAAAGTTATGTAAATGGAGTGATTTGGGTGTTGATTCTCACGAGGAGCAGTAAGGGCTTTCTCATTACATAAGCCTTTTGTTTAAATGTTGAAATTGAGAATACGTTTTAGAGTTAGCTGACTCTTGGTCATGGTGTCTCATAAAACAGATAAATAAATGATTATTGATAATGATCACATAATAATACTAAAAATCATCATCCATCATCATTATCATCACATGTTTTGAAGTGGATCTGCTGACACAGAGTAAAGACTGAATCCTGAATAAACTCTCAGAGGGATCAAATGAAAGCTGCAGCAGTTCTATACGAAGCGTGTTTGGCCTTGCGTCTGCAGGAACTATAACCTTATATGGTCATGTTATTGACTCTGCTATGAAAGAAGATGCTTAAATCATATTAATACAGACAATGCAGACACATGGCATGTTGGACTGTTATGTGTGCGGATCCTTTAAGCCGGACAAGGATGGACTGTAATAGTTGATGTGATGTCTGTGTGTTTGCAGTGTTGGATATACAGTACGGGCACTTGGAGTCAAATGTGACACTACCATGCGGGAAGTCACAAATCAGGTAAGGGATGATATTGATTGGATGTGTACAGTTTGAAGCTTATCTTTATGTGTGTGTGTTTGTGTGTGTGTGTGTTTTATTGATCTAAATCTACCTTAAGAGCATTTAGGAACACATCTGGTTGGTCTCTTCTTGGGATTCGTTTTAAGCTGTGGTGTCCAGAATATGATCTGAAATCACTCCCCTCTATAATTTCCCTGTCAAGGATACCCGTGGTGTGGCGGCACAATCAGAGCTCAGCATTACCATGGCACCAGGTAACATCAGATGGAAGCTTAGTCCTGCAGCATGTGGACCACTCGGCGCAGGGCGACTACAGCTGCTATGACAACACAGGGCTCCTCCTCCGCTCCGTCAACCTCAGGCTGGGACGTAAGTGTTGTTGTGGCTTGTTCAGGTTCCCCATGCCTAATGCAGGATTTATTAAGTTTTAACAGCTCTGCAGTACTACAAGCTTTCAGGAGGACCATGCCTGTGTCCCCTGTGTTTTAGTAAGGGTGAGGGTTAGGAGACATCCCGTCCCTCAAAGTTCACTTCAGCCTTTTGAAAATACATCACAGCATAAATAGGTACTTTTCCCCTCCCCCCTTGAGTTGGCCTCAGCATACATTGCTCTGTGTTCCTGTCTTACACCCTCGTATCTAACTCTTTCTCCTCTTTTTTTAAATTTCACTTTCTCATTATCAACCTGGCCCTGTGACTGTAACAAGTCATTTTATTGCGGCAGTGATCAGAATTGGACTACTGGTCCTCAGCGGAAACGGGTCTTATCGGCCGTGACATACACAAAGCCTCCACTTCCTGTACATGTCCCAAACAGGAAACGTCTCCCTAAGTGAGCTTCCTTTTGAGGGGTAGGAAGTTTTCCATGGTAGTGACCGAGCCTCCCCTGTCATTATTTTTTCATTTTATCAATGCCAAGAAATAGAAGAGTTTATTTTTAAATTCTTTTGAGGAACAGACTAAACAAATAATCTAAAAATTGTAACCAAAAGAGAAAAAAGTCCCCATCTCCCTCTGTCATGACATGAGCTCTGTGTAACCCCTCTTTCTCAGGTCCCCCTGGGCTTCTGAGTGTTTCCTGTCAAGTGCCCAATCACACACATGTTCGCTGCTCCTGGTTGGACTCCATAAGGACGTTTCTGCCAGCTCAGTATGACGCCTCCTTCAGGTAAGACTGACTCACTGCAGGTTCAGCAGTAATGTTCAAGGTCACATTCAGAGCTAAATTTAGAACATGCAGCACAGACTTGTGTTTTTAAAAAGTGTGTATTGTGTGAGACTGTACTCAAACAGAAAACCTGTGTATCCTTCTCTGCTCACTCTCCTCACTCTGCCTTTTCAAACTTTGTGGAAACTTTTCACACCACATAAAGTTGTTCCTACACTCAACCTTTAACAGATCCCTATGGAAGTTGGAAGGGATGAAATAAGTTAGCTGTCGAATACAGCTGTGTTGCTTTAGCAGTTAGCTGCATGCTGAGTTGGCTATCAAACTTAAAGCAGTACTTAACCGTGCCTTGCATTGTCTTTCCAGGGGGAACGGTAAGGAGTGGAGGCCGTGTGTCGTGGACATCCCTCACAGGCGCTGTGATATAGATCAGCCAACTTTCTGGCAGACCATCCACACCCTGAGAGTGACTGAGACCAATGCACTTGGATCTGAGACAACATATGTTCGTTTTAAGCTACATGAGCTATGTAAGATCACGTAACACACACACACCTGTTCCTCCAAAGGTTGATGATTTCACCGTTTTCTTGTCCCCCGTGCACCACAACTTTCTGTACTGATACACACTGAGGCATATCTCAAAATCATCTGCTGTGATTGGCTCACAGATTAGCTGTCCTTGTCCTCTGTGTTTTCTTTTTTTATAGATGTCATAAATCAGAATCAGAATCAGAAATACTTTATTTATCCAGGGAGGGGAATTCAGTCATTACAGTTGCTCTATAAGCAATAAGTTATACAAATACAATAATAGGCTATGTAGAAAATAAATACATGGTTGAAGTCCCCCAAGATCAGGAAGAGGGCACTCTGGTGGTCTGTCTGGAGTCTGGCTATGGCAGCGTTGAGAACGTTGGACGCCGTTGTCGGGTTGGCAGAGGGAGAATGTAAACAGCTACCAGTATGGCATGTGAGATCTGGTCAGAGGCCCGCAGCGCTCTCGGTGATATCCCGGTCTACACGGACAGTCTGGAAGCTGTCAAAGGAGAATGGTTGAGGTCGGGAATATCCTGATGCAGCCACGTTTCCGTAAAGCATAACATGCTACATTCCTGAAACTCCGTCTGACTCCTGGCTAGTCCTGTTATCTCGTCCATCTTATTAGCCAGAGATCTCATGTTGCCCATGATGCAAGAGGAGAGACATGGCTTTGTCATCTTATACCAGCTCTCCTCCCTCGTAGCTTTATGCCTCCTCTGCCTCTATGCATCCTAAATCTCCAGAGTTCTGCAGGAATATCCAGCGGTTCAGGCAATGAGCCGGCCGGCCTCAGCTCATCCAGCTGAGCATGAGTAAAGACAACACCAAAGCGGGGTTGACGGGCAACAGTAATGCGAGTTAAAGTTAAAGTTGATGATTTCATCGTGAAAAACAGTCCACAACTCTCACCAACGGGAGGCCAAAAGAGGTCACAACTTCAACAAACTGCCAGAGAACAATTCGACAAAGTATGATGAAGAAAGAGCAGAAAAATCAGAAAGAAGAATGAATGAACAAGAGCGACTGTAACAGGCTGCATGCACGGTTGGCGCATGATTGGCTTATCATTTAAAATCAAATGTGGCACTACATGATAATGAGCTGCATTCTTCAGTAGCCCTTCTACTGACTACTTACCTGTATCCTAAAACCAATAGAGATGCACAGATAAAGATATCATCCCTGTCCTCAAAGGATGCATATTTACACACCTTTTCAAATGCCTTCTATTTTTTTAGACATTCATACAACATACACACACACATATATATATATATACATATATATGCACATACGGATTGACACAAACACTAAATGTCACAGGTCATTATGCCACACCATCATTTTCCCTGACCGCTGTTATGACTTTGCCCTTTTGGTTCCTATTAAACGACCTTAATTATCTTGTTGTGCTGCTCCTCTGTCTGCATGACGTTCTTGTCGCTCTAGTGCAGAGTCATTTAAAGCGTCCTTGAGATCGGGTGTAGTTTTCTCACATTTGTCTGAAAATGCTTGAAAGCATCGATGATGAGATTAAAGTCTGAGGAACACAATTTAGAGAATGAATGGATTGTTCTGTTAGAAGGTAGGTGAAAAAAAAATCTGAGGTTTGATTCAGTAGGGAAGATCTTGACCCTGAAAATATATATTCCCTCTCCAGATGATTAATCAAATAAGAAGCAGCAGGAACAAAAATAAATTGCGGTTTTTCCAGCAGTAAAAACATTGTAGGAAAACATACTTTGGTTTGTTTTGTCTCACTCTGCCCTCCCGTACTGAAGTTTTTGTCGTACTGGATAAATAATTGTGGACTTTCTTTCTTTTTTTGCAGTAAAACCAGACCCTCCAGAGTTGGTGTTGGTGAAGGAGTTAGAAGGCTTTCCAAAGAGACTGACGGTCACGTGGAGCTTTCCCTCCTCCTGGCCGAAGCACGATGCTTTCCCTCTCATGTTTCAAATCAGATACAGGCCGCACGGCTCGATATACTGGTCAGAGGTTAGTACACAATGTCTTAAACTGACTATTCCTTTTATATTTTATGTATTTATTGACTTACTGTGATTGGACACAGAGATTACCAACCATAGCGGGAACACAACATAATAAAAAAAAAAATAGAGAAATAGATCATTAGGTTTAATGATTCCTCTTACTAAGAATTTATAAATACTGTACAAAAGTTCATTTCAACTCTATTCTTCTTTCAGTGACTTTTGGCTTGGTTTGCTTGAGGCCCAAAACTCTAATATGTTTGCAAAAAGTTTCATTATTGGAACTTTTTTCCCCTTGTTCTTGTGTTGCAACCCTCATTGTATCTGATCTCCTTCCTTTTCATTGTTCCTTTCTAACGTTTTCATCCCCAACCTTGTCTCTATCATTCAGATTTACTCTGAAGAGAGTCCGGCTACGATATTTGACGCCCTCGCCGGCCACCTCCACCATGTCCAAATCCGAGCCCGTGATGAGGTGAACTCTGAGAGCCAGTGGAGTGAATGGACTCCTGTGTTTCTTGTCAAACCCTGGGAAGGTCAGAGAAAACACTTGTGAAATATTTATTGTCAAATTTTTTTTAGTGAAGTCTGTTTAATTTTCAAAGCATTTTTAAAAGTGATAACTCAACTTAATCGGTTGTGAGGCGTTTCTCTTTTTTTTTAAACATAAAAGGCTGCATAAAAAAATCTGCCCATTAATGATGAAGTAATATGTAGCATGTAATGAGAAATTCAAAATAATTAGAATAATACATTCAATGTATTAAGAATAATAAAACAAACTCACAAAAAAAGTTGTCTTTACAAATGAATATTGGTAATAAATCTGAAGAGAAGCTGATTTAAGTTGCTCAAATGTCTGCATCAAGCACAGTATACTTGATATAATACTAGCTTTACATAAAAAATTCTTGTATCAGTGTAGAATGATCATCAATTTCTTGAAAAAGTGCCTGAATGTTTTTGTGTGTGTTTGTTTTTCCCTCAGTTTTCACCACCACTGAACCTGTCGAGGAGGAAAACGACAGCCACATCACAAAACCAGAAACCTCTACTGCAAAGTCACACAGTAAGACGTCCATGATACTTCACATGATGCACTTTGGTTCTCTGTGTGTCTACGTCTGTAACTCTGTGTTTTTTCGCTGCTGACTATCTTGGCCAGGTCTCCCTTGAAAAAGAGATTTTTGATCTCAATAGGACCAAGCTTGTTAAATCAAAAAAGAATAAATGACAGAATAGCTTATTTTCTTGCATTGCAGTCAAACAGTAATATAATTACTGTCAATTGTATTATTATTTTAGGCCGGTCAAGTACCAAGCATTTTTTCAGTTGGTTCTGCAACAATTGCCTATACTACCATTACAATCACAATGTTAAGTACAAACCCTATGGGTACAAATATTACATTACATTCTTATTTATTTGCATACATCCATCGGGTCGTGTCCACCCTGTCGGGATTCTATTTTCCCATAACTACCTGCTAACCAGGCATTATCCCGCTTATTACCCGGCTACTAACAAATACAAACACAGGGGCAAAAAAACGTGATTAAAAGATATTTTATTGATTTAAATTCATTTGTATATACTGTTAAATGATAAATAAACCCAGTGATTCAACTGCAACGTTAGCGTTCCATGAAGATGGATTCTTATCTGCCTCTTGCGGTCGATTTAAAAATGGAAATGCAAGCCATTTATCAGTGCAAAAGATGAGTAAAAGAGCAGTAGTAAAAGTAGAAAAACAGTTGACAATCATCAATAAGAGATAAATACACAGAATCACACAGCATTAAAATGATTGCACAGTCCTCAATTCGCACATGTATTATTTTGCGTTAAGTGCATTTATAACTTTTGGGCAGAGACTGTTTATTAAGATTTTTTGATTGTCCTGTATCTTCAGCAATTCAAACAGGTGATGCCTTGGGTGTGATGAGTGACTCTGCTATTATTACTGGTACTGCAATTGCCAAACTTGAGCTTTTACAAACTCTACTATGAATGCTCTCGCGGAATAATGATTAAAATTGCCCCTCTGAAACTTTCGTTTTATATTCACAGCAAAAAAATCTATGATCTTATTTGGAACACCACTGGGTAGATCAAAGCTTGAGACTGTCTGTTGCTTGTTATAGTGTGCTGCTCATATTTGTCCATTTTCTGATTTCAAGCCTGAAAAGGTGAGCTAAGTGAATCATAGTTAATCACACTTCATCAGACATGAGGATGAACACAGTATATCTATTTTTAGCAGCCACAAGAGAGCACATTTTCAAACTCATTAATGTAGCAATATGGAACCTTTTACTGTTATTAGACTGTACATACAGACGAGGGCTGGAACCTCGTGTCCGGCTTCATCAGCCAATTACACATAACTGCAGCAAATTATATCTGCAGGGTTTGATGTTACAGTATGTGTTTGGAGGAAAAGTGAATATGAACTCACATGGTCATGATGAAAAACACACTAGAAGAAGAAGAAGAATACGCTTCTACATACACACACACACACAGAGGGAGATGAATACGCATTTTTTGGCAGTAGAGTTGAGGCTTAGAACGGTTTTGACCGACACTCTCAGATTTCCTTTAGATGATCTGCTGTGAACCAGATGTCTTTTACTGAGTGTGTCTGTGTGTCTGTGTGTCTGTGTGTGTGTGTGTGTGTGTGTGTGTGTGTGTGTGTGTGTGTGTGTGTGTGTGTGTGTGTGTCTGTGTGTCTGTGTGTCTGTGTGTCTGTGTGTCTGTGTGTCTGTGTGTGTGTGTGTGTGTGTGTGTGTGTGTGTGTGTGTGTGTGCGTGCCCTGTCATTTGCAGATGTTGATAAATCATTATAAAATCATTTTAACACCCAAGTGTTTCTTCACACTTGATTGTTAATGTGTGGCATTCTATTGTTGATGTGTGTGACTTTACATTCCTGCTTTGCTTTACAGTTTTAAACCATATTTTCTCTGCATGTGAAAGAGAGTTGTTTACTCCCCTTGGTATGATAAATGCATGTTTGTGTGAGAGCTTTAATGACAGATATAAAATTAACTTCCCACCAGAGAGTAATCAAAAGGGGAACACACTCATATTTCTTAGACACAAACACCCACACCAAAGATGAATTAAGTTTGCAAAACATGAAATGCATTTTTGACAGTTTTCTTTTTCTTTTGTTAATTTTTCATGACAGAGTAACAACCCAAAGATGTATGAAGTGTTTGATTTATCTGTCCTCTTGTCCATCTTGTTGTTGGTTTTCATGTTAGTTGTGTTAGCACATTCTAACATCCATTTTTCCTTCCATCATACGCCCTTGTCTCTGTCCCACTCATCTTCATTCGATCTCCTTCCTCCTGCTTCGTCTCTCTCTCTCTCTCTCTCTCTCTCTCTCTCTCTCTCTCTCTCTCTCTCTCTCTCTCTCTCTCTCTCTCTCTCTCTCTCTCTCTCTCTCTCTCTCTCTCCCACCATGCTGGTTTCGTTGACCACCCCTGTTGTTTTCTTTCTCTCCTTTCACATCCAGATCCTGAACTTGAGGATGAAGGTAATTTGGGTTTGGTGATTCTGCTGGTTTTGTTCTCCGTGGTCATCCTCACCACCGTCCTTTCCCTCATCTTTGTCGTGTGGTAAGACAAAACTCATGCGCACACACGTATCCCACATCCCCCTGGCCACAGCTGTGTGTCACGTCTCTCTTCATTGCTCCGCTGTTTTACTTTGCTTGGCCTGGTGTTTGAGAATTGTTGGTGAGTTTGTTCATTGTTCCGCATTTCCAGGGTAAGACAGAGGCGGCGCGATCATGTGACCAAACAGGAACTTACCTCAATGGTCAAGATGAAGTCCATGCCGATCTAATGTGAGTCACACACAAACTCATAGATTGTTCATGCAGATTATTTTATGTGTTATTATAATTAAATGTGTCAGAGTTCAGATCGTACATTGTCACATGTGTTGTTGATAAATAGAGATCTTGTTGTTGGCTCCACATGGTTGTTTGTCTTCTTAGTTCAGATTGTTTGGCGGATCGTTTTAGACCTCTGGATGGCGAACTGCCTTTGTTGGGAAGCTAATTAAAATCCTAATTCAGTGTCACTTACTTCAGATTTATAAGACAACCACAAAAGCCCTCGAATGGGAGAGAAGCCAGCCAGAAGAAAAGCTCGGCTTTAGTTTGAACTGAAATGGTTCAAAGTGCTGCTATAAACAACATTCAGACAACCCTTCAGATAGTCAGCCAAAGCTGTGATTATAAGCCTAACACACACACACACACACACACACACACACACACACACACACACACACATTCACATGCAGATCATAACTCAGTGAGTATGCCTGCATATCTGTCATCCAGCTCTGGTATTTAAATCAGTGCTTCCAAGGCAGTGCTTGATTACGATGATTTATACATACCTTTTAAACTTTTCTTCTTTCTTCCCTCTCTTTATGTCTTCTCTTCTCTTATTTTCCTTAGGTTAATTTGGAATCAACTTCTCCTCATCAGCCTGTTGTAGGGCTACTCCCACAAGTCATCCTCTGAATCCACCACTGTAGCAGACTGGCCCTCCGTATTGAACTACATTAACCAGAATGCAATCAATGAGTCCATCCAGGATCTATGACAACAGGGAGGCACCCTGGAGTTGGGATAAAGGACCCATGTCCATAAAAGTTGACTGAAGGGTATGTTTTGCCGGATTTCCCTGGACATATTAAGAGGTAACATTGAATTGCGATACCCACAATGCATCAGCCAACTCCTCAAACTGCACTGGGCTGGAAAACAAACCCAATCCTGTTTTGTTAAGTCCACTTCAGCAGATTCAATGCTGTTCCCCCCCTGATGGGATGGGATGGAGTGAATCTGCATCAGGACATTTGAGTTCACTCACATCTAATGCTGCTTCAGTCGGACTGACTCCTCTTTTCAAAAAGAGGAGGGTTTTTTTTGGTTTTTTCTTTTAGCTTTTGACCTTGGAAGCAACAAGGAAGTACAGGAAGTGCAGCTGCCAAACAGGAGAACATTTTTCTTTGGTGTGAAGGGGAAGATTATTTTCTCGGACGACTTGTCTCTTCTCTCAAACTCACGTTCTTTAAGTTGTGGACGTTCAGTGTAAGAAGTAACATCCGTTATTACATCAAGTGACCGACTGACTCAATGCTGTGAAGGAAACATAACTTCTGCCAGTGTCTCTGTGTGTTTGATGCCAAAGCAGCAACTATGGGCATTATGATATCAGCTGAGGGGCAGGAGGAAACCTGTTACCTGACCTGAGGGTGGGGATATGGAGGAAAAGGTCCAGGGTGGGCAGTAAAGGTTATCTAGACTTAATTTCATTTATGTCAAGTCATTTCTTGTTGCATGACCTGGTTGTTTTGTTTTGTAATATGTTTAGTACAGGTGAGCCTCTGTTTCTTTTTATACCTCTTGATATCCATCCACTGATCCAGAAATAGAGTGAATGTTTATTCACACATGAGCTGAAAGAAATGAGAAAGTGATAGGAAGAAGGATATCGGCCTTTCATTAACCACCAGCACTAATATATGACAGAGTAGCTTAAAGCCCCTGTAAGGGTTTTTTAAAAGGTTATGAAACAGATTGAAATTGAAAGTGATACCTCTTTATGATCTACAAACACAAACAAGACTATCAGCAACAGTATTGATAATTTCTATATTGTCATTTTGAATGCCTGCAACCTCTGCAGGGGGCACACTGAGGACAGCTAACTCACAGTGAGTGACATATTTAGAAAAGACAAATCAGAAAGCAGGAGGAGGTTTTTGTCTGAAAATACTTCCTGGACAAGATCAGCAAAGTGATAAGACGTACATCTTTGCCTACAGGGGGCACCAAAAACAACACACACTATACAGTAGCTTTAATTAGCAGGAGAAAATTGAATCAGTGATGGTCCAATTTTCTGTCTACATATGAAAAGAGCCCTCAGTATATTACATTGTCGGTATTGAAAATGGTTATAGACAGCGAGCAGATTGCAAGACACCTCACACTGTCTCTCTGTTTAAAGATAAAAGTCTAACCATTTTAATTTGATCATCAATTTGGTTAATGACAAGTCCAAATTCTTTCCCACAGTGCAGCAAGCAAAAACAGGAAGTTCAAGGTGTGTAGGGGTAACATTGAAGTCGGCACACCATGTTTTGTTTTACACAGCTACAGAGCAGTATGAGAATGTTTTAGCATCACCCCTCTAGAATACAGCATAACCTGCTTTTCACTCAAAGTCAACTGTGAGTATATCACTACAAATTATTATCCTAATTACTTAATTACTGTAGATATTTTTTAGGGGATAACATTTCGGAACCAAATTTTGAAAAAACATTAGAGTGATATTTTATATCACTTAGTGTCTTGAGAAAATAAAAAAGCCACGCCTGACATGTGGGAAGCTGGAAAAAGAAATCAATTGGAGCCTTCTTGACAAATTATAAAACAAGAGTTCAAGAATAAAAACTGTTCTTTATTGACTTATTTTTTAATTTACCAGACTAGTGTTATTGTCGATGTCGGGCAGAAACCTTGTATCTCCATATTTAATTATCTTAGCTTTTTTTCAATGCTATTGATCTTCCTTTATGTCTGTCAATAGGCTTTCTAAAATATGGTTAAATGGACTTGTACTTATGGAGCGCTTTTCTAGTCTTTCTAACTACTCAAAGCACCTTTACACTACTCACTCATTCACACAACATTCACTCACTGATGGTAGAGGTTGCTACAGTAAGGGACCATTAGTATTATCTAATGTCATTCATACACATTCAGACACTGCAAGCAATTTGGGGTTCAGTTTCTTGCCTAAGGACACTTTGGCATGTGAGGAGCTAGGATCAAACCACCAACCTTCCGATTGATAGACGACTGACTCCACCCACTGAGCCACTACTTCCATAATATAACAGAAATTATTTTAAAAAGGTTTGTGGCTGAATCTCCTGCAGTATTTAGTTATGTGAAATATGTAGATTTTTTTTTACTTAGTAGTGGTTTTGGAGATACAAGGTTTCTCTGCGAAGGTGACGTTATGCAAATTTGTTGTCTGGTCATTCTTCTAAGGCCATCTCTGGTGAGTCTCACTGACACTACACTTAAAGTTTGCATATCTGAGTGAACTTACAATGAACTGAGTATCACTAAAGGGTGTTTGTGTTCAAATAAGAGACAATTAGATGGTAGTTAGCCAGCTAAGTTAATGTATACTAAGCACTTTTCTGTTCTGTTATTAAGAAATAATATACCTTTAACTCCTCTGGGAAACTGCTTTCATGACCAAGTCTCACGAACATTTTGACTGTCTATCTGTAACAAAATGTATGTTTTACACTATATAATGAGGCAGATTCAGCAGGATCAAAAATGATAGGATACTGACACAAACAATGAACACACTGATTGTGGAAGTCAGGTCCTATCCAATTTATCTACATCTCCATGACTGATATACCAGCACACCGTCTTACCAGTCAATCATTCAACAATGGATTGTTAATCTCCTGAAATCTGGGTTTATAAATCTGAGCCTGTGCAGCAATGTGTCTGAAATGAGCACAAAACACTACATTGACAAGAGCAACTCTCGCTCTCCGTGTTCACATCCCATGAATGCTGACTCATAAAAAGATAGAGGACAAAAATCCCCACATGCCTTCACAATTACTTTGGTTTAGATTCACTTTTGACACCTCTACATTCATCTTGGCTAACCCTGCATTAATGGAGGTGAGAAACCCATAAAGAGAAAAATGTCTATTTTCTTTCTTTCTTTCTTTCTTTCTTTCTTTCTTTCTTTCTTTCTTTCTTTCTTTCTTTCTTTCTTTCTTTCTTTCTTTCTTTCTTTCTTTCTTTCTTTCTTTCTTTCTTTCTGTGGGGTGCTGATTAAAAGAATGAATAATTGTGTTGATCCAAAGCTGTGTATCTTATCAATTGATTCAATGATCGACTGACGTTTGTATCAGAAACACAAGGTGCATCTGAGTCACACTTTAGCCAGTTTGACAACTGTATGTTCTCTTGAGCTAGCTCCACGTTATGCATGGATCCAGTTGAAGCTTTTGTGTATGTTATTGTATATCACACTTTCAAAAGATTCATGTTCATGTTTATATGTGATGTTTATATGTAGAGACTAAAAATATATATTCTTTGGAAAGGATTTTACAGACATGGATTAAAGCTGGACAAAGTAGCCGTTATTACCAACAAACTTCACCCATCCTCCATTCTTTCATACTTTAAAGATCTGAAATCCATGGATTAAAAGATGCCTTTTACCTGCAAAAGTTAGTCTAATCAATATATCAGCATTTCAATGCAAAACTCCAGAATTGACTCCCACAGAGAAAGGTTAATCCATGTCTGGAGAATCCGCCCGTCATTGTGTTTGTGTTTCTTTCTACCCAGTTATATGAAGCTGTGTTACTGTACGATTACTGTATGGACACTATGTTTACTGATTTCACTTTCAACCAACTTGCTTTTCTTCATGGTGTTTTCTTGATATCGTGATGTCACAAGTTGTTATTTCTGCTTCACTTCAATTCCACAAAGATTCAATAATCATCATCAATAGTGTTTGACAAGAGTTGAACTTTTACATGTAGTTTAAATTGAAGAGAAATACATTTTAAATTTCTTATGAACAGGCCAGGAATCAATGAATATAAGCATGTTATTTTTATCAACCAATCAGTCTTTTTATATATATATATAGCGCCATATCAAAACAAGTTTTATCCCTTTACAAAGAGAGCCGGTCTAGACCGTACTCTGTTACACACAGGACTCAGTCTGAGCTCGTCTCCTTTTAACAGGCAGAAATCTCGAGCAGGACCAGACTCAAGTTAGACAGCCATCTGCCTCAATGTTGGGGTTTTTATCAAAGTATCACCTTCAAATGTTAAGATGCCAATCTTTTCTTTAAATTCTCCTCATCTATCAATTTTTAGATATAAATACACAAGTTCATTTGCTTTAATATACTTATACGTTAGAGTTTAATTAACTTCATTTTAAATAACTTACTTTCTCCCTCATTTTTACTAAATACTTTACTTAGACCTTTAACATACAAATTTATAGCAGTACTTTTAAAATATAGCTAATAGGAAATCTCAGTGCTACACTTTCAGGTAACACTTGTTTACGCCTCTTAACAGCACTTAAAAGTCAAAGCAACACTCAGATTAAAATAGTTTTATAATATATATTTTCACAAACACTTGGCATGTTACAATTGTATAAACAACCCTATAGATTTAATTTTATATGGACCACTTGTTGAGTCCAATAAGTTTATTTTGTCCATCCTGTCTTCAATATTCAAGGTGAGTTCTCTTCTCTGTGATTTATCTATCTCCACCTTGTTGTTTCACTCGAGGTGTTTCCTCTGTTGTTGGTGGACACTTCACTGGTATTCTCAATCTGTCAAAGTCCCTCTGCAGTATGTGATAGCAGGTGGAGCCTGTTGGTTTCAGTTGTTCTGACTCAAATTACACTCAGGCGTCCATCCTCAGATGTACATGGTCTTTCTTTTGTTTTTGCTTTCTATGTACCACAGATATCACCATAAGCTGTTTTTTTTTTTCTTTCTGTCCTTGTATGTGTCTGTGAAATAAATACTATTTTATCACATTAGTGGTAGTCAACCCTTTTTTTGAAACAATAATTGAGAGGTTAAATTGTTTCCATCTCAGGATTGTTTTGTTTTTTTCCATTTCGTTTTCTCATGGACCTCCAGACATTTAAATTTACCTTTAAGACTGTCAATTGCTGTTACTCTCATGAAGAAAGTCCCTATTATAAGATTGTGACTGAGTTCTGTTAATGTTAAATCATGGCTAGCTTTTGTCTCCTTTTTGATCAATTCTGGCTCAACTTCAGTAACTTCAAGGTCCACTTTCAGTCTCCTTTTGATAGAAAAGCACTTGGATGTCTCTGTAATTCAGAAAACATTTGTATATTATTGTATATAATGATAATTTAAAAAATAAAAATTAATAATAATAATAATAATAATAATAATGCATGAATGATTTTAGACCCTATGACTTTTTTCCCCACGGCCATACCTAAACATGGCATATGACTGGTGTGCAGACTTTATATATATATATATATATATATATATATATATATATATATATATATATATATATATATATATATATATATATATAGATCATAGATCATCCTTTGTCTATTGGTGTAACAAAAACTTCTTAGATCTTAATGTGAAGAAGACCAAGGAGCTTATCATTGACTTTAGAAAAGACTGCCCCAAACCCAGACTTGACTCAAATGCAGAAGCAGCACTTTCTCTAAAAGTCCAAGAAGTGAGGATATTGATCTTTTGGCATTCACGGTTATTGATGGCAGTTGTGGTTTAAAGCACATCTGAGAGGAGTCAAAAATGTGGGAACAGAAATGTCAGACACAGCAGTGTCTTTCTGTGGTTTGATAGCAGCTACAATAAACAGCTAGTCAGATCAGAGCAAGCAAGGCTGAAGCAGTGAAATCATCAGAGTACTGTTTTAGCATAAAAAGCTCCCTCTAGTTGCTCAGTGGCAGGGCAGAATGGTGAGTCTAAGGATGTGTCAAGTTCTCTAATGTTTGCAGCCACCACGTTTTATTCTTTTTCTTTTATATAGTGCTTAATTTTAATACAGTATGCCAGGGGAAATCCTGTGAAAACCTTCCACTTGAGCAAATACTCAGCATGCATTAATGCTCCAAGTCCAAAGATGTACAGAGGATATATTTTATTAAGATAAAAAGAACACTACAATAAAACTATCATGTTACTATAGTTTTCTTACAGTTAAAATCAGAACACTGTCATAAAAAAAAATCACAAATAAAAATTTAAATGTCAAATAAAAATGTGCAAAATAAAACAAAACATTGCATAAATGAAGGTCACGTTGTATATATAAGCAGCAGTAAAAGACATGTCTGAATGAGAATGATGACTACAATGGGACAGTAGACTTGGTGTAACCTTCACATTAAAAAACTCCAGTGCAACATGTGTGATGAAGGTGTGCAACTCTTTCTCCCAAATAGTGTTCCATTCATTTCTTCTATGCTTCAAAATATGCTTTCAAATAATTAAACACACAAACATATGATAGTGCAATAACAGCAGAACAAACACACCCCGAATGAATTTAAATACATACGTACCTGTAATCTTATTTTATAACACGCTGTGTGACTGATCTTTAGCGCCCATTCAGGAGCCTAACATTTGGGAATCCCTGCAGCTCACTGCAGCCACCTAGTGGACAACAAACAGCACTACAACCTTTTAGTGGAGCTCACCATCCCTTTAAATCAAAAGCATGTCGATTACATTCCAAAACACACATCCCTACAACATAATAAATTCACTACCCACTATTACAACATAGTATTATGTACCATCAAAATATAGTAAACAATACTGCAGAGGAAGTGTGTGACATGTCTACATCTATACCAGCATGACACATTCCTCTTTACTATCTCAGATTGTTCTTTGTTTCACTAGATGACGCTATTAATAAATAATGGACAACAAATAATACATGATGTTGTTTCAGGTTATTAACTGGACTGTATCATTAATTTACAGAAGTCTAACAAGCTGCAGTGAACAATTTACAGCAAGTTAATGCACGATTACACTTTTTTATTGACCTTATATTCTTGTCAATATTAACAATATTATTATTGGCAATGGAAACACTCTTCACATTTTTTTTTGAAGAATCCAGCATCTTTCCACTTCCCTTATCTCTCCTGTTTGGTGTATATCAGAGAAGTCACTTAGGATGCTGTTGGCTCATACAAATACAATCATTTCATTCTCTTCTTTTGCTGCAGCAACAGAGCTTCAGTTGTAAATGTCAATAACACTTGTAGTGCATCGTACTGTTAAAAGCTGTAACAATACAGACACAGATTTAGCCTAATGGTTATATTGCGCGCCCATATAGCTGCGGCCAGGGTTCGATTCCAGCTCAAGGTTCCCCTTCCTGCATGTCATTTCCCCCATTCTCTTCCGGTTCCCTGCTCTATCCACTGTCCTCTTGTCTTTGAATAAAAGTGTAAAATAATAATAATAATTATTTAAAAAAAATATATATATATAACTTAAAAAAATAAACAAAATATATTTTTTGTTTATTTTTCTAAGTTACATACATATATAAATAAAATGTATAAACTGCTTATTTTTTTAAGTTTTATATGTGTATAAATATACATTTATATATATTTAAATATATATAGAACTTAAAAAAGTAAACAAATATATATATATATATTTACGCAGTACCAGTCAAAACTTTGGAAACACCTTCCCATTCAAGGGTTTGTATTTATTTTAATTATTTTAAATACTGTAGATTAATACTGAAGACATCAAAACTATGAAAGAACATATATGGAATTATTTATTTCACAAAAAAGTGTGAAACAAATCAGAATATGTTTTATATTTTAGATTCTGTAAAGTAGCCCCCTTTTTCCTTCATGACAGCTTTGCGCACTCTTGGTATTCTCTCAGTCCGCTTCATGAAGTGGTCTCCTGGAATGGTTTCTACTTCACATGAGCCTTGTCAAGAGTTCATTTGTAGAATGACTTGCCTTCTTAATGTGTTTGAGACCATCAGTTGTGTTGTTCAGAGGTAGGGTTAGTACACAATAGATAGTCCTATTTGACTACTGTTGTAATCCAGATTATGGCCAAACCAGATTATTTCATAGTTTTGATGTCTTCAGTATTAATCTACAATGTTGAAAATTATTAAAATAAATAAAAACCATTGAATGAGAAGGTGTGTCCAAACGTTTGATTGGTAATGTATATATAACTTAAAAAAAGAAACAAAAATAAATAAGAAAAGCTGTAAAAAATGAAAGCAGTTTTTCTGTTAGTTGTTCACCAGAAGGAAGCCAGGGATCTGAACTGTACTGCATGTTCAGCACTGTGTCTCTCAAAAGTGGAACACATCTCACTTTCCGAAAAGAGGCACACAGAATAAGAGATGATTTAACAAGTACAACAATAGGACTGCTGCTTTGGATTGAAACCTGTGAGCGGCTTTTCCAAACGTAAAGCAACACAAAAACAAGGTTCTGCTTTAGTCCATGTTACAACCGTTTCTGATTTAAAACTATGATTTACTTGGTCAACGCTGAAAGGCTGGCTTCAAGTACCGTGGACATAAGAGTAAGGCTCATTGGAGCAGCAAAAAAAGAGTCTGCTAAAGTGGTAGAGGTGGATATTACATTTGATTTTTTTTTTTTTACACGTTTTTACGTGTTAACTTCTGGATATGTCACAGGAATGTGGTAGTGATTTAAAACGTACTCTAAAATCAAAGAGAGAACACAAACATTTTCGTCACTCTTGCTGATGAGACGTTTTTAAATGCGTGGGTGGCGCTGTACACAACTGAGAGTGAAAAAGCACCGATGACAATATGCCAGTGCCGTGCAGCCTGTTGACCTTTGGTTGGCTTTCCTTGAGTGTTCTTGGGATGAGGATGGAAAGTGACAGTTCAGAGACCGGTCGTCATAAAACAATATGTCAGCGCTTTAAAAAGGACCACCGCTCAAACACTCCAGGCTGTTAGAAGAGAGGACATCACTCTTCAGGAGAGTCCACAGGATTCTGACACATTTGTATACCGTAGAATAATCCATGATTGGCACTCCTGTTCAGAATGTTCCACTCCTGAGATGCACAAATGTTTCTGTAAGTGAAAACCCAAAGCAAATTGTGAATTTGAGTATCATATGATCTTTACCTTATCTTTCAGATGTTCTCTGCGGTAATTTCAAGTATTAAAAATGGTTTCAAACAAAAACCAGGTTTTGTTTCCCCACAGCTGATCCGTATCACATCAGCATTAAGTGTTGCTGTTAAGTCGCTGACATCTAAACATCAATGGCTACCCCGTGTTTGGTGGAGATCACATCCCTGGTCCCTGTCAGATACATGAGCACTGAGCACAGGTGAGGGAGCGTCGCAGTGGTGCTCACGTACAGCCAATAAGGGAGCGGTGCTGTGTTGCCAAAGGGGCACACCCACAGGCCGTGGCGGACCGCATCCCGGACGTGGTGCGTCGCCATGGAAATAAAAAGCATCCACGGCAAGGAGCACCAAGCATCTTTAAGGCGCCCCATCCACATGAGGAAGCGGAGGGTGAGGCAGAGAACGGGGATGAGGGAGGAGCAGTGGAGAGGAGGACGCTGGGGGAGCGAGACGGCAGCCTGGAAGGAGACAGGAGAGGGAGATTAAAGTGGGTTACTTGTAAGATGTTATTCAGGAGAATCAACTCAAACTGTCTATCATGAGTCTGGTTCAGCTCGAGGTTTCTGCCTGTTAAAAGAAAGTTTTTCCAACTACAATTTGGTTGAGGTAGATGGCCGTCTAACTAGAGTCTGGTTCAGCTCGAGGTTTCTGCCTGTCAAAACGACTTTCTTCCAACCCCAACTCAGATGATGCCAATGGCTGTCTAACACAAGTCTGGTTAAGCTTGAGGTTTCTGTCTTTCAAAAGGACAGTCTTCCAACCCCAACTTGGACGAGGAAGATGTGTGTCTAACATGAGTCTGGTCCTGCTCGAGGTTTCTGCCTGTTAAAGGAAGTTTGTCCTTGCCTCTATAACTTGCTAAATGCTGCAAAGTGCTCTACTCATGGTGGATTAAGATGAGATCAGACTGAGTCCTGCCTGTAAGATGGGACTGGATCTTATCCTGTCTTGATGAGGAGTCTTTGTTAATAATTTAACATAGAGTACGGTCTAGACCTGCTCTGTTTGTAAAAGCATCTTGAGATGACTTTTGTTGTGATTTGGCCCTATACAAATAAAGATTGATTGATTGACGGTGATGCTTCAGCAGCTGAGAAATTATTAGCACACTTGTGATTGGCCAAGGCTGAGGTCTTTGAAAAGGTTTTGGGAGGCAAGCCTCTGAAAACAATATATCAAGTCTTTGAATGGTCCTTCCCTTATACATGACACGGCTATTATGAATTGGCAGAATTTCATAAATTGGTTGATGGATGAGGCATGAAGTGATGGATTTTTCCTATATCCACTTATGAAGGAAACCCTGTGCGTTTCTACAGTCATTGTAAATATAGATGGCAAAAAATGAAGGCATTCATGATTCATTGATCTTTTTCTTTATAATTTAATTGGTTTTTTTTGTTACTGTCAGTTAAAATTACCAGAAGACTTGTACAAAGCTGACACACAAATCTGACCATGCAGAGAGCAGTGAATTTAGTGAAAGGTGGACTTCTTGCACCCAGTCTTCAAAAGATTAGAGCTAATTTGTTCTGCATCTGCCCTGATCTTTTTCAAACACTGTTTAATTGCAAGCAGTGCATTTCTACACTTATTCAATGTAAAAAAAAATCCTAAGTAACAGTACAGTTCTTACCTTGAGTGATAGGGATCCAGCCATATAGAAGTGGTCCAGGTCTATGATTGATGCCAGAAGACCAGCCAGTAGCACCTCGTACAGATCGCTCTTTTTCCTCAGTCCAATAACAACGGCCCACGACCACAGTCCTATTAACCCGTGCGTGGCGTTGTCCAAAGCTGCACGCAGCCACAGGTGGTGCTGAATCACTGATAGCTGGAGGGTGTGGTCCGCCACCACACAGAACATACCAAGTCCTGCTGACGCCAGCAAAGAGGCAGAACTGAACGTCTGTAGCAGGGCCTGAGCTTTCTCCGTCTCCACCGCCAGACTGAGAGGAACTGGAGCGCCTTCCCGCCCATGGCCCACCCCCAACAAAGGAGAGGAAGAGGGGGAGGAGTCCAACTTGGAGTAAAATCCTTGCATGTTTTTACTTGACAGGTGGCTGTGGGGGCCAATCGCCACTTAAGGTCAGCAGGAGTCAGGTAGACTGGAGGAGAGGAGAAGACAAGGGGGGGGTGAGGCAGTGATGCAGAATAAAATGGCAGTGAGTGAAGAGTAAAGAGGCTTCATATGGACCAGTATTCTGAGAACTGGCAGACCTCCTGGTGAGAGATACACATTACATGTGTGTCTTCTATTTGAAAGCTCTTTGGGGCTGATATGTAAAAAAAATCATAGACTGTATAAATAATAATCCAAGTATCCGTGACATCACCCATCTGTTCCTGAACGCTGATTTGAAGTAAATCGTTGTCGGGAGCCATATTGGAAATGCTGAACTCAACCAAACTGCTGTCGAGCTAGTGTGAGGTAAAGAGGCGGGCTTTGAGCCTCCTCGCCAACAGCTACAGCGTTCCCGCCTGTCAGTCAAGTCAGTTGTGTCCTTCAATGGGCAAAACTCGTTAGCTTAATATCTTCTGAACTGTCGCGTTATAAAAAAATTCAACCCCGTACAGTGTGTGCTGAAAGAGAAACTTAGCTCTTCAGACCTAAGCCGGCTGTAAACTTGTTTATTATTGCTGCAAAGATCGTCTTTTTTGAATTGGTGTGTATGTGGTTTCCTATGTTTCTGCAGCCAGCCTCAAGTGGACGCTCAATGAACTGCAGTTTATAAAACTTTCACATGGGCTTCATATTTTGAGACCAGAGGTTGCCGCTTGAAAAAAATGCATAAGCTGTAAGCTAAAGAAAAAAAGAAAAGACACAGAAAAAAAATCAAAATTATCAAACTATAAATAAACATTTTTTGCTATCATATTATTATATTCTTATTATCACAGACAAACGAATGTTTGGATCTGCAGCAGGACCATATCAGCTGGTACCCTCTGTGTTATTTTGCCTTACACAGTTAGCATTAGGGGGAGAATAGATGTACAGAATTCAAAATGATGTCCTATCAACACCATAGACTGTATAAATATGGACGTAGTATCCGTGATGTCACTCATCTGTTTCTGAAGAACTGTTTTGAGGTCAATCATCAGCAGGAGCCATATTGCTGCTGTCGAGCGATTGTGAGGTAAAGAGGCGGGCTTTGAGCCTCCTAGCCAACAGCTGCAGTGTTCCCACCTGTCAATCAACTCAGCTGTGCCTCTCATTGGAAGACTCATAATCTCAATATCTTCGAAATTGCCGAGTTAGAAAAAAATTCACCTCTGTACAGTGTGTGCTGATCGAGAAATGAGGTATCCAGTCTACACTCGTCTTTCGTACCAGGCTGTAAACATGTTTATTTCTGCTGTAAAGATCATCTTATTTGAATTAGTGTGTATGTGGTTTCTGGTACTTCTGGAGCCAGCCTCAAGTGGATCATTGATGAACTACAGTTTTTACCACTTCCGCATTGGACTCATATTTTTAGACCAGAGGTTGCCACTTCAGTTTGCATTAGGAGTATAATAAATGTACAGAATACAAATTATTATCCCATCAACGCAGGATCACAACAATCATTTTAAACTAATGGGATCAAATCTAATTCACAGCATTTCAAAGCTGCTGTTTCATTTTTTAGCACACAAATACTTCATTGAGTCAGATTCTTCAAAGTGAAAATATGATGCAAAATATTAAAGAACCATGATCTAAAAAAATGCAGAATCATAATTACCAAAATAGCTTAATCCCTGGGACTTGTTTTTGGTTTCTAGATGAGCAACAAGACCAGTCAGCCTGAAACAACATGTCTGTACCTCCTGACTTCTCATCCAAATAACAGAGTGTTCACTGGAGACACCACGGAGACTTCACAGCCCAAGGGGGACATAAAAATAGGTCTCTGTCTATCATGCAACTCAGTGTAATGTAGGGCATCCTAGACTAAACTAGCTGTCTGTCTCGATGGAAGTCAACGTTACCACGTTACCAGCTGCTGATGTAACAGCAGTCTCCTGCTTTAAAAAGAAAACGTAATCCTTCCATGTTTGAAATATTAATTAGCTCACGTTAGTTATTTTTGGCACCTGCAGGCAGCTCCCGGCGAGCTCGGCTCACTGACTGTAAACGACATGTATACACATCTGACATCCACGGATCGATGTTTGAAAAGAAAGGCACGATACATAACTTTCTCCCACAAATCTGTGATAATCTGAGAGAAAATGACAGCTAGCTAGGAGCGAAGTGGCTAACAGTGACAGTGAGAGATGCTGCTTTGTGTAGGCGGACAGCAGCTAGCACGAACAGCTCTGCTAAAGCACTGAATGTGAATGACACAACATGAAACACTTCGCTTGAAAATTAGAGGGTGTGATTTTGATATTGTCTTGGATGTATGACTAAGTTAATATTTGATCACCCGGTCAATAAACACGATCGTACTCACCCCATCGCCTTGCATTGGTTATCCATACCACTTCTTCTGCTGTGTATTGTGAAGGTATGAAGGTGCAACAGCGCCAAACTTCCACCCTATGGACATGAGTGGAATTACATGATATGGACAACATTATCCTTTGTTTCTGACAGCGTTTCATCTGTGCCAGGAAAATAGGCACAGTTTGATTTCCCAGTAGTCTGCTGCAAGATTTAGCATGATGTATCTCATACAAAACACCAGTGGTGGACAAAGTACACAGTTTCATTACTTAAGTCAAAGTACAGATATTCCAGGTCAAATATTACTCCAATACAAGTGAAAGTTGCTCTGTCAAATTATTACTTGAGGTAAAATACTGAAGTTCTTTTAAAAATACTTAAGTATTCAAAGTCTCAAAACGTTGTATTTTCACAATACACAAATGCAGTCAAGAAATACATAGGAGTACATTCTGTTACATCATGTTTATTTAGAAACCATTACTTGAAATCTCTAAAAACTATACCATGGAATAAAAACAGAAACTAAGTTAGTAAGTAGTAAGATGATCTGGCATTAAACAAATGTTATGTAGCTCAACACACTTTCTCAGGTTGGACAGTGAATGTTTGTATGTTTGAGCAGAGTGGGAAACAGGGAGAACATTTCAAACGATACGTATCATTCTTCATTTCAAAGACCTCAAACATGGGCTAAAGGTATGTCCATGGGTGCTCAGGTGGAGAATTATAGCCATCATTACCACCTCTAAATTAACTGCCTGATCAGAGTGAAACATGCTCTGTGTTTGCTCCACGTTCAACCGTGGAGACACACGATATACAGGTACGACTAAACCACTGAGACAAACAGAACTACACAAACACATTTTACTGTCTTAGGGATCAGACTTCAGAAAAGAGAAGGAAATTCATGAGCTGACTTCAAAGCAAAAGTAGTGAGTAACTAGAGCACTGATAGAAATGTAGTGGAGTAAAAAGTACAATAATTGTCTTCTGAATGTAGTGGAGTACAAGTGATATGTTCCCCCCCCAAAAAAACACACACACACACACACACACACACACACACACACACACACACACACCAAGTATTTAGGACTGGGATTTTAAATTGTTAGCAGAAATTGTTAAAGACTGTAAGTCAAGTTGCCAGTAAACCTCTGATTCTGTTTAGGGGAATAGAAAACACAACCAGAAAATGAGAATTTACATGAAGGCTGATGTTTCAGATATTCAGTTTTGTTATACTTTTTGTAACTTGCAGAAGATTCACTACAGTCATGGCCAAAAGTTTTGAGAATGACACAACTATTAATTTTCACAAAGTCTGCTGTTTCAGTTTTTATACTGGCAATTTGCATATACACCAGAATGTTATGAGGAGTGATCAGCTCAACTGCAATTAATTGCAAAGTCCCTCTTTGCCTTGAAAATGAACTTTATCACCAAAAACACATTTCCACTGCATTTCAGCCCTGCCACAAAAGGACCAGCTAACATCATTTCAATGACACACAGGTGTCACACACATTAACACAGGTGTGGGTGTTGATGAGGACAAGGCTGGCGATCAATCTGTCATGATTGAGTGACTGGACACTTTAAAAGGAAGATGGTGCATGACACCATTGTTCCTCATCTGTTAGCCATGGTTACCTGCAAGGAAACATGTGCAGCCATCATTGCATTGCACAAAAAGGGCCTAACAGGGAAGTTTATAGCAGCGAGTAAGATTGCACCTCAGTCAACCATCTATCGAATCATCAAGAACTTCAAGGAGAGAGGTTCAATTGTTGCCAAACAAGCTCCAGGGCGCCCAAGAAAGTCCAGCTAGTGCCAGGACCGTCTCCTGAAAGTGTTACAGCTGCGGGATCGGGCCACCACCAGTGCAGAGCTTGCTCAGGAATGGCAGCAGGCAGGTGTGAGTGCATCTGCACGCACAGTGAGGCAAAGACTTTTGGAGGAAGGCCTAGTGTCAAGGAGGGCAGCAAAGAAGCCACTTCTCTCCAGTAAAAACATCAGGGACAGACTGATATTCTGCAGAAGGTACAGGGACTGGACTGCTGAGGACTGGGGTAAAGTCATTTTCTCTGATGAATCCCCTTTCCCATTGTTTGAGGCATCTGGAGGAAGGCCTGTTTAGAGAAGACGAGGTGAGCGCTACCATCAGTCCTGTCTCTTGCCAACAGTGAAGCATCCTGAGACCATTCATGTGTGGGGTTGCTTTTCGGTCAAGGGAGTGGGCTCTCTCACAATCTTGCCTAAAAACACAGCCATGAATAAAGAATGGTACCAGAACGTCCTCCGAGAGCAACTTCTCCCAACCATCCAAGGGCAGTTTGGTGATGAAGAATGCCTTTTCCAGCATGATGGAGCACCTTGCCATAAAGCAAAAGTCATAACAAAATGGCTCGGGGTACAAAACATTAAGATTTTGGGCCCTTGGCCAGGAAACTCCCCAGATCTTAATCCCATTGAGAATTTGTGGTCAATCCTCAAGAGGCGAGTGGACAATCAAAAACTCACAAATTCTGACAAACTCCAAGCATTGATTATGCAAGAATAGACTGCCATCAGTCAGGATTTGGTCCAGAAGTTGATTGACAGCATGCCAGGGAGAATTGCAGAGGTCTTGATAAAGAAGGGTCAACACTGCAAATATTGACTTATTGCATGAATTCTGTGTAATTCTCAATAAAAGCTTTTGAAACTTATGAAATGCTTCTAATTGTATTTCATTATACCATAGAAACATCTGACAAAAACAACTAAGAACCCTGAAGCAGCAGACTTTGTGAAAATGTAATATTTGTGTCATTCTCAAAACTTTTGGCCATGACTGTACATTCGTTGGAGTTAGTACAAGTACAAGTATAACGAAGCACAAATATAAACGGAAATAAGTCACTTTGGTTGGTTGGAAAAGCAACTTGGATAAAAAATCCAAACAAACATGTATCACTGTGAAGACAAAACTACTTGCAGGTGAAAATACAAATATGCTATTTTTTTAGGGAACAGGACAGGAAACAAAATGATATTATGGTATCTGATTGGACAAGATCTACGTGTACTAAAAAGAAAAAAGATTTTGACTTACTAATCTTTGAATTTCAGAATCAATGCTTTTATCAACTACAGCAAAGACTCACTTGATCCCTAAGTTTGACAGATATTAACTTTAAGTGTCCGCAGTTCCTCTAAGCACCACAAGATAGCAGAAATGACCATAGAACAGCTACAAGTGGAAATGAGAAACAGTGTCTGCAGTTTTTGTGTATTTATAAATGAAAATGTAATTAATTGTTTTCTCATGTTCCTTTTTGTGATTGAGACTTGTATAAAAAATCATACAGTTTACATCGCACCAATATGTTAGGTTGTTAGATATAATTATTCTTTTAATTAATTAATTTTTTTTAAATTTTTATTGTCTTATATAATAGTATTTGCTTTTCTAATGAATGTAACAGACAGACTAATTAAGATGAAACACTTACTGCCAGAAAAAAAGCCCAGTATTTCAAATGAAGCAAACTGCTGAGTGGAGGGAGTTTTAATTGAGTGTCAGCTCAATTGCTGAAACTTGCCATGCAATAATTTAAATGTCACCAGTCACATATAAATCTCATTTCAAGAACGTCTCTATTAAAGATATAAAGATTAAAGATCTATCCATGTAGACAAATTTTTAGATAAGCGTGGTTCTCTTTACTCGAAAATATTAACTCATTAGATTTGATGTCACTGTGCCTTTTCATAGTGATCTCATGCAAGCTTCTCCTGTGAGCGCCTTGCTTTCTTATTCATAGTTTGTAATCGACTTTGCTCTGAATGTTCACAGTTTTGTGTTAAAGATCTGTCTGTTCACAATTCTACACTGAAATGTTTTAGATCATGTCGTTGAACTCAACAATGAGCTGTGTGATTCTTAGAGGGAGGATAAAATAAAGATGGATGACTTTTTTTCAGGTCTAGAACAACTTGGATGTAACAAAATGTTTTTGGATCTTGCAGTTAGTAAAAATTCTACAATTGGCATGGACACCAGCATAAAGTTATTGAGCTAATATGAGATATTCAATATGGCCAAGTTATTCACAACCACTCAAAAAGGAACGTATAAAAGGATCATGTTTTAATGATTCAGCACCATAGACAGTGGTATAAAGAAGGTTGTCTGTGATGCCCTCTAGTGGCCCAAGGTTGTTTTTTTTCATAGGTATTTCTCCAACAGTTTTAAATCAAATGGTAATTAGATAAATATGTTTATAAATGGCACTTTCAGCAGAAAGACTTGCATAGAGACAACATATTCACTAAATAAATTCCAGGGACAAATTTTAAACTGAGTTGCAAGGAATGGAAGAGGAGATGGAAATAATCAAGGAATATTTCGACAAAGGCTACACATGTAATGCAGCTTTATACTCCTTAAACTCCTATATGGTGTAGCCACACTCCCTGCCTCAACCTTCAACGTTCCCTTCACTGGACTTGAACCCCGAACCATCAGACCGTAAGGCAGCAGGCCTGTCCACCACACCCCAGAGCTGCTTAGCACTGCTTGCTTTTTTCGGTCTTTTCATTCCACCAATTTGTTGTAATTGTCTAAAAGCACAGCTCAACCACATTGTGAGGAAACTGTTTCATTTTCATCTCACATTGGAAGCCCTTAGTGGGATTTGAAACCTGAACCATTAGATTAGAAGGTAGTGGGCCTATCCTCAATATCACAAGGCTGCTTGGATGAACTTACTTTTGTAGGTCTTTTATTCCACCATTTTGATTTTGTACTTCAGAAGCACAGTTCGTATTGCAGTGTGAGGAGAGTGTTTAAAAGCACAGCCCATGGATATTGAGTGGAAACTGTTTCATTTTCATCTCACATTGAAAGCCCCTAGTGAGATTTAAACCCAAAACCACTAGACTGTAAGGCAGCAGCCCTTTCCATCACAACACAGGGCTGGTTGGATGAACTTACTTTTGTAAGTCTTTTCATTCCACCATTTAAAAAATATATTTCAAAAGCGTAGTTTATTTTGCAGTGTGAGGAAAGTGTTTTAATTCCATCTCCAATGGACAGTACATGTCGGGGATTTGAACCCAGAATCCTTGCATGAAAAGACAAGTCATATCCACAAAACCATAGAGCTGCCTGTTAGGAATTGCCTTTTTATGTCTTTTCATTCCACCACTTTGTTGTAATAGTTTAAAAGCACAGATCATCCACATTGTGTAGAAACTGTTTCATTTTCATTTCACATTGGAAGCCCTTAGTGGGATTTGAACCCTGAACCACCAGATTGAAATGTTGGCCTATCCTCAACGCCACTAAGGGCTGCTTGGAAGAGCATTCTTTTGTAGGTCTTCTCATTCCACCATTTTGATTTTGTACTTCAAAAGCTAGTTGAAATTACAGTGAGGAAAGTGTTTTAATTCCATCTCCCATGGACATTCCTCACCAGGATTCAAACCTAGGACCCTTGCATTGAAAAGCAGCAGCTCTGTCCACTACACCACAGGGGAACTTTGCAGTGCTTGGCCCTTTGGGTCTTTCAATCCCACGATTTTGTTGTAATAGTTTAAAAGCCCAGCTCAACTACATTGTGAGGAAACTGTACCATTTTCATCTCACATTGGAAGCCCTTAGTGGGATTTGAACTCTGAACCATCAGATTAAAATGTTGGCCCATCCTCAACACCACAGGGCTGCTTGGAAGAGCATTCTTTTGTAGGTATTTTTATTCCACCATTTGCATATTGTACTTCAAAAGCACAGAGCACAATCAATAGAGAAACACGTTTATTCCTGCTTGCCAATTTAGAAGAAGAAGAAGAAAAGCAGAAGAAGAAGAAGAAGAAGAAGAAGAAGAAGAAGAAGAAGAAGAAGTGGTAGTTGTGCGCTTAAGAATCTATACGGATAAATGTTTTCAATGGTAAACATGGTGGTGGATCATACTTATGATGAGATAAGTATACTTATCAGGAGCTTCTTGTCCGCAAAGGCCAACATCGCTTCACTGAGGGAAGGTGCATATGGAAGCTTTTCAGAATCAAACCGCAAGTCATCACTAAATATTCCCATTTCTACACACTACATTTAAGGACATTTTTTATTTTTTATTTAATTTTTATTTAAAACATTTCTGCATCTTAAATATTGAATCATACATCTCTAGTAAGCCAATTCAATCACTGCCTTAAGTCTAGAGCAAGTAACTGAATGGGTTACCTTCCAATCCACCTGCCTATTTGTGCTCACTTCGTCTGTGCAATCAATGCGCAGGGAGTTTCACATGCTGAAAATTAGCAAGCCAGTCACATAGAAACAGCAAAGAGAGGCATTCGACATGCAGTGACCATGATGCACAGAGCTTCTCTCCTCAGTGCTCTCCTGTTGACTTGTCCTGCATCATTGGTGACACACTGCACTCTTATGTGCTATGTGGAGCGCTTTGGCTCTTTCACAGTTGAGTAACTTCAAAACATAGCTCACTCTCGCTTTTCTCTTTTCTCTTTTTATAGCTTTGATGTTTCAGAGAATATAAAACTGCGTAGAAAGAAACACTTGACACAATGCCCTAAAAAAGAAAGAATGATAAGAAGACTATGATTGTTAAAATAAATCAAAAGCCCATACCCAGGTACTGTATGATTCTCAGAAAGGAAGATAAAACACTATGTGAGCAAATGACAGACACACAAATTTAAAAACAGAGATAAAGGAAGTCATGGAGCAAAGACAAGGGCAGTGAGTTGAGGGTTTAAAGAGGCAAGAGCGAGCAGCCAAGGCAGAAGTGAGAGGATAGGAGAGATCGTGTCAGTCATCCAGTTATCAGGAAAAGGTCAAACTAGTCATTAGAGCAGAGAAAGGCTGCTGGAACTGACAGGCTCCGAATGGACACACACACATAAACACACATACACGCACAGACAAATACAGACTCACACATACACACAAGTGGAAATTGACACAAACACACTTTCCTTTGAGGTTGATTTGGATGACATCCTGGTTAGTGCAAAAGGAGCACCGCTGAACATTTTACTATTTTATGTGGTTAAAATAACAGGTGTTATTATTATTATTATTATTATTATTATTATTATTATTTACATTCTAAGTATTTGTAATAATAACAACAGTAACAATAACAATAACAATAATAATAATAATAATAATAATAATAATAATAATAATAATAATAATAACAGTAGTAGTGGTAGTAGCAGTAGTAGTAGAAGTAGTAGTGGTAGAAGTAGTAGCAGTAGTATTGGTATTATTATTATTGTATTATTATTAGTAGTAGTAGTACTACTATTATTATTAGTGGTAATGTTATAATTATTATTATTATTATTATTATTATTTGTACGATTGTTATTATTATTATAAGTATAATTATTTTTATGATTATTTTTACTTTTATTATTCTTATTCTTTTTACTATTATTATCATAATTATCATTATTTTATTATTATTATTAGTAGTAGAGGTATTATTGTTATCGTTATTTTATTATTATTATTATTATTATAATTATTAGTAGTGGTATTATTGTTGTGATAATAATAATAATAATAATAATAATAATAATAATAATAATAATAATAATAATAATAATAATAATTATTATTATTATTATTTTTATTATTATTGTTATTATTATTATTATTGTTGTTGTTGATGTTCTTGGATGGAAAAATATTTGCCTATTTTCAACACAAAAAATATAAAAGAGAATATAAGAGAATTCTCCTGTTGAGGTCTTTCTACCGTACTTGCTCACTTTATGTCTTGTCACTGTTAATATTAATCACTTTCTCATTGACAAGCCCATTTAAAAAAGAATAGATGGGCCAGCAAAAGCAAGAGAAGAAGGGTGGAAGGAAAGAGTAATGAATGCAATACCCTAAGCAACAGATACACTCCGGTCAGCACACACACACACACAAACTTCGAGGACTCCAGCTGACAGCTGTTAGATGGTCTATCGATTAGTCCTCGCTCTACAGATCGGCCTGCCAGAACTTGTCAGAATATTGAAGGAAAAAGAGCTTGAGAGAGAGAGAGAGAGAGAGAGAGAGAGAGAGAGAGAGAGAGAGAGAGAGAGAGAGAGAGAGAGAGAGGGAGAGAGAGAGATGGTGAGACAGATTGGAGAGAGGCACAGAGAGTGAGAGCTAAAGGTCAAAAAGGGAATTTTGACCATCCATATCTAATAATTCCTTGTTGATTTTGTGATACTGAATATTGATTTTGTATTTTAATGAGACATGTGAGAAGGCCACACATTTCTCTTCTCTGTTCCTACAGTTATCTGTGTTCAAAGGACTATAGAGTGGGTGACAACAGCTCGATCTTGTTTTTTCTTCCTAAATTAGGCCTCATTTCCATGAGATTTAATGACATCATACTCATCAAGTTAACTGCTGAGAACCTGAGAATCCAAACTGAGCCCCACTTTTTAATATAAGACTTATTTAGTAAGGAATCTAACAGGTAAAAACATTGCCAAAACAGTCTGTTGCAAATGCTCACGGCTTAAAGGTCAACATTTGGTTTGTTTTAACCTGTTTGATAATCTGAACGTACACAGTATTTTTTCCGGCTCATTTAGAGATCTAAGGCCTAAGCAATTCAGAAATGTTGGCCAAAGCAATATAAACTATGACCAAAGTCCTAATAAAGCACAATTATCCTTTAAGGTTAGGCAGAGACCATTAAAATTCCAAGAGGTACACGCATGTTCATGTGTTTTGCAGGTGTTGGTTAACGAGCAGGAAGACTATAAAAAAACAAAGAATGACTTCATGCTGCTGTCACATCCTCCTTTTGTTTTAAGAGAGCATGACTGACAAGGTTTGGTCAAAGACCGTCTTCATCAAGTGTAGAATCTCTTGTTATCCTCTCTCTGTGAAGAACTCATGAGCCAGAATAATAAGGACCGTGTTGCAAAGCTGCGGAATGGGTTGTTTTCGTCAGTGAAAGCAGTAGAGAGTGATTCAAGTGCTCACGTATTTTAAATAGCTTAGAACTTTCTGTTGTGTTTCTGAACTGTATGGAGCTGACTTTCCTGCTTTCTGTAATGAATGCACTTCTCAATAAGAATGCAGAGATTTGCAGACAGGGAGAGAAACATGAGCAGTCAGATGTCTGCCTGTTGTTACTTTTTAGCTACACTAACTGCAGAGCATTTTGGATGATAACGGTGGTCTGTCTGGTTCTGATGGTGGTTGGTTTACCACTTTGATCAAGACTGAAATAACCAACAACTATCAAATGGATCAACATTTATGAACAGTTATAAAGTCTCTTACTAAACTAGATAGCCGTCCAATTTCTCTTCATGCAACCTGAGCTGGCTTATGTCATTAGCTTTCCCTAAACTATCTCAACAAATTTTTAATCATTTTTACATTATTCTGATACAAACATCATACTTGCAGTGGGATGAACTGTGACTTCTTTGACCCATCATTAGGTTAAATTGTCCATTTTATGTATGACTTCATTCTGACAGAAATAATGACATCAGCCTTTGTTTCCTAGCATGCTAAATTGTTAAACTATGATGAGAGGATGTTATCCTTTGTACCTGTAATTATGAGAACTCTAATTTGCTGTTAAAATTTAGCTCACAGCACAGCTGTGACTCAGAGCAGCCTCAGTTTCCCTGCTCCCCTCTATTCAGCTAGCATGACTAATGATGCTAAGTGTTCTTTTATAGAGTGGGAAACTCACTTGAACTCAGTTTGTTTCTCAGTTAGCATCTGTTTGGACATCTGATGTATTTAAAAACACATAATTGAGGATTAATAAAATGAATGACAAAGAGTGAAAGAAATCCACCTGTGTGACACACCAACCAAAGATACTTTTTAAGAGTCAAGTAGTAAAAGTAATGAGAAAATGATGCATCATGCTCTGATGGTACTTCAGCCAAAGTGATAAAATAAGCCTTGTCTCATCCCCCGTGAAATCCAGCTTTTGCTCATTTGAATTGTTTACCTACACCTCCCCCACCAAGACAAATAAAGAAAGCATTCTCTGTAAGGTTACAAGTATTGATTTCAAAATTTTGAAAAGAAGCAGTCAGGGCTGAAGCGGAGAAGCAATCGATGCATCATCACTGGTATTTCACTAAGAAGTAATCGCACCTGTCTCCTTGTCTGTTTAAAAAATGAATGTCCTTAAAAACCTCAATTCATCTTTGTCCTTGGTTTCCATTTTAACAATGTGAATTGTCAGGTTAGGGCAGGAAGAAGAAAAGAGCTCTTGAGGGAAGAAAGTGGACAAGGCAAAATGAGTATGAGGCCAGCATGTTATCATTCATTGTGAAATGGTCACATTTAATGGTTGAAACCTGTCATTGTATATACATCTATAAAAAAGACCCCAGGTACAGGTTACGACATTCTACTGCTAATACATACATTATTATTATTATTAAATAATAAACCTTTTGTTCAATGTTAAAGTTACATATCATAGTTTACAAAATAGGATCAAGGAGAATTAAGCCATTATGAATGTCTGGAAACAAAAACTAAAATCCTATATGTGTTTTTATTATTTGTCCATAAAATCAAAAAGAAAACAAAGAAAACAAACAATAAAACACATCAATATTCCTTTGAGTAACATAATATTAACTGGTGATATTGGCTATTGAAATGTAAACTGCAAAAGGCTTTTTTTAATGTTTTTTTTAAAGGCGTCAGAAAGCGAACTGTCTTGTGTTACTGTATTTTACAGCACAGAGCAAAATGGAAGACCAACAAAGTTGGTTTCAGTGTTTCAATAACCAACTTTGTCATCCTTAATACAAAGTGGAACCAAAACAAATGTGTGGGCAAAGATCTTCAGTCTCAAATCCACTTTACGTTTTTTTACAATCCAGGTCTTCCTTGCCAGTCGCAAAAAGCAGAGTGTAAAGCTAATTGTCTAAAAAAGCCAGACTATGGTTATTGAATTCTTCAAAGTGTTAGTCCTCATATCCATCCAAAAAAAAAGACTCGCTCCATCTGTTTACCTCAGTCGTCCAAGTTGACAGATTCAGACTGACTGAGTATTTATGCGGCCTCTTTGTTTATCTGTTTACACAAACAGGAGCTGCAGGATTCCTCAGGTCCATCCTAAGTTTCATTCATATCCCTTGTGAGTTGGTGGCAACCGGGTGTCAAACACACACTCATACACAACTTTCAGGGGTTTTGACCCACAACAAAGGCAGACACAGGCTTCAGGAAGCTCAGTGAAATGTTTGGGAACCTTTTCGTAGAGGGTGAAGTTGAGTCTTTGGCATGATGATTTAGCTGTATTGGGACTGCTACGGTGACTATACACACAAACACACATGCAAATGCTCTTTGTGTGTGTGTGTGTGTGTGTGTGTGTGTGTGTGTGTGTGTGTGTGTGTGTGTGTGTGTGTGTGTGTGTGTGTGTGTGTGTTTGTGTGTGTGTGTTTTTATGTGTGTCTTTGTGTGTTTGTCTGTACAGTGCTTAAATTTCAGGAGAAAGCAAAAATTCGAACAAAAAAATTAATCATAAAAAAGGATAAGAAGGTCATGGAGAAGATATTTGTTTTTGTCGTCTCAGGAGTTGATTTTCTTGTTCTGAAGAGGAGAACTCCAAACTGTTGTCCACCAAACAAAGTCTGCTGTGGCCCATCAAAACCACCAGGGGGTATTCTAAGACTGTTTATGCTGGACACTGTTTTTGTTGCTGTTGTTGTTGTTGTTGTTGCTGCTCCTGTTGCTGCTGTTGTTCAGGATGATGATCAAGATGATGATGATGGCGCTTTCAAAAGTTCCTTTGAAGTTTTTTCTTTGTCACCATTAATCAAAAAATGCTCCATGGCATTATCATCGTCTGATTTCATGTCTAAGTAATCTTGGTGAGTAACTGCGTGATGGACAGATATGATCAATGCACTGTATCCTTGAAACATGTGCAAAATAGAAAAAGACCAGCCTCTCCCCCTCCTCCTCCTCTTCCTCCCGCTCCCCTCAGGAATACGACATTTACATCTAGAGAAAGAGACAGAGGCACAGATTAGGCATCTCAGACAACACACTCCATTAGACTTTTATCAAAAGCAGGTATGGACAAATGATTAAAAAGTAGAATATTGATGACTTTTTAGATTTATGCATTTTAGCATCAGATAGTCATTACAGGTGCAGTTATGTTTGAGTAACACTGCTGATATAGTTAGTTGAGGTGAAGCTTGTTTGAGATAACGTTATATAAATCTAAATCTAGTTTAGACAGAAAATTAGCCTTGATGGACTTTATCATAATGCCATATCATATGTTTGTTTCATAGACTGTATAATTAATAAACGTAGTATCGTTGATGTCACCCATCTGTTTCTGAAGCGCTGTTTTGAAGCCAATCGTCAGCGGGTGCCATATTGGATATGCTGAACTCACCTAACTTCTGTCGAGCTAGTGTGAGGTGAAGAGGCAGGCTTTGAGCCTTCTCGCCAACAGCTACAGTGTTCCTGCCTATCGGCCAAGTCAGCTGTGACTCTTATTTTTGAAAACACGTAATCTTAATATCTTCTAAACTGCAGCTTTGTGAAGATTTCACCCCATGTGGAGTGTGTGCCGATAGAGAAACAAGCTATTCAGAGTATAATATTTTTTTTTACCAGGCTGTAAACCCGTTTATTTTTGCTTTTAAGATTTTTGAATGGATGTGTGTGTGGTTTTCAATACTTCTGGAGGCAACCTCAAGTGGACACTTGAGGTACTGCAGTTTTCAACACTTCCTCATTGGCTTTGTTTCTAGCGTCTGGAAGTTGCCACTTGGTTTGGTTATTCTAAATCTTAATCTGCAGGGGTCAGCTAAATAAAACGTTTAACCAAAAGAAGAATGTTTTTCTCTATATCCCTATAGCATACTAAAATAAAATGACTGAATTCCATTTAATGGGAGTCCTCCAGTTAAGTAGAGGCAAAAGTGCACTTTTGTCCACACTCAAACAATACTATTTTTAGTAACACGAAATAATAAAAAAGTCACAAACTCAAGTTTTTATTCTGTGTAAAATAAATGCAAAGCAGATTTTCAGTTGGACTGAAAGTGGTATAAATATATCTTTAACAAATTCATCCAACTGCAGCTGGCTCCATTCATTCATCCTCTAGTGGTTAAAATGAGCAGCAGGTGATCAGTTGGATAAGTATTCATGTTGAATGTCATTCAGCTTGAGAACTATTACAGTGTATTGTTTGTCAACGTGTCTTCTTGGCTCAAATAAGGTGCAAAAACTAATCCCTGTCTGCACATTAACAGTCAGGTTCTCTGTGACACTTAGACGTTCAGCTTCTCAGCATTCATTGTTAAACATCCACTTCCTCGACAGTGTACCTGCTTTTACAACATGATTTACACTGTAGAACTATAAAATTAATGGGATGGGACAGCTTTGAATTGGATTTTACCCCGGTCCCTCCAGGGGTTCTGCTGGAAAATATGAAGAAAGTCTCCCAGCTGGGTCATAAAACAAACTCACCCAATCGTTGTTGCTCTTGTTCTATTAAACCTGCTCTTGACATCAATAGACATGCACAGACTTGCCAATATGTGACTGAGTGGCTGAGCTCATAATCAATTCATAGATGAGGGGTTGTGGACTCATAAGTGTTTTGTGAGTATGTGTGCTTGTGTTTGCTCACCACATGAACAGCAGCAGCATTCCTAACAGCAAAGGGGAGAAAAATGTGAGGAGCCTTGCAGCTCTGCCAACTGGAGGTTCAGCCTTTTGTGGTGCGTTGGAGGATGGTATGGGGGAGGTCTTTGTCTCTGGAAAAACAATCACATAACACAATAAACCCGACTGAGCATATTTTTTATATAAAACCCCAGCTTCAAATTTTACTTCAGTTTTTATCTTGTTGTGTTGCACAACCATTTTGTCCCCAAGGGATGAAGATTCAAAAATAACGCTCTGATGAATGGCCACCGAAAAGTGCTCATCATACAAGGAAGAACTGAGCAGAAAGGAAAATACTGTGCAGAGTGGAATCAATTCTAATCAGCAAGTGCAATCAATACAGGACTTATCAAGGCAGTTATGAAGTGAACTGGACAAAGAAATCTCTTTCATTCTGAAGCCGCAGGGAAACAGTGACAGAAAGAAGGACTAGGATTATCACGAAAGGAAAATAAATTATGGTGACTTGATAAAAGAAAGAGGGAGTGAGGTGGCAGTAAAAACCTAGAGAGAGCAAAGAGGAGGATAAAGTTAAAATAAGCATTGCTGCAGTCCTATACTTCGTAAAACATTGAAAATATACATCCGATTTTATAGACCCATAATATACTGTTAAACATGATTTTACAGCACAAAGCCAGAGCTGTAGAACTACTTCAGACCCATGTAAGTCACAATTTTGCATACAACTGCACTAAAACTTTAACAATGAAGATCTCCCAACAATTGACTCTTATTAAAACATTACTTTTTTTCTTCCTTCTGGACCCTGAAGCAGACACCGTCTGTACTTTTAACTGTAGGCTTAAAACTTTCCTTTTTGATAAAGCTTAGGGCTTAGGGCTGGCACAGGCTTGGACCAGCTCTTAGTTATGCTGCTACAGGCTTATACTGCTCGGGGAACTGAAGCACTTGGCTCCTGTCTTTCCCTCTCTCTCCTCTGTCTGCCTGTCACTTACTTTAAGTCTTCCTGTCTCACTGAAGTTACTAACCACAGATCCTTCTTGGTGTTCCTGAGCTCCTTTGTCTCGTAGGTTCCTCTGGATCTCTGCCGTAGACGGCCTGCTGCTGTGGCCGTGCCAGACTCCAGCTGCTACAACTACTACGATCTGGCTCCCCACAATCATCTATTTCTTTCTGCATTTCCCTCTATTCCTCTTTCCAACTGCAACATGATCAAGGCAGATGGCTGTCTAACATGAGTCTGGCTCTGCTTGAGGTTTCTGCCTGTTAAAAGCACTAACATACAAGTCCTGTCTATAACATGGGAAGGGATTTTATCCTGTCTTGATGTTGGGTCTTTGTTAAAAGTTTTTTTGGGGGGAGGGCTTTTTGCCTTTATTTGATAGGACAGCTGAAGGGAGACAGGAAATGTGGGGAGTAGGAATGGGGGTAGACATGCAGGAAATGGTCACGGTCAGGAGTTGAACCAGAGACCTCTGCGATGAGGACTGTAGCCTCTGTATGTGGGGCGCTTAGACTGCTAGGCCACCAGCGCCCCTTTTGCTATTAATTTTTAAAAAAGTACGGTCTAGACCTCCTTTGTTTGTAACGCGCCTTGAGATAACATTTGTTGTGATTTGGCGCAATATAAATAAAGATTGGTTGATTGATTGATGGGTGATTGGTTGATCTCCCTCTATCCTTCTTTCCAATCCAAACAAGGTCAAGGCAGATGTGTGTCTAACATGAATCTGGTTCTGCTCAAGGTTTCTGCCTGTTAAAGGAAGTTTGTCCTTGCCGCTGTAACTTGCTAAATGCTGCCAAGTGCTCTTCTCATATAGTACTAAGACACAAGTCCTGTCTGTAAGATGAGACTGGATCTTATCCTATCTTAATGTTGGGTCTTTGTTAATAATATAATGTAGAGTATATTCTACCTGCTGTCTTTGTTAAGCGTCTTTGTAAAACATTTGTTGTGATTTGGCACTATATAAATAAAGATTGATGATGATGATTTATTTTCTTTTGACCTTAAATTATCCCTTAAATATATATAAATATATATTTATATTAATATAAACATTGATCTGAGATTGGAGTTAGTCTAAGCTCAAACAGAACCAAAAATTCATACTTAAATCTGCCTAAGGATCAGAAACTTTTCTAAAATCATAGAGTTCAATGTATATGTAGAGGATGAAGAATCTTGTGCACATTATAGATACATTTGACTAAACAGTAAAAAAAGTTCTACCCTTGTTCATTTCTTGTGAATACGGTTATGCTTCAGTTTATGGGGTTGGTTCTACAAAGCTTGGGGCGAACATAAATATGCCGAAAATTACAATGTGCTCTCTCTTATGCTGTTTCTAGTTCTACAGTTTGGTTTTACATTGCCTGACAAATAAAAATATCACAGTTCAATGTTTTATAAAATGGGGCTATTGCTACAGCTGCAGGCAGCACAGTAGATATTAACTTACGCACACTGTATTCAGCTTAGGCAACAACCAACTGTATTTTTCTCTTTATAACTGAAGAGAGAATATGATTTCCCTCTCCTTTCAATTAATGACTGCACTGCAGCACTGTGTTAGGAGTGGGGAGATATTAGAAGGAAGCAGCCAGGTGTGAAATAGCTAAAGAGAGAGAGAGAGAGGGAGAGAGAGAGAGAGAGAGAGAGAGAGAGAGAGAGAGAGAGAGAGAGAGAGAGAGAGAGAGAGAGAGAGAGAGAGAGAGAGAGAGAGAGAGAGAGAGAAAGAGAGAGAACTAGGACACATTTAACTTGATCAGCATCTCAAGTGCAATACTTCCCGCCTGCAGCAAAACATTTTGCTCTGGAGTGGTGAAGAAAATAAAAATTATGCAGGAATAATGTGATGTGACGACAAGGGACGGTGACTGGGTGCCACATTTATGTAACAAGCTAGTCGGGGAACAGGTGAAGACAAGGTGACAAGACAATGATGTGAGGGGGAGAGCGAGGAGGACAGGATTGATAGATTCAATGACAGAAAAGAAAAACAGGCAGAGGAGGAGGGAGAGAGAGAATGCAGCGGGGGAACTGAGCGGAGAATCTGAAAAGTTTTCATGGGAAAAATGTGCAAGTGGAAGAGGAGAGAACAAGATTAAATTCACTGAATGACTTAAACTCCAACTACCCTGCCTGTTTATGCTGATAGTGTTGATGTCGGAGGATTTGGGAAATTGTGATATAAAAGAAAAATCGTGAACACTGCATCTGTGATCATCCAAACTGAAGCCTCCTTTTCAAATTTTTTTGAAGCTCGGATTTCGTCTCACTGCTTGTTGCCGTCTTTATCAGTCAATGAAGACATCTCAGAAGCGTAGGGAAGCAAGAGAAGCTGATTCCCTAATGCAAACTGTCAAAGCTCAGAAACACACGAGTCTCCTGAATAAATGAAAATTACCAGGAGTATGGGAGTAGGGGGTGGGGAGGGGAAGAGGGGAGGGGGTAGCTATACACCAATGTGAGCCAATTGGCAGGGCGATGAAAAAAGGGATTTTGAATTCATCCAGAAAGACAGGAATCAAGAAATGAGCCAGTTTCACCAAATAGATATATTTATTAAATACAAGCAGGCTTTTACTTTTGTTTTTCCTATAATGAACAGTAATTCTATTAATCAGATATTCAAGATTTCCCTTGATTCTGCAGATTTATAATCTGCCTACTCCTTAAAAATGGTCTATTTAATCACACCAGAGTGTTTCAGGAAAAATGATACAACACTTTGATTCTGGAATCTGAACTCCTGAAGTAATGATATGTTTTGATACTCCATGTAACTGACAAAATAGGTAATAGTTTTCTACAGATCAGATCCAGCAGGACCTCAGGGCACCGACGCAGTGAAGATGGCTTGAAACAGAAAATAAGCACCTATAAATAGTGAGAGACAAGAAGGATGTACGAAGTGATATCTAGTTTGGTGCTAGACAGTATCCAGTTTCTGTCTCATGGAGTGGGTGAGGCAGAAACTTATATCTCTGATGATTGCAACATTTAGGATGGCTGCGACTTTTTTTAAGCCTCAACTGATCTGCTTTTTACTTCCTGGAATGCTGTTGCTAAGCGATAGTCCAATCACGGAGGATGGGATTTCTAAATGTCGTCCGCCTGTCACCGTGTGATCCTTTTGATGTTAAATGAGGTTGTTCATATAATTACACAAAGCAGACACTTGACTACAACTAGCTACTATTTTTGTTCATGTCCTTTTAGTATGGGCGACCTGCTGTTACTGATACATGATTAGAGAGAAGAAAAAAAAGAAGGAGGGTAGAGAAAGTGTTAGGTGCGTTAAGACTGGGAGCTATAAACAATCAATAAGTCGCAGGAACTGTGTTCATTTCCTTTCGGGCTGAGTGGCCAGGGGATTTCGGTCAGTGTTGAGATGTAAACACAGTGGTCAGGTGAGAAAATCTGACCTTGTCTGATCTGTTTGTGTTTCTGAGGCTGGTCGAGGACAGGAAATCAGTGAAATCTCTGTGTATGTGATTCTTCCTCACATGTAATCATTTTATGGGTGGATGCAAACTGAATTATAAAGTCTTTGATTTTCTTTAGCATGGGTGTTTCCATTAACTTAATTTAAAGCAAAAGTATTAGAGGCATTAGATCATTAAAATAAACTGAGCATGAGAAACTAAAACAAAGAACAAGGGTCCATTGAATGGATGATATTGTCGACTGATTTACTCTTAATCTTTGGACATCCAGGTTAAGAGGATGCTAACAGCTTTTATAGCAACACCGTGAGAGAGATGCCTTGTCACTGTGATTCCAGTATCTTCCTGTTCAACTGTATTGCATCTTCCACTGGCAAAGCATACACACTTTCTATTCCCTATGTTTTCCTCAGGATTTTATGAACACATTGAAATGAACAAAAAACGTTCGCCCCAAAAAAACATCTGAAAAAGTTTCCTTCCATTTTTTTTAAGACAATGGAAAGATGTGAATCAAGATGTTTTGTTTTCACTGTTTCAAACAGTTGTCTGCCCGGAGGAGGAGTAGGGTAATAACACATTGACAAATTATGCTCTAATCGATGGGAACATTGACTCACTCGAAGTCAATGGAAACTAAAATTAACAAAACAGGTGTTCATCTGAAGAGAAGGTGGTCGAAGGCCAGGGAAAGAGAAAGGCTCAAAGGGTGAGGTGACAAAAAAGTCCAGAGACAAAGAGTGAGTGATCAATATAAAGAAGAGTGTGAGGAAATAGAAAAGAAACAGACTGAAGAGGAGAAAGAGGGAGACCTGGAGGTTAAAGAGAGAATGAGATGGAAAGGCAGAATAGGACAAGGAGAAAGGGAAGGGAAGCAGAGAAGCCGCAGCTGGATCGAGAAGAGGCATGAGGAGAATCCCAATGACCGCCTGTTCTTTCTCGGAGAACAAGGAAAATACACCGGGTACTGACTCAGTCTGTGTGTGTGTGTGTGTGTGTGTGTGTGTGTGTGTGTGTGTGTGTGTGTACCTCTGAGTTATTGTCTTCACGTTTGTGTACGATGCAGCAGAGCTGGCTCTGTGTTCGGTGTGTACTGCTTAGGGTGTGTGTTTTATGGTTTTAGATATGCATGAGCTCATGTTTAATGTGATGATGGATGTGAGCTGCTGCTCGCGACAAACAGGAGTCACTGTTGTCAAACTGTTGAGACACTTCAGTGCTCAGGTAGGAGGATGGAGCGAAAGACAAGTCTGCAGAGATTTATTTTTAGAAAGATTTCAAATGGGGTTAGTAAGGTAGAGTTTCAGGTTAGTTGTGCTTCCATGTTTGCCACTTATCAACCTGTGTGATGTAAATGTGTGCAATATGGCTGATAAACTCAAGTAACTTTATCAATGTGCTGACATCCATTCATGACATTTTATTGTTTGACAGAATATCAGGAGAATATTCTAAATACACACTGAGGTAAAAATATATAGAGGAGGGGAAATAATTTATTCCCATCACTGATTAGTCCTTGTCCAACATAACGACGTCTACCGGTTGGGGTAATCCAAACCTTTTTTTAGACTTTGAGGCAAAATCCAGGACAAGGAAAGGTCAAAAGTCACCAATAAAGGCTGTATTTGTAATTCAGGATATCGTATTTTGCATATTGCATATGATTGCCTGTAAATCCATTCATATTAGTTAGATTGAATATGTCGCAGGAAAGGGCGGGGGTTGGCCTATTGGCTAAGTTGCGTGCCCATATAGCAAGCAGCCCAGGATCAATTCCAGCCTGTGGCCCCTTTCCCTGCATGTCATTCCCCCATCCCCTCCCAGTTTCCTCCTCAATACACAAAAAATATATGGGGTGGTGTAGATATGGAGCGGTCAAAGCACTTGCCCCTTATGCAAAGGCTATAGTCCTTGTCGCAGTGGCCGCAGGTTTGACTCCCGGCCTCGACCATTTGCTGAATGTCTTCCCCACTCTGTACTCCCCACATTTCCTGTCTCTCTTTAGCTGTCCCGGCCATTAAAGGCAAAAATGCACCCCAAAAAATATTCTAAAAAAAAAAAAAAACCTATGTCGCAGGATTGTAGATACATTAACACTAAGACAGAACTTTTTTAATATTAATATTTCTGTATGTTAAGGCTAATTTAGTCTCTAATTTCCATTAATTCATTCTCAATTTGATCCAACCCCTGGTGTTCAAATCAGATCTAGTTGAACATCAAATCCTTCCCTGCTTTAGTAACAAAATGTTTTGTGTACTCTCTGGCCTCAAGTGTATGCATGATCTGCAGGAGATGATTGGACATAGCGGGATTCTATAATGAAATGAATATGAGCAACAGAAGAGACAAGATGTGAAACAGTATTAGAGCAGAAAATCCACAATGAGGATGAAGAGTGTACGACTGTGGACTGTCTCTTTTTGGATGTTACGTGTTAGGTTTTGGCTGTGCCCTGTCAATAACAAGCCAGAAGGGATTTATTTCTGACAGCTGTTTGACAGATCTTAATGTCTGACATGTTTATACTAGTGCTGGAAACACTGATATTTGACCTAAGACTTATTTCTTAACAATTTCCAAGTTCCTTTTTTTTCTCCCTGGCAAAATAAATATTCAAGTCAAGAGCTGTATCAAGCCCAACGAGACCATGTCAGACATTTTCAAATTCAGATTTTTTCTTCTAACTTGATCTCTGGAGGCAATTTCAAGAATCATCTGTATTTTTGCTAAACTGTAGAGCCTGACGATTCTGTCGTTTTACTTCAGTGAAGGAGTCTATTTGGCCGGTCACTACAAAATCTCTTTAAGATTGGACTAAGGGCGCTACATGGGAGGAACCCCTGCCAATTGACTTCCATTTATCTACTTCCAGTTTGTGTATGATTTCAATTTAGACCAAATCAATTAACCAATCAATCATTATTTCTACAGTGCAAAATCACAACAAATGTTATCTCAGACACTTTACTAATATAGCAGGTCTAGATCGTACTCTATGCTAAATTATTAACAAAGACCAACATCAAGACAGGATAAGATCTAGTCCCAAGACATTAACTCATCTTAATCCACCAGAACACTGCAACGGCAAGGACAAAATGTCTTTTTAACAGGCAGAAACCTCAAGCAGAATCACTTATGTTAGACATCCATCTACCTCGAACGAAATATTACCCTCTCTATATTATTAATTTATTTCTCCCTCTTTCCCCCCCAGTGATGAATTTTAAGTTACTAAGGTGTGGGCAAGTGTGTGAAGCGATAATGTATTGTGTTCCGTGTGTTCAAGATGATGTGTTTTATATTTCTAAAACAGAACAAACATATTCAAATATAAAGTTTGGACAAAGGTGTAGTGGAGCAAATAGCATCATTGGTAATTAATAAATCTCTATGAGGTGACAGGCCTTAAAGTCTGATCCACCAATATGTTAAAACTAATACTAATACTAATACTAATACTAATAATACTAATACTAATACCAATACTAATACTAATACTAATACTACTACTACTACTACTACTACTGCTACTACTACTAATAATAATTGTATTTATAGAGAACTTTTCAAAAACAAAGTTACAAAGTGCTTTACATGGGCAGCAAAATAAACAGGCAGTTTATATTGCACACAACACATCTTCACGTACAGAATATTTCATTGCTTATAGCAATTCAGTTCTGAATATTATAATAAAGTATTCAACAGCCTGATATGCAGCTGGTTATACTGTGGATAAACACTCCCATATTTGCAAGATCACCGCAGGATTGAAATGTAGAAAGTATAAATTAGTCAAATTCACTTTAAAACCTGCCCATCCATATTCAGTGTATATTCATTCAAATTGTGTCCTCCCATTTGTGGGTTGCTATTCCAGCATGGTCAGAGAGACACGCACAAAAGAGTGTTCAGGCCTGGAGAGGATGTCTTATTTTTCAGGGATCATCAGTGCGTGGAGAGATTTTGATTTGACAAGTGATCTCTGCCACATGCTGAAGGGGTGCCAACGAGATAACTCCCAGAGATAGCTTTTACTTTTGCCAATTTGTGTGTGTGTGTGTGTGTGTGTGTGTGGGTGTGTGTGTGTGTGTGTGTGTGTGTGTTAGGGGACACTGAAAATACAATAATCTGCAATAAATTCAATGTAAGATTACCATTCATCATGCATACACAACGCTAGAAAGTGCAGTGTTGTTGCAGTATAAGTAAGCCAATCTGAGCTTGTCGGGGAGACGTGAGAATTTTTAAAAAGATGTTTTTCCCTGAGGCTATGTTCAGGCGCTCAGGTTGATGTGAGCCGATTTGTCTTGAGGCTGCTGGATCTTATTGCTCAAGCTGCGATAAAAGTTCAAGGCTATCAAACGCTTATAGTGTACTCAATTTAATGATAAAGAAAGTTATTAACCAAACTTAATTTCATACCTAAGTGGTTTGGGAAATTTATTGTGTGACAGCCGCTGGCACAATGAACAATGGTAAAAACATTATAGGAATACTATATTATCATCACAATGATTTCTCCAGCTGATGGACTACAAGGCTGATAAAAACAAGCATGAGGGAATTACTGTTCTAATATGTCTTCATAGATACAGTTATGCTATCGCAGCCTTTTCTCTATACATCTTAATATTCCCCTCAAACTGAACTGAACTCAATTTGGAGATTTGGGGGATTTGTCAGCGTATCCCTGACTTTACGTGAAAAGAAATCTAACTACTGTTTGAAATCTATTTGCATGAAGCCTTTCTTTGTATCCTTTAAACTTGAACCTTTGAGAAACTTTTGTATCGTGGCAACTAGGATGGCAAAGTTGGTCAGATGGCGCACAAAAAAAATATCTTAATACTTTTGGAACACCTGTACAGACATTTATGGAGCAAGAAGACAATTGCTTCTGACTTTAATTATGCCTTTTTCTCTGAGGTTGAAATCTGCACTTGTCAAGTAAATGATCTCATCTATGTAGCACATTCAGTCAGTGATAGGATTACAGCTCTCTACAGAGAGTCATTGTTTAAAGAACTGTTCCTTAAAATGTGCTCTGAGGTTTGATCTAGCCTTGTAGACATCTTATCTTGAATGTTAATGAGCAAACATCTAAATGCTAACACGCTTGTGTCTAGCTGCTGCAACTACTACTATCAATCTCACCACTATCATCTCTCTCTCTCTTTCTCCCTGTATCCCTCTTTCCGACCCCAACTCGGTTTAGGAAGATGCCTGTCTAACATCAGTCTGATTCTGCTCAGGGTTTCTGTCTATCAAAAGGACGTTTTTCCAAGGCTTTCTCACATGAGTCTGGTTCTACTCAAGGTTTCTGCATGTAACAAGGAATTGTTTCCTTGCCGCCGTAACTTCCTAAATGCTGCAAAGTGCTCGGCTCATGGTGGATTACGATGAGATCTGACTGAGTCCTGCCTGTAAGATGGGACTGGATCTTATCCTGTCCTAGTTGGGTCTTTGTTCATAATAAAACATAGAGTACAGTCTAGACCTGATGTGTTTGTAAAGTGTCTTGGGATAACACATGTTGTGATTTAACGCAACATGTGTAGATAACGTTTTATCTGCTCATGTTGGCATTATCTTTCAGTGCATGTTAGCACTAAGCTACTGCTGTAACTAACTACTGTCCTCAAGTACAGCCCTGCAAGATCTAATGGCATAGCTGTCAACTCGTGTTCTTTTTTCATTATATCATCATTCTGTCTTTCTATTTATTGTTTTGAACATAAAGTGTTTTTGTCAGCCAGACTTATTTTAAAGTATTTATATAAAACCTTCAAATCAGCAAGTGTTGACGGGATGTTTTTTTTTTTTTTTTTTTACAGAAATATGAATCTTCAGCTCTGACAGTTATGTCTCCAACTAATAACTTCTGCTGCATATATTTCAAATCTAAATCTTTAATCTGTATAGCCGGGCTAAGTCAACAACTTTGAAAGCAACCCTGAGGCAAGAGAAAAGAGTATAAACTTGAATTGAGGCTGACACCTACCAGTAGGGTCCATTTCAGTTGTCGATGTGATTGGAAGGGGGTCTTCAATCCAGGGTGTAGCGTGGACAGCAACGCTCCAGTCACTCCATGTTCCAATTTCTGTGTCCTTTGCAGCGACCTGATAAACACCAGAAAAGAAAAACACTTAATAAAATAAACCTGGTTACAACATTTGACAAGCCCTTTTACAATCATAACAGCACATCAAGAGATGTTACCTGGATGATGTACTCCTTCCCAGCATAGGCATCGGTGATGGTGTGGGAGGTGCTGTCAGATAACTCCACCTAAACAGCAGTGAAAGAGATTATATTGTTTGAGTTATGGTCATTTAAATTCAAATTCTTAAAGCAGTTATCAAAACAACCAAAGTTGAATTTTAAACAGATTGAATTTTGAAGATATGGGCAGTTCCTTGAATGGATGCTATTGTCCTCCTGTTAAATATTCCAACATGATCAGTTATGAAAATTGCCAGCTATAAGAAGCAATTCAGCCTGGAAGTCCAACCCTCAACCCATAGAGCTCTAACCATAAATCATGTGTTCAGCTCAGCACACTTGAATGTTTTATGGTGGTAGATGCAGCTGTGCATTGCAGAATGTGATTTTATTCAGCGCTCATTTATTTACCATACACCTTTTACCATTATCCTGCATAGGTCAAGTTTGCTGCTCTATCCTTGCAGTGTATTACATCTCACTGTTGAAGTGATTGAACGTCCATGGCCTTGCAGCCTCCACACATACCACCACTCAGACATGAATACAAAATACCAGTGGCATAATTGATGATTATACCAGAAAGCTTTGGCATCAATGCTACATAATTCTGCAACACAATATAATGCATGCCAACATTTGAAAGCCTTTTGTGCACACTTTAATTCGCAGAGCGCAACATAGAATGAACTAAATGTTGAGTCATCGAGGAGTGCATGAGAGAATGATTTGCTGCCTCCCTGTAATTTACGCCTGGTGTTGTGTGCGCTTGTGTGTGAGTGTATGTGTGTTTGTTTGCCTCAGGCTCATGTCTGATGGACTGGAGGGGAAAAAGGGAGAACGATGGTGCTGCCTCTTACTCCTGAAGTTGTATTTAATGATTTAAGAACTGCCTGTTGCCTTCTGTAGTCTACCGCAGCCACAACACAAACACACACTCACACATGTCTTGGGTATTTGGGCTGAATCAAGAGCCTAGGGTTATCTGAAATAATTCACTGTGTTAACTCAGCGAGAAGTTTATTTATTGCGTTGGTTGAACTAGATGTTGTGTGTACAAACTAAAATTTTAAAAGGAAAAACGATTTAATGGATGCTCAATTTTAGACAAGGAAATGTCACTAATTGGCAGTTTATTTGCATCAGGACTGCAGACTGTTAAGATCTGTCCTTTTCCAGAGTAAAGTGGTGACCGAAGATGAGACACTTCTGATCCAACATCATTACCATACAACAAGTCATCAACAGATCTGAGTTCTTTGCGAGGCTAAAGCATTTTGCACATTAAGATGTGTTTTGATACTGTGGATGCAATTCAAAATATTGTGTTTATACCGTATTTAAAGCATATAAAGCGCATCATTTGGGCATAGAACAGGTTATGAGAGAATAACTATCAGAATATAGCTTAGTGTGTAACGTTATCTGCAATACTCTGTTATTTTCATTAGTATTCATTAAAATTCATAAACAGCAACAAATGGTAAAATGATAAATATTCTGTAATGATATAACGCTTCCTCTAGTCTTCTGAACACTCAAAGTGCTTTACATTACTTTACACATTTACCCATCCTCACCACATTCATACACTGATGCAAGAGGCTGCTATGTAAAATACTGACTAATACTGGCCAAGCCACCAGGGGCAGTTTGGGGCTAATGTCTTACCACTGTTGTCACGGTCTCTGCCGAACTCTCTCTCAACACAGACATGACTAACCCATCCTTGTTTCTCTGATTCAGATCACCTGGGCATCGCACTTTGAGGGCATAAAAGCCCAACCCCAGTGGTGCTCTCTCTCTCTCTCCGACGACAGACTATACCACTGAACCGTAGCCAATCAGATCTTCATTGACCATGAAATAATTCATCATCGTGTTTTGACTTACACAAACTCATTAGATACTTTTTTTCAGCCTCCCCTAAACTCAATCCTTGTTTGATGCCTTAGGCCAGTGTTGTTATTATAATAAAATGGTAACTGAATTAACTGGATTATCATAATATATATACTAATACTAATTGAAACTAAAAGCCCAATTCGTTACCCCTCACAATCCCTTATTTTACAGCTAAATTGCACGTACACAAATGCAGAGTGGACAGTCCATGGCAATGCTTGGGGTTTATTTTACTGATAGTTGAGGTAACACTTTTACAATTCACCTTTGATTTCTCTTGAAGAGTTGACCTTTTAAGAACAGTCTGATTTTGATCAAAAACCCTTCACACAGCTATCTCATTTCTCACTGGTATGACTACAAGCTACAAACAAACCTCCGACTGGAGTTTCCCTTTCAGCTTTTCAAAATGTGCAAATCTGGAGTGGATCTGACAAATAAGCCCATCGTATATCTCCCAGCATCTGTGCGTCCTCTGTCTTCCTGTAATCTGTCTCTCATCACTCACCCACTCACTAAAGTTTACCATTCTGTTTTGAACTTTGCCTTGATCTCTGCAGCCTCTCTCTCTCTATCTGTTGTTTTCATTGTCTCTCGCCCCCCTCTTCCTACTCTTGGAAGGAAGTTCAAGCTTTATCTGCCAAACAGAGCGCTACATTTATAGGCTTAATTTCATTAGTGGAATGCAATAACAATGTCATGCAAGCATGTGTGTTTTACATGTTTTCTTGAGTGCTGTGCGTAAATCTGGATACACTTTAGAGTATATAGTGTGTGTAAATATGTGTTGGAATGGGCAAGTGTGCAGCCTTTAAGACTAAATCTTCCAATGTTTACATACGGTCCAGCCAGCGTATCCAACCATAGCTTCTACTAGCATTCCTGATTCTAATGTGTGTGTGGGTGTGTGTGTGTGTGGGTGTGTGTGTGTGTGTGTGTGTGTGTGTGTGTGTGTGTGATTTAGCAAACTAATGTCTGTAGTTTGAAAGCTTGTTAAAGTCAAGCCTAAAACTTTCATCTAATTCTGTTGGTTCACGTAGATCTGTGAATGTACCTTCATGTTTGTATGAACATGTGTGTTTGTGTATGTGTGTGTGCTTGCATTTGATATGCAATGATAGGAATGTAAAAAGAAAAATCACGTACACCAGTTTGAGAAAATATGCCCCCAACTCTTGTGTTTGTGATTCTCTGTACGCACATTTACGCTCATGTCAGAACAAGTCTGCAGCAGTGTTTCTGCATCTGCAAGGCTCGACTTGAACTGGCAACTGTGCGCTTGCACATGTATGTGAGAATATGAGGTGGAGTGTATGAAGTAAACAGCTTGCAGATAAACATTTCCAGAGAGATGGATGTGTTGCTGTGTTGCCAAGTGGCTAAACAGGGAGCGGCAAAAGCTGCACTTAATATCACATATGAGAGAGGATATGGGACTGGAGGTGAAGGATAGGGGGGATACAGTGAGGGAAGGAGAGATAGATGGAAGAGGCTGTTGCTCTTGCTGCATATATATAAATATACATGTATGAATGTGATATCTCTCACATCCTAAACCAGGCCTGTGTTACAGCAGTGGTGTTGAATATTTACTTGTTGCTCTATGTGTGTGTGTTTATGTTTCATATGCGTCTGCATTGATCATGTATTGAAAACTAAGCTGTGAAAAACTATGAAATCCCCAAAAAAACATTTATAGAATTGCATTAAATATTTGACTCATCCACAATATAAAATATAGGCACACACACACACATCGCCACTCCTCAGACCAAAATATTTACATCACCATAACCACAACACATAGAGTAAATATGCTGTATTTACAAAACCCAAGATATAATGTTAGGAAAAACTATTCTGCCCATACATATGGATTGACCACAATCTGCCTATTTTCTCAAAGTAATGATCACTTAATGTACTCACTCATGAGAAACTTCCTCAGTTAATACATAAACACCATATGTCTGTTCCCGTAAACAGCATATGTGAGCATGAATATTTGACAATAAACTGGAAAACACAAGATGCTAGGCTGGTGTTATTGCAGAGGTCTACAGAAGCTGCACACCTGGACTTTGTGATCTCTTTTGAACATGTGGGAAAAATAAAGATTCATTGATCATCCTCCCAAGGCATGAGTGCAACAACTTGAAAACAAACACTGAGGATGCAGAGGAGTCTTTAAACGCCAGTTGTTGAATACTGATTTTTTTTTTTTTGATTAAACTCTACATTTGGTTAAATTTAGCCTTAGCTGGTGCAACATAATTACCAAAGTAATTCTTATAAACCTTGATCTCTTCTAGATGCAACTTAGGATTGTTCAAGAAAGAATACTGGATACTGTATTGTTGTAAAGAGAGAGAGAGAGAGAGAGAGAGAGAGATAGAGAGAGAGAGAGAGAGAGAGAGAGAGAGGGAGAGAGAGAAATATATTGACAGTACAATGTGTTAACTTTTTAAAAATATTCTGGTTCCAGGCCAATATACAACACTTCTCTCAAAACACACACGCACACACATTCACACAAACGACACGGAGTAAAGCAGATAAGGAAGAAGAGCTTAGAAATTTGGTTCCCACAAACACGCCACACACAGCTTAGTGCTATAATACGCACACACACACACTTGTACACACTCCCCGAGAGCCTCTACACACAAATCCAGACAATGCGAGGGGCAGAGTGAGGAGATGTGAGCATTCCTCAGGGATTGCATAAGGAACTTTGAGAAAAGGAAGTGACCCTTTACTTTTCAGACATCTTTTTTTCTTTCCCCTCCTCTCTTGTCTTTCCATGCCTCCTCTCTCCTCTCTCCGTTCCTCTCATAACACCTATAAACGTCTTACTTGTGTCCTATTTAATTGTTATTGTCTCTCTATTTATGTTTACTGTTCTGAAAATAGGATAGAACTTCCCCACTAGGATCAATAAAGTTTAGAAGTATGTGTTGGAGGAAATATAACAAGGGATTACTTATTCTTACCTGGGGTCTACCATGACCAACACAATTATCTATAATATTTTAATTATGACTCACATCAGGTGTATAGTACTTGCTTTCATGTATTTAATCACTTATATTGTGAACAGAAATGTTATCATAGAAGAGAGGGGGGAGGGAGCAATGGCATGAGAATACTAGCACAAACCACCAACGCTGAAAAAAGAAATTAGGCAAGAGAATACAGACTGCAAATGTAGGAAAAATAAAAGACAGAAAAGAGAGAAACAGAGATGCAAAAAAAAGAGCAAGCCAAAGAAAGAAGAAAAAGCAGGGACAGTGAGACATGGAGAGAATTGGCGTCGGTGGTCAGATCTAATCCAGTGAGCATGTCTGTTGTCCTGGAAAGGAAACCCAATTATATGGCATTTCCACTGGCCCGATGGCGCTCCGTGTGTGTAAGTGTGTGTGTGTGTGCACTGAGAAGGTTGGTCTCATTAGGTTGACTGACAGCTCCCATTTTTCCACTGTGCACTCCTATTTGAGAGACACACACACACACACACACACACACACACACACACACACACACACACACACACACACATATATATGCACAACCAGGAGCACAGAATCCAGGCGTAATTTCTCAGACAGTATTTCCGTCTGTGAAGCCCCAATTGCCATAGCAGCAATTACTGTAAAAGGAAGCTAAACCCCCAGCCAATCAAAAAATCCTGAACTAGACCTTGCACCCTTAAAAAGCATGAGACGGTTTTCAACAACACTGCTGTGGAGGTGTCTCTACATTAACTCTGGTTTATGCTGTCATGCTTGCATGTCAGAGCTGTCAAACATGAACTCGTCATGACAGATAAGATTTGAATCAGAATTCATCCCCAACTCCCAGTTTCCCCCCTCTGTAGTATGTCTAAAAAAGCTCCTGTCAAGTTACAAAAATGTTTTTCTTTTCTCTGTTGGCAGATGCCTTGAGATGATAGCAAACTACGGCTCATTTTACTGGTTTTACTATCCAGTAATAGGAGACTGCCTTAAGAAAACTTAAAAATAATGCGTCATTATTGTCATGAGTTGATCTCAGGTTTGTTTTTGCCTTGTGTTTCATGCCTTGTTATTTCCCGGTCTGTTTTTCTGTGTAAGTTATCCTTTGTCTTCTGTGTGTTTAGTGATCCATGCCTTGTGTTTGAGTCCATTGTGGAAGTGCTAAAATCTATTGTCCATCGAGCGTCCACTTGAGGCTGGCTGGAGATGCACTGGAAACCACATCCGCACCCATTCGAAGAGACCATCTTTGCAGCAACAATACAAAACATGTTTACAGCCTGGTTCAAAAAGCAGTTTAGGTCTGAGTAGCTAATTTCTCAATCGGCACACACTGTACAGGGGGTTCACTTTTTTATAACTCAGTCTTTTCCAAGATATTAAACTAATGAGTTTTGCCCAAATAAGGACATGGCTGACTTGATTGACAGACGGGCACCCTGTAGCTGTTAGTGAAAGAGCTAAAGGCCCGCCTCTTTAACTCATACTAGCTTGGTTGAAGTTTGGCTGTGTTCAGCATTTTAAATATGTCACCTGCTGATGATTGGCTTCAAAACAGCGCTTCAGGAACAGATGGGTGACGTCACGGACACTAGTCTAGTCTCTTGTGTTTCCTGTTTTATTTTGTAGTTCTTGATCCCAGTGTGCCCAGTTTAGTTTTACTTCCTGCCCTTGTGTGTTTCCCTCCTTTTAGATTAACCTGATTAGTTTCACCTGTGACCTGTGACATCACCTGTGTTAATTACTCTGTGTATTTACTTTCTCTGTTTCCCCTATCCTGTGTTGGAATATTGTAAGTCTTCCTTGTGTTCACCGTGTTTCTTTATCCGGTTGTTTCCGGTGTTTTTTTCTGGATTTAGTTTCTAAGATATTTCATTAAGTTCTGTTTTTTGCCAATTTGTTCTATTATAATTCAACTTATTTTTCTGCACGAGTCCTCCTCCTTTTTTTCTCATGGTGACACATTAACAGTTTTATCCACATTTTTTATGCAGACACTCCCGCTGTTCAAAATGACACACAGCCTGACTTCAGATCATTTCTTTAAGCTTAAACTGATACTTATTTGGATCAGTGATGTTTTGCAAATGACTCATTTTAAACTGCTCTATAATAATACTGTGTTCCAGTGCTGGAAAGAGAGTCTGAAGCCTAGGACTTCTAAGTGGCTGCCTAATTAATGGTTGTTTTAGACAGATAATCAAACTCGTGACTAATGACAAAGAGCATTAATTGTAATAGAATGTGCTGTGTAATAGGCTGTCAGTTTGATAAGCTCTAAAAGCTGGGGAAAAGGCATAAATTAAATGAAAGGAGATTGAATCCTGTGAAAACAGCTAGTTACAGCACAGTGAGCACTGTGTAATATTCTTACAGCAGCTGAACGGGCTCAAGATGATAGTTTCAGCTCGACACTCTTCAAGGCGTCCTCTTGCTTCATTTCAATCATTTGCTACAACACCTCAATTCAAATCATTAATCTCCAACTCAAATCAGCAGATAGACGTTTTCTAAAATGCCCCTCCACCCCTCCGCCCCTGTGTTATTTCTTTCAGAGCTATGCATGATAAAGATAAAGCGATACAGCTGACAGAACATGATGGGTTGTGAAACTGCTGAACGCCAGCTGAACCACAGTTTTCCAAAGAGAGCTGTGCTGCCCAATGGCAGCTGGCACTGCTCATCATAAGTTGTTGCCTTTGGGCAAAAAAGTTTCTACAATTTAAAAAAAAGGCCAAAAAAAAGTAGGTCATTTGTATGCACTTTGAGCATTTTAAACAACTTATACTGAGAAGGTTTCCTGTGTGGGTTATTTTCAGAGTAAGCTATGCATTTAATAAATCCAGGATGACTTGTTGATGTTTAATGATCCAGATGATTCTTGAATATCTTAAAAATTGTCTTTAAAAAAACATTCTGCTGCTTTCCAATCTTAACCATTGTTGTCGTCCTCCATGTTTCATTTGGTGTCTGCACTGTTCATTCTATCAAAAGTTTATTGACCATGAGACAAAGGCCCAGACGATGATGTCCGAACAATGTTTGTGTGTGTGTGTGTGTGTGTGTGTGTGTGTGTGTGTGTGCGCGTGCGTGCGTGCGTGCGTGCGTGCGCGCGCGTGTGCGTGCGTGCGTGTGTGTGTGTGTGTGCTGACATTCCAGGCTGGATATGAGTGCACATATGACAGCCCCAAAGATTGACATGGTGATATAGAAATCAATAGAGACAGAGGAGAGGGCAGCGGCTCCATTCATCTTCATTCACCCTTACACAGAAAGACCTCTGAAGCATCATAAAAAGTAAACAATGACATAAAGCAACTGCGACCTTGGGCAAACACACAGGATGAGGTTGCTAATGGGTGACTTATATGACACCTTTGTAGCGCCTAAAAGAAAGAGCAACTCACTCCATGGTTGTAATTTATGCCTTTACTATTTTCTCCTACTGTCTCTCAATTTCCTTTGTGTGTTTTCTACTTTCTTTGTGGCTAATACGGGAACAAAAATCAGATCACTATAAAAGGATTTACTTGATATTTATATTTATTATACATCTCTGTGTGTAGGCTTGTGTTAATGTTAAAGACAATCCAACTTTAATCAATTTTGACAGCAGAGCTAAATGATGATGGCTTTCATATGACAGGATTGGATCTGCCTGTGTGTGTGTTTGTGTGTATGTGTGTGTGTTCGAAGGATGGGCTATGATAAACGATCTGTCGGTGGCAGTGTCCTTTAGACGGGATGTTTTTCCCCAAACAAGGTCTTAACATTTATCATGTTCGCCCATAGGTACAAATGGATGGCTTGAAGGATGGATGGTTAAATAGCTAGCTTAATGCATGGATGGAAGAACTGATGGATGGATGGATGAAAGAGTAATGGTGAAGCCATGTATTGCTGAAAGAGGAAAAAACTGGTGGGTAGTGGTGGAACAGCGAGTGGAGGTGAAAAGGAAACAAGGAAGAGGGCAGATGAATCGAGACTAGGAGAGAGAAAGACGTGAAGGAGAGAATCAAAGCCGATGTTTAGCTTTCATGAACATCAATGTCAGAATGAGTTGAATAGCCTTGTATTCAGGGTCAATCTCTGCTTGTACTCTGCCATAATAACATTATTCAAAAAGTAACACAATACATATGCACGGAGTCTTCTTCTGCATAAACAACCATTACTAACGGCACAAAATCTCACCGGAAAACTAAAGAAAACAAAAGAAGCAAAGAGAAAAGAGACCATTTGCACAACATGCATACAGTGCATTGCTGTAAATCTACTTAGCATAACATGTGTGCGCACACACACACACGTACACACAGCTCAGTATTGATTCATCTAAGTGCCTGCAGGATGAGAGTGAATTTTGGCTAACATACAAAGACCATTATGACATGGAGACAGAGAGAGAGAGAGAGAGAGAGAGAGAGAGAGAGAGAGAGAGAGAGAGAGAGAGAGAGAAACAGTGTGTTGGTGATAGAAAAAGGAGCGATAGGAAACTGGAGCAATATTGACAAAGAAAGAAAGACATGGGTAGAGAGGGTGATGAGGAGGATGTATATAAAATAACAGTGAAGGAAATGATAGGGGGAAAAAAAGGGACAAAAACTGAGGTGGGGGTGGAGGATAAGAGAGATTGATGAGCGAGGGAGGATGCAGCATGTCAGAAAGAAGGACAACAGAGAGAAAATGTGGGATAAAAAAATGAATGAAAGGCTCTGCTGTGTTGGCCAAGCAGACAGAGATTAAAGAAAGAGGAATTTTAAGTCCACCTCCCTTTTCCTCTCCCGCTGATTTATTGTGTCCGTCTGTGGGTCTGTGAGTTTTTGTAGGTCTTACATCATATGTTTGTACATTTCTACCCTCTATTGTGCACAAACGCGGTATTTGAGGGTCAGACATCTTTGGGCGGCCTTTAGGTTAAGCTATAACTGCAAGGATATTTTTTTTTCTCTATTCAAACAAATGAAAAGCCTTTTCAGAATATTTCAAGACTAATGAAATGGTTTTGACAATTTTAAAGAATTTAAAGTAACATTAAAAGAAGAGAAAAAAAAGTTGATATCAGACTGATAGCAGAAAAGTGTAAAAGGAGTTGTACTTATTTAGCATTTTCTAGTTTTTCCGATCACTCAAATTGCTTTTACACCACTAGTCATATTTCCTCCTTCAATAAACTGAAGGCAGAAAAAGATACAGTAGGGGACCATTAGTATCAACCAATTTCATCTATACGCATTCATACACTGCTGACTATGTCACCAGGAGCAATTGAGGGTTCAGTGTTTTTCCCAAGGAGACTTCTGCTTGTGACTGCAGGAGCCAGGATTAAACCTTCTGATTGAGAGACGACTGACTATCACCGAGCCACTACTGCTCTTTGAAAACATGTTAAATTATCTCCATGCACAGGCAGATTCATGGTGGACTCATAGGACTCAGTAATGACTTAATGAGATAAAGATTTTTCGATGTGTGCTATTTTTGCATGCACAGAACACCTGTTTACATAATATGGATAATCTTTGGCTGTGTGTGTTCTTTGTTTCCACATGTACAGTCATGCATATGCATGCAAGAGCACTCAGGAAGCATTTCTATGTATGTTAATCCTCATAATTAGAAGAACAAGATTGGTTTGTGTGTACGTGTGTTATCTCTATGCATACGATTTATTCAGAGTGTATGTGCAAGTGTTGATTTCCGTCTGTGTGTGTGTTTTTGTGTGTGAGAAAATCTGCAAGGCAATGTGTGTGTTTTCAGTGGGCTGGAGTTCAGCATCATCCCCAAAGGGCAATTACAGCATTGCAGATACTGTTGCATACCACGCAGAGAATATTGAGTAATCTGAAATTGTTCATATCACAGTTACTGGACCGTCACATTAATTGCAGTGAGAGTTTGATTTTGTGCACGGTGAAGGCAGAGGGAGGGTAGGAAACTGGACAATCTACTGAACACTTATGAGGATGCAGATGTGTTCTCAAGTGGCTGTTCTTTGGCGTCTGATAATTAACTCTCTATTCAACTCTCAATTAGAGTGTATGGCACAGGCTTAATTTGAAGTGCAAAGGAGAGTGTCACACACAAACACACATACAAATCTCTACTAAAAAACAGGAGACTGACTTGCTGTCTTTTGTTTGTGGATCATTTTAGCATAGGCCTAAAAGAAAGGTATCATCATCATCTTTAAGGTCCAAGTTGCCCTTGTTAGTAGACATTTGTTGACAGGTTGTCAGGCTAGGTGTAGGCGTAGTCTTCTGCATCAGAAAAGGGCAACACAGACCTACAGCGTTGAATCGACACAAAAGTATAAACCAGGCTTTATGCTTTCACTCTTTTATCCTTTCTCTGGACACTTCTCTCTTGGACCGTGTATCAGGTTTATACCAGTTATTAAACATTACAGCTATTTTGAATGCAATAAGCACCTTTCTTCTCTTCGTCCAGTTCTTCATCCATCACCTTTGATACTCCATAACTTAAGTCAAAATGTTCTCAGGTATAATGCCTGTGTCATATATACTGCTCCTCTCTCTTTGCTTCATCTACCAGTCTGCTATCCATTAACATTTCTTTTTCCTTATGTGATGCACTCCATCCATCTAAACTTCAAACTTTCCCTTATTTTCCTCCTTCTGTCTGAATCTCCATCACTCTAAGTATCTGGGCCAGTCATCGCTTCATTCCTCAGGAGGATGGATGGTTTCCTCTAAAGATCAGTCTGATCACACCACCGCTTTCATTTCTGACTCAAAACATATTTCAAAATGTTACATGTGAAAGCCATTCTCGCCCAGCTCTGCAGTCTTACCACATTAAAGTTGAATTCCTCAGCAGAACAAACCACTTCAATTAGTATTCAACCTCTGGGGCTATAATTAATGAGGTATATATGGAGCCAATAAACAGTGTATCTTATTTTGGCAACCTCATTAAACTCCACTTAATGATTTATGTCATGGCTTGAAAGTTTCAAGCCCAAATGTTTTCGTACATGGGGAGCAACAATGGTCAATTATCAAACATGCGGTTTACTGTATATTCGGGCATGATCAGCTCCATGGGCAATAGCCGGTGACAAGCTGCCATAACCAACATACAGTACGTAGCCTTATTTATGCTTTTGATGTTAACAACACAACACTAATATGTGGCTATGTGGGAGCTATTCGGGCAAACTGGGTGTTTTCAGAGTTGTTTGAAAAGAGACGACTGTACGATCAACGCATGTTTAGAAATATTGATTTTCTTTTTTCTATGGAACACAGAGTCTGGGAATGAAAGTAATTGTCTAAAACAAGAAAATAATCAGAGTAAGTTATCATGTAGTTTCCATTTGAACTGAGTTGTATTCTTCTAAGCACAATTTAATTTGAGAGTTGGTTGTTTTTGCACCAATCACTAAGTAGGGTCTGATCTGTATTGTGATATATGATAATTTGTGGTAGCAGAGATTCTACAGTACCTTTACAGTTTATGTTAGTAAAAGAAACATGCATTTTGAAAGGCCTTTACCTGTAGGGCTCTACAGGTGTTGCAGGTGTTTGCTTAAAAAGCGTTAGCTTAGAAGTGGGGATGTGGGTGGGGGGCCACCCCAGGCTTGTACATGCTCAATGTGTGTGTGTCTTTGGGTAAAGTGGTAAGTGTGTGAAGGTATAAATTAATGAATAAGGATGGATGGGTTCTATTCTGTTATTTCTCTGACTTGGGAAAAGCTGTCTGTTAGCATAGTTCTGAATCAGCTAACTCATCGCCAGTATCAACGCGATAACACAGAGGATTTTATTCTGAAAATGAACCAGATGTTTTCATTTTGTTTTGGTGCCTGACTCCCTGTTCCGCTAGAAGTCTTGCATATCTGATCCGGAGGGCTCCAACCTGCCAGATCAGAGATGGAGCCAGAACGCAATGGAGCAGATCCAGTGGAAGTTAACACATTGACTAGAACAGAAACCTACCACATGGACACAGTCCTGGTGGAATTTAGCCATAAGAACTTGCCGTTTAGGCCTAGGGGGGTCAGCCTCTGGGTTCCCTCTTCAGTAAAACACACTCACTGCTCTCTGAACTCAAACTATGCCTGTAGAGACATTCATCAAAAACACACTGCAAAAACAGGAAACCCCTACGGTTTTCAGCTGTCATCAAATGTATTTATGTAATTTTCAAATCATGTGTTCATAACTAATCCAAACATTGACTTAAGGTTTCCCACCTTTCACTCTGAGCACCACTTCACATTCTGATAGATTAGTGGTGAGGGCGAGGGGAAAAACTGAGAGTGTGTCAAGGTTATATACCACAAAGACCTGAAGTGTGAGGGACAGTAGAGGGGGGAGATTAAATTAGCATGTATAATACAAAAAGTATGTCTTTACATGAGTGATTGTGGGTCAGATTCGTACTTGAGGCTTACTGGTGTCAATTAATTATTCAGACTTTTGAATATGTTGCCTAAAGACCGCAGAGGTTGGAACAACTTTCAGAGTGACCCTTATGTTTGAACATTCAGTGGTATAAATCTTGAAAATGAACAACTCTTGAGATTTATAAAGCAGGAGCAGCTAATCCTTGAACTTGATTAGTCACTTTACATATTTAAGTAATCAAATTGATAAGTGAACACTTATTCCAGCCAAGTTTGAACAAGGTGAGAGCATGCAAAGTGGTGCCACACAAATATACTGAGCTCTCCTGAAAGTGATTATCTCTATTGTTTTAATAATTGAACCAAAGAACAAAAAAATTCCATCCCCTAATGTTCCAAGCTAAAGAGAGTAAACAACCGTGATAGTAGAAGTACGAAAAAAGGGAAAGATAAAAAAAAAGATGAGATAGAACAATAGGATAAAGAAATTAAACCACTGATGTAATGAATATGACACATTTTGAAGGATACATACAGCGAGTCGAAGAATGAAAAGGGAGGGGGAGTGGTCATTCATTCATTTATCAATGTGTGTGTTTCCATTCAAAGGGAAACCCAAGTTCTTGAAACAACACCTTTGCAGACCATTGACGTGGAAGGTAATAACACAGCAACGTGAAATCTCGGCCGGGGGAGCTTTCATCCTAGGATTCCTATAGCGGACACATATGCTTTTACTGTAGGAAGCCCTTAGGGAACTGAACCCACAAGAAGCAGTCAGATACAGTAACATACACCAAAGAAGCTGAGTGGTTATGTCTGTCTCTGAGGGGATCACATTCAAATGTCTACAGGTTGGACCAGAATCACTTATAGCTGCCAACTCAAAGACATTTCTCCTGAGAAATGCTCTTTTTTTTTTAAAAGTCTTTAGAAAATACCATGAGGCGAATGTTGAATAAATCTAGATTTCTTTCTATAATCCACCCCTCCTCTCTTTGTAAATTCATACAAATAAGATAAGACAAACTAGCATGCTCGTAGAAAATTACCCATTTCCTTTAGAGAAATATTTCTGCAGTGGGGGAACTCAACCTGCAACATGAATGGATGAAGGCCAAAACCACTTCCAGGAAAGAAACAAGATATCTAAAAACTCTAGATAATGAATCTTACTTTAACAGGTATTTTGCAATGTTGACTTGCAGCTTTAAATAATCAAGATGAATCTGAGGAAAGGCTCTCGACTATTTATAACTGCCTTTTATTTTTGGCTTATGAAACAGTCGTTACATGTGTCAGCCAGATTTCTACACTTCTACCTCTGCTGCTCATTAGCGAGAGGCTAATTCCCAAGCACTGAGCTCCTTATTACAATGTTTGATTAATGTATGTGTGTTTAGTTTTCACAGGAGTTAATTAATGAAGCTCAGACATACGATTTTATTCGCTCCATTAGATGAATGTCTTTTTTTTATCAGGTTTCTTTTTCCAGCTTAAATGCTTTTAAATCATATAGATGATAATAATATGTGGATTTAATCTGCATGACATACTCACAGACCTTTGTAATTCCCATCTGTGCGCAATGTGCTGAGCAATGACCTTCGAGGACACACACTCACACACACTCACACTCACACACACATACATAACAGCAGCAGCAGCATTACTCACATGCTGCCACTGTTCTCTGATGAGTGGCCGGTATCGAAGGAAGTATTTCAGGGGGAAGTTGTCGATATCAGGCCAGGTGGCGGGGCTATGCCAGGAAACTTCCAGCCTCCGAGCGTTGAAACGGATCGGAGTCGCCGTCACACGCTCCGGAGGGTCGGGTTTGACTGTGGGGTGAAGAAAAGGGAAGTTAAAGGGGAATTCCATAGATTTGACACAACAAGGTTTGTTCACATCACATCAATACATGGGGAGTACTACTCAAACAGCTTGAAAGTGTTATATGTGACCCTGAACAATTAACCCTCATAGTGTCACAGCTGATATCTGAAGACCTATGGTGAAAGGGTCTTTGCTGCAGTCTTATGAGCCAGATTTTACCAGTCAGACATTGAAAGGACAGGGCTGTTTTCGAAACCGCCTGCTACATACGACCTATGGATGTAGTATGCAGTACATACTGATTACTGCTTTTGAAGGAAGTATGTAGTATGACTGTTCTGTAGATCTGTCCTGCAGTATGCTGGGTCAGGCTTTGCTGTTTTTTGGGGTTTTGGAAAGCAGAAATAAAAAAACACCAAGCTGATAGAGAATCTGCTTCTGTAGCATCCACTCATGATTTAAAAAGTTACTTAGTGGTTTATATGGCAATTGATAATTTTCACAGAAATTAACAGTTACCTGTGAGATATGTATTGACTCTGTTATTACTTCTGCATTACTTCACAGTAAATGTAACAGACCGTTAAATGTCTGGAACAACTCCAAGACACTAAGTGGCGGTAAAGCACCTAAAAAGTGAGTGCCACCCTGTCATATACGGGAAAAAAAAGGGCTGTTTTCAAAACCGCCTACTATACTAGTAGTACGTACTGATTTTGCCAAAAGTCAGTATGTAGGATGTGAACAAGAGCAAAATCTGCAGTATGTGAAAACTACCCTGATGTCATACTGATTTTAGATGCTGTGAAAATGATTAAATTCCATATAAACCACTTCTTAACTTTTTAAATCATAAGTGGATGCTAAGGAAGCAGTTTCGCAATCAGCTTGGTGGTTGTTTACTTCCGCTTTCCGAAACCATAAATCTAGCAAGGCCTGACCCAGCATACCGTAAAACAGATCTACAGAACGGTCATACTACATACTACGTTCAAACGCAGGATGCTGTTGCAGTACGGACTGCATACTACATTCGTAGGTAGTATGCAGCAAGTGCTTTCAGAAACAGCAAAGGTTAGCACTGTGTGGCCCAAGTCATTGTTTTTAGTCCACTCTGAGATGAAGCAATGGACAAAGAAAGCCCAGCATGGGTTCAAAAAATATAAACTGTCCTCACACCACTGGATGTCCCACAGAGCCATCAAAACACAATCCCATCCATGATAATGGGGCACAGAGAAGCTGCTTTCCCATCAAAATGTAAATACATTTCTCGGTTTGAAAATTCAAACAAAAAAAAACCTTCAGAGAACAGGATGACATTGTTTTATTAAAGAAACATGTTCCAGTGTTAGCTCATACAAGAAATTGAAATTCAGCACATCTCAGCCTCTAATACAATAATTCTGACCAGTCTTTTCTCCTGTTTTCTTAAGTTCACCACATCTACTAATGGAAACTATTATTTTGAGATGGAATGCAAGACACATTTGATAATTTAACAGTGAAAGAGGAAGTGGGGACAAAAGACAGACATTAAGGAAGGTTGTGGTGAGTCATAATAGGAAAGGCTATCAGTCCCTGATGAAAGGCTTGTATAAATGGTGAGTGTCTGAATACATGTCCATTGAGGTAGACAGACAGAATACAATTCAACGCTTTTCAGGACATATTGAATGACCCAAGCTTTGTTAGATCTCCCCCACCAGGGAACACACTGGCCTGCCACTTTAGCTACACGAAACCCTTCTAGTGCAGAGATACACATGACATTACAATAGGAAATGGATAGCAGCAGTTACAATCTGAATGTCTGATAAAATACACACAGATGTAATACCAAAGGATAAAGGCATCTTGGTTAAAAAAGCAACACAAGTAGAAGACAGACAAAAGCACAAAGACAGGCATCTCCCTCTGTATGACCTTTATAGAATAAATGATTAGAAATATGAAAGCTGGATGGAGAAGATAAGAGACAGATAAAAGCAGACAGACAGCTTTCTCCCTGGAGAAAGAGATGTTAGCTCATCGTGACCTTCTTCAAGTAAATGTAAGAAAAAGGAAAGGGACAACAGATAGAAAGAAAGAAAAGAAAAGAGCATAAAGGCAGTGTGAAACCAAAGTCAGAGGAGACCAGAGTTCAGAATTTCTCCTCTTTGTCCACATGCGCTTTGTCCAACAGTGCATAACAGTTGGAAACACGGGCAAGGACAGAATAAAACAGAAAGAAATTTGTATGGGTTGGGCGCCTCAACTGCTTTTAAAGTATTCATATCACTTGAGTATAAGCTTTGTGTTGCATGAGTAATGAACACATCCTTCTTTTGATGACCTGTGGGGGGCACCTGGAGCCAGACCAAGCTCTGCTCATAATAATAAAGGCAGAAAAGATTTCTTTTAACTGAAACGTTTAAATTCCAGTGAGACGGTAAGGGTCTGTTACCTACCTGACCATAACAGACTTTCAGGATATGATTATAGGATGCTAAGATGCACAACTATGAAGGAACAGATCAAGAACACAGACTTATTTTCCACCAATGTTACATACATGTTAGTCTTCAAGAAGTCTGGAAAGACGCATTCTATTGGTGAATGAGTTAACACAATGGTAATAGAGCCTGGTGCCGTCTGATGAATACTGTTCATCTTTAGTATCACAAACTGGGGATCCACTTAAGGTACACTTCCAAGGAAAATTTTAAAAGATTGCATAGTTCCTTTTCCATCTCTCAGCTGTGGTTCTATCTGCTGAGAAGTTGTAGCCGATACCAGACTTGATCTGTTGTTTACTTGTGTCTGGAGCAGCATAGACCTACTGATTTTGCAGTCTGTGCAGCATTGCAGAAGATGGTCGCTATTCACTGACCACTTTTTTATTCGGTATTAGTTTTCTACATACTTTTTACACATTTATTTCCTGTTGTACTTGAATTCTTTAAACACTGAGCTCATTTGACCCCCTTACCCACCCAGCACTATACTCTACTTATGCTGCTCCGTTGACATAAATGTTTGCCCTTGTTAATTTATTCTCGGCCCACCCACTACTACGGCACATTCCCTACACTTTATCATTTGTAATCTTAGTTCTATGTATGTATATTTATATGTATGTATGTATGTGAGAATGTGTGATGTATATATTGCTGCTGGGCAGCATTGAGCTTGTTCTTTACACCACTGCTCTCTGGCCTTTAAATTGGCTCTGGGGACAAACAACGTTTTTTGAATTTGAATTAGATAAAGTCCAAAACAGCGCTTGTATTTATCACCTATCACCATGGATGAACTAAAAGATAATTAAACCCAGCTATTTCAGATTATCAGTTTAAGGGGATAAGCACACAAATTTGCTGTGTCCAGGAATAGTGCAAAGGTGAATAGGCTTCCTGACAGCAAAGTAAAGCGCTAAAAAAGGTCCAAAAAGAGGATTCACTTACACTGAGAATAGTGCCTCAGTTGGAATTTATTAAAATTAGCTGAATAAAGTGATAGAGCTGATTCTGTCTGCAGAGGTTGATAGCCTAGCTTCTGTTCCGGTTCTCCGGGCTGAGCTGACCGGCATCCCCTGTGGCTAATACACTTACTATTGACGAGAACCTCATACAACCCCATTAAAAAAAAAAAAAAGTTATCTCATTAAAGTTAAGCTGCTGAGATATAGATATTAGCAAACTCTGTAGAGAATACATTTTGTTCTTCTAATGCAGAATTCTGAAGTATTGATACATCTGAAATAAAAATGACGGATGTAATGAGTCGGTGTTAATATAGGAAAAATACAGAGTGTATGGCTAGAGTAATTACACTGTAGACAGAATTATAACCCTTAATGTGGGGGGAAACTATTCAGGGATCATACAGGTATATAGTTTTATGATGTCCCTTTAATGTGCCTGCCCATGTCTGCAATGGCTCCCTCGACTATGATAAATTAAATTTGCATCCCGATTATAGTTTCTCTTTGTTCCTTTTAGTCCCATGTTGTAACAGAAACTGCTGCCCGTTCTCACTCTCTGCTGGTCATGCAAGTGAAAAGATGTATGGAAACATAAAAGTCTAATCTTTCAAACAGGTACTTTCAAAGCTATTATATGCACTGTCCACTGAAAATGGAACAACCATTTGGGATGGAGAGTGGCCAATCTTTCTAACTTTAAGGAAAAAGGGCCTTTAAAGTCTTTCCCCCTGTGGCTGTGGACTCTACAGAAATCATGCAGTAGGGTATAAAAGACCTTAAAACGCTAAATCTGCATGTAGAACCCAATGCACCACTGAGCCTGAATGCTACAATGATCATCTGATTGCAGTATTTCTAAAACCACTATTATTCATAATGCAGTCATTTTACTTAATGCATCCAGGTGTGAACTAATGATAACAAAGACATCTAAAATGCAGTAGCTGTCCCGCTTTTCCTCACTCTCAACCATATACCCTATGAGGTAAATGGGCTTATAACAAGTAAAAAAACAAAACTGTCATTGTTCCGCAGCAGTGAAGGTGCTGGCTGACAGCTTCTAGCTGTGCACTTGAACAAATGGAAAAAAAGTGAGGAGTAAAGTGTTTCAATCTGCTACTGAAATCTCACAAAATAACTTTAAAACAGAAAATGGATCAAAGAGGTGAAAAATATTGGTGCCAGTAAAACCATTTTTGCTGTGTAAGTGCAGCGCAGCAGTTCCATACACTGTAATGACACCTATATCATTTTACAAAGAGGCAAAATATTCAAGTTAATACAGTACACACTAAATCTGCTGTCAGAAAAGTAATGGCAAAAGCAGAAGAAAAGTGTTGGTGAAAAACACAAACTGAAATCCCTGATTCAAGCTTCATTCTCCTGGCATGTTTACATTTAGTTCAATTATTAATTATGTGAAGAGAACACACAACAAAAAAGAGTAGAAGTGGTGTTTTATTTGGACATACATTTTATGGGTGCAGACTATATGGGAAAGGCGTGTTTAATGTGTAGTCATTTATATGTAAAGGTAGTTATAAAGCATTAGAATCAGATGAGTGAGTTCATTAAAGCTCCCGTGAGGAGTTTTTAGCTGGTCATGAAACAGATATAAAATAATATTGATGCCTCTTTACGACCTGAAAGAGCAAACAAGACTATCAACAAGAAAAGTGACTGTTTCTATAAAGTCATTTTTAATGTTTGAAACCACGGGCAGGGGGCGGGGTTGGTGTCAGACAAAGTGAGTAAGCGCATGATGCCTTTCTGATGTTCCGCAGCAACAAATGATCAATGAATGATATATTTAACAGTCAAAAGAGAACAGGAGGAGGTTTTTAGTCAAGAAACACTAATGTCACATGTACAGGACATAATCAGCAAAATACACTTTGTCCACAGGGGGGCGCCAACATTGAAGCAAATTAAAAGTTCCTCACAGGAGCTTTAACTCACTCAACCAAACAGGCACAAAAACTTTTAAGACTAGACTTAGAATATCTAAAATCCCCATGGCTCATATGATCAAAGATACATCAGGGAGGAAGTTTAGAGATGGTTTAGATGACAACTCCGATTACAGTCCTCCTAAACTCATACAGGGTTTATAGCCACACCAAAAGTAAAGATATTTCCCAAACCTTTATTTCCTGTCAAATGTTTATAAAACAAATCTGACCTCTCACCTTATCTACTGCTCTTTGGACTAGCTTGTACCATGAGGATATTTCACTGAAAACCAACTGCTCATAATGAATCCAGTGCTGTTCTGGAGAAAGTTGTACTTGTAATGATTCGGGACACTAATTAGTGCTTCTCTTGGTAAATCTACCTCTGACCCTCTGTGTTTTTTGGAAGCACATAGTGAACTCTGACCTCCCACACAGCACATAGTTTGCAAAGTAAAAAACACAGATTGTCTGAGCAGGCTTCGCCGCTAATTTGATGGAAAAAGAGAGAGACAGAGAGGAAGGGAGGGGGGAGCTTATAAATAGACTAAGGGTGTTTTCATGACTTATTTAAGTATTTTTAACTGACTGCAATTAACACCTGCACTTTGATTGACTGAACTCTACTTAGACTTTGTACCTCTGGTACCTGGGAGCGCAAAGTAACCTGAATATTTTTGCTGTACTTTGTAAGTTTTCACAGAAAGGATGACACAAATGACAGATGATTTAATGGTGCTGATGAAAACTGAGTGCAGCTACATTTACCCTTTTGGGATTAGGTGATAGTGTATTAATTTTCATCATACTGAATGAGTAATGTAGTACTAGATGACAGCTGTGGCTAAGGTGGACTGATGTCAGAGCCGACTTGAAAAAAAATCTTTGTAAAAAACGCTTTAACTGCAGAAGCCTTTACACTTAGAGAGCACCACGAGGCGTTTGATCAGCATGGCACTAGAAAGCTTTAAGTTATCATTTGATGAGTCTGAAGGCTCCTTGAGGTTTCTCTTTGTAACCATACCCACAACATGCACATGTGAGGACCTACACACACACGCACACGCACACATGCAGAGGCACATACACTATCTCATTCTCATCTAATTTCAATCCAGCTTTGGTTGGATGAACAGGGACAGTTGAGAATCGTCTTACTCCCACACAGGATTCAGAAGTGCACCAGGAAGCATGAAATTGTTTTATTTATTTACGATCTGCCTCGTTGTCCCTGATAATGAATGTGACTTACAACTTAAAATGGCATGAGAAAGAGTTTTAACAAAGCAGAGAGGAGGGGTTAGGGGTGAGGGAGGGCGAACAATATGAACAGAAAAGTGAACAAAAGCGAGAAAAGAGAGAAGTGGGCTCGTATCCACATGATTTTAGCACAAAGGAGAAAAAAATTGTGATGTCCTGGCCTTTTCATTGGATGTCTCTTAAGTTTGGAAACACCTTCTCATTCAACGTTTATAATTTTTTTTTTCTTTAAACATTGTAGATTAATACCAAAGGCATCAAAACTATGAAACTATGTACTACTAACCCTACCTCTGAACAACACAACTGATGGTCTCAAACACATTAAGAAGGCAAGTCATTCTACAAATGAACTCTTGACAAGGCTCATGTTAATTAGAAACCAGTCCAGGAGACCACTTCATGAAGCAGACTGAGAGAATACCAAGAGTGTGCAAAGCTGTCATGAAGGAAAAAGGGGGCTACTTATCAGAACCTGAAAAAAATTAAAAAATATATAAAACATATTCTGCTTTGTTTAACAATTTTTTTTCATTGAATAATTCCATATATGTTCTTTCGTAGTTTAGATGTCTTCAGTATTAATCTACAATGTTGAAAATAATCAAAATAAATAAAATCCACTGAATGAGAATCTGTGTCCAAACTTTTGACTAGTACTGTAATTAAATAACTGAATAATCTTGACTAATCAATTGGAAAACAAAAAGATGAATAGAAGATCTTTGTCACGTCAATCAGTTCAAATGTAATGTTGAAAATAATTCTGGGCACAAAGACAAAAGGAAGGACACGGAGGAATAAATAAGTACAAAGTCACCAGAAAGGCAGGCAGGACTGAAAGGGTCAGAGAAGGGGAAGAAAGGAACAGTGGGGTATTTTGCTATCACCAATAGTTGAAGGATATTTCCTGAGCCAAGGCGCTAATCCGGCTAGCATTAGCATTTTCATGAGTCCTGTGTCCGGGGCTTGGCAGAGCATGTCACTGCCTCATTTGGTTACTTATGTACACACCACACACACACACACACACACGCACGCACTCACACTCACACACAGCCATCTCTCCCACTCCTTCCTTCTATTTCAATACCTCACCCTCTCCACAGACTCACTCTTGCTGCAGCCCCATTGGTGTCCGTGTGTGTTGATGCGCCATGCACACCCATATCGCACTCTAAGCAATACAACAGAGCTGAGGACCGCTGGCAGCACTTCCCTTATCTATCAAAGTACTCCTCATTCCTTCTTTAAAATGAATTTCCCCTCTTCACTGCTTTCCAGTCCGAGTCACTCATGAATTCTAAGCATCTTGCTGTTATTATGTAGCCTCCTGCAGCCTAAGTGAACAAAAACTTCACAATTTAAACTGCATTTCTTTAAACTACTTACCACAACCATGAAGGCTGTACTTTATACTTTATATAAAAATAGTCTATGAAGGAACAAACTTTTGAGATTTCTTTTTCATCATATAAAAGTACTGGAAAAGACAGACAAACATGCTAATATGACCAATGTGTTTGTTTGTCTCTGGCTCTTTCAATCAGATGTAATGTTCTGTCCAAGCTTTAATTAAATACTTTATAGTGCAGAAAAGGTTTGGAGGTAGTTTTTTTTTTGTGTCGTGCAGTGCCTTTGGTAATGGCAGGGGTGCACAGTCAGAGAATTTTGTGCTAATACACTATGTTTTTGATGAAAGAAACAAAGTTGTGCTCTCTCTTTTCAGCTGGGTGACATTTTGAAAATTTCAAATCTTCTTTTTATTTTTGGCACAAACGATTTGTGCAACACATTTCAAAACAGAACCAAAAGCAAATGAAGTCAGTCACCTGTGGTCAAACAAATGCATTAACTTAGCTCAATGGTTAGTATTTTGAAAGCGTGGCCTTGACACCCGGATAATCATTGTGCAGACAGAGGAAAGACAAAATAGTTGTTTGATTAATCTCTGAAAGTAGTTCTAAAAAAACATTTTTTTTTGTAAAGGGAGATAATAAAAAATCCTGAATGAGTTTAGAAAATCATTTTACATTATTTTAAAATGTCAGTAGGTTACCTTAACACCTTTGAACTAAGAATTAATCATTAAATTCATCAGAAGTGCAATCTCCAAACTGTGTTTCATTTTATTTTACAGTTGTCTATAAATTCATTTTAAAGAACGTAACCCCTCACTCTACGACTGTTTACAGATACAAGAGAATAAAACTACAGCAAAGGAGACTGGAACAGGAAAAACACACAATAAAGCATGATGGGACATTTATCTTACCTATACTGGACTCTTCAAAGATTATGGTGGTCGAGGCTTTCCCCAATGCATTGACTGCTGTCACATTAACTTTGTACGGGAAGCTGGAGAACACCTCTGGAAAGTGTACACGACATCGATTCTTGTGGTCTGGATCTTTCTGCACCTCCAGTAAACGCTGGTTGTGTCTGAAGAGGAGAGGATGTTCAATGGTTGGTTGGAAGAGAGGAAACAAAAACCTAGGACTAAGACAACACAAACGTTTTTTACCAGCTGGTGTGTTTTCTGCTTGAAAAACACCTCTAACCCATGTTGTGCAGAAATAGAACAAAGCTGACGAAACCTTTTTTTCACCCTTTTTTTGACAATCTGGGCGATAAATATATCAAAGCTGGGACATCATCTAAAATTCTAATATAAAAAGTGCTGACAATGCTTCCTGCTACACAGACCAGGACAGCTTGGATTTGGGAACCTGCCAGACTTGAGTTTTACTGTCTTACTTTATCTTTGTACATTTTGGCTTCCAGGCATACATGAGCCTTAACAACTATATTTTACTTTTGCTTGAAGGCTAAAAGCACTTTTAAATCAGGCACTTTATTTATTATAGATAAAAGCCAGATGTCAGCAACAACCAAGGACAATTCAAATCCTGTCCTCAGGGGAGTCATGTCGGACATAAGGAACGTGAAACAAACCAACTAACCAGCTGAGTAACTAAATAACTAACTAAAAGAAGACTATGATTCAGCACTCTGCATCTACACACATAAAAGACATAAACTACTCTTAACTGCAAGCCTTAATGTACACCTCTCTGTGCCTCACTCAGGCTCTCTGTTTCACTCCTCATTGTTATTCACAGAACAGAATAGAATTAGTGTTACAACATTAATGAAGGCAGTGTCCACCTGCTGTGATGTGAGCTGTGGGACTGTGATCTGGGAATATCAAAGAGAACATGACTGAGAGTGTCTTGCTGTGTCTCCATCCACATTTTGGTTATTTAAGATTTACACACCGTCGAATAACACCTCAACACCAGAAAACAAGATGAGAGATAAGAGAGGGGAAGATATTAGTTTTTCTTTATATTCTGCTTTTTGGAGCATAAATGGCATCTGTACTGTTCAGTCTAAATGTGGTGTTTCCACTTCTCTGTGTTACAAAAAGAACTGGATATAGGTGACACAGGTAATTTTATTTTTGGGCATGTTTTGCCTTTATTTGATTGGACAGCTGAACAGAGACGGGAAATGTGGGAAGCAGAGAGTTGGGGAAGATATGCCAAGAGCAAGCGGCAAACTCCGGTCTGAAAATATGAAGCCCATGCGGAAGTACTGAAATTCATTGAGCAGCCGCTTGAGGCTGGCAGCAGAAACACCGGAAACCACATACACACCAATTTAAAAGAGACAACCTTTGCATCATTAATAAACATGTTTACAGCCTGGTTAAAAAAACGGCTTCGGTCTATGTAGCTAAATTCTCTACTGGCACACACTGTGTTGGGGGTGAATTTTTTTCTAACGGGACAGTTCAGAAGATATTAAGATTACAAGTTTTGCCCATTTAAGGACATGACTGACTTGATTAACAGACGGGAACACTGTAGCTGTTGGCTAGGAGGCTCAAAGCCTGCCTCTTTACCTCACACTAAGTTTGGCTGAGCTCAGTATTTCCAATATGGCTACCGCCGACGATTGGCTTCAAAACAGCGCTTCAGACACAAATGGGTGACGTCACAGATACTACGTCCATTATTTATGCAGTCTATGGCCGCGAGTCAAACCTGTGACCACTGCAACAAGGAGTATAGCCTCTGAATATGAGGCACTTGCTTAAGCTGCTAGGCCAACGGTGCCTCATAGGCAACACAGGCTAACATTTTCCATAACAGATAATCTGGTATCTTGTTTTTGTTATGTTCTCATATTTTTGATGTATTGAATCACGAATAACAAAAACTACATATAGCCATTTTTTCAACTTAAAAAAGTATAACAAATTGCACATATGAAGTAATTGTCCATAGCTGTGGGAGATTTATGTTTATGTTTACAAGTTTGCATAAAAATGCATCATCTCTCAGTTATTTGAATCATGTTGTTTTGTAGATTTGAAAACCATAAAAAAATTAATCTCAATGAAATGTTAGTCCTCTTATTTTTCCTACACCTATCTTTGGGTCTGTGTGATCTGAAGCAGCAAAGTCCTCCATACAACACTTGATCTATTTCAGTTGGTATCAGGCCTATATGTTCAGCTTTGATGAGGAAAGAGATGGATTTTTGTTGCGAATGGTTGTAACCAAATGCGTAGCTTTTTGAAGTACTTTAAATCCTGCAATGCCCCCAGAGCAGGTCCTGATTTAAAAAAACAGACCTGTGCTCTCATAAAGTGGAATTATCATGTCAGGCAAGCACTTTGCAGAGCAATCAAACTCATATTTAGATGTCTAATGTAATTATATTCATGTAAATCACGTGGCTTCAATCAGAGATGGTGTTAACATGCAAGCAATGAACTTACTGTACATCCACTTCAAAGGTAGTGGGGATGTACGTGGGGTGCTGCTGATGCCAGCTGCAGTAGAAGCCTTTAGGGTAGGTGTTGGATCGACAGGTGACCGTGGGCTCCCGAGGGGGAACTGCAGGAGAATAAACAAGAGAGGAGGAGACCGTTAAGTGAGATGTAAAAATTCAGTATGCAGGGAAATACATTAGGTGATATACCTGAGAGAGAGAGAGAGAGAGAGAGAGAGAGAGAGAGAGAGAGAGAGAGAGAGAGAGAGAGAGAGAGAGAGAGAGAGAGAGAGAGAGAGAGAGAGAGAGACTGAGATCAACATAGACTGAGATCAACATTTAGAGTAATACAGACCACATTAATCAAATCCAGAGCAGCTGTGCCTAATTACACATTTCCTCAGTGAATAATTCATACTTGATCAAATATTTCATTAAAAACATCAATGCTCCTCGCTTTAAATTAAGTTGTGTTCAGTTATGTTTATGTAAGATTGGCTTTTAATTTGTTTAGTTGTAATTGCCTGTGTTTTTTATCTTCTATTTTCTTGCAACACAAATAAATGAAAATTAGATTCACGAGGAGAGAACAATTAAAAATAATATATGAAAGAACTGATTAAAGGAACTGCTTCAGCTTTACGCTATTATTCCATTTCTCTGTCAACCTAAAGCTCAGGAAGACTTGTATCTTCTGAAAAATCTGACATATTCAGCCTAACACACTGAAGAAACACTGGATCCAACTAACTCTTGTGTTTTTATTCAGTGACTCAGCATGAATAAATGATTTGGCTTTCTAAAATTTTTATTTCAGCTTCTCTTGTTGTCTGTTGTGACTTATTTCACTATAGTTAGAAAAAGAAAATAATCTATCTTGCTGTGCCTTTTCCAATTAGCCAATTAATATTCCTTTTACACACTAATGTTACACCAATTATGGCCTTATCTGAAATTAGGGTCCTTTCTTCACTGCAAGTCCACCACTCCATCTGTCTCCCTTTTCTCGCTTTCATCCTCAGTATCAATGATACATGTAGCTGCACAATGTGACACAAAAAACAAATACAAATTTGATTTGCTACTTCTGATGTGCCCCCCCCCCCAGAATCCCCCCTCCCTGTGTCTTTGTCCATTATAGATCCAAACCTTTATTTCAAACATGGTACTACATTGGTAAAATTGCTGCAAAACACTGCTTTAACAATATACTGGCTTGTATTGAAAAAAAAGATACTAATAATATAAATTGTATTACATTATTTAATTTTCTGATATCATTTAAGATAGCATTCTGGTAATTACATTTTTCATTTAGAGTTTTTAATGTCCACCACATTGGAATGGGTGGAAAGGGTTGACCTGCCTGGAGCTACTCGCCCTTTAATGGGAACCTGGGAAAAACTGCATGAGCTGCTCAGTCGAGCAGGATTGCTCTCCCCTGTGGGAAAAATGATAGCTCCCAATGTTTTTGCAGGACAGCGCTTCCAGGGTGTGGCTATAGGTAATAATAATGACAGAAAAATAATACAAAAGAGGGATTATCACTGGCTCTACTTTGAGCAACACCTTTAAAATATCCCTCACAAAAATCTTTCTTTCAGAAGTTTGACAAAATTAAAGTGCTGTTTGTTTTATTCATTTATTTTTGAAGTTATATTTTTTAACTGTATTGATTGAACATGCTAACGAGAGACAGGAAACGTAGGGAGCAGAGAGTGGGGGAAGACATGCAGCAAATAGTTGTGGCCGGGAGTTGAACTGGCGACCTCTACGATGAGCACTAAAGCCTCTGTATATAGGGCGTGCTTAGACCGCTAGGCCACTGGTGCCTTGACAAGTGTAGTTTAAGGGACAATGTTGGATCCTCTATGTAACCCAAGAGATGTTAGTTTAATGTAGTATATTGTGATACTCTATCCGAGACATGACTGATCTGAATCAAGAAGTAATTGTAAATGTTGTCGAGCTGTCTACCTTGAAAATTGGGGACCATCGATTGCAGCTTTTCTTATTTCCCTCATGGATCAATAACATTTCTGATTAAAGACATTAAAAATATGAGTTTCTTATCTTTCTTGTTTACCTTATATGAGCTTCATAATTTCATAATCTTTCTTTACATTAATTTGCAACAAATCATTTGTAATTATCAAGACGTCTTTGTATCATCCTGTGTGAGTGGCTCACTCAAGAGGTATCTGGTCAAAAACACACTGACACCCTCACACTGACAAACACACACACCCTCAAGCCAGACATAGGCTTGATTGGCTGCTATGGGGTCACTTCACTGTCACAGAAGATCAGCTGTGTTTAAGCGGTCCCCATGGCAACTAATTACCCTGTCAATAACGCCAGCAATGAGGTGCCAGAGACTACACCCAATCAAACCCATTTAATCACAGAGACTAATTGGGGCCGTATCAATCAATTGGCTTCCCATCTGAGAGCTTCAGTCAAAGTCACGAACATACAATGTTGAATACAAACATGGCCACACAAACACTAATTATCAGACAACCCTAAACACAAACACACACACATGATCGGTATTCTTATAGGGGTTTCAGCATTAGCCAGGATCAATCAAACCAAGGTGTTAAGAACTTGGACAAAATACAAATACAATAATAACACAAGGTAAAGATTTGAAAAGAAGACAGCATTATAGGGAATGTTAACTGCTCTGCCAAAGGCAAAAGAAAGTGGATTTATAGTGGACTTGCGCAAGCTAGAAGAGGATGAGATTATGGCAGTCATGTTTGATGTTTGCAGTGCTTCATTTGATCTCTCCAGGGTTCAACCTAATTTAGTTCATGAGTGGTGTCAATCAGCGCCCAAACACCTAAAAGAGCAGGCCAGGGGGGGATTCAAGTGTGGTTTTGTTAGACAGCTAGAACGTGATCTGACCCATCAATACTAAATGACCTGATAACACGAGGGATTGTGTGTATAAGGAAAGAGATGTTTACACCTCAATTCTGAACCCTCACTATGGCTTAAAAGCCAGAGAGCAAAAGAGAGTATAAGAGAGAAAAACAAGAAACGAAAAAACTGTCTGATGCTGATACAAGTTTCCAAAGCTTTGCCGACAGGGATTCCAAAAACTGTAAAAGTGTTCACAGAGATTTAATTTGGCGATGACAATGAGTGACATTGGAAGACAAGAATGTTGAAATAAAGGAAGGCTGGAGATTAGATGTGCATCTGTACAGAAGACATCATTATATATGCATGTGTATACATACATTTTATATATTTGTATGAGTTATTTTATCATACATCACTAATGTGATGTCCAACATTCATCATGCATGCATGCACATGCCCAAAATGCTGCTTCTCAGTTGCTTTAATAACAGCAAAACTTCAAAGCTTTGCATGGATCTAATGAAAATAGAGGTGGAACCATGCAGGAGTAAACAGAACCATAGATAATGCACCTGTAGATGAGAAACAGAGAACAAAGGCAGCATGAAAAATAAAATGAATAAAACAATTACTGAAATAAAAATGACATTGTGCATGTTTTTTTTTTCTGTCGGCCACTTGTGAGATATGGCCTGAGTCAACAGCAGACAGGACACAGCTCATGAATAAATGTTATTTGAATTAGTGCTCTTTCATCACCTGGTTTGCATTGCTAAACACTGAATGTAATTTTGAAGTTGCCCTTTGTTCGCCTCATGAAACAGACACCTGGACGTGAACACGTGTACATGTGCACAAGTGGGCTGGTGAGATTACTTTTAAATGCTAATGGGTCACACACAAGTTAAGGCACACAGCAGCTCATTAATCATCGGACCGACATTCTGTCCAGAATTACATAGGATCATTAGATGTACCATTAACTAAAAACTGCTTCTCACAGATTTCAAACTGAGGTTTTTTAGTATATATTTTGTTTATTGAGAAAAGTAAAATGAAAGAGATACTGCAGAAAACATTAAAAAAGTAAAGCCTGAGAACGATTTGGATAGAAGTTTTTAAACCCTCTACATGATCAGTGTCATAACCCAGTTCTGTGATTACTCTCCTCTCACAGAAAGACCAGCATTTTGTTCTGGCTCTCACTTACTTCCTCTGTTCCCTCCCCATAAAGCATACTTTCTCTTCTTCTCTCCCGCTATTCTAAACCTGTCACACAAAAATTCTGGGTCTCGCAAAAAGGATCTTTGTCACAGGAGGGTGCGCACCGACTGACTCTCTCTCTCTCTCTCTCTCTCTCTCTCTCTCACACACACACACACACACACACACAGAGAAATGTGATGAGGGACAATGACATCCAGTGGCCTGGTTGCTAGGCTGCAGATGCTGTAGTAATTGCTATTTGGTTGTGTTAGCTTGCTCCCTGTTGCTTTGTGTGTGTGTGTGTGTGTGTGTGTGTGTGTGTGTGTGTGTGGATTTGTCCTAATGCATCTCTGTGTCTGTGTGCACATTAATGCCCTCTTGCTTGTGTGTGTTTGCTGTCAGTTCTCTTGCTATGACAACATGAATGAATGTCTTTGCTTTTCTTTCTCAAGTTTCTCAATTCATTTCCTTTTTTTTTTAATAACTGAAATTGGCCAGGTTTATAAAATCAAACTGGAACAACTTGAGCTTCTACAAAGGTAAAAAAAAAAATATCCAACCCTCTCTCTCACATAGCCCATTCATACTGTGTCCTTTATTCAAATTTTACTTTGTGTTATCATTTTGACAAACCACAATATTTCTCAGGCACCCCCAAAAGTCAGAACATTAAACAGAAGAGTGGCAACAGCTAATCATCCATCCCTCATCCATCTGTCTAACTAATTATCCATCACACACATATTATTCGGCTCAGAATCATGTTTTTCAGATTACAGATCCTACTTTTGGGAAGAGGTAGTTCATCTTGGAGCCTGTGGTGCTCTGAATGGCACAACACATTTAGGCAGATGGCTTTTTGGTCCCCCGCCCCCTTTTCTTTTTTTCTTTTAGGCTGCCAACACAAGGGTTTGCTGCATTTTGAATCATCTTAGTCATGTGTGGAGGGAGGAAGAGGAATGTAAATAAAAGTGTATGACAAAGTCGTAGAGAGAGACAGAGATGGAGACGCTGTGGTGCCTTTTTGTCCAGACCAGCTGTCGTGTCTCATGTTAATGTAATTGTGGTGTAATATTTTTATCTGGTGCTCCAAAGCTTTGCAGAAGCATGAATGCACAAGTGAGTACGCTTACTTTGAATGTGTGTTTTTATGTATATGTATTAAATTGAATGTGCATACATTTGTCTGAACTCTAAGTGAGATTAAATATCTAGTCTAAAGTGCGGGTACGTCTGACTCAAAGTTATACTTGTATCTCAAGGATGCTGGTAAGTAAGCACTGAGTTTCTGCAGAAGCATCATTTTGAAGTTGGATTTTTTAACACGCTTCAAACTCATCAGGGCAGATTTTTTAGCCCTGACGACTTTTGAAGCACATAATGAAAAATAAGGTAATAAAAACGAGATAACACCGAAAGACAGATCAATAGTTTATGTGCACTCTGCATGCTGAGTGCAGTGGTAAATGGGTGTGCCTTTCATTGCAATGCTTTTTGGTTATGCAGAACTTCCAGCTTGGTTTAAACAATTCAGAAAAATGAGCTTACTGACTCAACACTTAAGAATCGGAAAAACATGCATATGCAAATCAAGCATTATTCTCCCTCTTCTGCTTCTTTCTTTCTTTCTCCTGCGTTCTCTCTTCTGCCTTTCATTGGTCCTCAACAACTCCTTAACACTTGGGAGTGAACAGGGAGGCAGTGAGTGTGCACACACACACACACACACTGCACAACACAATGATGCCCTGGCATTCCAGGAATGTCTCTGGGCCAATTGGAAACAGCCGCATGAGAGATGAATGAATGAAAGGAGGATGAATACCTTATGAGAGCATCAGGAGTTGATAAGTGGAAGAGAGAGAAAAGGTAAAGAAAGAAAGAAAAAAATGGTATGTGAATTAAATGATAAATATCCTGTCATATATTAATGTCCCCTTCTTGCTTAATTGTGTTGCAGTTTTTCTTGAAGGTGGCAAAACCTTAAAAAAACAAGCTGGACTGTAGTAGACTTGAATGTCTTTTTTCAAGGATCGTTGAGACTTATAAAGGAGTTGCTGAAAGGTTTGCGTTGACCCCCTCAGCTTGGCAGGTCAGACACAGGAAGACAACCATTATACCTGGACACTTAGATCAGCCCCGGGCCCGTCTCTCACTCTCTCTCATACAACACATGCTCACTTAGCCACCTGACATCACAAATCTGTCTCAAAGCTCCGGGATAAGAGCTTATGTTTCCCAGGAAATCAAACAAGATTCTTGAGTGGTTTGTATGTTAAAAAACACAATCACCTCATTTTTCACTTGTTTCAACCACTATCATCTGAAGACCAAATCTCTGATGATAAAAATTTCTGATGTTGTGAGACGATGAAATCAGTTGTCAAGTCCACAGCCTCATAACTTTAATTACTTTGAGTTTTTGGTCATCACTCAGTTTCAAACATGACAGTTTCCATTCCAAAATTCTGCTTGACTAATAAACACTCCTGGATGCTCACTGTTTAATATTGCATCAAAAACTACTGATTGCAAAGTCCTAACTGAGGAGAGCAAGGCTGAATTTGTTTGTTTTCTGAGAGACGACTATTACCTCTCTGCAGGAGAGCAAATTCTTTCATCACTCCCTGCCCACTTTTCTTCCTTTCCTTTTCTATCTCAATCCCTGTCATGTTTAACCACTTCCTTTCTCTTTCTGCTTCTTCTCTCCTTTATATTTGCTTATGCTGTTTAGCATACATTCCACTGTTTCACATCTTAATCCAAACAAAGTAAAATAAAGGGGGAAAAAGGCACATTCAAGAGCCAACACTTTTGGAAACCATTAAGTTTGTCCTTAAACACAAATAAGCTCATGTATTGTTATGTCAGAATGATATATTTGATTATATTTGTATTTCCTTTTGGCTGTGTGAGTGTACTTGTCTTGCCTCAGACCTCTGCACAAACTAGAAGCATTGAATCCAGAAGCTTATGAGAGGTCAGGCATTCCTTTCATGCTACTTCATTCTAACCATATTTCATTATTATTTGTCTTGACAGCATGCTGATGATTGCCAGGAAAGTTGGGAAACAGCACAGTGCCACTCATGAGTGATTTGTTCATTTAAAAGTAATCTTCTTAGCGAAACTGGGAATTTAATATTTCAAGCTGTAGCCTCACATGCCCAAACCTTTCTCCACACTTTGTTTCAATTTCTCTCTAGTCCCTGCTTTAGTGCCTCAAGAAGGGAGCGGCGTCAACCATCACACGGACCAACAAAATCAGTAAAAAACAAAATCATCAGATGAGTTTTAGAGTTTTGTTTTTCTGTCACGCAAGCGATTGCTGAGGAGAAAATTGTCTTTTAACTTTAGGGATCAAACGGTCTTTCAGCACCTCAGAATTGGGCCTGGTTAAGGCTTAATTGCCTTTGTCAGGGGCACTGCAGCAGGTCAAACATTCCGGCTAACAGGGGATCAAGTCTAGCACTCTGTCACCTTGTGAGAAATACAGGGTGACACTACAAACCTGAAGTATCAATAGTCAGCATCTTTTGCTTTCCAAGTGGGAGATGGAGGGCAGGTCAATTATATCCCTCTGCTTTTCCCTTGTGATGCATTTGACCAATTCCCCATCACCTTTTGTACCAGTGGCAGGTGGAATCTCTTTTACTTGTCCTCCATTGTACCAAACAGAAGACATACAACTCTCTTTGGAGGTTTGCCTCGGTGTTTCACACTTTCCTCATCTCAATGATGTTGAATACCAAACTTGGAAAAAAGTTTTTTGGTGAAGGGGAAGAGGTAAGGGGGCAATCTATTGAGGTCGAAATAATGCCATCACACTAATGAAACTAGAAATTGCCATTCCATTACAGGCAATTCAGTCAGTACTTCTAAGCAGAAGGTAGGGATTTACTGTGCAAAATTGAAATTTGAGTGTGTTAAAGCTGTTCAGTTGAGATGTCTCTCGTCTCACTAAGAGGTAAAGCTCTATGTCATCATGGCAATAATAGCCTAAGGCTCTGTCACCACTGCGACAATTGCCTCTTAGCTGCAGTGTCCATGATGGTGAAATGAGTGACAGGCTGGGATTGACCAATCAGAGGTGTCAGTCTGCCAAAAGCACAAACGGCTATCTGCCATCACTCATAGAGGGAGAGGGAGGGGAGAAGACAGGCAGGTACCACCCGAATCCCCAACTGAAACAGCTGACTGCTTTAAATTTAGCTGTCAGATTCAAAGACTGACAGACACACACACACGCACACACACACACGCACACACACACACACAGGAAGACAGAGAGACAGAGAGAAATCAAAAGTGTCTGGCCTGTAAAGCTTGGGGCCATCATTCTGAATTCAGCCAGCTGCTTTGTGCAGGAGCACTGTGCTGTCTCTCTACATACACCATGTTCTCTTTCCGGAGTTATGAAAGGTGTCACATTACTGTGGAGGAACAAAGACCCGTCTTCACAGTCTGAAACCTTTAGATACACATATCTACTGATAGAGAAGGGCAAACAGGCAGCTGCACACACACGGAGACTGCCTAAAAGCAAACAAGCTGGCTGGGCGACCATGCAGTACACAACAGAGAAAACCTAGTAACTAAAACAGATACAGTTTATTGTGTGCATTTCTGTAAACCTATATCTGCTGTTCTTGGTAATACTGCTTTGGTATCCTTGTTGAATGCTTGCCGGAGACTCTAAGCTACATGGTTTCAATCAAGTCTCCACATACCTACTTGCATCAGCGAATGTCACCTAGGCTTCCTGTCAGACATGCTAGATCTCAGCTCTTTGTGATACCAGGGACAAAAAAGTGACAGCAGAAAGTAAGACTCAGTGCAGAGGCTTCAGGAGGAACTGGCTTGTAGGATACTAAGTGGTTTCCGCACATGTATTTGTGTGTGTCAGTCAGTAAGATGGTAATACAATGCATACTGAATCGGAACTGTGTTGAAAAAAGGGGTTATCTTTTGAGAGATAAGAGCTGGGCAACAATCAAAATTAATTTTGTCTTTGTCTTTTGCACTCTGATTCATTTGGTCAAATCTGGGCTGATTTAAAGAACAAAGAGCAACATGATTAAGGTAATGGTTTATGAAAGAACAGGATATATGTGTATATACATTGTGTATATACATTATGTATACAGTATGTATATATACATACATATTCACACACATACAAATATATGTATATACAGAATATATATACAAATACATATGTATATATACTTTATATGTACACACACTGTATATACACATATATTTGTATGTATGTATATATACAAACATTTGTATGTATATGTATGTATATACATAACGTAAGTATACATCTATATACACACATGTGTGTGTGTGTGTGTGTGTGTTTGTGTGTGTGTGTGTGTGTGTGTGTGTGTGTGTGTGTGTGTGTGTGTGTGTGTGTGTGTGTGTGTGTGTGAATGCACATATGTTTATATACAGCCTATATGTGTGTGAGTGTATATATTTCTATACAGTAATAGGTGTGAATGTGAGAGAGTGTAAGTTTATGCTGGTGTTGTTTGTTAAATTTACTCCAACTCTAAACTGAATGACCTGGTCACTGTGCATCATGGATGAGATTTATTGCTTGTCAACAAGGCACAAGCTTCATAGCCAGGAAATGACAGAGTGAAGGATAAAAGATGCATCTCATCTAATAGGCTGTAACATGTCCTTTTTTGAAGATTCTTTAGCAGATAAGTAATCATAATCATCACGTCCTTGAGACAAAAATGTCTCAAACTTTCCAGTCCTGGAGGCACAGTTAAGAGAGGAGGAAAGCTAAATTGATGCAATAAAGCAAGAAGGAGACAGTCTACATGGTTAAATGAGGGAACAAACAATGATCTCATCCCTGAGCAGCGTTTTTGGCTGAGACACAACCACAACAGGATGCTCTTATCACACCTATCCTCATTCCTCTGAGACCTGGATTCAACAGCTATGAAACACAAACACACATGCCGATGCCTCACATTTGAGTTCTGAAGCAGGGTGGTGGTTTGAAGTGATGTTCACTTTTTTGTAGCCTACTTTTTCTCTCTGTCACATCAGCCAAACCCATTTCTTCAAACTGACTAAATGAAATACCAAAATTAAAGTTTGGCAACTTATTTAAACGGAAAAAAAATCTCCAGCTTTTTCCCTTTCTCCCTAAAGCATTACTTGTGATAAAACCAGCTTTGTTTATCAAAAGAACTCTCAAGACACTTTATTGGCTTGGCTTATGACCATTTCAAGTGACTGACTTTGCTCTGTGTCCCATGAAACACTATAATTTCCCTCTTTAGATTCAGGGAGACAGACCAGAGGGGAAGAATCTCTTCTATACCTGTTCTCCTGATTTGCCATCCAAAACGTCCCTCTTCATCGCTTTCATTCTGTCTTTCAATTCCTTCTCACCCCTCTTTTTTTTCTGTGGTGAGTTTAAACCATGGGTACCACAAAACCTCAACCCTCAAGACCTATCATTACATAATTACAAACAGCTTCACTGGCACTCTGCACATTAATCTACAGTATTTTGAGATGTCAACCACAACCTATGATTACATGATAAAAGTCAAGCTGTTTTGTTATTTACGTTATTTATAAATGATGACAATCAATTGGTTTCCATATTATGTTTAAGAGATTATACCAAGCAGTGTTGGCAGACAGGCAGGCAGATGTGGGGTAAAGTGGGGTGAGGGGTTGGTTTCAGATATTAAAAGCTGAAGCTAAAAAAAAAGCAAGTAGGCAAGAAAAAGAAAGAGGATAAATGACAGTCATTGTTCCTTCCTCTTGCTGTCAGTTCTCAGTAATGCTAATCATTAGACTAATCTGACAGGATGGTTCACACACTCGCATACACACACACACATGCACACCATGTCCTCTGGCCCCCCTGTGTTGCATTCCAGTGCCCAGTGTCAATGAGACGGAACCGCCACATTACATGGCTGTTTGTTCTCTTTGTACGCTCGCCTGCAATGCTATTAGAGACCAGAGTGTGTGTGTGCGTGCTTATGTGTGCGCATTAAGACCAAGTAGTCATACATATATTATATATATACGTATATAAATGGAAGTTTGAGACCGTTTCTATGGGAAATACTGACATCTTTGAATTAACTGATATAACATGTTTTTAGTTAATGGCTTGTGTTGTTACAACTTTGATTGAAGGCAGACTTGGAGGAAAATTGCTGTCCTGCTTCTGGTTTAGTTTTTTATTAAGGAAACATTTAAAGTTCTAAACACAGTTAAAGATTTATTTCTAAACTTTTACAATGTCTCTGTGAGTGTGCCATATGATTGTTTCTTCTTAAGAGTTGTGGTTTGTAAGAAATAAAACAATCAAGCTTTTAATCTCTCTCATAGTTATTATAAATACTTCATTCCTGGTTGCTGGTAGGTTTACTCCGGCCTTGCAGGGGCGCACTCGGTGCACTGTCAGGCTCCGAAAGCAAAGAAATTAAGAAGGGACTACAGGTCAGTGTATTCATCTGAGTCTGATTTTATCAATGGAATATTTGTTCATGAATTATTTCACAGCTGCATTGAAATTCATGCATTTCACAGTTGTTCAATGCCATCCCTTCATTTCTACAGAAGGGCGAAAAAACCCCAAATAAAAACAAAAGTTCCTGAAGGTCTTCATGGTACTAAATGGTTCTTACTTTCAGTGAAAGTTGAGTAGGCCACACAATCTTGGGCTTAAGTGGGATGCAGAACCATTAAATAAGTGTGTGTGTTAGTGTGTGTGTGAGTTAGTCTGTGTGTGTCCTGAGGGAAAAGAGGGATCATGGGATAGAATAGGTAACAGTGGAATGTAATTGAGCTGAAAATTGAAAAGCGGAGCCGTAGCAAAGCCAGGCTGATGTGCACGTATATGTGCGTAAGTAAGAGTGCATGTTGTGCAGGTATGCTTAGGAATGTGCATGTGTGTGTATTTGTGCGCATGATTTGTGTGTGTGTACGTGTGTTTGTTTGTGTTTTAAAACCAGAGTGGGATGCCAGTGTAATCCTCACACAGCTGGACCCCCAAGGATAACAGACTTTACTGCTGCGTGGGTGAGCCACACAGGCACGAATACATCAGCACACCCTACCACACACACACGCATGCACACACACACACACACACGCACACACACAAATACACATAGCCCAATGCCAACTACCTGAGAGAGTAAAGAAGAGTGGGGATGAGAGCCTGCTGAGTCTCGCTCCCCTTCTCCCCAGAAACACTCACTTGGAAAATTGGAAATAGCTTTGCTGTTTCCTCTGGGCATCAATTATTATGGTTCATTTTACAAAGTATATACATATAATACAGTATATTTTGCATAGAAATAGGTAATATATGCCGCTACCTTTCAGTACTGGATTTTCAAGATGCTGTTTTTGAATGCAGTTACATTAATCTTGCAAACCACATCCCAATGGTAAACACAACACAGAGGCACCTGATTCAAACGAGGAAACAGTGTGTGATAGAGGGGAAGCAGTATTGCAGGCCACTAATACTTCTTATATTAATAATACAACATAGTGATAGAACTGAGATAAACAGATTTTGATGGTTTGCAAATCAATTCAACCCTATATTTGATTCAAAATAGTGCAAGACAAACTGATCATTTGATTGTTTTATGAAAAATACATTATCATTTTATTGTACGCAAGATCACCCTTCAATACAGCTGGGACAGAGGCATGTTATCGGTTTGGGGTTTTGAAAGTCAAATGTAACCTATTCTTGCCTGATACAGGATTTCAGCTACTCTACAGTTCTCATTCGTCATATTTTTTTGTGTCATGATGTACCAAATGTTTTTTATAGGTGACAATTTGGCATTGCGGGCAGACCAGTCCAGCACATGGACTCTTCTACTATAGAGCCATGCTGTTGTAATGTCTGCAAAATGTAGTTTGGAATTATCTTACTGTATTTTGCAAGGTCTTCTTTGGATGGCAGCATATCTTGCTAAAATGCTGTATATGTTGTTCAGCATTGATGGTGCCTGTCAAGATGAGTAAGCTACCCATACCACAGACACAAGTGCATCCCCATACCACCACTGATATTGGCTTTCAAAGTGTGTGCTGAAAAAAAGAGGGTGGTACCTCTCTTATTTAATGAAGAGTCCATGATATCCAAAAGGAATGTCAAATTTTGAGTTGTCAGACAACAAGACAGTTTTCCACTCCACTTCAGTCCATCTGAAATGGGCTCAGGGTGCTTCTGGGTCATGTTTATAAATGGTTTCCTCTTGCATGGTACCATTTTAACTTGCATTTGTGGAGGCAGTAACAAACTGCGGGATTTTGAGCCCATGCAGTGAGTTCCAATACAGAGTCATGTCTGTTTTTAAAACAGTGCCGCCTGAGGGTCTGAAGAACACAGCCATCCAGTATGGGTTTTGGCCTTGTCACTTTTTGAAAAGAGATTTTTCAGAGTTTTGTTGTCCATCCCAACAGATTTGAAACATGTTGCTAGCATCAAATTCAAAATGAGCATATATTTTTCATAAAACCTTTTTTCCATTTCAACATTTTATATGTTGTCTTTGCACTATTTTTAATCTTTAAATGCTTTGTAAACAATCAAATTCTGCTTTTGTTAACATTTTACACAGCACCACAACTCTTACTGAATTAGAGTTATAGTCAGACAAACAGATCCTTAAAAAGCAGAGGCTGGCTACCTTTACAGCTCTTTAGTGGAACTGCCATGTGAGTTTAATTGGTATAAATTGCTATCTGCACCTGTGTCTCTTTGATACTTTCATCTAAGGCCAGACATTTTCATGGGAATGAGATTTACAACTTCTTCAACACCTTACTTTTGAAGCCAAATGTTTTAGGTATGTTATTAAAGTAATTTTTAGGTACTGCGGATATCAAGTAAGGCATGGATCTGCAACTACACAGCCTTTTCCTCACCTTAAATGTAACATTTACAGACCAGCCACCGTAATTTTCTGCTGTATAATTGGAGGCAGAGACCAATAACCATGTGTCTTTTTTGGGGTAATTTGATGGTATTGACTGTGTGTGTCTCAAGACGTATAATTTACCCGGCAGTATTTCTTTTTTTTCCATGCAATCAGAATTACTCCGTGCTTTAAATAATGCTTTTACTTGTGCTATACAAATAAAGTTGTCTAGCTTTGAAGGAAACTCGGTGCAATTCGTACCAACAATCTGACCATGTCTGTCCTTCAATTATCTCTGGTTAAGACAGAAGTCAATCCAAACATTATGAAAGAGACGGAGCATTACTGGAATTAGTAAGAGCATTAACACACTTGTTTGAGATTTCAACAGACTGCCCTAAATGTGAACGTAAAAACTACACAATGGTGTTGATGTGTATTGGTTGCAGTATGCATCAAATTGTGTATGGTTGATCCAATGTTTGCACTTTCAAGTTGCAGTACAAACACTTCCAGGTTATTAACTTTTGTAGAGAATTGATGCATCCAAATATAACTCTTTCGGTGACATGGTACGGAGGTGGTTGGGGTGGGCTAATGTGCTAAACAAACAAACAAACTTGGAAAATCTGGAAAATAAGTTCATCATCTACATAACATAATCACATTTAATAGATTACCTTACTGGCATTAGAATGAGAGTAATTGACAGTTGTTATCACGTTCACTGCACCTTTTCCAGCATGTCAAACACTCCAACAATCTTAGGTGACCCCCAGATGACAACTTGTCTGATTAAGGCCATGCAGGTTACTTTCATGCACCTGCTCTCCAAAAAGGTCAACAGCAAGGCTTAGCGTATACGACAAGGGACCTTAAGCATCTCCAGTGGACACAGTTGAAAACCATGTAATCTGTAAGAATACGTCTGACACTTGGTTGTTGAGTCGAATTGGGGCAGGTCACTTTACTGCTTCAATGTTTTTGACGCACAAGGCAGGTAAGCTCTTGAAGTAAGAACAAAAGAAAAACTGGAAAAAAGAACACTTCTTCACTTTCATCCTCCTCAGTTTGTATGTCCTGTTTACTGATTTTCTTCACTGCTCATCCTCGATCTGGTATGCTTTTCCCTTCCTTCTGTTATTGCTTGTATCTGTGTGCATTCACGTTTGTATGTGTGTGTGTGTGTGTGTGTGTGTGTGTGTGTGTGTGTGTGTGTGTGTGTGTGTGTGTGTGTGTGTGTGTGTGTGTGTGTGTGTGGTCTACAGAAAAGGGTATTTGACTGCCTGATAAGCGAGACACACAGGCACTGACAGCTTCATCCATCAGTGTGTCTGTCTGACGGACAGGCCTCTGTAGAGAGATCACACTCCCAGGCACATGTGTTTGTGTGTGTGTGTGTGTGTGTGTGTGTGTGCGTGTGTGTGTGTGTGTGTGTGTGTGTGTGTGTGTGTGTGTGGTCAGACATACATATTCCTCTATTGAAACACAAAATGACTCTGCCTTCACCAGAACATCAATGTTATGCTCTGCTCTCCCCTGATGTTACCATTCCTTTCTGTTCGGCTGATCGAACCTTTTAATTCTAATTTTCACCATCTTGGTCTTCTTTAATTCCTTTTACCGCTCTCTTTGCTTAGTGTTACTTTTTTTTCTATTTAGCTCTACTTGAACTCCTCTTTTCCCTTGCATGCCTCTGTTTCATAGTATTCTACCTTCCTCTTTGGTTGTTTTTCCTCTTGCTTCTACATCCCTGTCTCACCATGGCAGCAGTTGAGCTGAGCAGAATTGAGGAATATAGAAGCGAATTGCAGAAGCATTTATAAATGTATTGTACCTGTTACTTGAATTGCTGGTAAGTGGTTTCATTTGTTCAGCAACTTGACAACCTTGGGAACTCTGTGATGTTTGGTATCCCTCACTCACACACTTGTCCCCACAAATGACAGCATTGGTATGTGAGAACATGCATACCAGCACGGCGTAGGAAGAAAGACGTGCTGTCACTCATTTACCCAGAGGATCAAAATAGTTTCCAAACACCCAACAAGGAAGTGCTCCCTGGTAACAGGAGCAGCTAAAGGAAGTAAAAAGGAAACTGACCCCTAATTTCTGGACAAATTGACCTCTGATTTTTTGAAAGATCTTTGAATGCATATTTCCCTTTCACAGACAACTTTGTTATGGGAACTTGATACATTCATAGCAGATAAATCATTGTCAATGTGAATAAACGCCTTAACCTATGGGGTACACATCACTATCGCATCCAAAAATAACTAAGCAGAGACTAAAGCCACTACCAATGGTAAACACTTCTCAGAACTTTCAATCCGAGCTTAATCCTACACACGCTATATTGAGCTGTTTTTTGGTGTAAATAAGAAGGAAATAAAGTAAGAAAGAAAGTTTGACCTCTTGTTTAAAAATGACCCTTCAGAACTCTTTCATCCTCCAGTTTAATGGTCTCAGTCTTTCTCTATTTTCTTTGTTGAATTTGTGGTCCAAATAAGCTTTTTAAACATATAGTGTTTCAATTGCCTTTCACTTTCTTTGGCTTCCGTTTCTGTTTCCTTGAAAGAATTAGCATGTAACCTGTTTTGATGCTTTACAAAGAAAATATAATCTCAGTCCTTCTCTCTACCTATTCTTTTGTGTTTTGTTTGTTTTTTAACTTTCCCTTCTTTTCTATTCATCATTGTTTTAAATATTAATCCCTCTTATTAATCTTTTTTTGTTTTGTATGTAGATATTCTGTTTCTACATTGATACTTTGTATTTGTGTTGATTATTTTCTATGGAGGGCCACTCGAGAAGCCTGTTATGGTTTTTTTGGCTCCTCCTGCACATAACATGTTAGTGGTTAATTGTATTATTGAATTTTATCTGTTATATATTGGCTCACGTTATTGGACATGCAATATTTGTTTTTTACTTTTATATGTGCAATAAATAAATAAATAAATACCTATCTCTCAATTTTTCTGTCTCCATCTCCTTCTGACTACCTACCTACCTACCTACCTACCTACCTACCTATCTACCTACACACCTATTTTAGTTGTAGTTTTATCACCTCAACTTGATGGATAATAACCTCCTAATTTTGGGAACTACATATTACACCATGCTTTGATGGATGCAAGGACAGATAGAGGATAAGTCAGAATATGAAGTCCTATTTTCCTAAAATCATTAAAAGTATAAAAAGGTTGTTTATGCTATTTTCCTTTCACAATGTACAAATGGATACACATACAACTATGACTGGACTACCAGGAAGATAATGAAAGGTAATGACTCATTGTGAAGCAGAGGGATTGTAATTTATTTCCAAGTGAATCTATGAATATCCATCCAGGTCATGGGAATCCAAAGTGTAATCCAAAGACAAATGGCCTTGGTTAAGTTCTTGGACCCTGGATTTAAAATGTTCTGCAATAATTTGTTCCTAAGAAAGAATAATTAACTGGGAATCAAAAAATGTATAGATTTGCCTGGAGGAAAACTGTTTCTTATTGTCTTAATTACCTCAGTGAGCTGTGTGTCACAGACTAGGCTGCAGCACCACCTGCTTACCATGTTCACGTGCCAAACCCACTGCTCATGCAATCATTTTTTTGTGGAACACCAACACACAGCTGCTACCTTTATCCTGTCCACCTTGCACAATGGCTGTCTGATGTCTCACACTTTTAAATATTTGTGTTACTTATGTGATGTGTTGTGAAATTCCTCTGAACACATCACATCTGTCTTATGGCATTCACGGAGATGACATTTCCATGACATTTGACATTTTATCTCCAGGTGCCCCCCTCACTTTAGCTTTTTCTCACCCAATCCCAAATTTATCTCCCCAGTGCGCTCTCTCTCTCTCTCTCTCTCTCTGTCTCTGTCTCTCTCTCTCTCTCTCTCTGTCTCTGTCTCTCTCTCTCTCTCTCTCTCTCTCAGTCAGTCTCACATTCCAGGCAAGCTTGGCTCCTTTGTCCTGAATGACATCACAGACATAAGGCCATGACAGGCAAGACAGAAGGAATGCAGAGCGAGAGGGGGATAGAACCCATAAAAGAGAGCGAAAGACGGAGTGAAAGAGAATAACCAGATGATGGAAAGAGAGAGAGAGAGAGAGAGAGAGAGAGAGAGAGAGAGAGAGAGAGAGAGAGAGAGAGAGAGAGAGAGAGAGAGAGAGAGAGAGAGAGAGAGAGAATGAAAGTCGGCGAGGGAACGTGAAGAAAAATGAGAAACTAGGGAGAGAGGGAGAAAGAATTCCATTGATTCAGTGGTGCATGAATGGACTTCACAGAGAAGTCCCTTACCAACTCACAACCACACACCTCCCACCATTATAACCCTCCCTCCCGTCCACTCCCTCCCTTGCGGCTTCTCTCTCATCCTTCTGTCTGTCCCCTCCTCCTCTGTTTGTACTCCTTTCATTAATCTCCTTTAGAGGAATCAGACGAGCAGTCCCTCGGTAAGGGGAAAAAGTTTTCACACATGCTGCAGTTAGCATGAGTTCCACTCTGTTACACAGCTTAGGATAAAACATTACACAGTAGCTAGGAAGGTCTGATAATGTTTCAATGAAAATTTTAAAAACATCATATACGACTGATTTGAGTGTTTAAACCAACCACAAACCTTTGGATGTGTTTTAACACAACTGTCTGTTCATCAAGTAAACTTATTAAAGAATTAGACGACCTTAGTGATCAATGCTTTAAGTTATTTAACAAGCAGAAACCATTCACATGTTCTATATTTAAGCATGTGAGAAATTTGTTTTATAGTATTGTCAAGTATGTTCCAATCTTGGAAAAAAATAGCAAAAAAAAATTGTGTTCAACATTCCTCTCACATTTCATAGACTTCTCGTAATTATCACAAAAATGTGAATGCAGCCTTTAATTAAAGACGATCAGTTGATACTCACACATTAGTCTGTCCAATAAAGAGATACGTTTTTTTTTATCATATCTGTAACAGTCTGGACAAACCACAGTATGCAGCACATTTAAATTCGCCAAACGATAAAGTAACATTTTAATTCAGTCTGAGCCGCCAGTGCCCCTTTCTGACCCCACAAGCTGATCTGCTGCATAATACAACAAGCAGGAAAGAGGTATATGGTAGAGAAAACATAATGCCAAAGCACTGCCTGACAGTAGGTTAAAGCAGGGGATATATTCTCAACTTAAACTGATGTTGATCTTCTTAAAGGTGTACTTTTAAGGGAGATAAAAGGGTGTTTTGGCGCTAAGCTTATATGTCCACATTCTGCCCCATGTTGTAGTTGAGTCACCAAAACTCAAGTCTGAGTAGAGTCTGAGTCACCAGAGAATAATCTAAGTCGAGTCCCCTGACCTGAGTCCAAGTCAGAGTTAAGTCCTCAGTATTTATATTACTGTTTATTACAGGGAAGGTGGCTGTTTTACTCAGAACTGTATGAATCTGGACTGAATGTGTGGGACCTTCAGAGAGGAAAGAAATATAGAAGGTTCAATTGTGTTACAACTACGTGAACATGTATTTAAATTCTTAGAAACCAATGTCCTCCTCTGTTCTGTGACCACGCAATACACATATCACGGACAAACTATATCTCTGTTAGATTTCTAACAAGTTCACAACCCAACTTTCTCAGGGTTCACATGAAGTTAGAAGTTGTCGTCTGAAGCAATCTGTTTAGGTGAGAAAGAGATGCTGGAGACAGTTTGACACCAGATTCCAGGTCTCAGACAATGACGCCTAAAATATTCTGCCAAACATTTTCTACTTTGATGTTCCGGTGATCAGATTCTCAATCCAGTTCGTGAAAATGCTTTTTATTTACGGTTTACTTCCTCAACACGATCCTGTGCAACAGTTTTTGTTTTGTTTTGTTTTGTTTACTGGAGACACAGTGTAGAGTAGGGGTGTTAACAATTAATCGAGTATCGATCAATTGATAGTTAAGAAAATACTCAAGATGCATTTTTTTTTTTCCATTTTCTACCACATGGAACAAACATCATGTGGTCTCATAATACATTCAGCTACGAGGGAAGTTTTACCTTTAAAGCATGCTTCAATGTGAATCAGCTGGCTAAAGGTGTTGAAACCAGAAGAGACGCTCAACAGGAGGCTGCGGCTGTGCGCCAGGTCTCCACGACCCCCTTTTTTTGGCAAGAGAATACAACACTATGCTGCCAACAATGACATGGACACAAAGGTTCCTGACTGACATCTGCCTTTTTCTCAATAAAAACAAATAGGCAGAAAACTGGAACGCTGTGAGTCTGAACAGTTTTTCTGTTCAGTTGTCTTGTTGCAGCAAATCCATATGTTGTGGTCTGAGCCTTGACTTAACATGACTATGGGTACGCACGGAGATGTTTTTATGAGCCTGTTCTACATGTTTATATTTAGAGTGTGACCTGTAGCTTTCAATACTGTCAGCAATTCATCACATTGTGTTGCTTTGGAAAATATGATTTAGAGAAAAAAAACACACTGTTTACGTCATCTGGAACATCTACGTTTTTTTTAATGATTCATCGATAATTGATGGTTAATGTTTCCAAAGACCAATCATAGAGAATAAAATGTGGATCTTTGGTGTAAAGACATTACCATAAATCAAAGCAAATCAAATAACAACTTCATGTATTTTTTTTTTTTTAAGTTATGTTCTTGGTCATTTTTGCCTTTAATGATAGGACAGCTGAAGAGAGACAGGAAATGTTGGGAGTAGAGAGTGGGGGAGGACATGCGGCAAATGGTCAACCAGCCAGGAGTCAGACCGGCGACCACTGCGACAAGGACTGTAGCCTCTAAACGTGGAGCGCTTAGACCACCAGGCCACCAGCGCCCCAACTTCATGTATTTGTAAGTTCAAGGTGGTTCCTGCAGTTAAATGCACTAATTTATACAGTGACTTCAATGCAAACAGCTTCGTAGAGCACTGTGTGTAATTAAAACTGTAAAACTGTAAAATAACTTCTACATTTTATTTTATCAAATTGCTTGTATTTTATATTTTAATGTTGGTTGTCGTTGTTATCTGTCTGTTTTGTTTACTATGACGTATGTTGCTGCCTCTCTTGGCCAGGTCACCCTTGCGAAAGAGGTTTCGATCTCAATGGGTCATTTATCTGGTTAAATAAAGGTTAAATAAAAAATAAAAAACAACAACAAAAATACGTGTAGCATGCTAAAAGCTAATGAAAGAAAATGATTTAAGTTAACCTTTGAAAAGGAATGTCTTTATGTTTTTCAAGTACCTATTCAATGCAGTCTTGCTAACCTAATACTTCATCCTCATGCGAAAACATCAGGAATCAGCTGTAGTAATCGGGGTGGATAGCTGCAGGATTCGGTGGCCTTTCACAGCGGTTAGAAAGTAGAGAGACTGAGCAAGATGCACGATGAGGAGACTTCTACTTTGACTACCCAGCATGAAACTTAAACTTCTGACCACAAAATCACACAAGACAGATTGCTTTGCCTTGGATATCTCACACAGCCACATCAAAGTTTGTCATTGTGAAGGGGAGAAAGAGAGAGGGAGTCTTACAGAGAAGGAGACAGACAGTCAGAAGCCTGGAGGCAAAACAGAAAGTTAGTGTTAAACAAAGTGAAGAGAGAAAAAGAAACATGTCACGCACAAAGCATCAGACAGGCTTCCACGGTGACAAATTAATTTGTCCTCCGATCAATAAGTCATTATCACATTTAAAACAGATCTGCACACACATGCGCACACCGACACAACGGGGCACACCCGCATTGATAACACAAAGTGATGCACATTCAAGATTCAGTGCAGTCTCATTCAATTGTCTACTCCAAACTAACACACAGGCACACACAGACACAAAGACCCACACACACACACACATATATTCACACAGAGTTGGGAGTTTGAGATGTCGAGTGGCTAGATGAGCTTTTCCAAACCTCTGTGCTGATGCGGTAAAATAATTTCACCCCATTAAAAGCAGCAGAGCAGCCTTGGCCAAACTAATTATGGAGAGTCCTGTCAGACGCAAGCAAAGTAGGGAGTGGTAAATAAAATACTGTGTGTGTGTGTGTGTGTGTGTGTGTGTGTGTGTGTGTGTGTGTGTGTGTGTGTGTGTGTGTGTGTGTGTGCGTGTGTGTAAGCACAGATGAGGTCCAAGTGCACAAACCCATAGTGCGCACTCCATCTGTGGACGAAATGAAGAACCAATAGAGTCTATGACATCCGCAATTGGCTGGAATAATCTTAACCAGATCTCCTTTATTTTCGAATCAATAGCACTTTCACTCACTAGAAATCTGAATGACTTCAGTCACACAGAATAAATGACAGTGATCTTAGATGGTGCATTGACAACTGCTAATCTAATCAATAAGGGCAGTAATAAATCCATCAGGAATTAGAATAACAAGGCATTTGTTTATCAGAACATTAGGCATTGAATTTGATGCACTACAGGAAACAATGGAATCAATGTTTATGGTTTATTGTCATCCAACCAGCATCATAGATTATAAATTAAAAGGCTAATTTGACTGTTTGTACATGATTCAACATTCGAAGACTTCCTAAATACAAAGGGCCAAATAAGGAAGAATTCACCATTACCATTAAAGACAGAAGCCTAATTTAGTAACTGTTTCATGCCAAGTGCTGTATCTTTTCAGGCAAGAATACTAGGTGTGGTAGCGATACATGAATATTCAACCAGTTAATTCAAGTAGTCTTCACACTCTCAGCAGTCGAGTCAACCACAGTGATGCCTGTAGATAACAACTTAACAAATAAATTACAACTCTTGGTGCAGAGCACGACAACATGAACACAGTGCTATAAATCTGGAATCACAGGAAAAAGAAGCAGGGTTTTACTTATGAGGTTTATGTGTTGAATGTGGATAGAAACAGTTATATAGCTGCATCCATCCAGTGTGATTTTAGTCATGACTCTTTCCCTTTCTAAATGATCGCATCACATTTAATTTTGATCTGACATTTTCGAAATGCGTGGAAAGAAATATAGGCGGGGGATTAATCTGCTCTGGTGATCTGATGTCTCTTGGGTTGAAGAGCAGAATACAGAATGACAATGAACCTGTCTGGTGTGTTTATATGCATATCGTATGATAAACACTGTCAACAGCCGTATTGTAACAGCACCCTGTGGAATCAGAGTCTGTAGACTAAAATATGTGTCCTGCTGCCTTCAGATGGCCACAGCAGTTTTAATGATGTGGAGGCAAAATAAGCCTTTTTTTTGCATACAGGCAGTGGTGAACATAAATATTCTTCCTCTCTCTCCCCTACATTTGTGCATGTGTGCTGTAAAAGGGTATGGGACTGTCTGTCAATTGACGATTGTACACATACAACCGTCATTACTAAACAATCGTTTGGTAATGTCTAATCGATCAGAATCTCAAGAATGTGTGCCCTGAGTCGACGTGTTGTCTCTGCAGCTCCACGGTGTTGAGTGCCGAGGTTTTTTTACAGATGGTTTTTGCTTCAAGGTGTTCAGTTTACCTCTGAGGGGCTGAACGAGGGATTTGAATTCATTGTTTGTTGTGGTGTGTTTGATTTATCGTTCTCAGTCTGCTTTGTTTGCGGAATGTCTCATCTGGATGTCATCTTCACCAGGATAAGACGTTCATTTGATTAGAAAACTTTACACTAAATATTGTACTGTAAAACAATCAAGACATAATGAAAATAATGATGTCAGTCAAGTGAATTAGACATTATAAGCATTACTTGGGTGAAGCAGTGAAAAGAAAAGTATCTTGAAGAAACAAACCTACCGTCTTTTTTTTTACTGCAAATCTCTACTGTGAAATTGAAAACAAAAGCACTTCCTGTCTGTGTGCCATTCAATCCTATGTCAAACACCAACCAGACGGCAGTGGTGACAGGAAGCAGAACAGAAAAAGTAATTATCCTGGTGGTCTGGATTCTCCCGCAGCTCGAAAAATATAATTCAGGCCCTGTATAATATTTTTTCTAAATGATGATCAATACAGCTTAAAAAAGATCAACGGGGCACTATCTTTGCTGTATGATTTTACATCTGGAACATCTTACAGAAACTTATTGATTGTGCTGAATCAAAGTCAGCAGAGACTGAGCAAAGCACCAAAGCCATGTAGCTGTCGTACTTTGGAGTCAAAAATGAAGCATGCCTACTTAAAGAGTTTAACTACATATTCAGTTTTATCAGTTATACACTTCTTTGTTCTTTGTCAACTAATTAATTTAAGTGTACTAATGAGGCATTCATTTTTCTGCTAGTTATTCTTCCTGCATTTTGCAATCACAGCTGTGTTGATTTGGATCCGCAGTGTGTTTTTAACTTTTGGTCACTGCTGCTGTCACCACCCATTTAATGTGAATGTGCTCATACACACCCTGGGTCAACACATCAAATTGACAAACAGCTTCATCTCTATCTCATATGTTGGGATTAGTGAAGGCGGATAAAAAGATACCCTGGGTATGTTGAAGTCACTTCATGGTGTAGGCCTCAGGGAACCTAGATGCAATAACAACAACAATGGCTGCTCAGCTCCACACTCACTAATCTCTTCTTTAACATCTCTGCCCGCCTCTATTCCTGTATTTGTCACTTTTTCTATTTACATCATTGCGTGTCCATCTTTTCTGTTCCTTCCCCACAAAATGCAATATCCTTTTTGATTCAGACTTGCTTATTGCCTCTTTTTGTTAATTGCTTTGTTGCTCCCTCTTCAACCCCAAGATTGCAAATTTGATTAGGTTTGTATAACGTTCAAGCTCATTCTTACTTCAGCCTCGCTCTCTCTCAATCTGCCGTCCTCTCCTTTTCTCACACACTTCTCCCTGCCACCTTGTCCTCTTGGTTTTCCATTTTTTTCATTCCCCTGTTTTAATTTGTCTTTTTGTTCTAGGTCCCCTTGGATTCTTAATTACTCTCTCCTTCCCTGTAGACAGACAGCTGGCCCATTTATGCCATCAGATTAATTTTGAGAAATCAAAACACACCTTTCTAAACAAAGCACAATTCTGAGGGGTAAAGAGGAGACGAGAGGAGACGAGAGAACTGATGGCACTCTGGCAGGACAAAAAGCCCTTCTGTTTGTTTTACTTTATGATTTGAAATATTAAATATTTGGTTTACAATAACATTAAGTGGCCTGGGCCTGAGTTATGGAGCCGTGGTGGCTTCTCTGTTTGTTTTGTTGTTTATGGTTCTGAAATATTAATCTTTTGTTGTAGACTAATAAGGCTAAGTGGTCTTGGGGAATGAATTATGGTCTGTGCATCAGCGGCAGTTGTTGAAGCACTGGGCACATTTCCTTGCCCACAAGCTGATTGGGGTTCATGTTTGGTATGTGCTGCCTGTATCTGTCTCATGAGTCATTCAGTGCAAAGTAACATTAACACCAAACAGTATCACTTTCTCAATTGCTCTGCAAAGTTTTTGTGATTTGTTCTCAATTTGAAATGTGAATTTATCGCTCACTCTACAGCTCAAAGCATGTTTAAGTTGTGTTTACTGAAATTACTTCCCTGTCCTTTGATAACAAACAGAATAAGAGAGTACCACTGATACCATAAGTTAAATTTTGACTACCTGCAAACAAACAAACAAACAAAAACACCATGCAGAAGAAAGTTGTTGTTGAATGCAGGTAAATGGACAAAATCGCTTTGACATTTTCAGATTTCCAGAGAGCGTTTTTAGTTTAAACAAAACAACAAACAACTCAAGCTCATCTCTCAAAATTGGTCACTGATGCAAAGAAAATTCCCTGCCTGCTCCTCTCAGCTGTTGACAGCTCCAAAAAGCCTCTTTAACACCCACTCAATATCAAAATGATGAGTTCAAAGTGTTCTTCAGAGATAGAGACATAATTCAGGCCGGTTTACAAACATGTTTTGTGTGTGTGAGTTAGTCAGCACCTATCCTGTCCTGCTACAAAAAAAGGGGGGAAAACAAATTTGCTGTTGTTAAATTGTATAAGGGAAAGGCATGCGTTCAAAGTTAAGCCTTGATTTTCCCAACTTATACACCTTAGACCTGCTATTTTCTCTAAACAGTGAAAAAGAGGCATGTGACACTGGATGAAGCGTTTCCAGGTTTGATGCTGAAGTTCTTTTCTGTCAAATCAACTTCAAGCTAAATGTGAGCATCATCTTCTTTGGACTTTATTTCAGAAACATTCAACTCAGCCTTTTTTTTTTATATAGATCAATACATCAGAGCTGTGAGTGAATAAAGCATGTGCCCCTTAGATCTCTCAGTTTCACAAATACTGGCCCTGAGCCAGGACGGAGACCTTGAATCTGTGGACCTCACCTCTTGAACTTTGTGTGGGCATCGCAATCCGGTGGTAGCTTCTGATGAAATCCTAAAGCTATGTTGCCTGCGTTGCTTTCTCAAAAATACGGCAATATATTTTTTCCAATGCTCCTGTATCCATCAGTTATATAACTCGGCAGCATGCTGCACCAAGTAAAAAAAATCGTACTTGACAAATACATGACTAAAGCAAACCCCATAATTTTATCTAGAAATTAAGATGTTGTCATATGTCTTTGTTACTTTATCAATGTAATGTTTTCCACCCCTTCAAACCGTCAAACATCAAACCCATCTTAGAGACAATTTCTTCCAAGATAGCCGAAATGTCATTGTGGGGCTTTCAAGCCTTTGTTTGATGTGTAGGAATCTCAGTGTGAAGCATTATGATTTGTGTGTACATTATATTTGCTTCATCTGGCATGTTTATGCAGACCTGCAGATGTCATGCATCAGTTCCTGTCTGTATGTGCTGTGGGTGTCTCTAGGGGGGATTATCATGGGGTAGGATAAAGGCTGTGAGATAATTAATGGGATTAACAGATTAGACAGATGATAACAGTCTGGCTGTCTCCATCACTATTCTATGATTATTGACAGAGAGACAAAGGAAAGAGCAAAAATGATGAAATGGTATGATTAAGGACAAAAGGAAAAAACCTCATGGAAGATTAGTGATGATACAAGTTGGGATTTATGAACTCGGTTTGGCTTGGTATGGAACATTTTTTCGAGTCAATCTAAATTATGTTGATTGCACCACTATTGAACTCTGCAAAGGTCTGCTAGCTTGGAGGGATATAGTCCTCATCACCTTGACCATTTTGAATCAATCAATCAATCAATCAATCAATCAATCAATCAATCAATCAATCAATCAATCAATCAATCAATCAATCAATCAATCAATCAATCAATCAATCAATCATTCAATCGATCTTCATTTATACAGTGCCACATCCCAACAAACGTTACCTCAAGACGGTTTTAAAAACAGAGCAGGTCTAGATCATACTCTATGTTCTATTATTAACAAAGACCCAACATCAAGACAGGATAAGATCCAGTCCCATCTTACAGTCAGGACTCAGTCTGATCTCATTTTAATCCATCATGAGCAAAGCAGTTTGCAGCATTTAGCAAAATACAGCGACAAAAGACAAACTTCCTCTAACACACAGAAACCTCGAGCAGAACCAGACTCATATTAGTCAAACATCTGCCTCAACCAAGTCTGGGTTTGAAAGGGGGACGAAGAGAGAGAGATGATAGTGGTGAGATGGATTGTCATAGTTGTAGCCACTGGCACAGCATTTTTCTGCATGTCTTCCGCCACTCTCTACTCCCCACATTTTCTGCCTCTCTATAGCTGTCCTATCAATATAGACAAAATGCCCAAAACTATAACTTCAAAAAATAGTAATGTTCCAGAGTTATTAATAATTTGTCAGATTTCTTTTTCTGTTTTGCTTCCTGAAAAGGAGAGAAAAAAAGGAGGAGAAAAAAAAAAAGTCTTTAAAATTAGACCCAGGTTTTAAATCGATATTGATAGTGACATCATCTTTATAAAGTCTTCAGAAAGGCTTCAGATCTCCCCTTTTACCCTCTTAACCAGCTACATTTTATGTTATCTCTATGACTCAGCCTGCTAAATCAAAAAAAGGAAAATGTGTCCACGGACCTATCTTCTGTACACAGTAGTTGACAATTTCACGCTTTCACCTTCTCATTCTATTCAACTTGACATTTAACATCTGGCATGAACCCAAGGGACCTCACTGGAGTTTGATTGAAGTGAAGCCCTGCTCACTGTTTTGAGGTGGACGAGTGACAGCTTTTTTTGCACAGCATCTGGATTTGACAACACCTGTCACACTTCACCAAATGTACTAAACCCTCAGAGAGGTCTGGAAAAAATTCTACCACTCCAAAATGTGGAAAGGATTGTAGATTGTGTGAAAGGCAGGCAGCCCAAGTCATTTTGCATTTGTTTTGGTAACACTGAAAATACAGTGTTATCATTACTGTATAAGCATTACTCATGATGCATGCAAATATTCGATTCTGAATAAAATTCACCTAATGTGAATCACCCTCTTTCTTGTGAGCTCACTTTAAAATGCAAATGATTTGTTCTGGCAATAACATCCTGCAGGAATTTGTCCTCATGTATTTTTATCATGCTAACCCTTCATTACATTTTCATTTTTTTGCATGTACGGTTGACTATCCAGCCCTGTGCCACGTTTTGGAAAAACAACAATATAACAACTTTCCAATGTCTGCAAGGGATTTGGAATATATTGAGGTTTGTGGTTTCAGTGCCCCTGAGGCTAAACACGACCCGCTAGCATTAAAAACTACTGGAGCTAAATAGACGGTCACGCACACACACACCCACACACCCACACACACACACAGTAGCAGTCATATGTTCAATCTTTTACCCACACAACGGAAGACTGGACAAGGCCATGGGCAGACCCAGAAAAGGCCACAGGTTAACAGATTGCTTGTCACAACAGCATAACCTTTCTGTATGGTTTCACACCGGATATGTGGTTGATCTTTTTTTTCTGTCTAAGTATATGATGATGGACTTTGGCAAAAAAAAAAGAAAGAATAAAAAATGTGCTTATTATTTTAATTCTATTCTTAAGTTATTTTTCTCTCTGTATCTTTAAAATTCAGACAATCCAGCCTTGAAGAATTGAAACTTTTCTACTAGTGATTTAAATCTTTATGCATTTTTAATGCTGTTGAAACTAAGTGAACACATTGCACTTAAAAATATACCTCTTCACTAACACAATTTAAATATCACGACTGTAAGTTTTTCTTTGTTAATCAATAAGACTATAAAAGTATTGTAAGTTGTATCTATAATCACCTCAGGACAGAATGCCAGGTCCTTTCTTTGGCAGAATGTCATACATAGTAGAAAAAAAAGAGGGATTGCATTTAAAGAGTAGACATCAGTAATGGTTCACTTTGAAACTCATTCATTGTGACATTCATCATAATACACTTGTTACTCATTATAAACACATTAGTGTGTTTCTGGCAGGCTGAGAGCCACCCTGTGTCTGCTCTCCATTACAATATAACTACTGAGAGAGAAAAGCTCATTGTTCTCAAGTCCACTTACATGCAGAGAGAATATATTCATGATGTACTTTTGCAAAGCTTTAATCTGACAGTGAAAAATAGGCTAAAAAAAAAGGAAGAGGGGTGAGAACTTAAAGAGGAAAGCATTGAAGACGGCACACTCAAAGGAAAAAAGTTAGATCAAATTACTTTTAATCCTTGTAGCTCTAGGAGGAGAAAAAAATATATAAATATAAATATAGACATATATTTTTAGGACATGGCTCTCCTGAAATATTGTGATTTGGATGTTATTTGTCTTTATTGTGTTGTCAAGTCTTAAGGGTACCATGCAGACCTTTATTATGAACAAAAAGTTATATTGCATTCAGTATTATCCCAACCTGCGTCACGTCAACTTTATTTATACACCACATTTAAAACAACCAACGTTGTCCAAAGTGCTTTACAAGGTAAAAAGAACAAGAAAAAAAGAACAAGAAGACAACAATGGTAAATAGACTTGTACTTATCTAAGCACTTTTCTAGTTTTTCTAACCACTCAAAGCACTTTTACACAACTTTCACATTCACCCAACCTCACAACATCCCGTGATGGTAGAGGCTGCTATAGTAATGGATCATCAGTATTAGCTATTGAGCTAATACAAAGCTCATCCATACACATTCAAACACCGTTGAGCAATTTGGGGTTCAGCCCAAGGACACTTCGGCATGTGACTGCAGGAGCTGGGATCGAACCACCAACCTTCTGGTTGATACACGACCGACTCTACCCACAGGGCCACAGCCGCCCAACAAAACATAGCAAAACATAAACAATAAAAAAGTATTATCCCAAAAAATCAAGTAAAATCTGTTGGGATATTAATGTTCTCATCAAGGGGAAAGCCTAAGAGAAGTGATTGGTCTTAAATAATGATTAAAGCATTCAATAATGGGCGCCAATCGTATTTGAAGTGGCTATTCCAGAGATTGGGGACAGCTATTGCAAAGGCTTGATCAGCCCTTGTTTTTTAGGCAAGTTTTAAGCACACCCAGGAGTGGCTGTTTGATTGATCTCAGTGCTCGAGCCGGAGTATAAACATGGAGAAGATCGACCAAGTAAGATGATGCCAATCCATTGAAGGCCTTGTATGTTGATAACAGAATTTTAAAATCAATACTGTGACGGACTGGAAGCCAATGAGAGCGCAGCACAGGTGTGATTTGCTCCTTTTTCTAACCAGTCAGGAGGTGTGTAGCAGCGTTTTGATCAAGCTGCAGGCACTGAATGGAAGACTGCTCAAAGCACACATACAAAGAATTGCAACAGTCAAGCTGTGAAGTTATAAAGGCATGTATCACTCTTTCTAAATCTTTGGGAGGGAAACAGGCCCTGACCTTAGCAATAAGTCTCAACTGGAAGAAGTTGGACTTAACAACAGAAGAAGGATGACTGTGTGCATCATGTAGTTTTAAAAGACACATTATATAACTCTTTCTCCTTATTCATCATTTACTAAAACAACTTTCAAACGACTCTCTAGGCCAAATTCAACTGGAGTTCTGGCTCCATCTCTGATCTGGCAGGTCGTATATCCCTCCGGATCAGATATGCAAGACTTCTATTTTTGCAAGACGCATCAATCTCAACAGAGCAGATCGAGCTGGACAGGAAGTCAGACACCAAAATTAAAACATCTGGTTGATTTTCAGTACACAATCTATGTTGTCGCTAGATCGTATTTCACTTCACTACAGCAACAAACCGTCATGATGAGTGGAGCCAGGCCTGGAGTCAACAGGTTGGAGGTTTTTAGAGGCCCGAAAGACAACATGGATGAGAAGAGGAGGGGGAGAATCATTTGTTCAGTCATTTGCGCAGGAAACCCTGGTCATATGATTTCAGTTGTCCGGTGTTCCTGCTTCGTAAAGAGTTCTCAAAACGTAGCACGAGCACGGAGCAGGACCGCAGCGGATCGAAGACAGACCAGACACGGATCAGGCGGAAGTCCGATATCTTTGTGCCTTAATTAAATCTGTGTTTATTCTAGCAAACAGTATTTCCCTTCTCTTATTTCACTGGCATATCGCCATTCTGCTTGGCAGTCACGTTAACCTGGTGATCACATCCAAAAAAGGATAAGTGGAAAGTCATAGGTTGCATACACAACATATTTGTACTGCCGACCTCTATCACTTGCTTTTGTGTAGTCCTTGCACATGTGTGCCATTGTGCTCGGGATGGTAGGGCACAGTCTCTTGAACCAGAGCTAATTTGCTGCTTGTCCTACTTTAGCAGAATGGAAAGTAATTTACAAGGTCAAGCTCTGGGTAACATGGTTTTTCACTGCCAGCTGTGTTATGACCTCACTGTTTCCCTCAAGACAAGAACTTTTGAGAAATAAGATTATAAATGATAAAATCTCATCATCGATTCAATTTCATGTAACATGGGATGTTTTTGAGTCTGCTGAAAGGAGTGCAATACTGCTCAACAACAAAAGACAACGGTTGTGAAAATAGCTTCCCTCCTTTGAATCTATATGCACTTTGCCTTTGCATGTCTATTTCTGGATATAACAAAGTAAAAAGGTAATGTAAACTGGATGAGATAGTGAGATGCGTGTGTGTGTGTTTGTGTGTGGGCAGGCTGTGGTGTTAGCTAGATGTGGATGGAATGTGACACAACTAACCGCTCCATGCTGTGGCACACAAATACCACCACCGTCACCTGGGAAAGGACCTTTTTCAGTCGCATCTGCAGTCTCTCACACACACCCACTCACAAACACAAACGTATAGGACTCTACACACTATCACACACATATCTCACACAGCGAGATCACACAGAAACAATCTCAGAGCTACGGAGAGTCCTCTGTCAGAACTGTGCTGCTGTTGATTGTGCGGTTACTTTGAAGGGCAAATTCATCTGGCCGAAGGAAACGTGTGCATGTGTGTGTGATGAGTGCGTGGAGTGTGTGTTTTTTCAACGCCAGGGGGTCAGTCACCTGGGTGTTAGGGAATTTTCTATCAAAATATTCCTGTGTAATTGTAGAACTCTTTGCACATGGTTGTATGTGTGCATGTGCGTCTTTTTATCTATATAACCTGGGAGTGAATGTCTGTGAGTCGTTATGGGTGTTCCTGTGCATGTGTGTGTATATATGTGTTGCAGTCTGGCACAAGGCCAGAGTGAAACGAAGCCTTGTTAGTGTTTTAAATGCCTTCTTGGATCTGAAAGGACATGTGCAGGCATAAAGGCATGCCAATGAGGTTTGTATACGTGTGAGATAGAGTGTGTTTGCACTTACTGCAGAGAGATGAAGGAAACCAGTCTATCATCTGCAAGTTCTATTGTCCTCTTACTATGCATGTATGTGTGTGTGTGTATGCTGAGAGAGAAGAGGCAGATGTTATAGATTTCCAAGAAGACATTTGAGTAATTCATTTGAAGTTTCAGTTCAGAGTAAAAAAAGCCTCATACACTGCGTCTCTACATTTTCATAGTGTTTCTCAAAATAGGGTGCTATAACTCTCGAAAATTATATCCTTTGATGTGCTACTCACAAATACAATATTAAGGGAGTGCTGCCCACCACCACTTTCCATCAGACAATTACTTGTAATAATAAAAATACTGAAATGTGCACATTTCCAGGAGAAAGTGGTTGTGCAGCTGACAGGATTGATCTTTCCTTTTCAAACAAGTGAATGGATTTCAAGGTTGGTATCTGACTACAGAGTCATATGAGCTTTTTGCAGGACTCATTAGCCATCTCATTTGGTTACTTTTAAAGTAATCCTCACTGTTAGTTTGGATTGTATCATTCATTTTGAAGGAAAAAAAAATGGTTTGAGTTGGAGATGAGTTCTGGTCGTGTGTTTTTAGATGGAAGAGGATTTCTGCTCATGACTATTTACTAATTGCATCTTTGGCTGCAAAAACGCTTTTGCAAAAATAGTCAGGGAAAAGCATTAGAGGAAAGTGTCAAATCAAATCAGATCTCAGTGCAAAAAGAATATTTTAGCATTTTAAAGCTTTTGTGACTTGCTCTGCTTGGAATAATCTTATGTAATCCTGGCTCAGACTCAGGTGTCCTTTAGAATTACTGTTTTTTCCAGTCACATAAAAGTCTATCTTTCATTTCCGTATAACTTCTTTAACAAACAGAAATGTTTGCATGCAACAGCAGAAATGCAATTTCATTGGAAATGAGGTAATAAATTGAGTTTGACACAATCTCGACTGGGGGAGGTTAAGAGGTGATTTTTCCAATATCTGTCATCTATAACTGTTTGTAGAATATATGGAAGCTTTCCCTTTTCGTTGATTGCATGCCTGCAGTCGTCTGATGGCAGCAGTAATGCTTCCCTCCATCTGCAACATTTAATTAAAGGGATGGGGAGCATAAACTTAAAAACACTGTGAAACTGCATATGGCTCATTCACTGTTTGTACCCTGATGACACTTTGTGCAACTAGCACAAGAATTCTGCAAAATAATTATGGGAATTTCTTCATGGTGCTTTTATGAGAGGCAATAAGGTCAGCGATAAAAATGAGTGAGATATTTTCTTTTTCTTTTTATCCTTACCGGGTAGGGAGATTTTAGTGCTCTACTTTGTAGCAAAGTATGAGAGTCTATAAGTGGTAAAAGGTGCTGATTAAGACTGGTTTATACTTCCACGTTGCTCTAATGCAGTAGTAGCAGACACAGACATGAGCACTACAAACTTGTGCGTTGATGTTTCCTCACTGTGCAGCAATATTCTGCGAAAATGCTTGAGAGCAGTGCTGTTTCTCTGATAGTAGGATCGCCTGTTTCCAGCCCTGCTACTTTTTCTGCTTGTTTTTTCACAACAATTCAGAACGTATAGATCAAAATACTTTATTGATACTATATTATGTTAATTTAGAGTTATCAAATGTTGCAGTTTATCATACAGCAATGATTACATGGTAGAATAGAAAGGAGAAGTCAGAGGTGATTAAATGTTCGGACAATATGCTGTGATTCTAGAAGAAGCTGTCTGTACATGCAGGAAATACAAGGCCTTTGAGCGGACCAATCACAGGGCTTGAAGTCCACGTTGTTTCAAACGTCAGGCTATGCGCATAGGCTTCTGCGTCGGAGGGCTACGCAGACCTATGGCGTAGGGTACGGCATAGGGTAAGGCGTAGGGTACGGCGTAGGGTACGGCGTAGGGTACGGCGTAGGGTACGGCGTAGGGTACGGCGTAGGGTACGGCGTAGGGTACGGCGTAGGGTACTGCGTAGGGTACTCGCCTATTTCTTTCTGATGCGCCCTCAGTCCAGAGTCCACTTAGTTGAGCAAATCCTTTTTCATTACATTTCCGATAACACATTAGCTACTATTTGCATTTTGACCTTTGTAGGGAAGAACAGGTATGACTTAAATCAAAGTTTAAACTTCATTGGTTAATAATATGACTTGACATCAACATACTGCAGTTGTGCTACATAACTTGTTTTCATTTTTCTTTTCCCTTACTCTGCTTTATGAAAATACAACCTGTGTATATTTCTATAATTGCTCAATGAATCACTTTCATCTGCTGTAATGCTAAAGTAATGTAGTATTTATACATATGCATCTAAAGTTTATAAGAAGAGAGGTCAGTGCTAGATGTTTCTATGCAAAGATTCAGAAAAGGCTCCTGCATAATTTTACAAAAGAGAGAGAGAGAAAGAGAAGGAAGAGAAAAGCCATAAAAGAGTGAAAACAGAGAGGAAGCAGTGAATAAGGGCAAACAGGGAACAGGATAAGATTTGGAGTGCCAGAGTCAAGTAAAAAAAAAAAAGATGAAGAGTGGAGATAAAACCAAAGAAGACTATGAGGAGATAAGGGCAAAAGTGGTGTTAGCTCACAGAGGAGAGAGTGGAGAAAGAGAGGGATAGCACTGACGACTGGAGAATGGTAGCAGAGAGGACAGAAAAAAAACGGTGTGAAGGAAGCTGTAGGAAAGACATGAAAAAGAAAGGGAGCATGGGAATGAAGCAAAGAGGGGCTGAGAGGAGAAGGAGGAGTGTTTGAGGAAGCTTTATGTAGCGCTTGGGTGATGAAATCATGAATGACCCCCTGCAGTGGACCGCTCTTTGAGGAGGCGTCCCCACTCACACACACTCTCACGCAGACACACAGAGGCAGACACAGATTTGCAGACAAACAAACACAAAGACACAAAAGCGAGCTCAAACACACAGAACTCACACAAATGCATACATCCCCTCTTTTGTGCATGTTGGTTCAGATAGACACACATACATGCACACGAGGAACCTTTAACACCAGACCCCAACGAAACCGCCAACCCACGCTCCCATACTGTTCTCTGCTTTTCTTTCTACCCCTCATGCATAGCTTCCTCCTCTCCACTACTTCCCCCTTCACTTTTTTCCCTCCTACACATCACTCCTCTCACTAAACCTAAGGTGACAGTCCGTAGCCAGAGAGGGATAGATCGACACAGAAGGAGAGAAAGAGGCAGATTGGAGGGTATACCTCTCCACAAGAGGGAATTGGGTAGAGAATAGAGATTTTAGTTGATGAAACACGGAGGCCAATAAGGGAGACTGATGCACAGCTTTGACTGTGTTTTTGTCCCCAACTTATTTCTATAAGTAAGCCTTTGATGGATTAACTATAGTAGCTATATTGAGAGCTTAAATGACAGCTGTCTACAGTATATGTAACTGGAAGCACACTACATTCCCCCAGAAATTTTGACATTCAACCAACGTTAATCTGTAAAAAAAACAAACCTTCTCTAAGACTTTGGGATCTGGAATTTGCCTCTTTTCAGATTAAACCCGCCTGTTCTGTTCGAGTCAAAATGACCCGCCACTGAGTTGAAAATCATCTGAATTACATTTCTTTCAACTTAAATTTGATGACTTTTCTTAGATTGACTCCAATATCAGAAAATATTAATTGTTGTCTATATTCGTATTTCCATGTAAGCTGTACAAAAAGATGTACTACTATTGCCTTCAGGTCAAAATTACCCGAAAGTCAAAAATGTGAGACTGCTTCAGTTCTGTCAAAGATCAATCAGTAGCACACAAACATGACAAGACACCCGGTCTTCACTGGCGGAGTGCACTGCCTGAGACCAGATCCGACCCAAGACAGTGGTACTATAGATTACAGTGTCTAGTGTGTCTAGAGTGTCTGGTGCTGCTCAAGGTTTCTGCCTGTTAAAGGAAGATTTTCCTTGCCGCTGTAACTTGCTAAATACTGCAAAGTGCTCTGCTCATGGTGGATTAAGATGAGATAAGACTGGATCGTATCCTGTCTTGATGTGGGGTCTTTGTTAATAATTTAACATATAGTACGGTCTAGACCTACTATGTTTATAAAAGTGTCCTGAGATAACGTTTGTTATGATTTGGTGAGATATAAATAAGATTGATAGAGTGTCTAACCCTATAACTGACAAATCTGGATGAATAAAAATGCATTCAAAACTACTTTTAGCTGATATCTGCTACTTTTTTAGGCTAGAGAAATACTATACAAATATTGCTTACCACATATACAGTAAAATATAATATACAAAGAAAATATGTGGCAGTGTCATAGAAATTAGTAGATAGATCTGCTCTATTTTGATAGATCAAAATAGATCTGGTGTTTGAAATTCAATAAACTGCTTTTTTTGGGGCATTTAGTGAAGGTGGGTCATCTTGACCCAGAGGACACGGGATGTATACATGATGTGAAGACATCAGGAAGGTTAAGATTATTGTCTGAACAAATCAACTACAGGAAAAGAAAGATGCATGAAAAGGACCCCACAGATAAGCTTCCAAAAGCTTTTGGTAAGGGGTCCAATATACAAAAAAACTATAATAAGTAAAAATCATCCCACAAAATACAACATACAACACAATAGTCCCTCAACACTACATTAGTCCAACATTAATTCCACTGCATGGAGTTTATAGCATCAGAGCACCTTTGGATCCAAAAGAAAATGTTAGCTCAGAAGCCTTAGAGCATAAAATCAGCTCAGGCCTGAGCACACAGAGTGGCCTGAGCAAACAGAGACAACAGGTGATCATATTCCAGCTATCTATATTCCAGCATCAGGTGATTTACAAATACATAGTTTCAATTCAGAAACAGGAAACGAGGAGAAAAGGGCAACAGAATGCCCCAATGGACATGAGTACGCACAGTTACAACTGCTTCTTGAAAAAGAATGGGACGTTTTGATATCTTCTAAAAACCTAGTCTTGAAATGTACCCTTATTTGGAATAAAATTGAAGGATGGTACATGGAGGTCTGGTCCATGTGCTTTCAGATTCAAGGTGTATAAACTTGCAAATGCCAAAGTCCATCCTTAAACACTTTGAAGCTGCTTTCCACTTCAGGACCAATTTTATTATATAATGTATTTTTGTTATTGTCAAGAGAGCGAGCCAACTGTACACCATGCTGGCGTCAAGATAATTCTACAGCAGCTACAATGGAGTTTATCTCTTACACTGACTTTCAACAATAACACAAAGAAAAATCCATCATAAGACAGAAAGAGATACCAATTTCTCAGCTGACAATGCAGCTGCAGCCACATCTCGCTCTTTGAATAAGAGACTCGCTTCCTCTGTACTGGAAAAACTGCTCGATTTATTGCTTGCCCTGTCTAAATATGAAATTTTCTGCTGAATGGAATACATTAGCATATTTTCTGTGGGTTGTGGAGAGGAATTCTGGGAAACGTCGGAGAGGGATAGACAAACTAGAGGCAAGTGACGCAGGTTGAGAGGGAGCGTGTGCGTTCAGAGAAGTCTGACTTTTCTGATAAGCTGCTCAGCTAAGTGCCCAGTACATTACCTCATCACCACATGGCTCAGGAACATGGATAAGGGTCCATGCGACAGATGGAATATTCAATTACAGGCTGAATCATGGGTAAAATTAGAGAGGAGCCAGGGAGTAGAAGGAGGAGAAGGTGAGTGATGTGCTGTCACAGGATGAAGGGAGGGAGATGCTCTTATAATGTATCATGGGAAACTGCATGCAAAGTCAATAAATACTAAGCTTTCTGAGAGAACAGCTTCTGACATTACTGCGTGTTACATTTTCAAGCATGATTAGGGCACTTGATTACTCGACAGGTGAAAAGAGTGTTCTGCATCTTTGTGATGTTTACACAGACCAGCTTTCTGATGGAACTTTGAGATTTTTTTTAAGACTCTCAACATAATTCAACTCAAAACTTTCTGTTTAACTTGTCTGTGCTTGTAGGTTGACGTGGTAGGCTGCCAGCTTTATGTTAAGAGCCCACTGCTACTTTATTAATCAAAGGGTTGACTGGTTGTGTATCTAAGATCTTGTTGTAGCAATAAGACAAAGTTAAAATTTACATTTGAAATAAGTCATGGTTTTGTCTTCTGTAAATGTCTAACTTTCCATTTGTAAACACTAAGCATTCAAGTTGTTTACATTAATATTCATAATCAAGATAATACCTATTATTATTATTGTTGTTGTTGTTATGATAATGATGATAAATATAATAATTAAAAAATAATAAAAATAAATAATAAGAATATTACAAATAAGCATAATCATAACAACAACAATAATAATAATAATAATAATAATACTTTTATTTAATTTGCACTTTACATTTGGAGCAAATCTCAAAGCATCAATTTTAAAAAAAGGTAAAGTGGTTGTATCTCAATACCCATAATAAGACATAATGTAGATATCTTTTGGTAATGGGTTGCAGACATATTTTCTTATGAACCTTTTTAAATTCTTATACACTGCTTATGCAGTAAAATCAAACCAAGTAAAAGCCGCAGAGATAAGAGGTTGCAGTTAAAGACAATATATGAACCAAATGTGATGTTTTATGATCCCTCATCCTTTTATCTCATAAAATCATCGACAGCAATCATCCCATTTAAATCCAGCACACTGTTTCTTCTTGTGCAGAAGCAAGAAGAATATAAACAAACCGAAAGTGACAAGGCCAAGTAGGATATAGGTAAAAAGCGAACAATAAATATGTGGCTTATGGTTTGTGCAAGTATTACTGCCTTAAACCTCGCCAATCCTCTTATCAGACAAACACAGAGGACAAAATTGCTCCCTATGATGTACAAACAACAGCCTGCGAGGTGCAGAAACAGCTATAATACACCGCGGCTGCTGTGAAGTTAAGTGAGTGTTTTTATCTTTTTCTCAGGCTAACCAGGGATATTTCAGTGTATTCAGTTTATTCTCCTGCAGGGTCAAATGTCTTCATGAGAGACTCTACTTACTTCTGATTTGATCTTTAAAAAATAATCATGAAAGAAAGTAAAAATTCTCAGCCGGCTGAAGGTAAACAGCTTTCATTACTTTTCTGATTAAAAAAAAAACACCAAACTTTATCAGAAACTCATTCTTTGTATGAATACACTGTGATTTGTTTGCAGCTTAAACTGTCAGAGAATATATATGTATGTATGGTCTATTTATATAGTCATTTAAATGTTAACCTTTACAAACGGTTTGCACCTCCTGTTTAACACACACACAACGAAAATACCATCTTCCTTTCATGTTCTTTTATTGCTTGCGTCCATTTCATTTCAGGAATTCAAAGGATACGTTTTCAGCTTTGCTCATTATTTGGAGATGATGACGGTAAACAAATTACCATGGCGCCATTTCAAGGTGTCTGAACCTTAATTACATTTTTAATAAACACCCTGGCATGCTTGTGTACGAATGTGTGTGCGGCTGCTTTGAGCACAAATTACCCACTAAGAAAAGCATTTTATGTTTGTGTGCTTGTCTGTCTTCGCCAAAGGGTAATTTGTGGAAACACAGGCACAGCAACACACAAACAGATAAACAAACAAAGAGCATGCACATACACACACAATCACACACATGAGCATGGTCGGCCAGATGCTACATGGGCAGTATCTGGTGAACTCTAAGACACGGTTATATTGAAGCCTCTAATGGTCGTCATTAATCACATGATACTAAATCACTTTAGAGATAGAGTAGGAGAGAGGGAGGGAGGGAGGGAGGGAGGAAAATAAAATGAGAGAGAAGATAACAGACCAATGAAAGAGAGAGGGGGAAAGTGTATAAAAAAGGCAAACAGATGAGAAACATGAGAGATAGAAAGAGAGATTAGAGGATCTATAACAGTCATCTAGTTTTACAAATTATCAGAAAGTGTTGAAAATATCACATATTTAATTTCAGCAACACACAATCATGAATTTGTCAAAGAGGTTTCACAGTTTAATCATAATATTTTGTTTACTTATTTATTTAATTTCAGGGACACTGCATGTTGATAAAATAATCACCGTAAATGTGCTAGTGTCGGCCAAGAGGCTAAATGAATGGGAGGGCTGTATGTTTACTGGTACAAAGCTTTAAACATATATTTTAAGGTCTTAATTTTCCGTTCCAGCTGTCTACCATAAAAATATTAAATTTCTTTTCAATTGTTTTTATGCAAATTGGAGTGCTTATGCTCTTTTCAAATCCCTTTTAGCTCCACTCAAACTCCACCAAGCGCAAGTGAATAAGATGGTGAAATAATTTTGTTGTGTTTCCTTCTCCTACGGTAATTATCTTCTCACCTTGCACTTCCCACAGTTTGATATACATGCCTTTTTAATACCATTCCCACATTGTTCAGGTTCCTAATTGGAACTTTCTCCTCCAAAGTGGAGATTGCAACACTGTTATTGTATGACATAATCATCGCGTAAACAATGCCAAAAAGATAAGCTGCTTTTAATATCTCATTTATAATTTAACTGGTATTACCATAAACCATATGATATTGCAGCCGTAGCTCGAAATAGATCATCATAATACAAAGAGAATAGAAGAGACACACGGGTGAGATTCTCCCTCTCTCCTTCCTTTAGCTTGTGGTTTGCTGTTTGTGTGGCGAGACTAAAGGCAGCACCCATCATTAGCTGTGCAGATGTACCAACACATCCCATTTATAAACAGTCAACAACACTGTGGCAAAACACTTCAGCCTTGAACCTGACCCAAAAAAACAAAAAGCACACATCAGCAAGGCTGCAGTCACATGACGAGCTCCACTGTGTGTTTGTGAGCACATCGCATAACCAAAATGACTGCTTTTGATACCTCCGAGGGAAATTCCCCAGTCAGATTATAGACAGATCAATTTTCATGTGGGTTTAGAGGTAGCCAGGCTTTGCTATGCATTTATCATTGCCTGTGTAAGGTAAATACCCAAGTATACTGATGATAAGCACTGAAACATCACCTGTGAAGGTGAAGACTGAAAGACACTGAGAAAACAAGTTAACGCATTAAGAGACTTATGCCGTACTAATGGACATGGCTTTTCCAGACTGTTTAATTTGCTGTCTAAAAGTTAATTCTAGTCTAACAGATCACCTGAAATAGAATTCTTGAGTCACCAAATTTGTTAATTTTTACTTGTATTGAGTCCATAGACTGTATAATAAATGGATGTACTATCCGTGACGTCACCCATCTGTTTCTGGAGCACTGTTTTTAAGCCTTGATCGTTGGCAGGTGCCATATTTGAAATGCTGACCTCAACCAAACTTCTGTCGAGCTAGTGTGAGGTAAAGAAGCGGGCCTTAAGCCTTTTCGCTACAAGGTGCCCGCCTGTCAATCAAGTTAGCCATGCCCTTATTTGGGGAAAAACTTCTAAGTTTAACATCTTCAAAAATAACTACTTCAAATTACAGTACAGTGTGCAGATAGAAAAATTAGCTTTTCAGACAAAAATAATTTTTTGAACCAGGCTGTAAACATGTTTATTTTTGCTGTAAAGTTTGTCTTTTTTCGATGGGTGTGTATGTGATTTATGGTGTTTCTACAGCCAGCCTCAAGTGGATGCTCGATGAAATGCAGTTTTTAACACTTCCATATTGGCTTCATATTTTAAGATGGGAGGTTGCCGCTTGATTAAGTTAAGATTATTATTGCACTTAACATATAGAGCACCTCTAGACCATACTATTTGTAGCATAAAAAAACTTGATCCACATATGGGCAAGAACTTGGTATGATGGGAAAGTTAAAACATACTTTTCTGAGGTAGAAAACCTTGAGCAGAACCTGACTTATAAGCAGTCATCTGCTGTAATGAGCTTGAATCTCTGACCTTGAGGCAGAAAGGAAGCTAAGGGCATACCTTAATGTATTAATCATGTGGCTTTTAGTTTATACACTTTAATATATCACATGAAAAATGTAATGCTTTTACTCAGGCTTTAAAAAAAGTCCATTCTATCTAATGATGCAGGATCTACAGAAAATGTCACCCAGGGCAGGGAAAAAAGGTGTGAGAAGGGAAATGTTTTCATTTATTCTAACTGTGTTGATTCAATTTCTTACGACAGAAAAACTATCTATCCAAATGCAGCATTTGGATATTCTTATTTATGATTAGTAATTACTCATGAGTGCATCTGAGTTCAAATCTAATTCTACATTTTATTCTGTATTGTTTTGATTTCAACTCTCTTTTTTATCGTTTTATTTATTTTTAATTTCAACTTTCCCTGTTTTAATATATTTATCTTTTTAACTATTTTAACTATGTTCTTATTGTTATTTTGATGCCTTAACTTATTATTAATTACTTATAGATTATTGTTGTTAGTGTGCATTAGCCTCCTCTTCAAAATCTATTTCTGTTTTTTAATATGTAGTATGTTTGACATTATTTCACTCCTGCTTCTTTCTTATTTTTCATCACTGTAAATAATTGTGACAATCACTTTGAGTTGCATTTAGCTTGTATGAAAGGTGCTATATAAATAAAGCTTGATTGATTGATTGTGTTTGAAAATAACTGGCTTCTCAAAGTCTCACCAGCAAAGTCATTACAACTTCTTTTTGGTGTCATTGAAAACTTTTATATATTCCATTATAACTCATAATGAAATCTATACGCTAGTAAACATGTTTATCACAAACACACCCTGTAATCTGCACAGCATCTTATTACACTCATAGATGTTTGCATGTGGTAAACAAAAGATACTGCGTAACATTTGCTCACCTCAAGTAAAGATAAATCGTCTTCATAAACATTAAGCTTCCTCATACTTTGCATTAGCATCGCACCCACTGAGTTGGTGTTCCTTACACAGGGTGATTTACAATGAGAGTAACGTAGAGGCCAGGTAGGAAAATGTTTTTCCTTTAAAGACTAAAGCAAGGTCAGGTGCAGTGGGGATTGAATGGTAGGGGAGAAGAACGTGAAGTGATTCTTCAAGAGCTGCACTTTCTATTCATGAGGGAAGACAGGGAGTAAGTGTCAGTGTGACTCAAGCAGAAGAGACGTTCCCCCACTGGAGAGCAGCAGCTGAGAAGAAGTGGAGCAGTGACACAATTGCTACAAGGAAGGGAGACACGAGTGTATACAGGCAGCAGAGTAGAGCTTTGATTTCACTACAGTACACTGGTGAAACTCAGAGAGCGTGTATACCTCAACCGGGGCTGTGAATCTGACAACAGAGGGCAAGCAATGGGTCCACTGGAGGGAAGAAGAGAAGGTCTATAAAATGGCAACAAGTGGGGGGTTAAGGGATGAGGTCCTTGAAAGGCAAGAAAGCAGGAGAACAAGGAAGATGTTCAATAAATCATATATATCTGGAAACACTACCTCCATGTCAGCCATGTGAGAATATCAGTCAATCCCTCTGTGATTACAGTAAATTAATTATATGTCTTTGTGAAGTTTCTAAAGAAGAGAGAGGATGAAGAGGGAACAAAAACTCATGTATTTCTGTAGGACAGCTGGATACTTCACTGCAACAAACTGCTTTACCAAAAACCCCAACATCCTTTGCTTACCAGACAGTAATTTTTAATGTGAACCATTTATCTGTATGGGAATTTTCAACCATAACCATAACCATTTGTGGATTCTATATTTGAGAGCCAAGAGCTATGTTTCATAAGCTACATGATGTTGATGAAAACAGAGAAAGGATTCACCCTGGGACCCTTCCTGGGAATTAATGGTTGCTATTTTGGATGATAGGATGATGTTCTCAGAGCACTTCATGGATGCAACATTTGGAGTAGGGGAAAGGGCAGCTCCATGGGTTACAGCTGTGAAGAAAAATAGGCTCTACTTTCTATGGAACTTGCACTTAACTTTTTTTGTTAAGTGCACCAAATTGGAACCAAAAGCAGGATCTAAACTCGCTTAAATAAGAAAACCATGTCCTGATGTACAACACTTTCACCACCTAATCCTGGCTCACATAATTTACATTTAGATAGATATACAACAAGATTGAGTGTTTGCTACATTCGATGGAAGTCACAACAGCCATTAAACCAGAGATCAAATGAATAATGACATTCCACACCACATTACCCAGGTGCCTTCACCCCATGACACCAGTATGTAATCAAATAAATTATGTTCCATTTACCCATGAGGCCATTAATCCCAATTTAATAGCTGAGCTTTGCATCAGTGTTCACTTTCAATACCCTGTATTACCTTCCACCTGTAAGGACAGAAGGGTAAGTCTTGTTCTTTGAAGGCTTGGTTCTCACATGTGTATGAAAAGTTGTACACACTGCCCTTGACATTGCTGTAGCCTGCATTATGAATTTTATAACAGGCATCGGTTTGGCTCCCTACATCCAAAGGATACCTGAAGATATGAAAGTTGTTGTCATGTAGAAACCTCGAATGAATTATTCATTCTTTTCAAACTGCAATATACAGCTGACATTGCTGCTCAGGAAATGTGTCTTGAGCTTGGAAACAAGTTAGACCACTGAGATTGAATTCTGTAATGATGCTAGCCGCCAGATCTAATAAGCTCTTCTAATACCATTTCTAAAAGGGTATTTGATGCTAGAGGTGTTTGACGTTAGCCAGTCATTAACCTGGAGGTCACAAAATCGAGACAGGAAGGACAAAGCAGAAATTTTCTGCACATGGCAGAAAGTAATGTACTATGGCCAAAAGCTGGATGGAAATGTGTTTTATCTCTGCAGCATTTATTCTGTAGATAGAATTGTTACAGGTTATAATTTCACAGACTAATTAATCAAATTAGATGGATTTGTTCAGCTCTTACTATAAATAACATGATATAAAACAATAACTTTAAGTAGTTTCACACTGACCAACAGATGCAATAATTAAAAACCCTGTATCGGTGTACGAAGGATGCCCATTTTTTTATTGGGGGATTGTTGTTTTCTGTTGTTTTTTCTTTTCAATTAAAATATTCATCATTCGTTACACCTTATATCTCTTTAATTCTATGATTGTTTTTTTGTTGTTGTTTTTTTTTTGGGGGGGGGGGGGGCACTTTTGCCTTTATGTATAGGATAGCTAAAGAGACAGGAAACGTGAGGAGTCGAGAGTGGGGGAGGACTATAGCCTCTGTGTGTGGGGCGCTTAGACCGCTAGGCCACCAGCGCCCCAATTCTATGCTTGTTTTTGATACTCCCTGTCATGAGAGTTAGAAATATAACTAATTTGTTGGAATATGTGCATTACGAATCGCGAAACTTGGACAATCAACTCAAATTTGAGCGCCTTCCTGTCGGGACTTCACAACAATGATGGTAGACTTTTTTTTTGGTCTTGGGAAGATAGATATGGAAAACAAAATTCATGCATGTAGGTTAAAGTAGCTGGAGGGGCTATGGAGCAGGTATTCACTCAAAACCAATGAATTCATACAGCTTTTGTCATGTCGGAATTTTGGGCAGAGTTTGGAGAGTTTTGGACCATGTTGAGGCATGCAAATCTGGTGAAAAAGAGGCAGAAGAGATAAAGAAAGAAAGAATGAAGAGGAATGAATGTCTTACAGGTTTCAATAGGGCCTCGACGTCACTGCTTGTCCATGCTTGGGCCCTAACTAACTAAGGAATACGGCAGTCAGTGCTCGGGCCCTAATAATTAAAGTCCTCTATACACCACAGACATTAAAATAAGTTTTAGAGTCTAAAATTTCACAATTTCACCTTAAAGAGGAATTACACATCAAGGTCAAAATCAAGTCAGATGCCTTCATTTTGTATTCATTTGTTCTATATCTTCTTGCTTTTACCGTTATCATAATTGCAGATGAAAGCTGCATGAACACATGATTGCATGTTTGTGTGTTTGGAATACAATGAGAATAGTCTTTGGATCGGTTCTACATGTCTGCATGTGCTCAAAAGATCTATGAGGAAATGTATTTGCTTTGTGTTCATGCATCTTACATACTGTGTGTATTCATGTTCAGTTGTGTGCGCAAGACTCTGTGAGTGCATGTCTCCCTGGGAGTGTTATGTATCTAATTGCTGTATCTTTAATAATTTATATTCCCTACTCTCTAATGCTTATCATTAAGAAATGAGGGAATTACCCCCAGCTGCATGAGTGTGCGCACAGGAGTGTGTGTGTGTGAATCTCTGTGTGGTCGCGTTTTTGTCTATGTGGGTGCATGTATTTTAATGTGTGAGTGTGATTGTGCTCATGCACATGTGACTGTTAGGGGTAGTGCATGCTTTAGTGTGCTCATACATCCATTGGAAAGGGAGTGTGAGCAAGCTGTTAGGAAGGGACGCTTTTGTACCTCTACAGCAGCTTTCCTGAGCTAGCCCTGGGGCCAGGTCTAACCAGAGCCAATTATCTCGTCGGCACAGATTTTGTTGAAACATTAAATGTAATACCACAAAGAGTGAAATAATGTGAGTGAGATGTAGTTTGTTCACTCTCATTATTTTGACTGGCATATTATATCTATATCTAATTGACAAACTGAAAATCCCTCTGTGTGTCTCTTTGTTTTTCTTCACGTCTCTCTTGGTGAATATGTCTGTGGCTGGCTTTGGACGTGTATGACTGTATTAAAAGAGGAGAAGAAGGGATGAAGAAAACGGCTACAGCAGGGATCAATGTGTTTCAGCTTGTTTGATAAACCCCTACCACTCCACAAAAAATGGTAACCCTCCATTAATTTTTACAACAATTAGAACATTTAGCTTAATCATTTAATTTTCTTGTCTGACTTTTATCACTCTGAATTACTACACTACACCACAGCTACAAGGGAACCCTGCTCTACAGTCTGCAGGTATGACTGAGCATATCGCCCCAGGTCTCTGTGTGCTCAAGAATTTATGTGTGTACGTGCATGCGTGGTCCTTGTTTGTGTATGTGTGTGTTCATGGAATCTCTTCCGACCATTATGGTAAGTGTACATTATTTATTGTGGCCTGCCAAGATCATTATCAAAGGAGAGCGAAGATGGCCAAGGGAAATGAAGGGCTGAATGGAGGAGCAATGGAGCATGTTTTCAACTGTCAGAACAACTGCAAATCATTTCACCTTTTTGCCGCATACTCAAGCTTTATCATATTCTTTTTTTCAAATTCCACTAAAAACCTGAATTAGAAAGTTCCTCAAACTCCCTGTAAAACTGTCCTTGCCTTAAAACACATCATTCAAACCTTTGTTTTGTATTCTTGTAATTGATAATCCTTTAGCCACGCACATGACAAATTTAAAACATGTAGTACTTGGTGCTACGAGGAAAAGCAAAGATTGGGTACAGTTATTAAACTTTAAGTTAACGGCATGTGTAACCTTGCCAGGCTAACACATCTATGGGGAAGTATTGAGTCCAGGGCAGAGGAGAAAATAATCAGAGTGGGGAGTTTGGTTTTGTTTTTGTTTTGATCATGCACTTTATGAAAAATGTAGAAAAGTCTAGAATAAAGCTGAATTTTTGGGATGAAGGTAAAATACCATTTTGGGGTGAAAGTGTGAGCCGACGAAACAGTTTAAATACAATTCTGAAAAAGTGGCGAAGTGGCTACTTCATGCTTTAGCATAAAAGTGTTTCCGGTTCAAAACGCTCTTCTACTCGCTTTTATATGTAAATTAAAAACCAATACATTATCAATCAAACAGTAAGAATGTAGATTTGCAACATGTTCATCTGCATAGTCTAAGATCAAACAAGGTTGAGGTTGAATAACACAAGAAGCTAGCTTGGCTAACACTATACCCATCTTTCACACAAACACATTAAACAAAATTTGCCTACATTTCATCTATTCCTTTTTGGCTTTGTTTTCCACTGATCTTAAAATGAAGCACATTTGGTAAACCTCATGGCTGGCTTGAATAGAGTAGCTCGTCCTCTGTTTGATGACTAGACCTCCATTGTGTGAATCACAACAGCAGAGGAAAAAGAACCGGGCACAGACTGTGGGTGATCGGTGATCCTGTACGCCTGAACTGTGTATCTAACTGCAGCTACCTGTTTAGCACTTTAAACAATACTCATGTCAACGTATGACACATCAGTAACTAGCTTATATTATGTAATCCATAGCTTTACGCTAACTTCAGGGAACTTGGGACCTTGAAATTTTGTAACAAATGGATTTAAATTTCCATTCAAATGACTAGCAAATCAGTCGCTTCAAAACATCCCTACCATCACATCATATCAAGGAAAATGTCAAATTATTAGAAAAACTTGGGTCATTACAGACTTTTAAAATTGTGTATAATTTAGGTACCAAGGATTGTAGAGATTTAACTCAAATTCATCATTTTCCACCATTTCTGTAATACTGCATCTGATACATCAGTTCAAAGTGCATTGATTAAACAAATCAAGTTATAAGGCAGAGTTACATTTATTGCTTGTATTTATTTTATTCATAGCTTGCTTCTAAATTCTACTCATTATAATCAGGGCTGACTCCTGCTGCCAAAACTGTTCATGATAATACTCCAATCATCTTTCACACGTTATACAGCAAAGGTTCCATAGAACCACTCAAGCTTTGTGCCTGTCCTTTTTATTCCCTTTGTCATGTATTTCAGATAAGCAACAGCATCATTCTTTATTAATAAGGTGCATGCCCAGTTGAACAGTGCAATATTAAAAATAATTCCGCCTCCACTTCCCAGGAGCATTTTCACATTGTCAACTATCTGTCTTTTTATTGTAAGGCAGTATTATGAAATACTACAGGGAAACTCAGCCTTAAGCAAAAGTGAATTAGGTTAATTATTTCTTAATAAGCTTTACAGAGATAATGTGACTAACTATTAAGGCAAGGCAGTGTTTTTCAATTATTGCTTCTGCTGGAGAAATTTGTACAATATAACTGTGATTATGAGCGAGATAAGAGGGACTGAGACCAGACGAGATAAAGAGGGACAATACAGCCATGTACGTACAGGATGAGAAAAACAGAGTACCATAGAGAGAAATACATGAGGAGCCTAAAGCCCCCCAAAAAACAATTAGTATCTCATAATGTCTGATATTATGTATTGATTTATAAATGACACTACATTTGTGTGATTACGCTGATGTATAAAAATGACTGCTTGCCACAATAAAAAATCAGGAATAAAAATGCAGGGTAAGGGTAATTCCTGTTTTAGCAACGTATTCAATAGAGTGTCAAAGACTTCTTTTCTCAGCATCTAGAAACAAGGCGTGCATCAAACAATGCCAACAGCACAACAGACTTTGTCGAGGCTGTTCTTTTCTCTTGCTGGTTGCACTTTCATGAATTATGAAATGTAAAATCCTGATCTGAAAACAAATTGTAGTGTACTTTGTTGCTCAGATGTTGGAAGAAGTAACAGGCTCGAATCGTAAAAGATACATATCAGAGAAACTTAGGAATTGACAGGAGGGACCCTTGGAGAATGACTGTAAAAAAAAAAGAGAGAGAGAGAGACAGACAGGCTTGGAGAAACAGGAGAAAAATGTAGAGGGAGAAGATAAACAGAAAGCTGAGGGAGGGTGTAAGAAAAATAAGAAAACAGACTGAGCTCAGAGATGCAGACAGACTCTGTATGGGTTTGATGGTTTCATCTTTTTCTCTGATTAGCACACAATATCTTTCCCCTGCAGAGACGCTAAAAGGAATCTGAAATTGTTTCTGTTCTCTGCTGAGTTTTCCGATACAGTTAATCTCACTTATCTCAGATCTGCAAATATGCACACACATCTGTTGGCACGAAGTGTTGCACACCTCATATATAAACATATTATTTATCGTTCTCCTTCTATTATAAGGTATTGAAGGAATGTTTAGCGATTGGGAATTGATGGTTAACTGCCTCTTTAGTGTTCTTGTACTGCATGTTGTTCGTTTTCAACGTAACACTGCTCACCATTTTAATACATTTCATGAAAGAATTACACTTTCTTTATTTTCTTTTTACTAAGAAAGGGGAACAGATTTATATTGATTATGAAGAAGAAGATTACCTTATGGTGGTTATATGCAATAGATGCAAAACAATTCCACCGCCAAGATATTTGTTGGAAAATGTTCAGAGGTTTCTCTGATTTTGTTACAACACAAAATAAGTGTTTTGGCTTTCTACAAGGATCAACTGTAAAATGGTTAATGGACTGTACTCATAAAGAGCTTTCTCTTTTCTCTTGGGATGGGCATTTCCAGCCAAAATACTATTCCATAATCACTGGAATCTAGTCGAAGATTAATCGTAATTGAGTTAACTAGAATCAGGCCGAGGTGCTTCTAGTGGCGAGGCCTGGTAGCGTCTGTCTCAACCATTATGTTGGTGTTTCTGTGACACAGCAGCGTGCCGTGTATGTTTACATTTCCCAGCCGTTCTCATTCTCTGAAATTGTATGTTTCTGAATCTCACACCACTACACACATATTTCCAGTGACTGTCGCTAATGTTCTTAGCTTAGCTGTTATTCTTCTTTTGCTGTTTGATGCAGTTAACATTCTTCTTTTCCTGTTACTTAATGCGGTTAGCAAACAGCTTTAACACGCTCTATAGCCACCGTCTGGCGGAAATACGTTATTACATCCAGGCACCGGTGAAACGATGAAGATTTTACTTTTAAATTGAGATAATACTCACATTCACTCTTCGATCTATTTATTTATTTATCTTTTTATATTGTATTTTGGGGCATAGCCTTTAATGGATAGGACAGCTGAAGAGCAACAGCTGAAGAGCAACAGCTGTGGAACCTGATTGCTGCAACGAGGACTATAGCCTCAGTATACGGGGCACGCGTTTAGACCGCTGGGCTAATGGTGCCACATAAGTCTTCAATTTTTAACAAGTGAACTAATATTGAAGCATTCAAAAATCATTTCCCATCCCTATTTGCTCTAGTCTTCTGATAACTCAAAGCACGTTTTACTTTACATGTCGCATTCACCCAATCACACCAATTTCATACAATGAAGCCACAGCACCCATCAGTTTTAACTAATCCCATTAGCAAACCGCTGACACAGCCACTGCGGTAGTTTCGGGGCAAATGTCTTGCCCGGGGACACTTTGGTTTGCGGACAGCAGGACCTGATTGAAACCCCATCCCCCCAATAGAGAGACAGCCGACTCTACCACTGAGCCACAGCCGCCCCGCACTGTGCAAAATTTTAAGTGAATCAAACTAAGTGCCACAAAATTTTGTGGCAAAAATGTCATCGTTACAGTGTTATGTGGAACATTTGTGGAAAACCAGATAAAAATGTAGAGTCAGAGTTATGAGGAACAAAGTGTTTTTGCACAAAAACATGAGAGTTTCTTCCATGCCCTGTTTCCCTATTAATCCCTTTCAGAGTGTGAATGTTTTCCCCCCTGGAGCTTCAGCATGCTAAACAATGAGATGCAAATACTCACTCTGACAGTGAATCAAAGAGTAGTTTCACACCTTTGATTAGTGACAACAGAGTTTGGAGGAGCAGAGAGGAAGACAAGCTTTATAAGAGCTGTCAGAATTCAATCTGACAGATTAGTTGCGCATGCTTCATTACGATACTGAACTATGGTTGGGATTCATCGTTAGAATAGTTTTCATAGTTTAAACGTCGAACACTTGTGGTTCATCAATTAGGACTACTCAAAGTGTGATGGACAGTACGCAACTGTTTACTCACCGCTCAACACTAATTAACAATTGCTTATGTTCGATTGAACTTTGTCCGTTTAAATTAGCACACAGAATGAAAGCTGCATACGAATAGTTCCTCAGTTGCCTTTTGATCTTGAGATTCACTAAGAGCTTGTATAACCAACAATGAATGAAACTAATTCAAAGCTATCTGGATGCTTTTGACGTTGAAATGAAAGTCGGAAAAAGAGCTGATTGTTCAGATTTCCCTGAAAGGTTGAGTCCGTCAGTTTTTCTCACAGAGGTACGCTTTTGATCAGATTCTGTGTTTCACCCTCCCAACACTTGAACGCTAACAAGGCAAATGTAGGTCAATAAGATGAACAGATATGCTCTATGCTAAGAGAAAAAAGAACACCAGAAGGTTGAATGACATGGATGGCTGAAAGAAAAAAAATCATGTGAAGTTTAAAGACAAGAAAACAGGATGAGGAGGAGCGGATTGAAGTCAATAATGGAAAGGAGGAAAGAAGAGATTATGCTGATGTACACACATCCTCAGACGCTCAACTCAATATGTTCCAAAAACCGCAATGTTCACACATTGACTGAACCTATAATAGATAATTAGACATGAACCTGTTGGATCTGTGTGTCTGTGAGCGTACGTGTGAGGACACAACTGTGTGCGTGTGCAAGTGTGTCTGTGTGTATGTGTTGACAATCTGAAGCGAAGTCTGCACAAATAACTGCAGCACAAACGTTCACTACACACACACACACACACACACACACACACACACACACACACACAGCAAAAATACAGCCCACATTCTTGTCCAGCCAAGACCAACATCTCTGTGTTTTTCCACAATAAGAGCAGCTCATTCGACACAGGAGCTATGTTTGTGCGAGACTCCTTTTATCCTCCCACCGCAACATGTGTGTGTGTCTGTGTGTGTGTGCGAGCATGCGTGTGGCTGAACATCCAGAAGGCAATGTTTGTTTTTCCTCATCACAAGCTGGCTCTCTACTTCCTATATCCCTCTCTTTCACATCATGCACTTTGGGCCTCTGGTTTTCATGAAACATGTAAAGGAGGTATATTCCTCTGGATAAAGTAATCATGAGTATTAATAGTTAATTGTTCGACCACATTTGAGAAAGAGTGGCGAAAGATTTTACATCTCGTGGTCTCATTAGTATATTATTACTTTGCAGCTGTCGACTGAATTACACCCATTTTTTACTGTATCCTCTTTCTTTATTCACTCTTTTTACCCCCCTTCTGTTCTTCTTTCTTTCTCTCTCTCTCTCTCTCTTTCTTTCTTTTTTCTATCCGTCTCTCTATCTCTTTCTTTCTTTCTTTCTTTCTTTCTTTCTTTCTTTCTTTCTTCCTTTTTTGCGCTTTCCCATGCTATTGTGTTCTGTGGGTATATCTGTCCTTTGGGACACATCCCATTTAGCCACAGTCCAGGCTCACAGCTGCCTGCTCCCCAGAGACTACACCAACAGGCTGGTGTAATTGAGACATCTCCAAAAAGGACAGCAGAGCTGCAGCTACCCCTCGGTCCTTGGGTTCTTACACAACACAACAATCCTTTATTCATCCTTGAAAAAAGCACATACATTGTGTCACTTCTGCTGCTTCTAAAAGACCTGCTCGAGCTTTAGCTAGCACTGCTCCCACGACTATTAATAGTCATCTGCTTTCAGTTAAACTCTCTTTTACATCTTCTGGTATGACAACTGGAATAGCACTATGCTCCATACATTCAGCAATGCTAAATGTGATAATGAACCATATTTGCAGCTTGCCTCTTGATGATTCTTCTAACCACAACTATATTTCTCATATGCTCATTATACGCTATATTTTTCTGTGAAATTCACCCAGCTAAAGGCACAGACTTCACAACTGTTCCTTCACTGTAGTAAGTTTATTAGGATCTCCATTAGCTGTCGCGCTGCAGCAGCTGTATATACAGCACAGGCTTCTTATTACAAATTTAGAAAGCTAACATTTGCTAACGTTAGTACACACAGGTGGCTATTGAGCTGTGTTCAGCCTCTTTTGTAAAACAGAGACATTTCAAAGCTACTCCTTGAAGTCAGCCACACTATTAATGATAATTCCATGTGTTTAGCTGCCATGACATACAAAGGAGTATAGTAAGTGGCCACTTTGAATGAAAACATGATCTTCAAAGACACAATACTGCCTCTTTTGTCATATTTCAAAATATATGTGTTTATTCACTCATTCATTCCTTAAATCCTATAAGGTTGGATCATGCTGCAGAAACCATGCCTGTAGCAAATCATAGAGGGGTAGCAGATAGCGCGTATATTATCATTAGTTTAACAAGTCAGTGAGCGAGTGAGAAACAATCTCTTTGGGAAGTGCAGATTAGTTTGCTGAATCAAACAGAAATGGGCAGACCAAATGGAGAAGTCACTTTTATCCTGGAGCGTGAAATTATGTTAGGACCCAGTCCATTACACACACATATAAGGATATATACAGGGGGAAATATAGTGACCATGCACACACTTAAGGGAATACATTAATACATGCATACACTGCCATGTGCACACAATTGGTTCACTGCTCTCTTACACATATTCTCTTCCACCTTCCTTCAATATCCTCAGACGTACACTGTCTTTCTTTATCAGACCCTATTCATCACACATAACTCCAAACACACCATAGGTTTGTTACATTCCCTATATCTGAGCAGGCTTGCAGACAGGAGTTGGGAGGCATATTCATTTGTTTACCCGTCTCCATCTTACCTTTAAAGCAGCAACGATGATCTCACAAATGTGAAGGTACTTATTTTTACTTTGAAGAATAATTACTGATGCTGTCTGTTTATTTTAATTATAATATCTTACGTTTAACAAAATCTTAATTTTCATCTTGAAATGGGAACATTTCTGTTTGAATGACTTGCTATGTTTAATGTGAAGTTTACCAATGACTGCTAAGTAAACTTTAAAAACAAAAAAACATGACTACCATTATTTTAAGCTTAAATGTTGCGTGGATCATCTAAGCAGTTTCAGAAGAGAAGTTTACAGAAAGTATTTCCAACGTATCAGACATAGTGGAACATGGTATTAAGTTTGATTTTTATCACTGGCTAACTTTAATTCCTTATCACTGATTCATTTACAACTTGTGAAACTGCCTGGCAATGTTTCCCAAATTTTCATCCTGAAATCCCCCAAATAGCGTGACCGGACACTGGCGACCCCCACTGTCCTTCGAGATGGTTATATGTTCCTCTCTATTGTGGGAATACACTGATAAACCAATACAAAAACTGTAAAAATAGAACAAACAAAGGCTTAAGATACTGAGTACACCATTCATCATTAAGATCTCATGATAGCTTCCTCAGTTCGTCAGCATTCTTTTTTTAAAATCCTGTTCTTAACCTTGTATATGGATTATGGGACAGGGTGGTTTTTTTTTTTATTCTTAATTTATTCTATTACTATTTTTTTATGTACAGCACTTTGTATTACAATATTGTATGAAAAGTGCTTCATAAATAGAGTCTGATTGATTGATAATTTAGGGTTAGGGACTACCTATGTGCACATGTTGCTGTGTAATGTGCTGCAATAAATTAACATGCTGTCACTGATACCGTTGTTCATCTGGCTTAGTCATCTCAGAAATCATGTGGCAAGAAGAAAACAGATATAAAAAAAATGTATTTGCATGGTTTTGTTTTAATTGTAACCACTAGATCATTTATATTTTATAATTTTGGAAAAAAATATGCTATTCTAAATAGTTTCTGTTTTTCAAAAGTATTTCGCGACTCCACCATCAGTGTTTTGCAACCCCTACTTTGGCAACCACTGATCCAGTACACTCCTATAAGTGTAATGGACTCTCTTTGGAGTAAGTGTTAGGAAAATAAAAGTGTAGTTTAAAAAACAAATTATGCAGGGAATGGTGATAAGATGAGGAAACAGACACAGAGCATTCCCCACAAAGAATGCTTTTAAAGACTTTTGGTTTGAGGTTGGGAATGCATTAAACTGACTGAATGTGACAGAGTTGGTGGAAAAGGTTCAGCAAGAGTGGACAGTTTTTACCTCTCAAAACCTTTGATATTTGAATGTCTTTTGGAGCCACATACACAACACAGAAATGGCTGGTGAGCATGTTTTCATGGATATCTGACCATTTCTCAGTAGCTTGACGTCAATGGAGAAAACTGCTCAACCTCACCGCTGGACACTAAACCAGGGGGAATGCTTTCTGGTCCGAGGTTCTCTTTTCCTCCCTTGCTCTCTGTCACACACACACACACACACACACACACACACACACACACACACACACACACACACACACACACACGCACACGCACACGCACACAGAGGATCGTCAAAGGGCCAAGACAGCCTAGAAATTTGTATTTCACTGGACACTAATCAAGAGAGAACAGGCCTTTACCTTCTTTGTACACACATAAAACACACATTGACAGCTACTGACGCACACAACCGCACACATATGCACACAAAAATGCAGCCGCACATTTTGGCATAAACAAAGAAGTCTACACACACCCACAAAGACAGGGTGACACATTAATGTGAAGCACATAACAAAGGCACCCACAAGCAGCAGCCCATACACAGCCAATATACACAGTGCACTCACAAAACACAGTCGTTTCTGTTTTGCTGCATGTCAAGTGTAGGAAAGCGGAGCACACAGAGGAGACAAGATAATAATACAGTCAGTCGGTTTATTCCACTACCTCTGGATGGGTAATTAGGGCGAGAAAAGGAGAGAAAGGGAGAGGGACAGGGGAAGACAGAGAGAGAGAGAAGAAGGAGAAAACAGAATGAACCCTGGCACCCTTCAAATTTGAATTATCTTCTCTCTATCTGAACAAGGTTTATCAAAACGCACGTTTGAATCAAAAATAACCTGCATCAGTGTCTGACCTTGGGGTGCTTTTATACCTATCACTTCAATGATAGGTGATAGATAGAAAATTTTAACAAAAGACGTGAAGAAATGACAGGAAGCAGGAGAGGAAGTATGTTTAAAACACTGAAAAGACACCAAATGAAGGTGTTAAATAAGCAAAGCAAAGCAAAGAAAAAGAAGGCTCAGGATGGCAAACACATTTATCTAACACTGCCAATTACCACATATACTTCCATGGTTTTGTTTCATACAGAGCATTTGAGTGGAACGGAGCTGGAGCATTGCAAATTTAATTGGAGCGAGGAGCAGCATATCAGAACACTAGATGTGATGCTCCAGCTGCTCAAGTTCAGCCGCTAAAGTTTGCTCCAATAGGCTTTAATGCCACTGAAAACAAAACCCATGAGCCTCATGTTTTTGACATGAACTGTGGGCACTTCCCAGAATGCTCGGGGTTGTCCAAGTTTCAGCTTCAGTCTTGTCACACCAGAGTCACTTAGACACACAAAGCCGAGCCTTGGGGGGTAGATATGCTAACTTTAAATGTGTTCTCCAGAGGAAGTAAGCAAATGTGTCTTACTTTCTTCCACAGAATTCTGTGTTTACTTTCACTAGCTGTATCTGTTTCAGTACTCAAGGTTAGCAGGTTCGAAAAGCTTAATGGTAACAGAATTAATTCCGGTGCCGATGTGCATGAAGTGTCATCATCTAATCACGACTGTGCTGCTGTGTCTCTCGCCTTCTTTTCGTTTCAAGGCCATCAGAGCTGCACAGTCATGTTTGTTTTTTTTGTATACTGACAAAAATAATACCGAATCAAGCTTTTGATCTGTACTGTATCCTGTGTTAGGCATCTATTCCATTGAATAAGCTCTTCTGTTTCTAACTGTGCTTCTCTAACTAACGGCCAAATTCCACCAGATCCGTGTTCTGTCCATCTCTGACCCATCACGGCACCGAAGTTGATAGGTTTCTTTTCTAGTCAATGGGTTAACTTCCACTGGATCAGCTCTGTTGCATTCTGGCTGCATCTCTGAATGCCAGAGCCCTCCGAATCAGATAAGCAAGACTTCTATTTTATGCACGATGCATAAATCTCAACATAGGAGATCAATTGGGACAGAAAGTCAGGCACCAAAACATAACTAAAACACCCGGTCAATTTTCTGAATGAAACACTCTGTGTTACCGCTAGATGGTATGTCACTTACAACCAAAAACCATCATGATGATGGGAGCCAGGCCTGGAATCAACAGGTCAGAGGTTTTCAGAGGATGATGAAGACAACATGGATGAGGAGAGAAGTTGTATAACTGTTAATTCAGTAATTACCGTGGGAAAACCTTGGTCACATGACTCAAGCTGTCTGGCGGTCCTGCTCCGGATAGCAGCGGATCAGAGACTGACGGGACACGGATCTGGTGGGAGCCCACATTAGTCTCCCTCCACTTCAACTTCTTCCCTGTTAGCTTTCAGTACATCTAGCCAACTTGATCTGCAGGCCAATTTTTAACTTAAGCTTTATACAGTTTTGCACTTGCAGCTTACAGTGTCTTCTTTTTTACATCTCTATGTTTAGCTTGTTTAAAATGCTGTATAACAAATCAGATCACAACATATAGACTGTAACTCCATAACATTAGTTTTATACTGACCCTTAAGTCTGGAGTTATTACTCTGACTATATTTTCTCTTCAGCAGGTGTGACTTCAAGACACCCATTGCTGTTCACGGTTATCTTCACTGTAGATGAAGATTACGGCCACACAGTATATGCTGACATGCATGACAGCAGGAGCATAATAAGAAGTGATGTCACCATGAGAGAATTTCAGTGGAAGCTTATATACACCAAACTCCAGAGAGAGAAAGATGAGGAGGAGAAAGAAGTGGGTAATATGGGATGGTCCAGGGGGCAGAATAAGAGGATTAGAGCAGGAGAAAGGGGGAAACCAAGGGAACAGGCCAGAATACTAAGATATGAGGAAGAAAAAAGTAGGAGCAGTCAGGGGAAAAAATATGATACATGGCTGAGAATAATGGATGGACAGACTAGGGCTGTGATACAATGAAAAATTATGGAAAAAGAAAGGAGACAGAAAACACTGAACTCAGGTCTTAAGAGAAGACTACTTTGGCTGAGCTTCAAGGTTCTCTAATAATCTGTGTTCTCTAACAATGTGTATTTGTGTGAGCTTACATTTGCTCCTTGCTCTATAACATCAAATGTAAAGAAGGGAAGCTGGAACCTGACAGGTTCATATTCTGCATGGAAAGACCACGTTAAATTATATTCTTACTAAAAATACAGTTTCTAGGCCTTGACATGCTTCAAGTTTTTGCGTCACTGTCACTTTAAATGTTGCTTGAAACCCAGAAAACGAAAAGGAAGCAAAGACAAAACAACCCATCCTACCAGATCACTCTTGATACCAAACACACACAAGGGCTAAAGCACATGATGATTCTTCTTCTTTTCTTTGATATGTTTGAGTTTCCCTCATGGCTTCCTATTGACTTCTTAAACCGGGGCCATTTTGCCATTTGTTATGGTTGTCTGCTACAATAAAGTGATGGGAGTTGCTGTTGTTGTGCAAATAGAGCAAAAAATGGAGAGGGAGGAAATTGGTGATATGGAGCGGAACAGGAGAGGAGAAGCCATTATGGCAGGAGAAAGACAGAGGGGGAAGAGAAATGCTGTGACAACGGTGGTGAGGATGAATATGCAGATGTTAGTAGACCTTATACAGCCACGTGACAATCAAAATCCACTGGGGTAATTCCATTTTGCATATCTTTCATTGTTCAAAGCTGTTGGCAAATGCAAAACTGTGTGATCCCTATGAAGTATACTGAAGAAGGTCACCCAAGGACATGTGGGGGAACCTTCAAAAACCTCAACACTCATACATTTTACATAAATTACATTTGAGACTGACTTTTAACACATCATATTTTTTTCCTCTTCAGATCATCATTTTGAGAGACCCTGCTTTTCTCCAGATAAAAATGGGGCAAGGCATAAATTACATTTTCATGACTGTTCATAAACCTGAGACGTTTTGTGACAGTGTCCAAAAGGGAAATATAATGTTTTTCCTACGCTGTTAACATGTTCTCATTGGAGATAGGTTAATTCAGAATAAAGCTATCACCTGACCTTCCAAACCTTCAGGTCCTACCTTTCAAACATGGAACTGCTTCTCTAACTAACAGAAACAAAACCCAGGAGAGCTGAGGGTGACAAACTGTTGAATTTATTTTTCAAAGCCCTATTCATATTGGATCTGTGTCACCTGGGGAACTCTGACAATTTGTCATACATGCGGAAGATGTCTGTGTCTGGGTCTTTAATCACATGTGAATCGACCATGGCTGTAAAGTCAAAATCAATCCATACTGAATCTGCATCTCAGTTATTCAGGGTGGTACATTTTTAAGGTCTCTACATATTTTTCTGCCCTTTCCTGTTTACAAATGATGGAGGCTGCATTGTACGTTTTCAACAAAGATTTTGACATAATTTTGGATGCTGTCAGCTGGATCGTTTTGCTACACAGTATGGACTCTCTATGTACTGTTTTGTCGATCAGTAGATATTCATTATTTATGGATGCATGAAACAAAAATGAAAACGCCTTTTTTCTGTTTCTCGCACAATATTACACAGTGACTAAAACATATGCATTATAATATACTGGGAAATATATAGACAGCTCTATCGCCCTACAGATCTGAATACACTGTTAAATAAGATATAAACAGGAATCTGTTGCATCAAAAGATGCTGCAAGTATCCTTTTCTATCTTTATAGTGCTAACAGAATATGTATATTAAGACATGTTGCCTGCAAAATGTGAGTTGCCTTTTTGTATACAATTGAAAAAGAGTGCAGTGTTGTATTTACTGCTGCTGCTTGATAACTAAATCACACATGAGGACACTTTCAAATGAAAATGTCCAACTATTGATTGGGCTCAGTACAAACATTTTTAGTGTGGTAGATGATAAACTTCGTATTACATAAGGTTAGAAATGTTACATGGTATGTCTTGAAGTTCTAAATGCACATTCTTTTAGGAAGTTTAAAAGATGTGGACATCCTCTTCTTTTATGAATTTCCAGCAGGCTGTAAGCTGCAGAGTGTAAAGCTGCCTCCAGAGACAATGCAGGTGTCATGCAATGCCTCAGCATTTTCAATCAGACATGTCAGTAAGTTACAGACTTTGACTATCTAGTGCAAGTGCACCTCAACAAACACAGACGTCAGGGCATATTCACAAATGAGCAGAAGTCCCCAGGTGATTCTAATCCCGTGAGAGTAGCGCCTGAGACTGTGTAAACCCTCAAGGAATATTTTTGATCTCTTATAATTGACCGAGTACTGAGACAGGTAAAAAAGGGTAATTAAAATAGAATGTGAGTAGTTCCAGCTCTGGCCCTACATGTGAGGCCAAACACTTCCTGGTTTTAAACAGGGAGTCCCTGAGGAGACGGAGGTCTACGTATTCACCATCCTCCACAGTGATCTGTCTGCAAGGAGACAAGACAATTCCATTACCCAGTGTTGCAGCACATGTCCCCTGACTGTGTGTATGTGTGTGTGTGTGTGTGTGCGGCTTCACACAGAAAAAGCTACCCAGGGAAAGGAAATAGATACCAATTGGTGTGTATCTTGTGAGTGGGTGTGTGACTGTGTGTGACTGTGTGTGTGTGTGTGTGTGTGTGTGTGTGTGTGTGTGTGTGTGTGTGTGTGTGGAAACAAGTTGCCTGAGGATAAGAGATGTGCATCAATCTAACAAGAGAACTCACTCCTCCTTCAACTCATCCTCAGTGAGGCTCAAGGCGACCAATCAGAGTTTGTTTGTGTGTGAGTGTGAGTGTGTGTCAGTGTGAGAGCGTGTGTATGTGTGTGTGCGCGCTCATGGTATTTAATAGGCTACATTTGGGAGTAAACATTTGATTTAACCAACGGAGCAGGAATAGATTATCTAAATGTGAACTTAATTAGTGTTCCCAATTTAATTTCACTTAAATGATATCAGTGGTTTGAGAAAGGGGTCCGGGTAACTCATATATTAGTTACAACTAAGACACAAGCTCAAGAGAGAGGACATATCACTGAAGTCTCTTTGAGTGTGAGCTATGATGGTTGCCTTCCCATTACAAATTATTTAGAGACTACTACTGATCCAAAGACTGCTATTAGTACAAATACAGATATTTTACTAACCATCATTTGAAAAAAGGACAGTTATTTTCTCTATTTTTCCCCTAGTACCTTTTTCTTTTCTCTATAGAAAAACAAAATAGTCCTCTTCATTTTATCTATTTCTGGAGGAAGTCCTTAAAAAGGTGTCTTGGATTCCATACCACTCCTGCATATATTTCATTTATTTATTTATGCAATAAGACTTACAGCGGTACTCACACGGCAGAAGTTTTACTGAAGACTACAGAGAAAAGGAAACCGACTGAAAAATATCTGGCTGTAGTTATTGAAGCCACAGTGAATATGACTTCTTCTTACAGGTACAGTCACACAGGTTAACATTAAAACAGATATATTTTTTAAAGTTTGAACACGTGAACAGTTTACAGACACAAGCTGGTTGTGTTTGTTCAAGCATTAAAATGCATTTCATTTATAAATGTGATATTTTTTATTAAATGTGTCATTTTCACACCAACAGTTGACTAAAAACATGAACATTGTGTCATCTCAGTGAAACCAAACCACAGTGCAGTGAATAAATACATTTATCCTGCACTTGGCCTTTTAACAAGCACGCATTATTCTTTATTTAATCAGATTTAGTAATATATCATTTCATCCTTCTTTTGCAATAAATCAATTATCACAGTATTGCTGTATAATGACATTATCTTTATCATGGTCCAAATATTGTGTTGTATCGTAATGTATCGTATTGTTAGTCCCCCTACTCAATTATGTGTGCAAGCTATGATAAAAATGACAAAGATGCAAAATGCATCTGTGTCCAATAAACCAGAAGATGCAACCGATATAATCGACACTTAAACTGAAAACATGTTATGCTAATTTTAGATAAGCTTTCCAAGACTGTGAATGGAAACTTAAAATGCAGCTTTTAGTAAGAAACAGTTCTCAATACTGTTCCCTAAAAATCATATTTTCAAATCAAATTGTAACAAATGTATCAAAATAGACAAATGTATTTCAACTAATGCTTTAAATCAATGAAGTTGAGATGCATGTTTAATTCTAATGCAGATGTTCATGGCAGATATGTTCCCTTCCTTGTTTCTTAGACTGAAAGAGAAAGACGGAACCAAAAGGGCAAAGAAGCCTCTTTCATAGCATTTGTTTCCTTGTTGTTGCCTTCTCCTGTTTTTCAGAGCTAACCACAGACACACAGACATAAACACACGTACACAGATAGACACCTTCAGCCAGATTCATGTTGCGTTACAAGCCGACCCACCCTACTTGGGGTTAAGACTTCTATTATCATTTTGATCCTCATGAAAAAAAAAGCCCAAACCACAACAGAGTTTACACAATGGAGCTGTTCTGATGTGAGAGCGGCTTAGAAGAGATCTGTTTACAAGAATGACTCCATGCCAAACCTAGAATCACATTTCTCCTCTTTCTGTGATGATACATTGTGCAAATTCATCACTACACAGACGGCATTCTCACTCACAATACAAACGTTTACTACATTAAAGATGTTTAAACCTTGTCATTACGGTAATGGGAGTTTTTTGTCAAGAGTATCCTGATAGTTTAATAAACTATCTGTCAGAGATTTGGGGGAAGGAAATGTGTTTCATTTTGGCTCATATCATGGTGTGCTGAGTGACTGGCTCATGGGCGCTGAAGAAAACAAGAAGTAATAAGTGAGAGAGCTATTACATATGCATGGTCGTGTTTGGAGGGCCAAATTTGAAATATCATAACAGTCCCTCAGCAAGACTCATCCTAACATACAATGTTTACCTTTTTTAATGTAGACCTTCATTTCAGTCATTCATTACTCTGATTTTATATCCATGCTAAACATTTTGCTTTCTAAGTTAAAGATGTCAGTTTTTTAAGTGTATGAAATGCATCCCTCACAGTTTAATCGTACTCCTGCTCAGGCAACAGTGGAAAGTTTCCTTTTCTTTTTATAAGATACTCCTTTATTCATCCCGCAAAGTGAAATTCACGATATTCATTATATGTCCTTTTAATCAAATTTGTGTTAGTCTTGTTCATTGCGTTTCTCATAAACCCAAAACAGGCTCAAAAGATAAAACTTTTCCTCTACTATTGCAATGGATATACATTTCATTTTCATAAAATAACTCAAGAGTTTCACTTCCACCAAAAGTCATGAAAATAATCTGTGAGTTACTTGATTCTCTGTCCTGCGGGCTGAATTCATATTAGGCATCCGCAACAGCTGCCATCAAGAGTTAAATGTTTTTTTAAAGCATAAATTGTCAAATGTTTCTTTACTCTGGGTCGTAACAAACTGGTGAAGTTCTGCGTCCTGCAGGCTGACTGTCTGTCAGGTCATAAGGGTGACCTGCTGGATACATGTGCCACTGCGGTTGCTGTTGTTGTGTTAGCTGGAAGGGCGAATAACTGGACGGGTCCAGAACATCATGTGTGGCGCTATAAATTGCCAAGCCGACGGCCGTTGACGACAGCAGTAGATAGAAGAATGGACAAAGCCACAAAAGGGCAGGAGAGCAATATCTTACGTGTTCTGACAGTGAAGTGAACTGATGTTTTATTTCTCCAAAAAGAAGGACATTTGATGATGTCTTGTTGTTGTGATGAGCTTTAACTGTTCAAAGTGTGTCATCTGTCTTTATCAGTGTGGCACTTTCTATATCCCTGCCACTGAACACAAAAGCTGTTTGAAGAAAGTCTTTGAAGATGTCATTGACAATCTTGGTGAGTGCTTGCCGGTCAAATGTGCGTCTCAGAGGATTTAATAGACACTTTTTTTTAACATGCAGGGCAATAACTTTAAACCCACAAGTTTTAAAATACATTCATTCAAAATATATTAATAAATGTGAGTAGTTCTTACCTAATAGGGCTTTGTTTGTTTCCATACTGACAAAGCAAACTTATATGCAACACTTTGAGTAAGACAGATGTGACAGCTGCATTAAACTTTCACACAGAAACACATAAGCGCACACATACCCACAAAAGCACATACAACTACGGTCTCTTGTGCTGACATAACACTGTTCTGGAAAAAAGCTTACAATAGCTCCACAAATTGGTGTGAAGGTGGAACAAGCACACATACACACAGACAGTTTGGAGATAGTTTGATGTCCTGTGTTCTTACAGCAAAATGAACACACAGTTTAAAGGAACCACCACAAACTACCAAGCAAAGCACAGGAACTGAGAAAGTTGGGCTAAGCTACGTGGGGGGTGAGGGGATACGGAAAGTATTTAGAGAGTGTAAAACAGTGATGATTAAGACAAAGAAGTGAAGACGGAGAAAACGACAGGATAAGATAGTTGAGAGATTACAAATTTTGAGCAGAAGAAAGAGAAAATGTGACGGAGACGGTGTAGACAGATGGCACTGGGCTGTTCTCCTGATAACACTTCTATCTGTGTAAAACATAACAAGCCCCTGGTGTAAGTAATAAACACTACATAAAATCAAACTATCATCACGATGCTAGTCAGAACAAGTGTAGCCTGTCATGCTGTCATTATCACTGTATTATGAAAGTTAGCACTGTGAAAATGCAGAAAAACAGAGTGAAAGACAAGGAGGGAAGACAAAGAACAAAAGAGGGATGTTCAGAAATAGCAGGTTACAGTTGGGTAGTGATAAGTGATACAAAGCGAAGCAGTTTGGGAGGGAAAAAAATGACAGAAGAGTGAGAGACAAAAGCTGGTTTGACACATAGATCTCAGAATAGTTCTGCAAAGAAGACCGGGCATGTCACTTTGATTTTTCAAACTGAGACAATATAGGCAGTGCATTCAAACTCTGTTGTGTGATTCTAGAAAGCAAGCCTGCAGTTTAGAAGCAAAAGAGGCATGACAGGCGGGACATGAAACACACATAAAACATGTCAAACATGCACATTGGGTGGTGATATCGCTTTCTAGAAGAATAAGAAGTTGACTCAGTGCTTTTACAACATATTCTGAAAATACAAGCTAAGTTGCTGTGCACTGTATACATCATAATCTCTCTTTCTCTCTCTCAATCTCCTATATTCCTCTTTCCAACCCCAACTCAGTCAAGGCAGATGTCTGTCAAACTTGAGTCTGGTTCTTCTCAAGGTTTCTGCCTGTTAAAAGGATGTTTTTCCTTGCTGCTGTAACTTGCTAAATACTGCAAGGTGCAATGCTCATGGTGGATTAAGCTGCGATAAAACATAGTCATGTCTATAGAGGGGATTGGATCTTATCCTGTCTTGATGTTGGGACTTTGTTAATAATTTAACATAGAGTATGGTCAAGACCTGCTATGTAAAAGCGTCTTAAGACAACGTTTGCTGTGATTTGGCGCTATACATTTAAGATTGATTGATTGATAATCTGACATATGTAGTTGTTCTTCCAGTGAAAGCATCATGTGTGACCTACTGGCAAGACGATGCTACAAGTAACATGTAGCATGTAGCATGCAGCAATATCTTGGCTCTTCTATGACCTAAAAAAGATGTCCCCACAGTCTGTGTTTGTGTATTATAAACAGATCAGCCAGGAGGAATAATAGCAACATTTCCCCCATGAAAGGCTGTGTAAAGGGGGCCGGAGAGACAAAGAGAACGAATATGATAGCACAAGTTTCTCTAGTTTGAAAGGCAGAATTAAAGTCGATGTTTCCCCCGTGTGTGCCTCGTGTCATAAAATCACCAACTGTTATCAAGGTAATTATATTCACAACCAAGCTAAACCACAAAGGTATTGTTTTCACAAACATGTAATTGACCCCAAAAGAACAGTTACACAATGCAACTGTGTTTCTCACTGCTGCTCTTTCTTTCTCATACACACACTCATACTGCTTGAGACCACCAAAGTGTCATTATGATAGAGGAAATTACCACTGCTGGAAAAAAAAACACACACGTGCACTTGCTTGCATACTGACATTTGGTTCTGTTCATCTCTTTCTATGTCTCGCTTACACACAAACACGCACACACACATTGTAGTGTGTTCTTACATTGCATCATTCACCCAAGTGACATAAGCTACGATAACATAAAGCTCTGATTAATGCAGTATTATTTGGGCATTTGGTAATTCATCATTGGCGATATGATTAACCTAACTGTCATCCTCCCATACAGTCTCATTCATCAAACATTTGCATGGAAATGTTACATTTAACATCAACCTGAAATATAATCTCGATGGGTGGTGCCTTTGGCTTCTTTTTTGTTCCTGTTGACAAGTTAATGGGATCATGCAGGTGTGGATTCCTGCGAAACTGATGTATATATATATAACATATCCTGACCAGTCGAAACAATTTTTTGTTTTGTTTTTCTACACCAAGTTTGATGACTTGAATCACTTCTCTGTGTATGAAAGTTTAACTGTAAAATAATTTACATTAGGAACATTTTGACTTAGCAAAGCAACAGAACAAAGTACTTCTCTTTTAATCTCTCTTCCTCCAGTTTAGACCTATGGTAGACCCGAGTAGCTCACATTTTTTCGATTTCAGCAAGTGATTCTACAGCAGTGCATCAGTCTGTATCAGTTTTGGCTCTGTTTTGAAGGGACCTGCCATGACTGATGCCAAAGAGATATCTGATTCACCTGCGAGCCAGCGAGCAGCTGCAGTCTCATTCCTGTAGAGTTTAATTTGAAATGTTGGGCTCCTTGAAATACTGACTGAAAGAAAGAAAGAAAGAAAGAAAGAAAGAAAGAAAGAAAGAAAGAAAGAAAGAAAGAAAGAAAGAAAGAAAGAAAGAAAGAAAAGGTGGAAGGGAAGGAGGAAAGAAAGAAAGAATGAAAGAAAGAAAGAAAGAAAGAAAGAAAGAAAGAAAGAAAGAAAGAAAGAAAGAAAGAAAGAAAGAAAGGTGTGAGGGAGGAAGGAGAGATGGAAGGAAGGGATGAATGAGTGAAGGAAGGTAGGAAGGAAGGGATGAATGAGTGAAGGAAGGGAAGGAAGGAAGGGAAGAAAGGAGGGAGGAATGAAGGAAGGAGAGAAAGAAAGAAAGAAAGAAAGACAGAGAGAAGGAAGGAGGAAAAGGTTAGAGGGAGGAAGGAGGGAAGGAGTGAAGGGAGGAAGTAAGGGATGGAGGAAGGGCGGAAAGACAGAAGGAGGGAGGGAGGGCAGGCAGAAGGATGGAGGGACAGAGGGAGGAAGGAAGGAAGGAAGGAAGGAAGAAAATAAAGAAAAAGAAAAAAAGGAAATAAGGGAATAAGAAAAAAAGAAAGAAAGAAAGAAAGAAAGAAAGAAAGAAAGAAAGAAAGGTGAGAGGGAGGAAGGAAGGAGGGAGCGAAGGAAGGGAAGAAAGAGTGAAGGAAGGGAAGAAAGGAGTGAGGAATTAAGGAAGGAGAGAAATAAAGAAAGACAGAAAGAAGGAAAGGAGGAAAAGGTGAGAGGGAGGAAGGAGGGAAGGAAGGATGGAAGGGAGGAAGAAGTGAAGGGAGGAAGTAAGGGATGGAGGAAGGGCGGAAGGGCGGAAGGGCGGAAGGGCGGAAGGGCGGAAGGACAGAAGGACGGAGGGAGGGCAGGCAGAAGGATGGAGGGACAGAGGGAGGAAGGAAGGGAAGAAAGAGTGAAGGAAGGGAAGAAAGGAGTGAGGAATTAAGGAAGGAGAGAAAGAAAGAAAGACAGAAAGAAGGAAAGGAGGAAAAGGTGAGAGGGAGGAAGGAGGGAAGGAAGGAAGGAAGGGAGGAAGAAGTGAAGGGAGGAAGTAAGGGATGGAGGAAGGGCGGAAGGACAGAAGGACGGAGGGAGGGCAGGCAGAAGGATGGAGGGACAGAGGGAGGAAGGAAGAAAATAAAAAAATGGAAATAAGGGAATAAGAAAGAAAGAAAGAAAGAAAGAAAGAAAGAAAGAAAGAAAGATTTTGAACACTCTTGTAACTACAAGGTTTAATTATTCATGCTACTGTAATAATAAGATAACGATAATGATGGTGTGACATTCACTTGATTTTTAACTAGCTGTGCAACATCAAGTACTGTATTATCATATTAATAAGAGAAAACCTTTCAATAATGAACATGCTATAATTTCACTTCCTAAGTACTAGTGCAAATTTAGTTAAAAGTATGCGGTTCAAAAAGTTAATCCACTAATGAATGAAGATGTTTAACTTTCGCTTAATACAAAATCTAACAAAGGTGTTTTTATTCCAATTATCTGCAGAGGCACTTGTAATTTACAAGTCTTATCCTATCTTAACACTATTAATATTCACAGGCTCAGTGTGTAAAACCATCAGAATAATGGATCTCAAAGGGGGTCACTGCCAACACACGAGACAATATGACAAGCTGTTAAATCTACACTCATTTCACTTTCATATGACCATTAATGTGCACAGCCATGTCTGCAAATTGACCAAGCTTCTTCTTGTCACGTTATTATTTTAGTTTGTAAGCTAACGAAGACTCAAAGACAGTTACTAACATGATCATGACCGATTATTATCATTATCATTTATTTTTTTTACCATCTTTGAATATTTAAACTTATAATGGAATTATAATATCAGAATTGACACATTAATGGCTACTATTTTCACAAAAATAGCCTAGCCAAGTAAGTATAAGAAAAACACAAATATATAACTATGATTAAACAGTGAAATTACGTTTGAAACTTTGCAATTAACCATGAAAATAAACATGAATAGATTTCCTCTTACTGATGTCCATCCTATTTAAATATTAAAGTCCAGAACCTCTCTTCAGTTGTGACACCAGCAATGTGATCAACCTGCTAAGACAATATGTTCATTCAATTGTATCTTTCATTCTGTGTTGATTTAATGTATTAGTCCCCCACTGTGTCCAAAAGTTGAGTCTTTGAAGTCTCCAAATAGTTGATGCAACGCAAGACAACCATGAAAACGGCATAACATGATTTTGAGGACAACATTTCCATGGTCCTAGAAGTAACCACAATTAATTACAACTGCAGGGCAACTTTTGTGTTTTTGTAAGTTGTTTTTGTCTTTCATTTTGCTCATACATACAAGCTAAAATCCATAACATCTCTCATTATTAATAGATTGGTTCCATTCCTTTCGGAGATGTAATTGCATAGTGGTCATTTCTATTCAGCTTTTTCCTCTCAGTCTTTACTGCTGTAATGACCCAGTTTCCCCTTTGGGATAATTAAAGATTCATCATGTCTTATTTGAAGTAATATGCGGCGGGCAATTGTCTGGCTACTTACTGCCAATGTGGAGGTAGATGGTGTCACGTCTCTCTCCGTGCGGGTTCTGAAAGCAGCTGTAGAGTCCATTGTGGCCCAGGTCCACTTCGTTCAGTATCAATCTGGGACCCTCTAGACGGTGCTGTGCCTTCACATCTGTCCCATTCACCTTCCATGACACTGATGCGTCATTGTCCAGGGAGCCGCACTGCATGGTGACATCACCCCCCATTCGCTCATACTGGTTCCTAGCAACTGGAGACAGGCAGAGTCAAAGATTGTGTGTTAGTGATATCAAGGGCTCATAACAAGAAAGATATCTGAGGTTAATTTACTGCTCTCACTGCATTCTGCCTTGTAGCAACAGGAAACATAAAGTTAAAAGCCAAGTCATTATATTCATATTAGTGAATACATCACAAAATATTCTGTGTGGGGGCATTTCTGCATGTTCTTCATTAGTCATGCTGGGTTCTAGTTACACACAGATAGTGGAAAGGGTAAATCAATTTCACATGTTTTCAAATTATCATAGACTAAATGGAAAAATTATATCTTTCTATTTATTCAGAGTTCCATCCAACTGATTACAAATCAATTCTAGCTAATTTATTAATGTCCAGCAATGGTTAGTCACTGATGCGTCATGGCAGGTAGTGATTAAATGGAAAATCACACAAAATGTTCCAATCTTTTTTTCCCTTGTAGGTGAGTAGTTCATTGAGAATGGAAACAATGAAAATTATACTTTAAAGGGTACAGCGTGTATAAAGAGAATATTTAGCGATAACTAGTGGACAGATTCTGGATTGAAATGCACCTGTTCTCATCCCTCACGTTGGTGAGATGGCGGTGGCCTTTGAAGCCAAGAAGCTGCTGTGATGCATATTAAGAATGATTCTCTATTAGTCAAGTTCTACCATCAAAAACTTCTATCTATACAATATATTTAGCACACAACAACCATTCTCTTCTTCTTCTACTTTGTCTTGCAACCGGTGCATTTCGCACGACCACTCACCAAGTACAAAAAATGCGTATGTTACTAGATTGTCTGTTCTGTGCTATGATAGAAACATGACAGTGCAAGATGGAGGCCTCCATGGAAGGGGAACCACTCCTATGTAGCAATAAAGGCTCATTCTAAATGAACAAAAGCAACGTTATTTAATATTCAGGTGATTATACACTAATTTAAACATACTTCAGAATATTATATTCAGTTTCTACCAAGACTGTCCCTCTAAATTCTACACACTGTACCTTTAACACAGTGACCTTGTGCCATGTATCATGCATGTCTAGAGTGGAGGTATGAGAGGAAAACATTTTTACTAAACTGTGTTAAATCTACCTTTGTAATGATGACCTCACTACTGAGGCCAACACTAGCTTTGTCCATTGGATCAGAAAAGTTGTAGAGACTGTAACCCAGGGGGACAGAAGGGATTAAGTAAGCTTAATGGAAGTTTTAGCCAGGGTTAGTACTCTGTTCTGTTTGTAAGTCCCACAGGCCCTGTCATGACCACATGGAGTATAGACCTCAGATTAACACTTAACACTGAGGATCAACAGCACAATAAGGAACAATGATAAATTATTGATTCCCATCTCAGAAAAAAAGTCCTCATCTTGGAAGAAAAGAAACACATTGCCCCCATTGGCCCGGGATCAAATGCTGTCAAGTTCCATGTCTGGATCTGGTGTCTCCCTCTCTGTCTCTCCTTTTGTCTTTGTCCCCTCCCTCCTTTCTTCCTTACTACAAAGCCTCACGTTGCTGTTTTCCACTTGAGCTAGCTTCCTTCTCTTGGTCTCCTTAGACATGCTTTTTAATGCAGCTGATACAGATGTCAACCTAGTGTTTCATGTATATTTCATGTCCCATACCCAAGCCATCTATATTAAATAAGACAAGATTCCTCGCCCCATTAACCTGACAGTTTGTTCTCTCTGTCTCCCTCTCTGTCTGTCGCTCAGCTGCCTCCACCTCCCTAGCCTTTTCTCTCTGCTCTCTGTCTTGTTCATTTTGCCTCTTTCTTATTGCCATCCCACTTTTTACCCCCCTCTGTCCATCCTAGTTATCTCCATGCATCTCCTCCCAATTTCCCTCAGTCCAAATAATGTTGTGCATATGCATGTTGGTGGCAAGAAATGCCAATTTCCTTTGATCTCCTCTGTCAAGTTTATGTGAAGGATGTGACTTTATTTACATAAAGTTATTTCAATCTTAGTGAGAAACCATGCAGTATGACTTTGATGTTAGCTTTGATGATGATGCTGGCGCCCTTGTACTTTGTGTGACAAGTGAGTGTGGAAAAGAAGAGACAAGACGAGGAACTTTTTTCTCTTTGCTTGCTATTATAAGCCAGAGAAAATCCACGCAGTGTCTGAATAAAATCATAATCCAATTGCAGCTATTAAATATCTTCATCAAAGCTAAGCAATACATTATTTAAAACTATTATAACTTCAAAAATGTATCTGCTTTACATGTTTTATAGCTTAAGGATGAGATGGAGCAAATACAGGCCGAGAATAAAATCACAAAGCAATAAAAACAAAATCTCTGCAAAGAGCGAGCTCTGTGGAATTCTTTGCTGAGGTGAACTTTCCATGCTTGTTCTTGTGAATGTCCTTGGGAGTCTCAGCACAGCACTCATTCTTTGACCTCCTCTCTTACCCTCATTGGCGCTCACATCCCATACTTCTTATCCTCTCAGGTTACATCAAACTTTAACCCTCCTCGATCCTTTCCAAAAGCCATAAATCTGTCTCGCCTTTGCTCCTTGTCCTCCTCTCTTTGTGTCCTTTTTGTTTTCCACCTTTTACTTCATGACTTTCTACAGCTACATTAAAGTTGTTCTTCCATCTACTAGTTATGTAAATATACATTTTGAAGATGGCATATGAAAATAGCGAACGGTTGTTTCCATTTTCAAAGATTAGTGAAATAACAAATCTGCAGTATTTTGCAGCGCTTAAGTCACATGCATGCAAAATATTTTAACTCCATTCTCTCGCACACACTATATGCTGAGTGCTCAGCCTGTTATGCCCGTTATGTTAAGTGTTTTTGTTGACTATGTGCCAAATGTTCCTGAAAGGCACTTGGATGTTTACAGCTTTAAACAAAGCAGTTTTGAAGCAACTTCAACTTCTAGTTTCTAAGTTGTTCAAATAATTCAGACATATTTCCTTCTTTTGTCGAGCAACTGTAATGCGAAGATAGATCTGCCCTTGGCAAAAATAAAAGATAAAAAGAACAGAATGAGAAAGAAAACACAAGTTATGGAGTTGCTTCTGAGCTCCTCTGTTGTCTATGTCATGTGTGTGTTTCTAGTTGACTTGCCAGTGTTCATTTAGAAAAAGCAATACACAGTATGTAAATGAATGATCAAAGTTAAAACAATACTGCTGCTTGATGAAGACAATCACATGCAACTGGGACCTCACCACAGGCTACACCCACCATAAGCAAACTTTTCAATAATTATTATCATGCTAACAAGCTGAATAATCTATCTTTATTTATTTCTGAAATTGTATTCCATTAGGAAGCCAAATACCCTGGTTCAATTAACACTTTGCCTTATCTCTACCTAACAAATATAAATTAATATTCATTTCAATTTTAATTTTTCCAAGAAAAGTCATCCATTCATTATGTATAGCACTTCAGGGTCACGAGAGGCCTACACCCTATCCCAGCCTTCATTGGGCAAGAGGCAGGTTACATACTGGGCACACACTCGCTCACACCTACAGGCAATTTGAAGTGACCAATTAACACAACAAGCATGCCAGAAGGAACCCATGCATGCACGGGGAGGACATGCAAATTCTACACAGAAAAGCTCCAGCAGAAGACTCCAACAGCTCTTACCATTGCACCCCCATGAAACCTGAATTCATCACCAATATTAATATTATTTTACATTTTCTGAAAGAAAAATTCCATGGAAGGTCCAGAGAGGATATGTTTGTCTGAAGATACTTTCTGACTTACACTGGCTGGGAAACTGCACAAGCTCATCTTTTTCTAGTGAAGATGCAAACCTTGGACACTGGACTCTTTTACTGTTTGTAAACAATTAGGGGTGCGTGTACATTTTGGCAAGAAGTATGGTGGATTACAATAGTTTGTCAAGCTACGTAAGGGGGTTTTACCACCAAGAATCGTAACTGTTACCCAAACAAAATCAATTTGAGGAAGTGTGACCTTGCCTTTAGTTTTTCATTAAAGACAAATCTAATGTTTTCAATTTGACATCATAATAAGAAATATACTAGGATGCATTGTAAGGACCACCATGTTTTAACAGTTGTTGTAATCACATTAATTTGGCATGTTCGGCTGAAAGTCGCCAGTTAACATGGTCACTTTTTTAAGCGAAACACCATTTGTTCAGAAACTGTTGTGGTCCTGTCAGAATCACAAATTTGAGTTTACGTTAGAGATTCGATTCTGACAACCCACCATGCAACAAACAGATATTTTAATTTGGGTTACAATTGTTAATCAGAGTTTAATGCAAACTAACTTTTGAATGAATGGAGCAAAACGCTGCTTCTATTGCAAAGATGCGCGCACATCTTGGGCCGGCTGTGGCTAGTTGGTAGAGTCGGTCGTCTATCAATCGGAAGGTTGGCGGTTCGATCCCAGCTCCGGCAGTCAAATGCCGAAGTGTCCTTGAGCAAGACACTGAACCCCAAATTGTTCCCGCTGTTGTTCAGCAGTGGGTGAGTGTGAACAAATGATATTAGCTAATACTGATGGTCCCTTACATTAGCAGCCTCTACCATCAGTGAGTGAATGAGTATGAATGGGTGAATGCAACAAGTAGTGTGTAAAAGCGCTTTGAGTGGTCAGAAAGACTAGAAAAGTGCTATATAAGTACAAGTCCATTTACCATTTACATCTTTTGATGATGTAGGCTCTTAACGGGTCTACATGTCACAAATACTGACAGATGTTTCCAAAAAAGCGGAAGTGATTTCCAAAAAGCAGCTGTAATTTGTTGACTTAGCATTATTGCTTAAAAAAACAATAGCACAACAACATCTGTGTATTGTTTACACCATTTGTTGGCTGTAATGCTTTATCGCAAAGAGGAATAAGCATAATCATTGTCTGCACCTGAAACACGTCTGATGCATTGTTAGTTTTGATCTTTTCAAAGGACTTGTTGTAATTAAGAAACAAACTCAGAAGCTGTGGTTTAAATGTATTGAGTTTAGGAATAGAGAATCTTAATGAACCAAAATCCAGACACCTAAAATGTCAGTGTTTCAATTAAGATGCAGAGATGTGTGTCAAGTGCCACTGCACATTCAGGCTCTTTCGTGACCGCTGCAGTAATCATTTTCTGTTACCTCTTGTTATTCTCACTGTCTGTGTTTTCCTTATCTCCTCCTCACTCTGTATATCTCTCTGCTCACCTTTACCACCACCCTCTCCATCAATTCTCCCCCTCTCACCTTGAAACTACTCGCTCCTACTCTCTCTGAATTCCACTGAAGCTATAGCATTCATCACTGATATCACACTGATCATAAGTATTCTGCACACATGACACACATGCATAATACACCGTAAAGCAGCAGCAGGGAACCCAAACAGACACTCTTATGAGTACACTCATGTACTCACTTACACATGCTCCCACACCACTCTGCATAATGTCCTCATGCCTCATCACCATACAGACAAGCAGGCCTAATAACCATAATGACATTCAGCTCAAGTGCTATTGATCTCTTGGTAATACACAGTGTTCTAACACTACTTACAACTCCCAGTTATTCCTGACCAAGTAAGAATGAAAATCATCATATCCTTCACAAAGCGCTCACTTTAACATTTATGCTTATTTTTCCACACATTTGTGTTCATGAAAGCTAAAAGAGCTCCTGATAAATAAACAGTATAACCCTCAGGGAGGCCAATCAGAACACAATTTTGAGTTGGATACTAATGACAAATTTAGTATTTTACTACTTAATACTCAATCAATACTTGAAAGTGAAACAACATGGCCATTAGCTTTGGCTCTGTACAGCAGAATGGTAACCCTTCTCTTCACCAGTACAAGGTGTGGATCATAGACTGTGTAAGAAATGGACGTAGCATCCATGGCGTCACCCATGTTTTTCTGAAGCCCTGTTTTGAAGCCTATCATCGACGGCGGGTGCCATATTGGAAATGCTGAACGCAACCAAACATCTGTCAAGCTAGTGTGAGGTAAAGAGACCGGCCTTTAGCCTCTTTGCTAACACCTACAGGTTGCCCACCTGTCAGTCAAGTCAGGCTTGCCCTTATTTGGGCAAAACTCCTAAGTTTGATATATTAAAAAATAATGAGTTATAAAAAAACTCAACCCCTGTTCAGTGTGTGCCGATAGAAGAATTAGCTATTCAGACCTAAACAGTTTTTTAACCAGGCTGTCAACATATTAATCATTGCTGCAAATATAGTCTTTATGGAATGGGTCAAATGTGGTTTCCCATGTGCCAGCAGACAGCCTCAAGTGGACGCTCGCAGTTTTTAACACTACCAACTGCCTTTCATATTCTAAAACTGGAGGTTGCTGCTTGGCGTTGAGGTATTCTTAACAGAAGATGACTAGCCGTTGTTGTCGGTTGTGGACATGTTGAGGAAGTTCTCTCTAGATCAAAGCCAAGGCTCATGCTGTAAAAAAGATGTCGCCTTCCTTGCAGACTAGCTCCAAGTGGAGATGTAGATAATATCTAATTCCCTCAGTCTGACACATAAATCTCTTAGTACCAAATGTTGGAAAATTAAAGAAAGTTCCCTGAAATACTCTGCAAAGTGCTGAGGGCATTGTAGTCCTTATGAGACACAGAGATAAATTCCCAAAGCAGAACCATTTAGAGAAAACATAATGTCATGCTGTAAGGTCAGTTGGGCTTAGACCCGGGACATAACAAGCACACATCTCTGTCCAGAGGCTATTTAAAGAATCATATGCACAAGATCCCCCAGGCGATGAACTGCATAAACAGTATGAACAGTATGGTTCCACAGGATGTTTACTAAACTGACATGAGTGATAAGCAACACACACAAAAATTAACAAGTCAAGGGTTACTAAAGTGCACTTTTGTGAAACAATGCACAAACTAACAAATTAAAAACATATGGAGATACATATTTATTATTAATGCATGACGCATTAATACATGTAATATACAATGCATGAAACCATTAAAAAATGCAGAATGATAAAAACAGAGGTAAAGAAACAAGCATAGAAAAGACAAAGAACATACAAGTTTAGACTGATGGTTAATAATAGAATGACTGAAAAGTGGTTCCCTCTACTGAAGACTATGATAATTAGTGTTGTGTTATATGAATTCATGTCTTCAAATTAACTACATACAAATCCACTACATTGGGCAGTTGATTTGTATGATAACACAACCCATGTGTACCTTGTCAAAATACATTGTGTTAGATGATGAAGGGGAAGCTAGAGCTCCAACTCTTCAGCTATTACTGTGTTCCAGATATTGTTCAGCATTTGATGCTTAAAATCATGTTACCCTGAGATACAACCATATCAAAATTCACAATATACCAGTGTACTGTGCAGAAACAAGTCGACTTGCACATCACAAACCAGATTAGTTGTCCAATGCACTGCAGGCAGCCAAATACATACAGTATGTGTTGCATCTGAGAGTAGTGTAAAATCAAGTAGGCTTCCTGATGGCGAGGTAAAGTGTTGAAAAGGTTCAGACAATAGCCTACACCAAACACCAATGTTGGTGTTTGGGTCAGAGTTTCTTAAAAGATTGACTAAATTGCATGGAAGAGTTGACACCCACTCCAGTTCTCCAGCTGGTTTCTGAAAGTGGCAGAGTCAACAGGCAGCCCCTGCTGGTAATAAATTTACGATCGACAAGTCCTTCATGGAACCTCACTTCTAAAAAAGAACCAGTGCTTACTATTTAAGTGACTTTTGCTGACAATATGAGAGAAAAACACTTTATGAATCCCTATGGAGAAATTAAATTGCATCACTCTGTTGTGTTTTTGATCATGCCACACACACACAGTTTGAGAGTCTATGGACATGCACTAATGGATAGATGTCCGAGTGAGGAGGCTGCCAGCCGAGCAGTTGGGGTTCCTAGGCAAATTAACTAACACCTCTCTAGCTACCAGTCCAATTCCCAAACTTGGTTCATACTGGGACTTGAACTGGTGACCCTCCGGTTCCCAAGCTAAGTCCCTATGGACTGAGCCACTGCTTCCCCAAATAATCTCCATCCTTCATTTTTGTAAGATTTAAGGTATATGAAACTCACAGTTATCTGTTCTGTCTGCAGAGAGCTCAGATTGATTTCTATTCTGGGTTTGTGGAAAAGCTGCAGAGTAAAACCGGAGACTTCAGTCCTGGCAGAACTCAGTCTCCCACACTTCAACAGATATTACTCAGACTAAGACATGTATAAACTGATAGGCATCATACTACACAATCCATAAAGCACAGACACATATGAGCCTTTCTTGACAGGGATAGAATACTGATGAGTTCTGATTGTGTTAGACGAGCCACTGTGTGCATGTATGCTTTCTATTTTTAGAATATCTGCAAATGTGCACTAGTGCGATTCCATTATCTGTGGTTTCTGAAGCATGTACTTGTATGCTCGTGTTTTTAAGTGTGTATTTCTATCAGTAACCACTGCTGAGTCGCAATCTTTGCTCAATAGCTGAATGAAATTCTTCAGTGCTGGTTTTCTGATGTACCATCTCAAAGTGTTCTTTCAAAGTTCATGTGTGTATGTTTGTCTAACACAATATGCAAAGGCTCAATGTGTTTCATAGACAGTCTTCTGGATTCATTGTCATGTATGTGTCAGACTGTGTCACCTTCCAGCCGTGCTGTAATTCAGTAGCACATTTATCAGTAAATCTCATTTGTATGCCTGAGGGGAGCCGAGCCTTTTAAAAGTCCAACAGTAAAATATCCGATTTGCTGACACACAGATAGAGCCTGTGAGAATTATCATTTTAAGTTTAGAGGATCACATTTTTTCACTCAGCGGTCGCTCAAGCTGATGTTGCCTGGGCAACATATACTGATAGACAGGAATAAAATGAACATGGCTGTACATTCGGGGATTGGTAGAGCACGGGTTAACAAATCTCTGGGATTGGTTACTATTTTTTAACCTTAATTAAAAAATGGAAATGGAAGCTTGAATGTTATTGAGTCCTTGACTGACAAAACATTTGAATCAAATACACGCTGAACATTTCACTCAACCTCTTTGCTGAACCATTGCTTTTTAATTATTAGAGATCTGACTCAATGTCATTTTACAGGTTACTATCCAATGTTAATCAATTAACCATTACATTTAATTTCATAGCTTGATGTTATCGTTGTTATATTCTGAAATACTTGACACATGCATGAGAGTCCTGGATAATACATCTGCATCGATTCGACACAGTGGGCTACACCGTAGGTCTGTGAAGCCCTTTTCCGACGCAGAAGCCTACGCGTGTATCCTGACATGCACCTCCTCCAAAATGTAACTACACTCCAAAACCATGCAGACTGCAAGCACTGTGATTCACACATTAATTTTCCTCTATCGTGTCCTCTCTGTTCTACCATGAAATCATTGCTATATGATAAACAGCAACATATATAAGCTCTAAATTAACATACTACGTTCTGAATGACTGTGAAAAAGCAAGAAGAGAACATAGTGGGGCCAGTAACAGGCAACCTGACTGTAGGCATATCGACTCACAAGTATGTAGTATTCTTGTCCAGGTTGGCCACTACAGCGTAAAGTCAACACAGAAGTATAAACCAGGCTAAAGGGGGTAGCTTTTCCAAAACCGACCAATGGGAACAAACATCACTTGTTTTGTTTTTTCTCAACCCAAACTTTTAAAAACACAAATCATCAATTCCCTACATCAGTATTGACTGAGAAACACAACCACATCAAGCAAAAAATACATAATTAACTTGTATGATAAGGAGGATGGGTTAATCATTTAAATGATGAAATATTTACTAGTCCTACAGCTAGGTTAAAGGTCAGTTGAATCCTGAATATCTTTATGAAGTTAGCATGGCAGGACTAAGCAGAAGAAACAAATCATTTATGGGATCACACATGGATTATTCACATGATTGGACTGTTGCTCTGAGCCTCAGATCCTCCACCTCCCCTCCAGCTTTGGCCTTCACTTGTTTTTCATACCCGTGTTAGCACAGACACGCAGTTATTGGTATCATGTCCACAATAAAAGCATATCATTTCTAAGCAAAAGCCATACATATTTATTATTCTAGTACAACGAAGGTTCAGTAGCTCACAAGCTCAAACTGTTGGGTTTTTTTCAATTTGAATAGCAAAGCTGGGAGCTGAATGATAGAAGAACACGGGCAAAGGCGGAAGGTTAGGCTTTAATGATGTAGTTAAAAATGTTGACCAGACAGAGGCACAGGAGCAGAGTAATGTGTTGCTTTCCTTACTTTTTTAAATCACTGTGTTTTATGTATTGCATTTACTTATTATGGAAAAGTGGTCCGGCTCTCTGAAACTGCCCGGATTGCTCTCTGTTTTCTGACATTTTAGCAGCTCGACGATGAATCAGTTTAATAAAGTATAACTGAGAGATTAATGAAAATAATCACTGCTTGGAGCCCTAATAATGAATGCTCACAGTAGTATCTAACATTTTTATGCACAGAACAGTGGAGGCTGAAATGCCTGCATATATTAGAGTCGGTGGATGATAATTCACGCAGGTACTTTTATCCCCCTCCCTCGCCTCCCCCTCTTTTATAATATATTTATTTTAACAGCCAGATAGATTTCTTGCCTCAGTCAGCATTTGGCAGAGGTGGTTAAGCTGGTTCCTCAGATGTTTCTGTGAGGTACCACACCGCAAAAAGCTAAATCCTCCTTCTGATTTATAAGACAGAGATCCGATTAACTGCAGTATGACATAATAAGCAATGCAATAAACTGCTGCTGTTGTTTATCCGGCTGAACCCACGTTAACACACTGGTACAGTTTCTCCCCAGATCTGGGACCACATACAGTATATGCTCACATCAGACTCATAGAGGCCACACAGGCGCCAAAAAACAAACTTGGATAGAAGTATGCACGAACATACACACTTCTGCACCCACCCACACACGCTCTCACACATACACTTCCTCTGCAAACATCTTGGAATTAAGTTATCACTTTATCCTCTCCTGTCTCTCTTTCCCACAGAGAGATTAACATTCACTCTCTCTCTCTCTCTCTGCATTTCCCCCTCCTTTCATGTGAGCACTGAGGCAGCTGCAGCTGTGTCAGTGTTTGTATGTGCATGTGCTTATGTGTGTGTGTGTGTGTGTGTGTGTGTGTGTGTGTGTGTGTGTGTGTGTGTGTGTGTGTGTGTGTGTGTGTGTGTGTGTGTGTGTGTGTGTGTGTGTGTGTGTGTGTTTTCTGTGCATGTGTGTGCATGAGTCAGGGCACCAATGCTCAAATAAATCAACTTCCTGTTTCCTGCCATCTTATCTCAGCCCCAAAGCACATGTAGATGTACAGTGTTGCGTGTTGGTGTGTGTCAATGTGTTTGTGTGCGTGTGTGTGAATGATTTTGTGTGTCAGTCTGATCATTTCCCTCATCATCTGGCTTGCGGGAGCCACCGGAGAACACTGAGAGATTTGCAGGCAACGGGGTTAATTGATACTTCACTTTTTAGATGTCTGTGTTCCGGAAGGAACATGGAAGCAAGACAGATAAGAGGGAGTGTAAAAAAAAAAAGGGAGAAGAAGTGGAGAAAAAGAGCGATGGAGTGAAATGATGAAGAGAAAGGAACAGATAGGGATAGGGGGACAACGCAGACTGGAGGAAGAATTGTTGCAGGAGAGTAGGGCAGTTAATATTTTACAAGGCTGGATTAGAGAGGTCATGAAATGAGGAATGGGAGAAGGATTCCTGAGAGTCAGCTACGGGGAGAAGGGGTGAAAAGGAGTGGGACAGCTGGATAACACTGCTTTGATCAGAAACATCTGTAGGTTTTTGTGGCAGAGAGAAAAACAGTGAGTGGTGGGAGAGAAATGAATGCATCCTCCGTAATCTGTTTGTCTGGACAGGTTTCAGCCTGACTTGTTATCTACGCCTGATTCTTTTGTCTTTGTCTCAGCAGCTCACAATCATTCTTTAAAGAAGAACCTTTTTGTTTCTACATGTATTCATTTAACATTCATTTAAGTTTTTCTTTAATGGAATACATTTATTTGAAAAGATTTTCACTAAAATCTGAAAACTGGACTTGCAATATTTTTTTTTTCCTATCGCAAGAGGACGTGATGATGATAGCTAATATCAGGGCCCCCCCAAACTTTTCAGCCCACGACCACACTAAAGTATAGGTACAAAAGAATGTTCTTCAAAGTGATTAAATGTTGCTTCATACTTCACTTGACTGGTCTGCAGAAGATTAGCCTAGCTACATATAAATGTGGCTGTGTTTCCTGTGTTGTTATGAATTAACTGATGGTTTTGTTAATTAATGGTTAACTAATCCTAATCGTAACCTTATGAGTCATCCGGAAAATAAGAAATGCAGAAAACTAATTACTTGCAAGGGTTTATTTCAAACTGAATAATTATTTTTGTAGATATTTTCACAATAATGGGAAAAATATGCAATTTTAGATTACTTAAAAAAATAAACATTCTGGAGACGCCTTGCGACCCCCCTTGCGTAGATTGCATGACAGTATCAGATATCAAAATATCCATATTGTTCAGTCTACCAATTAGGCATGCTAATGGAAATCAACAATTTCGCCAATGGTGACCAATATGATGCTAACGGACAATAATGTTTTTGTCTTGTGTCAACAAGCAGAAGTAAAATGTGATGGAACTGTTTTCTGCACATTGATTTGATATGACATGTGTGAAGTGCTTTTCTCTGTCGTTGCTCTTGTAATGCAGGAATAATTACAGTTGTCAGGGGGTTGTCAGGGGTTTAGTCCAATCAGAGTTGAGTATTCAACAAAGCCAGGTGATGAGTAACAAGGACATGAAGTAAGTAATGCTAAAGTGCTTTGAGTGGTCAGAAGAACAGAGAAAGCACTATATAAAGACAGACAGCTCATTTACCATTTTCCAAGTTACCATGTGTATTGCTGCTGACCTTTTCCAATATTACACAGCAGGTTTTTCAGATTGATTTCCCACCCAGGCAGCAGTATTTCTCTATATTTCTTACATTATGGTGTGAGCAAAATACTTGCAAGACTTGAGTCATGCCTGACAAGAGTAATCCATCATGGTGAGAATCACATTCCCATTGTTTTTATCTCATTAGCAAAACAGCAAACTTAACATCTAATTTACATTTTGATGAGCCATCATGACATCTGTGATGTTGTGTCTAAACAGGCTGACTGTTTCAAATCACAGCAGACTGTAATTGTTTGGTTTTGGAAGTGACATAAGAGCCATTGTTTGTTCTGTATTCATATATAATTGAACATAACAACCAATAATTATGTACAGCTTCAAGAGTAAAATATATGTTAATATCATCTTGACAGATGTGGAAACATACCCAGTTAAAGATAAAAATATGATATGAAGTGCACTATTCATAGTAGCATGGTAACCCGTAAGACAGCGGATGAGATTGTTCTTATCTGCTTTAATAATGAGCAGTGCATCTAATAAATACTGTTTCTGACTCCACATGGCAAGACTGTATAATGAAGATAATCACATATAAGCCTGCAGAAACCTCCCTGGCAGTCCTAATCTTATTGCTTAATAACACTGCTAACATCACCCTAAGCCTTCCCAGAGAACCAAACTCTGAAGGTCAGTGCTAATACCAGGCCCCTCATTTTGGTAAACCAACTGGGAGAATACAGAGGGAGATGAGACTGTGAAATTCAAAAGACAAAAAGGAGTAAAAAGCTGGGGAGGGAGAAATGGGTTTTGAAAAGGGGGGAATAGAGAGAGACAGAGGAAAGAAATAACAAAGAAGCAAAGATGGGCAAAAGGAAAGTGTAAAAGGCATGTAAAAAGGGTCATAGAAGAAGTTAACAAGGGGAACAGACATGAAAGATAGTGCGGGCAAAACAGGCAATAGAGGGGGGATGGGTTTTAGAGGGTGAGATGAAGAGGGGAGGGAAATGGCCACCTTAATTAATGGACTGTAATATACGACAATATTCCTGGGTTCCAAGATAATATCAGCAAAAATTACAGCCTTCATCACGGGCGCACTGTGCAAATATACCATGACCTTGAAAGAGGCTGTGAAGTGACAAGCAAATTTGAGAAACTTGACAGCGACTAAACGTGTCTTGCCTGCGATAAAAAGTTATGATAGCTCCAATTATGAAAGAGGTTGATGAAAAAGCCCACCATTACTGCGGTGAAAAATCCAGGCCAGCTAAATGTGATATTTTAGGGCTGTCATTTGTCTTGCCAAGTTGGATTTAAACATTAATAACACGCTTTTCTATTTATTTTCTTTTAGACTAAAGTAGGTTATTATAAAAGAGTCCATGATGTTTAATATAGAGGAAGCATTACTTCTTTAAGTCTATAGACAATTATGTATCCATTTACTTAAATGTGAAAAGTTTGTCCTTGTTTTATCATAAAACAGGTAGCTTTAATTAATTTTGCATTGTCAGTTTCAATTAAATGTGTGGCCTTGTCTGTTTAAATTCTAAATCGTTTAAATACGCAGCCTAACCCTAACAATTAGCTATACCAACATACTAATCCCTCATCATAGTGTAGCAAATTTTGGATGTAGGTTTTGAGATGATGAATGGGTGTCTTAGTGTTTCTTGTTGACATCAACATTCCAGGTCTGTGACTCTTGACACACCACCAGGTATTTATTAGATACCTATGATCTGCTCAGAGTCAGCTCCAGATTTTAAATATATTCATACCTCACAGAGAACAGAATTGAATATTTCTTTATTCTTAAAATACAAATTTTCTTTAGTTTTATTTTTTCTTATTTCTAGGAAGCTATTTAACATTTAGAATTAATTAAGAATTCTAAATTAGTATTACAATGGGTGAAATGCCTGGAAGCATAAAGACATAAGCATTTTCTGTGTATATTATATGGCACATCTTTGCATATGGGAAGCACTTAAGTTATTTCTGCCCTACTGCTGAACTCCAGTGAGCAGTAGCTGCCATAAGCCATCAATCACCAACACTGGGAGCAGTAATCAGCTGGCTTTGCCAAGCTGTTGCTGCTGCTGCAGCTAAATGGAGCACAGGCACAACTCCACTGCACAACAGTGTAGCTTCCAGCTTTATTTTCATTGGTATTTGAGTCAGCGTTCAAAGGGCCACCATTCCAAGTGGGACTTTAGGCTATTTCCTTGTCGCTGCAGAGGTTCAGAAGAATTCTAGAATGATTTTTCCATGGCTTCTTGCTTTCATTGTAGGCTGTGTGACTGTTTTCCAAGTACTGGTAGGTAGCGAGGGACCTGCACATGAGTAGCTCTGAAGCTGCAATCAATCATGTGTGACTGTGGAAATGTAACCGCCACACACAGACAGTACATGAAGTGCATGCACACACACACATACACGCACACACAAAGGCAACATACACACACCACTCCATCTTTAGATGTGTGAATGTCCACCTGCTTTCCTTGTCTTGATCTAACATAAGTGCACTTAGACACACAGCAAGCAAGGTATGATAGGAAAAGAATTGCTGCAGCGGCTGCAAGGTTCAGCGGCTGCAAACACACTGTTGTATCCGTAATCCAAGCAGCTGAGAAGGCACAGATTACTACACCATCTCCTGAGCATCAGCTGGTATGAAGGACAGGGGAAAAAAATAGGTGTTAGACAAATAACTATAGAGGAGCCCAGCAGTGCACGCAAAGAGATTTATTTGAACTGAAGTGGGGCCCGTAGGGTTGTTGTTTTGTCCTTGATACTAAAGTTTACTTACTGTTTCATGCTTGTCATCTGTTAGAAGAAGACTTATCAAACTGAGCTTGACAGCTGCTACATTAGAAAACAGTATCAGCGAGAAGCCTGATTCTCTCTGAAAACTCAGCCTCCGTTTTCAGTAGCCCTCCTGCATACTTCAAAGAAAGGCTTGATACAGAGTTAAGAGTTCTCTTTTAACTGTAATTAGACGCTCAAAGAAATGTAGGTTAATTAATGCAGCAGTTTATAATGATGATTAAAAATAATGACTATAACTATTGCAATCATAGAGCGAGACCCCTAAACAATACAAAAGAGCATTTTGTTTGTCTAATTAGAACACTTATGAAAATCAGAACACAGTTTGATAGAATGACTGTTAAACCATGGTTGAGCACGTGTGTGTGTGTCTTTATGTGTCTGTGTGTGTGTGTGTGTGTGTGTGTGTGTGTGTGTGTGTGTGTGTGTGTGTGTGTGTGTGTGTATGTGTGTATTTGAACAAGGATCCCACTGACAGAAAAGAAAGCAACACTGAGCTGTAACCAAACACAGCCCACATGCAAAGTATAGAGACAGAGACATCACTATGAAAACTTTATGGTTCTGTGTGTGCAGTGTGTCTACGTGTGTTTTAATTTATGCTGTAAGTTTCAACACTCTTCTATATTGTGTTTGCATTTATGTAAAAAGAGTGTGTTTTTTTTTCTATGCACACAAATATGCACATGTAGAAATGTGCAACGACGTCCTTCTGACCGAAAGGGCATGCACGACTGAATACAGAACAGCATTAATAGTGATGCATGCAGAGCACACTCAGCAGAGGTTTTCGGTAAAAGACCAGTTCTCTGCTTTTACCGTATTCCTGGTGGGCTTGGATCAATGCAACTAATTTTCTTATTGGACATGGAAAGAAAAGTCCTTCGATCCAAGAGAAAAGATGAAGTTTGTGTTCATTTGCTGTTTGATGGGAAACATTTGCAATTCATTCTCTTTGTCAAGGTATATAAGAATGGATCAGAATATCTTATCTAAAGCACTAAATGTAAATTGTACAGAACTTATCCAGCAGGGTTGGTGAAACAACAGAGAACAGATGGTCAATAACAAGCGGAAAGAACTGGCCAGGCCAGACACAGCCAGAATCAATAAACTTCTTCCTAATGTACCAAAGTCAGTTGTTTCTTCTTTCTTTCTGAATTCCTTTTTTTTCTCTGAGGCAGGTGGTCCAATACTGAATGTCACAGCCGCTGGAGGTCTGTGCTACTACTTTGTGAGGGTTTTTTTGGCTGTGATATGTGGGAGTTAAAAGAGCATGGACACATTAGCACCACCATCATTACTGTCATCGTTGTAATTACTGGCTTAGGAGAGCAATATATACATGTTAAAATATCTCTTTCTAAAATTAATCTTTATTTCTATGCCTGTTTTCTCTTTCAGTGATACTCCAAGCGTATACACACACATTAACACAATTGTAGCCACAGACAGGTCAGCCTTTTTGCAGCAGATTAAAACCACAAGAATGTAGAATGTCAAAGCTGAAACAACAGGACAACCAAATGGGAGAATTTAAGAGGCTTTGTTGGTGCTTAGAAGGAATGTCAAAACACATGTTAAAAATGAGTGTGTAAAGAGAGGGCTTTTTGAGTGAGGGAGAGAGAGAAAGACAGAGAGAAAAAGAAGATGGAGTACGTTTAAAAAATATGGAAATGACCAAGGACAGAAGTAAGAGTGAAGTGCTCATATTATTATTAAACTGCTTTATAAATATATAAATATCTTAGTAGGCATTTCTTTATGCTGTAACATACACATGCACACCATATATAAAAACCTGCCTTATATAAACATTAACATTTGGTCAAACACAGACAGTATAAATAATGGACATGGTCACCATGGCATCACCCAATGGTTTCTCAGCTGCATATATGAAACCTCAAGTTTGACATTTGGATTCTGCTATGTTGATTTCCTGGAGTCACCGGTAACCATAACATTAAAAAATGACCTTTAGTAACTACATTCTGCCGCCATGTCGCCAAATCAGCAACAACTCTGACACATGTACACTGGTCAACAAACATAACAATGCATGATAAACATGATAAACTAGGCGGGCTAACACGCCAGGTTCATGCAGTATACCTACAACTTTGTATAAAGATAGCAATACAGTAATACCGTGACTTCATTCAATCAAGAAGCTTGAGCCCAGGCAGCAACACTGTGCCATAATAAACACAGAAAGTCAAACTCCTATCCAATATTTGAATCCCACCAATCAAGAAAAAATCAAAAACAACACAAATACAGCCAAAAGGTCGACTTCACTGACTGAAACAGCTGTGTTGATGTTTTAGGAGACAACTATCAGGATCCACCTGTCACTAAAAGCAACCACGCCTTAAAACTGCAAAGCTTAAAATAATCAAACAGTTAAGTCAAACAACATGAATCCATGTAAAGTTGTCCAAAAAGAGAAAAAAGCTATTAAGACAAGTTGTTTTTTTTGGTTGTGAACATGTTCATTTCTGTTGTAAATTACTGGATTTCAAATTTTGGGATTTTATTGAGTCTAATGAGAAATTTGACTTTTGAGCCAGCCTCAGGCAGACCCTCAAAGAACTGCAGAGTTTTGCACTCTCCACATCTGCTAATTTCTCAAAACTCAAGATTTCTACTTGAGGAATCCTGACAGTCCATCCCCCGCTCCCAACTCATTACAAATGCCTGCTTGGTCAGTAGCCCAACACTTCAAGCTATAACTGGATAGGTACCCATCTATAGCTCAATTATTGAATGTTCTCCTCCTGCATGAGGTTTTGATGTGTCTTTGAAGTTAGGGGGTGTGTTTACATAGCTAGTAAGTCTGTCTTGGGCTAGGTTGGTGAAACAAAAGGGTCAAAAAACATTTGACTTAGACCAAGTAGACCAAGATTTTGTTCCTGTGAGAAACCACTAGTAAATGATGGATTTTTTTAAAGAAGGGTACATCTGTTCAATTTATGATAGCTATGATATTGCTGGAGTAACATTCTTATACATAAGTACAAATGTAAAACAAAATGATCAATAAGTTTTGATGCCTAAAACTAACCCAACTGCAACTTTCTAAACTACATCATTGTGCCATGGCATGGAGACGATCAGCACTACTGAGGTGTTATTGAAGCCTAGGAAGCTTTGATTGGATCTGGTCTCTCATCTCATCACCTTTAATAGCTTGCCAATCAAGTACAATAATATCGTAGTCAGCAAAACATTTGGTAATTGTTTGGCGCTGTGGGCAGGTGCTAGAAAGGATCTCCATAAAGCTTGTCAGCAGATGAAAGCACAAAGTGCTTTAAAATCTCCTGGTAGGTGGCTGCGTTGACTTTGTACTTGATAAAACACAGTGGACCAGCACCAGCAGGTGACCATGGCACCCTAAATTGGACCAGCACCAGCAGATGACATGACTTCACACTGAACTTCAAACACCTTTGATTCTGTGCCTCTCCACTCATCCTCCAGACTCTAGAAGCTTGTTTTTTAAATGAAATGCACTAGCTTTCATCTAAAAAGAGGACTTCAGACCACAGAACTAAGGTGTAGCACTTTTTTTTCTTAGCCAAGGTAAGACGTCTCTACTCCAGGAAGGGCTCTGGTCGTAAACCCTTTTCCTAAAGACTTACAATTTCTCACAGTTTTCAATTTTTTGTGATGCACCTGTAAGCACAAGATCTCGCAGCACAGAGGGTTAGTCAGTGGCGTTTCAGCTCCAGTAATAACCCTGTCTAAAGTCTAGCTATAATGACATCCAGATATGTTTGCTCTTCGTTTTACAAGGCTCATTGCAGCTCCAAACAGGGTATCGGCAAATGAAGTCTGCATCTCCAGGTGGTTGTGTGTGTGTGTGTAAGTGTATGTGTGTATGTATGTGTATGTGTGTGTGTTTTTGAAAAGTGTATTTTTGTAACTGCACAAAGACCACTTGTGTTCCTTTGTAAGTGTGTTTGGTGGTGTGTACGGGCTTACAGGCTGTGTATAAAACGATGGGTTTCCTCCATTGTGTGTGAGCTCATGTCCTGTAATCAAATGGTCATTAGTGTGTGTATGTGTGTGTGTGTGTGTGTGTGTGTATTTGTGTGTGTGTGTGTGTGTGTATGTGTGTGTTTGTGTGTGTGTGTGCGTGTGTGTGTGTATGTGTGTGAGGACAGACAGGACATTGCCAACATGCATAGACAGAGTTTTCTCCCTCACTTGTTGACATTCCAGTAGCTTGACCTCTTTGCTCATTCAAAACAGAACCCCCCTCTTTTTTCTCACTCACACACAAAAACTGTGAATACCTTATTCCACCTGCTACCTCCTTATTAAAAACACAAAGTAGACATACAGTTTACCTTGTCTTTCATCTGTAGTCTGAAGTATGACTATTGAGTTCATCCTTGAGTGAGTGAAAGCCATTTGTACGACACTGTACTGTACTGCGTTTAATGTATCATGCATAGACGTGATGTCTACTACTAATGTGTTGACTGTTATCATTTGTACTGTCACTAAGAGACATTCAAACTTCCCTTTAAAGCTCAAAACTGGTCACTTTCGCTCTGTACTTTACCCTGAAGTTGTTCATCTGATTCAAAAGCTTTGCCCCAGGTACAATTACTGAAAAAAATTAAACTCTTTCTCCTTAGGAATGTCGAAAAACCAAACTTGCTCATCATGATGTTATAGAGTGAGGCTCTTCATCTGTATTCTTGTTGTTGTCACGACCCTGGTTATGCACTGTAGCTAGGCCTCAATTTTAATGTTTGATGCCAAAGTTTGCTTGTTTTAAATGCAAACACCATCATCATAAGTATCCAGTTATGTTGCCTGGTCACAAACAATAACCTAATCAGCATTGGGAATTCTCAGTGACTAGGGCCTAAAGATAACATAGGACCTTTTGATTGATCCAGATAGAATAAAAGTAGCTATGGTAAGAATAAAAATGTACGACTTTACTTGTGATCACAACAGGTGGCTTTTGGGATACACACTCACATGACGCATTTTTTTTTAACCTGCCTATTTCAGGTTTTCACAAGCCATCGCATACCCATTCACCTGCTGAAAGGGGGTTTACACACTGTATCTTAATACTGGATGCATGAGTGCACATGTCTTGGATCCACAGCTGAAGACAGGAGCATTCATGTCTCCTTTGCTTGCTGAAGGAGGAGGTATTCAATCTTTCCACTTTCTTGAGCGCACCTGAGCCTGCATGCTTTAATCTTTCTAATACAACGTTACAATGCTACAATGTCATTTAGCAGACGCTTTTATCCAAAGCGACGTACATACGAGAACAAGAACAACACAAGCAAAGATCTAGACGAGGAAATAAGATCAGTAAGAGTAACAAAGTGCTTCAAGTCAATTTGGGTGCAGGTACTGCCAAGCAGTGTAAAGGCAATGCACAAAAATAAGTAAGGATTTTTTTCTTTTTTTTTTTCCCGAAATAAGGAACATCTACAATGAAGCAACCAACCAATTTAAGACCTTCCATTATCATCATCAACAATTAACATCACCACAATAATGACCAAAGTACCAAGTGCTGGGTCCCTCAAGAGCTGAACACAGATTCCCAGAGTAGAGCAGTGCGAGTCAATCGTAGCTGGAAGACATGATCTGCCACTGGGGACAACAGTGGAGAACAGTCTAGCTAAGTGCATAGTGCTTCCTAAAGAGCTGGGTCTTTAGCTGTCTAATACAGGTGAGAATGGTTGTCAAAAGATTGGATGAGAGTAATAACGTTTCTTTAAATAATGAAAAAATAAAAAAAACACAATCACAAAAAAAGAACATTACATTTACAAGTAGTGGGATTGAAAGTAAAATAAAAAAATATTTTTAAATTTGAAAATTAATACAATTTAGTACATTTCAAATGCTTTTAAAATAATCACTTTTTTAAATTGAATGTCCAAAAATAGACCTTGAAACAATATGTAATTTTTAGCTGAATGAATTCACAGATTTGAGCACGGACCATCACCTTCATCTATTATATTGTTGTCTGTAGAGAAATATGCCTCTAAATGTGTGAATGAAAGAAGACAGGTTTGATATTTGTGGGACAATATGTGATACAACTATGGCAACAGGTTTGGTGATTTAAACTACAGTGGCCAAACAGAGCTTTTTCTTCTTTAGTTTAGAATTTGAACAACCGTGTTTGTGGAACCAATAAATGCATGAGTTGCTGCTGTGGGTGCACTAATTGCTCCAAAGTGGGTAAAGCTCCAAACAGACAAAAGCTCACACCTGTTGTGTAAACTGCATGTTCTGTTTCTGTCATGTCCATTGCAGATAAGTGAGGCAGTTAGCTCAGAGGACATGATGAGTCAGAGGAGTCCCACAAAGATAACTCAGTTAGAAATCAAGAATTCACACGTTAGAGCTGCTGCTCCTAAATGTCAATGTATCCATATGAAAGATGTGACTCACTGTCACAGCTACTGCTGTACCTTTTCTATAATTAAATTTCAGGTGGGTGTGAGAGAGTAAAAGTCAGGGAATAAACCTGGAACCTTTTCATGAAGACCTTGTGACTTTCTCAAAGATATGAAGTCATTGTATGAGAGAAAAGGACAGCATGAAGAGTGTTCGAAAGGGGAAGAAATGGAAAAAAAAAAAAAAAAATCACAGGCTTTAAATTAATACTAGTACTGCAACATCACCTTGTATCTCATCATAAAATTCAAAATGGGAAATAAAATTATAGCTGTACTGCCAATTTGTATTCATAGATGTAATAAAAAGATGATAATATTGCCAGGAGCACATTTAATTTCTGATTACCACAGACATTGTGTGTGTGTGTGTGTGTGTGTGTGTGTGTGTGTGTGTGTGTGTGTGTGTGTGTGTGTGTGTGTGTGTGTGTGTGTGTGTGTGTGTGTTTGTATGTGTGTGTGCGTGCGTGTGCGTGTGTGTGTGTGTAAGAATATATATGCATATATATGTATGTCAGATGTACGTATGTATGTACGTACGTATGTATGTACGTATGTATAGACAGACATCTAGACAGCTAGACAGCTAGCTAGCTAGCTAGCTAGATGGATAGATAGATAGATAGATAGATAGATAGATAGATAGATAGATAGATAGATAGATAGATAGATAGATAGATAGATAGATAGATAGATAGATAGATAGATAGATAGATAGATAGATAGATACGGTCATCACCATCAGGTATGTATTTGGTTGTCTTTGTGTTTTTGTGCTCGTTTGTGTTTGTTGCTTTAAGAGCACAATGCCCAGAGATAAATTGTGTTATAGCACTGCTGGTCAGCAGTGATAAGACATCTAAATCCCCTACACATTCTCACGTGACGAACCAGGGTTATAGGCTGCATCCTACAAACTGCATCCTTCATTCACTCACACAGATACAGCATGTGAAAGCCTGTTTACATTGTGATGGAAAAGAGGAAGTCTATTTCTTATTCTTTAAAATCTAATACTTACTTCCTGAATCAAGAACAGACACAATTTTTACTCAGTAAGGAACTCGGAGCAGAATAAGAAACACAAGTTAAAAAAAATAGTAGCGACTGAGATATGCAGAGTAAAAAGGTGGCCTTGACTTTTTACTTTTATATGAAACACAAACACACGCTTGCTCTCGATCAGAAAACCACCTTTACCGTGTGTGAGTGATAGAAGAGGCCTGCCTCAATTCATCATTTTGTGTACAACAAATGTTTTGACATTTAATTATTTTTCCTCAGAGCGTTTATGAGTGCTTTAGGGAAATAGCTAAAGAGAACTTTAACCAGAAGGTTAATGCTACATTCACTGGATTCCAATGTCCAGTGTCAGGTGAGAGTGGTGTTCTGTCTATCTTGTAAGATAGTTTTGTGCGATTTTCAAATACCATGGAGTTTCAAAAGCTTTATAGATCAATAGTGCTAGTACCTGACTTTAGTTACCAAGGACTTCTTGATGCATTATTAGAGTAAAATGAAACTTAACGTCACCCTACCCCATATCAAATGAAGTAAAGAAAATACTTCCATACTAAATTTGGATCAAGCACTAATGGATAAACACAAACTTTGAGTAAAATCAAGTATTTCAAGTTGGCAGAATGTTCACTGAATTTAGAATAAATCTAATTTAGATGTTTTTCAAAGTACATCACTGAAATATATTGAAAAACTAAACCTTGGAGGAACTCAATTGTAGCTCACATGTGGTTGGATGTGAGGTCAGCACATGGGGTCAGCTAGAATGTTTTATCACTGCTCCAGATGAGTAGGCAAATTAACATTTCCCCTGTTTTTGTAATTCCTTACTGTTACTTTTATTTTCATATTTTATATTTCTGATTTTTTTTTATTGTTTTAATCTTTAATCTTTGTCTTCTAACATTCAACATTGTTTTATTTCCTTTTATGTCTTCCTCACATTTCTCTTTTAATGTATTTTAGTTGGTTTTAGTTTTTAGTTTTAGTTTTAGTTTTACTTTTTATACTTATGTAGCCATGAAGTAGCTGCTGAGTAATTGATAATCTATAAACTGACATTTCTTTATTCAGTTCTGTCTTTGTGGGGGCTGATATCACCCAGATGCTGGTGTTGAGATGGCATAACTTGTCATAATCCCCTGACTGCTTATTAAGACCATACAGCTATGACAGGGCATTGAACTACATGATAGGTTTTTAGTCCTATTGGGTTACACCGTGCAGCATCCCAGAGCAAAACCTCAGCTGTATGCTTGGCAATGACAGAGCAGGCTGAGCCTCTGTGTCTTCCTTAAGGCATGTGGTTATTGTACCGAGCCGGCATGTTACCTATTAATAAAGGAACAAACTCCCAACACATCAGGCCAAACTGCTTCTTCTTGAAACTTGCAGAAAAAACACTGATTGAAAACTCACCAGTCGCTGTCATGTTTAAATGCCTCAAGACATACATTGAAAACTGTCAGTGCATTGGAAACATTACATGTGACAATAACAGTATATTTCAGAGGCACTCTTTGCCAAAAGTTATATTATGTAATTTAAATCGATTGGTTTGATTAATAGGGGCTCATAAAGCATTATAAACATAATGAATTGGGATGTAAAGGCAAGGAAATATAGACAACAAAAATCAATGACAGAATTAGTCACCAACAAATTTATGCTATGCCAGTTATGGTAGAGCATGTTTGTCATGTTGTGAGCTGTTCCAGAGATAAAGTGTTGATGGTTGAGACATCTTGCATCTCTGCTGAGTAGCACATGCAATAGCATGAATCAGGAAGCAACTGGTAATTATTATTTAAGTCTGGAGGTATTTCAGCCTCAGTGTTGTAAAAAATGAAAATGATCGCCTGCAAAATTGTAAAGCAGACCTCGTTTATCATGAAAGCACGTTGGAAATGTGTGCACATTTGAAGAGAAAACATGGAGGACATTTCTCTTTAAAACATCAGTTGTGGCATTCAACTTCACAGTCCAAAGTCACAGCCAGCTATTTGATTTTTGTCTTTCATACAAATAATTAATGTTAAATGTAACAGGAGCCTTCACAATATTAACTATATTCCCGTATGATGCATTGTATCAGAGTTAGCTTCAAACTAATTTACATCTGCAGACCCTTGGTATTTACAGTTTTAGTCTACATTAAAACAAAACCATCTGCTTAGTTGTGTTTAAAGCAGAAGTGAAAATGTGGCTTGAATAAATCATTTTAATGGAATGTTTTTATTTTAAAAGGGAACGTTTAATAGCTGACAGCTAAATCGGAGCTATTCAGTTACTGCGCAATGAATTGTCTAATTTGTTAATAAGTCCTTCCTTTAATTGAGTTGACTATCAATCTAGTTATTAGCTGCAGCCTTAAAAAAATATTTTTTAGCATTCTAAGCTTTTGAAGGACAACAAAAGTATTTCTTATTTACTGCTAGATTGACCTCAAAAGACTAAAAATTCATAGACAGTGACGCACACAGTTATTCATCAATAAAGCTGTTCTGCAATGCAAATACTCCCAACTGAATGACTCATTGGCTTACCAATGGCCTCTAACCTCTGCACAAGCTTGTATAGTGAATAATTCTGAGTGTGCGTGTATTAATATGGTTCTATCCGATTACATGCACGGCCCCATGAGAGGTTTCTTGTCACTGCCCGATTCTTCAAGCCCCAGTGGACTTTCAATATCTCTCAGTTTTATTTAGTGTTTGTCAGCACGATGGACGAGAAAGCTTTGGGAATTTGAATTTGAAAGGGATGCAGCCAGGCTATTGTCCCCAGACAATACAGTATGAAAGTTTTGGGAGCTAATGGTTTTCCTTATGTATCCATTTCAGCACAGGAAATCACACTGCAGCAGAGAGAGATAGAACTGTCCTTGCACAATGTCATGGGCAATAAATACAAAACACACCTTCATTCAAACAAACTCTATAAGATCCACACAACTATGCGCACACTCCTTCTGCTTTTACTCTCTTTTGTAGACTATCCTGTACAAGGACAAACCTTCTTTTTTTTCAAAAACATTGTGGTGTATTTCTCTTTTTTTTGTTTTAGGTTCAGTCAATGCTTCCTTTCTTTGCTTCACAGGTATTGGCTTGGAGCTGTGGAAGATCTCTTTTAAAAGTTTTCAAAAGAAATACAAAGTGACACAGACACAAGTGCAAAGTGACAGCACAAGAAATCTCTGTTTTTCAGACTGCTCAGAAAAAGGAAAGAAAAAAAAGGTCCAGAATAATATATGTACCTAGAGCCTTGAAAGATAAAAAACACTTGAGGTAATGATTCATAGGCATTAGTCATTTTGATCTTTTTATACAATTAATCAAATTGACTGAGACTTGTAAATCAGGACGTGACAGGTTAGGGTTTTACTGCTCCATCCAAAGTCCTGTGTCCTTTCTCAAGAGGCACATAAGACAATTGATAGACTGTTTGGCTGGTGTGGAAATGAGATGAGCTTAAGTCTGGTTGGAGGGTATTAATGAAGAAGTATTGTGTTCATTTTCAGGCTTTATATCGCCCATCTTATACCTCTGTAGTAGCTTTACATGACTTACAGCTCAAAACATTCTTAATGTATCTCAGATTTGTGTCTTTGAAAAAACCCTATTATCTCTTTTAGGCCCCCCAACAGCACTTCAGAAGCCAGCACTCTGGAAACCTCCTCCACTGTTTACATGCTACTAAGTGTGTATTTTAAAAGAGAAATTTTGAAATATGGCTTTATGGTTTGGACTCCAGATCTGACCGAGAATGAAATTGAACAACTATAAAATACTTTGCAACAGAGGACAAAACATTAGTAAGTGTGACATCTATCGTCTTCTTTTAAGGAGATTCACCAATTGGTGACATCCCAAATTGATTCACTGATCAAGTCAAGTGATATCAAATAGTCTAGAGGCCGGGTTGAGGTTAGCAGAGCTAGCACCACCAGCCTTTGATCCTCTATGCAGGTCAACAGACACATGCCTGTGCTGGTGATGCATTGCTCCAGTCAAGTGGTACTAGCCAGACACATATATACTTTTATCTCAATTTTATCGACTACAATATTGCCAAAACTTGTCACATAACGAGATTACATCTATCCAAGTAGAGCATTTAAGCATTATGGCAGTAGCTCCAGCTAGTGACGGATGGCTGAGCTATAGTTTAGACACAATATATGATTCACAGTTTGGGCCTTCAGTATAAAAATAAAATAATAATTAGTTTAACAAACAAGTAATTCTGGTGCTTACTGGCAAAAGACATAACCTTTGATCATTTAAACGCACATCTCTCAATACATCCAACATTTTAACTTAATATTTTAAAATATAAAATAGCAAGGTACTTTAATCTGTGTAGAGGTTAAATTCAGGGCTATGTACATTTTCTTCATTTTTCTTCATGTCAAAGACATAATGACCTTCTACAGGCGCTAATTAGTCACATACACCAGTCATACCCTCTATTCTATATAAATTAGAATACAATCAAGCAGTTATATTGAATTACTTTTGACTTTAACATGTTTTTAACAAAAACTTGCTGGAATAAATGTAATATTTATATTAAATTATTCTGTTTATTTGTTGAATTAATTATCTATTTAATAATCTATTCATTTTTGCGTAATTCCTATGAGCTACTTAAGGGATGTGCTTTTGCTGTTATAATTTAATCCCATGCACCAGATGCTCTTAAACTACTGTTGACTTCAAGCTTTCCTCTTTTTGTCTCCTTGTCTCGTTTCTGTCTTGGCATGTATTTCTTCCGCTTTCGTTCCACTCTCACTTTGCACCACTGCACTAAGGGATTTTTTCCTTCTTGCTGTGTGCACTTGAGTTAAGTGGAGTGACATAAGTTGAGAGGAATGACAATAAAGTTCAGCTGAATTGAATTAAAGTGAAGTTCAAAGTGATAAATGGTAATCTTTTCCTCCTGCCACTCCTCTACTCTCTTCCCACAGTGTGACACGTGGAGTTCTTTCTGTTCACAATAGATCAAATTAAATGTGTATATTTAGACGTGTTGCCCCATTCAGGGGGGCAAGACCCCTTTTAAGCCTCTGGAGATTCAGTTCCAATGCCTTGGAACAAAGTTTTATTGCGAATCAACATTAGCCAAAAACTCTGCTCATACTGTCTGGAATTACATTAGGTTCCTGGCAACATTAACTTATTGAACAGTCTATCAGGAGGAATTGGGGAACCAGTCGAGGCTCAGTGATTTTAATGGCACAAGAAAACACAACTTGAGATTTAATGGGTTGGAATCAACAAAATGGCTCTGGAAACAGGAAATCTATCTTGCAAATGGTCACTCTATTCAGTTGAGGGGACATTCTGGCCATCTACAAATGAAATGCCTTTTTAATAACTTAAATAAATTGATTTGTTTGGTTGATTCATTTGAAAATGCAGATGGCTCTTTGGTTTCCAGCATCTACTTCGCCCTGGCAACTTGACAGCTATGGTGAACTTGTAAACCCTACTGTTACTCCTCTTTCTACCACATGAAGGTTGACAGTCAAACAACAGGATGCATGATTAAGACCAAATGGGCTATGTAACATCAACATATAATACTGAAAGCCTTAGAGCCAGTGAGTTCTGTGAGAAGGTATGGTTAAGAATTTCAGATATTTGTAATCTTTCCAAAAATAGATATGATTATTTCTCCTAAAAACCTTCCACTCATTAGCTGCACAGCTAGGTGGTGGGAATTTAATCATGGTATTACAAGAGCCACATAAGGTCATTGAACCAAGCAAACACACACACACACACACACACACACACACACACACAGACACACACACACACACACACAAAAACACACACACACACACACACACACACACACCTGTATTAACACTTGCAGAAGATGCAGTAGGTAAAAAAGTGTGTCAGAAGTCAGGTATGTGTCAACCAAGCCTTCCACACACAAACACACAATAGGAACTTAAGTCAGTAAATTCCTGATGGGATTACAAGGCGTACGCCTCAGCTACTTCAAGTTAGAGGAATAGATAACCACATTAGCATGGGCATCAGTAAGTGTTAAAACATCCCAAAGGAATTATGGTAAAACATCAAATCCAGTAAAGATACATGCAGTAAGAAATATTGTATTCATACAAGGGGCTGCACACCTGTATTTTTATATGTGTGTGTTTTGTGTGTAATGTTTAAAAATAAAACTCTCCATAGCAAAATGTATTGCTCCATCACCAATATGCTAAATGCTGCCTGACCCTAAAGCCGTCGTGGCACTCTGTTCACTATTTATTTGTCATTAACCACAGGCTGCCTGTGACCTGCTGTAAGCCTCATTAGAATACACTTCCATTAATGACTCACATTAGGAAACACGCACACACACACACACACACACACACACACACACACACACACACACACACACACACACACACACACACACACACACACTTGTGTTTTTTTTTTTAATGAATTCCACAAGCCATGGAGGGAGTGTTTACGCAATGTTGCTCAAGAACAGTTTCACCTGTGTGTCCTCCTCATCCTACCTTCTCTTTCATCTTAAAAGTGTGTTTGAAAGAGACGCGCAGGCAAGGAGAAAGATGGAGAAATGGACGGAAAAAAGGCACTCAGCGCCTTCCACTTTCATGTCTTGAATGCCAGAGATCAAGGAAGTTTCTTTTGTTTGTTAAATGTTGTGAAGGAGCGTGATTCCAAGAGGGGTGGGAAGGCACAAAGAGAGATGATGAAGGCAAGAGGAGCTGAGAGAGACAAAGCAGAGGAGTAGGAAGAGGTTTAACTGCAGCTCATATGTTTCTATTGGACACATCCCCCACATGTTCTTCCTTCTCTTTGGACTTCGAAGATTTTATGGGGAACATCAAACTCTAAATTTTGCTTTGGCGCTGCAACAAGGGGAAGTAAGAGTACAGGTTCAATCATACGCAACTGTTGCTTTGATGTTGTTGCCCAGGAGAACTGGTGCATCTGTCTATGAACGTGGGGAAAAAAGCAAATGATTGATCTTTTCAGTATGGAGAGCAAAATGACTTGATGTAAAACATTGATAAAAAATAACATATTGCAAAGTCATTCTTTGGCAACTTTTTTTCTATTTATGTGTAAACAGAGCTCTATTTTATGTTTTATTTTGGGGTATTTTTTTCCTTTATTAGATAGGACAGCTGGAGAGAGAGAGGAAATATGGGAAGCAGAGAGCGGGGAAAGAGACACGCAGCAAATGGTCGAGCCTGTGAGCTCTGCAACGAGGACCATAGCTTCTGTACATGGGGCGTGCACCCAAACCTTGGATGACGGCACCCCGCTAGCTTTTTTTCTCCCTTCACTGTCTATGCGAATTCATCCAGACTGGCAATCACACGAGTAGAAGAACTTTATCTCTTCAGTACTAGGTGCTAATAAACCAAAGTCAACAAGAAAAATAAATATCACTGATAAAGGAGCTTTAAAACGATGAGTATCACCTTCTATATTTGTAAAAGAGCTACAGATCATGATGTGTTACTATTATCCCTCCACCCGTAAAGGTTTTGTGAGAGACATAGAGCACCCTGCAATTTTAATGCGACTGTACAGTGTTTTTAACTGCTTCAGACTTTAGGGAAGGAGCCATCAGAGGAAGAAAGAGAAAACCTTGATCAAAGGTTTTACGAGGAATCCCTTTTAAAAATTGATGCTCTAAAGGAGCTGAACAGGACATGCACACACATATACATGCTAACCACGTAAACACTCTGGTTCAGGAAAGTGAGACTCTAAGAGATTCTGAGATTTCACATCTAAGCATAAAGGACTGTGATTTGTTGGAAAGGGTCCATTACTAGACAGATGTTATCTGACAGTCGGGAACCCTGCTTCTATAAAGGACCAGTTATAGACCATTCACTATGACACATTCCATTTTGTCTTTTTTATGTGATTTGACTTCATAACATATGACATAAATTAAGTGGAGGAAATACAAGCCGACAGAGTAGATGTTAACGTATGTTTGTTTAGTGGAGGCATCCTTATTCAAGTTTGTGCCAATATCCAATCTGTGTATGGATCCAGTTTTACGCCGATAAAATAAACTTGTGATCGTTTAGTGAAACTAAGAATTAACATTTACTCCACGGGCAACTTCATGATGGCAGAAACGACAACCACTCATCAATGAGCTGAAGAGAGACAGGGAATGTGGGGAGCAGAGAGTGGGGGAAGACATGCAACCAATGGCTAAGGCTGAAAGTCGAACCTGTGACTGCTGCGGCGAGGACTATAGCCTCTGTACATGGAGCGCACTGAGACTGTTAGGTCAACGACGCCCTCCAAAATTTTTTTTTTTTTAATTTTAACTAAAGGTGCTTAAGGTGCTGAAAGCTGTGCTCAGGAGGTTTCTACAAAAATGTGAAATAATACACATTTGAGCAGTCCTGGGCATTTTACGGGCCCGGGCCACATCTGGCCCTTTGGCTGTCCCTGACTGGCCTGCATGAGGTTAATGGGTGATCAGATTCAGAAATAAAATGTACAGTAAATAAGCATACACCATGCATCCAATGCCAGTCAAATGCTTTTATTTTGAATGCGACTTTTTTTGTTGTGATTTACGTGCGGCCATATGCCCGTCCCGCACGTGCGTGGCAAGTGGCTGCGTGTGAACGTATATGCCGCAAAGCATACAGTCCGTGATTGGCTAAGTAGGCTAACTGCTAGCCCTCAAGGATGTCCGCTCCCATTAAAAAAGAAAGATTGACACTGAATGCAGAGTTTTTAACGAGACATTGACATCTAAGCATTTATTTTATGAACTCAAAGGTAAAGCTGTGTGCTTAGTTTGTGGAGAACAGATCTGTGTTTAAGGATTACAATTTAAACCGCCACTACGAGACAAAACACGCCGAGTTAATGTTACGATCGAAATAGTGCAAAGATGTGCACATTTTAAAATCTGTAAATACTTATGGAAGAGTGTTACAATATTGGTATTTACACAATGCCTGTTTTCATGATACCTCAAATGTTTTGAGTTTCTAGTCAAAACCAAAAAATGTGCTGCTTTTAATAAACAGCTATAATTTATGTTGAGCAGAGTTTAGTTCAGTTTTTTGTCCAGCCCTCCTAAACAGTCCCTGTCTCTCATGTGGCCCCTTGGGGAAATTAATTGCCCACCTCTGCATTTGAGAGACAGATCTGCTGTAGGGATTCTGATCCGGTATGACCATTATCATTTATACTTCTTATTTGTTACTTTTAAACTTCTTTGTGTTTGGTGTACATCATTTTCATTATTGGCTTAAAAGAACATACATGTGTGTATAAGTTCTCTGAAACCAGCAATAACATATCACAAGACTCTCCACAGTCTCTGATTCCAGCACACATCAGTATTGTTCAGCTAAACTTTGTTTTGTTTATGTATTTCTCAATCATTTGTCTTCTCTTAACACAAAGCCAGCTTCCGTACTTCCTCTTACTCTCTCTCCCTTGCAAAGTCAAACCAGTCCTCAGTTAAATATGCAGGGGAATTATCTGGCGAGCCAATGAAAAGGAAACAACATCAACTCCATATCCGTGTTAATCAACCCTTCTATCAGCTGCCGGATCTTCTTAGTGCTTCTATGATCAGACAAGCACTCAGTCAGCAACAGAGTCACTCAGTCTTTAACCTGCAGCTTAGTTCCTCCAGAAGGGACGAGATCCTGTCACTTTGTGCTAACAATAGAGGAATTTGTCACCAAGTCAGCTGCATAAAGTGTTTGTCAGTCATCAAGGCAACCAATCAACCAGATAGTCAGCTTGTGTGGTGTAGCGAGGGAGAAAACATTTGGTCGCCATAAAGTAGAGCATTTTTGAAAGCTTCATATATACATGAAGCTTTCAGAAATGCTTGGCCTTGAGCGTGTTCATTGTGAGAGCAAAATAAACTCAGTGATCAAATTACTTTTCTTCTGTTTGCTTATTTTGAGCTGTAAAGTACTGTAGAAATAAAAGAAATACAAAGCGCATGAAATTTGGTGTTTTATGTTGACTTGCGAAAGCAATTCGTACCCTTTGATAAGTTTTACAAAGAAGGATTATTATCTTCAAAAGTATGTTTCTTTTTTGTTTATGTCTCCATTTGAACTGCAAGAAAAAAAGATGTGCTCCCTTTTTTTCTTGCAGTTCAAAGCCCTGACTGATAAATGGGATTAGTATTGCTTAATTTGACTCCCTGCCATTCATCCTGTCAGTCTGACTTTAATCCAACTGCCCTTCCAGTCAATCAATGAACTGGTTGAGCTCCTGACAGAATTAAATACTTATTTTTCTATAAGTTTGTCAAACAGGGAGTGATGGTCCCAGTAAGTGCTACTCAAGGTAATGAGTGATCAAACACCCCCAACACCTGCATAAATCTTGTGCTTTTTCACTTATAATAGCTGCTATATATTTCCTCTGATTACACATCAGTGAGTCATTAAATCCTGTAAAAAAGCATCATCATCTATATTTGTCTTTTCTTCTAGTTAAAATGCACAAGTACACAAATCATAAACAGCAGCTGTTATTTCAAGTGATTTCATCATGAGAACTTTTAGTTTGGCCGGCAGAATTCTGTCCGGGGGAACTGTCCAGTCCAATTTCTTTCAATGTGTTATCATTTTAATCCTGTTGACTTTATTCTATTATGTTGGCTTTCCATGCTCAATCTTGCCGTGTGCTTAATATCACCAAGGAGGAAGAGCTATTATAAAATGAATAACTCTTTCTCCTTAGTTACATTTCTTCTGCCTCATAATTTGAATCCCTTTTGGAAATGCCACCGCCATCTTGGAGGAGGACCCCTCTTCCACCCATAGACTGTATAAATAATGGACGTAGTATCCGTGACGTCACCCAAGTGTTTCTGAAAAGCTGTTTTGAGGCCAATCATCTGCAGGAGCCATATTGGAAATGCAGAACTCAATATAATCGCTGAGAGTGTGAGGTAAAGAGGCGGGCTTTGAGCCTCCTAGCCAACAGCTAGTGTTCCCGCCTGTCAATCAAGTCAGCTGTGCCTCTTGTAAAGGAAAACTTGTGATCTTATCTTCAAAATTGCCGCGTTATGAAAAAATTCACCCCCCATACAGTGTGTGCAGACCGAGAAATGAGCTATCCAGACTACACTTGTTTGTGTACCAGGCTGTAAACATGTTTATTTCTGCTGTAAATTTCGGCTTTTTTGAATTTTTGTGTATGTGGTTTCCGGTACTTCTGGAGCCAGCCTCAGGTGGACACTCGATGAACTTCAGTTTTTAACACTTCTGCGTTGGCTTCAATCCTTGCAGGCGGAGGTTACCGCTTGCTTCAACATGCAGCGTTGCAGTGGCTTTTCAAGCTACTGGGGCTAAGCCTGCTTGTATGCTGTCCTACGCAGTCTAAGCTCTTGCTTGTTCACTTATTTTAAGCGTTGTGTCTTTCTTACTTTGGTTTTAACAGGGACTTAAGAAATAAGATTTTTTTCACCTCATGTGACAGCATGTGTTGGCATGACAATAAACAACTGGAATCCTTAAATCCAAAAAGAAGTTAAAGTATGAAAAAAAACGAATTAACAATTCCATCAAAAGACATTACACACTAATAAAAAAACTAAAATAAGGATAGCAAAACTCTTGAAGTAAGATGCTATCAATGCTATCCAAAACTGTTGCATGCATATCAATAGAGTTTTACTTAGCTTTCACCTGAGGGGATGGGGGAGGTGGGATCTGAAGTACACAGTCGCAAGAGTATTTAACATAATCCATTCACAAGGGTGTGGATACATACTGCAGTGTAGCAAAGCCGCTGCCAAGACATGTTGGAAAGTCATAGCAGCACGTGTCGAATGCTCAAGAAATAAATACAGCTTTGACAGCTGTAATACCATGGAATTAGTGTGAGAGTTAACCTCCTACTCTCTAGCTGTCTGTCATTTGCTCTCTTTTCCTCTTCTGTTATGCTTCCTGATCTCTGTCTCTCTTCCCTTCGTGCTTCCCTGTTCCTCATTATAAGATGGGATTCGTGTGAGGTGAGGGAGCTCAGCAAAGAGCACAGATGAAACAGAAATAAAACATAAGAGATGGTGGCGTAGCGTCGGCGGGAAATGATGTCATGGGCAATAAATTTGCTGTTGACCACTTAGGTGATGGATTGAAAAATGTGAGAGGAGGAGAGGGGGAGAGCAGGAGATTGAAGGTAGAGAGATGTAGAGAGAGGCACTAATTAGTTATCAGAAATAAGGGAGAAAGAGAGGAATATTGCAGATATGAAGGAAGACTGAGTGGTTGACTAGCACTGATGATGTAGACAGTAAAGTGGAGGAGGGCAAAGAAGTGAGTGAGAGAGGGGAAGGGATAAAGAGGCATAGAGACGTGGAGGCAAAGAGAGACGGAGAAGGAGGGAATGATTTTGAGTGGAAACATTTGTCTCTCAATAAGGATATGGACTCCCATAAATAACATACTCTCTCAACAGCATGACATCACCTTGTTCACACACTCTCTCCCTCACACACACACATTACAACAGACGACAGAGGTGGGAGGAAGCAGATGTAGCTGTGCTGTTTCTGTCATAAAAAGAAAGAGAAAATTCACCTCATCTCAAAGTGAATAATCTCACTTGCACCATATTTTCCTCATTATGAGTTAATTTCCGTCTCTCCTTTGTTCTACTCCTCCGCAGAATGCTCTTTTCACTTTGTTCATTTGCATTCTTCTTGGGCTTGTTCTTAGTATTTACTACCTAAGGACGCCTACTAATAACATTGCACTTCTTTGGCTTGGACTTCCTGGTATATCTTGGGGTTGAAAACAGAGAGGGTCTGATGCAGAGGGTGACAAAAGAGATAAGGATAGAAGAGATCAAACTAAAAGAGCCTCCTTTGCTATGTATGTGGTCAGATTCAAGCTTTTCAATACCTTAGAGCTTTTACTTCTTTTGAGTGTTAGTGAATGTATCACCAGAACCAGAGCAGCCATGAGTAATGTGTGTTGTTTGAGTGCCGATATGGTTGCCATTCATGAGGCTCCCAAACTTTTCAGCCCTTGACTCCAAATAGATGCCAAAGACTCACGACCCCCAATGTCCCACGAATGGTAAAATGTTGCTTCATACTTCATTTACCTTGGTCTGCAGAAAATCCACCTACCTACCTGCACATGTGGCTGTTACCTGTTCTGTTATGAATTGACCTGCCACTACTGGAGTTTTGGGGAATCAACTGTTATTACCCAGCTCTCTTACTGATCTTCCGACAGTGTAAGATGCTTGATTCTGATTTGCCAAAACACCTTGACAATGGTTATTAACTTTCACTAATATGAGCAACACCAAAGGAAAACTGACACGCGTCATGTCACATCTATCAGCAGAAAAGAGTTATGTCACATTTTGCTTCTGCAAATGTACCAAACTCACATTTTGAGTTCCAGCATCCTGAAGGTCTTGATCAACCTGAAGGTCTTGTCTAACCCTGTCTGGATTCTATTTCCCATCACCACCTGCTAACCATATATTATCCCTTACTTAAATAACCCTAACCCTATCCTTAGGAGTCATCTGATAACAAAGAAAGGCAGAAAACATATGAACATTTGTATTTGCAAATTGAACTATTCTTATTGTCGATATTTTTACAATAATGAAAAACAAAACAAAACCTTCTGAGACCCCCCATTGGTGTCCAGCGACCCTCCAGGGGGTCCCGTCCCACACTCTGGGGAACCCCTGAATTAATACAATGACCTTGTTGCTATTTCTCTGTTGGCTGATTTTGCAGTATTATATTTGGCCATCAGCACAAATGTAGTTTAAAGGTCTCCAGCTGCATCCAAAATGGACCCAAAGACTGCCAGAAGTTGAAAATGAATGCCCGGTTTTAATAAGACTCCATCCAAAATGAAGTTGACCTAAAGTACTCATTGGCATGCTAAGGCACCAATTAGAAGTAGCAGGTCATTTTTCATAAGTCACAGCTGAAAAGTTGACAGTGAGTCCAGCTGGATCCACTTAAGTATGTTGAACCGGAACCACCATAAACCATGTTTATTTATAATAAGCCAGACGTAGTTCTTGCTAAAGAGCTAAAACGATACTCAAATTAGTTTCAAAAGATATGATAAAGGGGAGTAGACTTGGTATTCCAGTCAAATAGTGATTAGCCGAATTACTCAAGGTGATCTATCAGTATTTACAAGTTGTCCAGCCCCTGTGAGACTTCACCGCCTATGGCCTTGCATTTTAAACATGTACCTTTCATTTCGTTCACCTGGCAGTGCAATCTACTCTGCATCTAATGCTAATGAATACAAAATTATGTTATCGATCCTTAAGGGGATTTTTTTCTTTCCCCGGAGGTCAGGTTCAGAGGTCAAGGCCGGGTGCACAGTACACCGTGTCTGATGGAAAGGACTCAGCATCTAGTTTTAAGACAGCAGGGAGAACTTTAGTTAATGCAGATGCTCAAATCTGAACCATAAATGTTATTTAAACAGTTGTACTACTTTCTGTTAATCTGAACTGCAGATGTTGATACCATTAAATATTATTCAGAGACTAAAATATGAGTTTATGTCTTATTAAATCAAAGGATTATATGTGTATATGTGTTTAAGTAATATACGATACATCACAACATCTGACGGTTATCAGCATTGCCCCTCTGACTCGGTCTCCCACGCTTCCACTCTTGTGTCTCCATCTGTCATTCATTCTATATTCTCTTGCATTTTCCTCTTTCTCTCTTGTGTCTTTTCTACCAACACATTATCTTTCTTGTCCCCCTAACCATCCCATTATCTATTTATGCTGGCAATCAAAAGTCAAATTCACATTCAAAGAAGTGTAATTGGCATGACCTTGGAGTCTCTCTCCTTCTCTCTCTCCCTCTCTGGGTGTGTAACTTCCAGTCATGTTCATCTCCCTCTGTTGTTTTAAGTGATGTTTCATTAGGGGGCTGTCGTTTCTGTTGCTAGGGCTTCCACCCGAAAGATTTTTTATTTTTTTAGTCAACATGAATCACATTACAAAATCTGAAGGGCACATCCAAAGAATTTTTCTCAGTAATAAAACAAAAAAGTGCTCTGTTTGGGGAAGATGAGTCTTGGTGCTGCAGAAACAAATGGTGGTGTAAACACACTCAAACATTTGTCAAGGTTTACTAGGTATGCTTATTGTTTTTCATATAACCAATGCTATTTCATTCATGCAGTAAATTAATATATTTGTTTGTGTTTGGGTTTGTAAGAAAGCAAAAACAATGAATAACACAAGTAGAAGACAGAGAAGTGTATTGCACATTTTTCTTCTCTCCTTTGCACCGATGTTTCTCTGTACTAACTCGCTCCACCCTATTTCGCTCCCTGTCTTTCATTCTGTCATGCCTCTGTCTCAGTCTGTGCCTTGGCTGGCTTTTTTTTTCACCCTCCCCTGCCAGACAGCATTGACTTCTGTATATGTCGGGCTTGTATCTATTTGTCTGACTTAGTCTGTGAATGTTTTCTATCAGTGTTTCTCATTGTCTCTGTTCAGATATGCACAGCTGTCATTAATTATGAATTCTGAAATTTCCTATACACTCAACGTCACACACACACACACACATACATGCACACAACGACACACACAGACACACACAGATGGTGTCTTCCGTCCTTTTTATGTGCATTTCCTACTAATTGAGTGAGTACAGAGAAAGGAATGAGCTCTCTAGTTACTTCTTACTTTGTATGTGTTTGCAAATATATAACTCTCTCTGTATGTAGGTGTGTGTATATACGTGCGTTGCATGCTCTCTTCGGCGTGGGGCATAGCCTAGGGCGTTCTGTGTATCAAACTGGCTATCAATTTGTCAGGGAAACTAAGCATTATCTGGGTCAGACAGATGGATGTGTCTCTTTGTGAATAACAGTTTGTATTATGTAAGTGTGTGCGTGCACGCAAAATACATTTTTGGCGCAAGGTTTACCGTCATGTGGTTTTGCATGGAATGACTTGACATATATTTGTGTGCCTTGGATTGATTTTACAAGTTCATGACGGCTAATTCATACAGGGAGCGTGTGCGCTGCATTCCGTCAGCGCTGCGGGTTTGCTCCGTCTGACGGCACGTGCCCTGCTACACAGGAAGCGTGTTTGAAGCGTAGCGCAGCTGAGAGCAGGCAGGAGCAGCTGGGTCGAGTATAGAGAGAACAACATACAAACAACAGGTTACATAGCCTTTCTGTGGTTGAATTTCTGCTCATTTGGATAGTATCCTGTCACTTTTGTGCTTTCATCACTGCTGAGTATGCTGCATAATTATAAAGTTTTGTTTTTTGCAGGTTTTGATGTGTTTAATATTAATAATTGAGCTCTTCTTTCTTATCCTTACCTTTTGCCAAAGTTATTATCTTAAAGCCCTGCTGTGGTCGACATGGATCACGGATATGTGGCTATTTTGTTGCTGTTCACAATTACATCCATAATCAGTGATGATTTCCTATCTACACAATCTTTAAATGATCGGGAGTCCTTATGTGGATTTTTTTTTAATTGAGTGGATGTTTCATGCTGTCCTTGTGCCTGATTTCCTGTCCAGGTGAATATTTTCTGTTCAGCTTGATGTGTGCTGGACGTGGGCTCGAAAATAGACCCATGTATCATTAGCGGAGCGGCGTGGGGGTCAATTCCTAGCAAAGCTGAGACACAGCAGGGCACTCCCTGTGTAAAAATCAGCATTGACTAGAACAAGAACGTATCCACTGACAGCCAAATTCCACCGGATCCATGTCCGGTCTGTCTCTGATTCATTATGGCACTGGATCTGATAGGTTTCTATGTCAATGTGTTAAAGGTGACATATCATGCAAAATCGACTTTTTAATGGTTCTCTACCTGAAATATGTTTCCCTGGCATGAAAAAAATCCTTTCTGCCCCAGTTCTGATTTCTACACCTTTCTGAAAATGTGTGCTGAAACGAGCCGTTTCAGACTTCCGTGATTTTGTTACGTCACGACAATATCCGGTCTGTCACGGAGGTCAGAGCTCGGAGCTTGTTCAGCCCATAGACTGTATAAAATAATACTGGACTCCTCCGTTATTCATTCCCTGCACACATGTGTGCTAACAAGGAGCTTAGGAGGGAGACATGCTGGTTGTAGGCTGTCTTAATAAACACAAAGGTCGGTTTTACTCCCCACGTCTGCAGAATTGAAGATCTAGGGGACGATTTTTATTAATCATGGATAAGTGCTAGTGCTAGTTAGCATAGCCACATAGCTACATGTTAGTAGCTGTGTACCAAGACACACGTCGACATACTGATAAATAAAACAACAAGAAACACAAAATCTGTGACCAATCAGTCAGAAAGGTCCTGCTACAGGCGCCTCTCCTTCAGGATCAGGATTTAGGGGGTTGAAGTAACTGTCTGTGAGCAGCCGTGTATATTCAGCCAACATGTAAACATTAGATCAACGTGCTGGAGAGCCGAGGGGATATCCACTTCCTGAGGGGGCGTGGTCAGAGAGAAAACTGACCGTTCTGAGCAGGGCTGAAGAAGAGGGTTCTTCAGGCATGCCAAAATCTGATTTCAAAGTGTTTTTTTGAGCATAAACTTTAAAGACATGTTTTGGGGACGTCTTAGACCAATGTATTTTGATGAAAAAAGCGTGATATGTCACCTTTAACTTCCACTGGATCTGCTCAGTTGTGTTCCAGCTGTGTCTCTGATCTGGCACACCAGAGTCCTCCAGAAATCAGACACGCAAGACTTGCCGGATGCCGAAACACGACACATCAATCTCAACAGAGCAGATTGAGTGGGACAGGAAGTCAGGCACCAAAACAAATTAAAACATTCAGTTAATTTTCAGAATTAAACCCTGCAAACGCAGCCGATAGTTGTGGGTTTGTAGACAGACGGGACACGGATCTAATGGAAGTCCAACGTGACAGAACATGGCGTAGCACTTCCCTTGTAAATTAGGAGTGAGTGTGTGCATTTGTAATGTGTGTGCATGCATGTGGAGGCTTATTCTAATCAGCAAAAAAACTAAGACAAGTGACAGAAACAGCTTAACTCCAGAGTAAACATGCCCATAAACACGCTCAAAATTCCTCCCAACGACAGGACTGGCACCTCTCTTTCTCCTTCGTGATTCATTCCTTCCTCTTTACATAGTTTTATTTTTCTCGAGAGAGTTCCTCCTTCATCCTCCTTCCACCTTTCTCTTACTTTGCTTGCTCTTTTTTTCTAGCTTTCTCTTTCGCTGAAAATAGATAAGGATTGATCAATACAATATGGCATGATCTTTGCTTGAATAAATCTTTCAGACACTCGGCATTGAGCTGTTTTTTTGTAAAGAAATAGGTTAGATGAAAATAAAATCAGATTTATCAAATCCAGTCAAAGCTCCTGCATTAGAGTAAATTACAGTTCTCGGACACTTTTAAAGAAAAAATGAGCTTTTACTCTCAACACATACAGAATTGTTTGGGGCACAGTTCTTATTTCCTATGTGCTTTATCCTTCAAGTTTCCCATCAAAAATCAATTGATATTCCTCCTGACTTTCATCTTCAATCAGTCTGTTTCCGTTTGCCTTCCATTTCTTCTCTATTCCTCAATTTCTTTCGGCCTTCATCCGCTTCTCCTTATTTTGTTTTCTTTCCATCTCCCTTTTTCACTCACCTTCTCTGCTGCTTTCACTTAATCCCTCAAGACAACATGCCCATTTCCTAAGACGTTCCCACTCTGTTTATGGGTTTGTGAGTGTGTTAGTGTGTGTTAGTCTGTGTGTGTGTGTGTGTGTGTGTGTGTGTGTGTGTGTGTGTGTGTGTGTGTGTGTGTGTGTGTGTGTGTGTGTGTGTGATCCGCGTGACAAAGTGATGTGCGTCACTAGGGACTTATTGACTTCCTCAGACTCTTTCTTTGGGTCAGCTGACTCAAACTGCCAAGGCTCGTTGGTTAATAAGCCAAGGCCACTCTCCACTAAAAGTCAAGTGAGAAATTGACTCTTCTGTAAAACACACTCACACAGACAAACACACACACATGCACACGTGCGCACACAACATGCACACACTTGGTCTAAATTATGGTCATGCATCTTGTGTGAACTTTTAGAAGAAAAGTTGCTGCATTGTGTTTCTTCACTTTCTCTTTTCTCCCTCAAAACCTCAGTTCACGAATCAATTGAAACATGCTCATGATCACCTCTTGCTCTGACTGACTTCTTTGTTGAGCTCCTTTTTTTCTGGAGGTGGCTGTGGCAATGTGACCACAATATTAGCACCATGCAGTGAGGGATGACTAGATGATTTGGTCAGCTATTGTTTCTCTCCGTCTCTCTCAATGTCAACATTTAGAATCTAAGTCGAACAACAAAAGCAAGTTGAAATAAAATAAGGAAAAAACAAGCTTCTGGTCAACACTGAGACAAAGCAGAGTAGATGAGTGGTAAAATCATTCTAGCTTTGTAATTATCAGCATTCTCCCACTTGAAGTCAAGTGGGGGAATGATGAGAGGTTGAAGAAAAGTCAAGCATCAGTGGTAGAATATCCTAGCAAGGTTGCAACAAATCCCAAAATACAGCATGGTAGCATTGCGGAGTACCGGAGTGTTGACAGAAAAAGAAGATGGGAGTAAAACTGTATCAATTTCTCTGAAAAGAAGAAGAGAGCACAACAGTGTATGGAGCAAAAGAAGCGGCAAAGGGCCTGAGCAGAGAAGAGGTACAGTACAATAAAAAAGAAGATTGAAATGCATACTCACCAAGCTGACTGCGTCTCTGAGCGTAGGCTACCACCACTGCTGCCAGAACTACACAGCACAACGATGTCACAAGGTTTGCCATCTGTAGACACACACACAGCAAAGTCATCAGTGTGAGCACGTGCGAGAGACAGAGAGCCGGCCAGTGAGTGTGTCCGCCTGTCGTCCTGATAGGCTAACAGACCCATAGACGCCTACAACACCATGTAAGAGATGGAGAGATAGCTGCTTCCTGTCTTCTCTGTATCTATCAGCGTCTCTCTACCTCCTGCTAATAAGAGGATCCCTTGATTGGGGTTTTCCTCGTCCTTTGCTGTTTTCCTCTTAATCCTCAAGCTCCTTTTCTCAAATGGCATTCCTTTCTTTACTTCTCCAACTGTTGTTATCCTGTACAACCTCTCTCTCTCTCTCTTTCTGTTCATCAGACTAATGGGTCCATCCTCTCTGGGATGGGCTTTGGCCAGTAGCTCTTAAAGGTATAGGACACCATAAACAAACAGCCTTAGTGTGAAACAACAGCACTTGATGGGAATTCTCTCTCCACATAGGCGGTTCACAGAGATGTTTCATAGATTGTATTTAAATGTTTGAGTTTTCGGCTCATCTAATTTCTTCATCATACTTTATGATAATGTCTCTTAATGTTGTTGTTGTTGTTGTTCCTTTTCTTTTAAACAACGTTCATTGTATGTATATGTCTATGTATGTATTAGGTGTTAAAATTAATCAAGTATCGATTAATTGATTGTTAAGAACTTATTCAAACACGCAGTTTTGTTTTTCAATTTTCTATCATGTGGAACAAACATCATGTTGTCTCATTTTACTCTCAGCTTCTAGTGAAGTTTTACATTTGAAGCATGTTTCAGTGTGAATCAACTTACTAAATGTATTGCGTCCAGCAGAGACGGTCAGTTGGGGGCAGCAGCTGTGTGCCAGGTCTTCACAAGTGCTTTTTTTGGAGTAGCAATAAATACACAACTGCGGACAACAAAAACACATACACAAAGTTTCCCCCATCTTTGGATACAAACCCAATAGACTGGTGGGACAGCTCTGATGTTCAACATCAGAGCCATCTGAGCGTGTTTTCTGCCCCTGGACTGAGTATGACCCGGTTGCGCTCCTGACTGACACCTGACCATGTATACCTGTTTATTTTTCTCAATAAGAACGAGTAGGCAGAAAATAGGACACTGTGGGTCTGAAATGTTATCTGTTCAGCTTTTGTTGAAGCAAATCCACATTTAGTAGTCTGAGCCTTGACTTCATATGACTATGTCTTCTGAGAATCAAGCCCTTTTACACCTTAATACTCAGACTGTTCAACATTTTGTACAACTTTATAGATTCCGTAGCTATTAAATACTGTCAGTTATATACATTATGTTACTGTGGAAATCACGATTCAGCGAGAAAAAAGCAGTTGGTATTGTTTTTGTCAAAGGAAACATCTACATTTTTTTAATGATTAATCGATCATTGATTGGTAACATTTCTGAAGATCGATCACGGAGAATACAGACAATTTGCACCCCTAGTATGTATGTATGTATGTATGTATGTACTTGCATATGTTTATACGTACGTTCGTTTGTATGGATAGATAGGTTTGAAGCCACTAGCCTGGCATTATCAAAAGTAAACAAAATCTACCCAGCAGTATTTTTAAAGCTTATCTCATATCATACTGTATGTTGATGCTTTTAATCCATACAAAAATGGGTAAAAATAAATAAAAATGGCATAGGATTGGGGGTCTTATTAACCATGAAATGTTTTCTCAAAGTAACTGTCTTATAATCTGTATTCCTGTTGTTTTCTTCTCAAACACTCAACCTATTTGTTAACTCCCCAGCTTTTAAATTGTATATATCATAAAACTTGCTTTTACTAGGAGGTAAAAGTCCAGACGTCACAGTCCTCTCCAACCACGGGAGCTGGTAGGGATATACCATTGAGGTGTTCAAGGACACTTGACCAGGGCAGATTTCTGCCAAAGGGGCTGCTTGAACCCAGAGCCGCCCATCAAAACGGGACCTCTTTCTCTGTCTTTTATCTCTCCCTGCTCTTCTGCTCTCTCCTCTGCACAGCAAAAAGAGAGATAGTTGTCTCTCTTACAGACAAAGATTGTCTAAGGGTGTGCCTGCTGCTGAGACTTTTGGTGAGGTGTATGTATTTGCATGTGAACAGACTGAGGGCTGTAAATAGAGGGAAAAAAGGAAAGTAAATTTCCTTGTTCTTTTGATGCAAGGCTCAAGCTGTTACAAAATACTGTCATCCTCCATTATCTCTTGGTCTTTAAGCTTTATCCCTCCCTGCCTCACTACTCTTCTCCACCTCTCCAAATCTCTACTTTTACCATTTCACTATTATGCCGCCTATCTCTCTTCAGTACAGCTGGTATGCAACTTTCCATCTTCCTTTACCCTTCAAGCCTTCTGTCTTTCTTTGTTCAACACAAATACAAGTACACCATGTTAGAGCATCTGAGAACAAGAGTTACACATCTGTGATGGTGCTGAAGGTTAAAAACATGAAAAAGCTTTTAGAGTCTGACTCGAATGTCAAGTGGCAATAAAACAGAAACTGACATTAAACAGTGTCATGAATGTTTGAAAAAAGGACTGAACTAATGGCGTATAAAAACACTAATAACTAAGAATGAATAAAAAACTTTTATACTGAATTTACTCATTTCAGAAAGGGCAAAACACACTTTTCTCAACTCGGAAATCTAAAATTAATATATTTCTTAAATGTAAATTATTTCTCTAACAAAAAGCAATAAATGGAACATTAGTCTTATGAGAAAATGTCAAAATACACTGCTGGTTTCTGGGTAACTAACTGGATTTTGTTGACTTTTTGGTGTTCTTCCAAATGGATATCTAATTTAACAGATAATACATAAAAAACAATGGAAAATAAAAAAAAATTACAAACAAGAAGAACCAATCACCTTCAATCAAGACAAGAGGCTTATTTTTAACCACTTAAACACTTTTTTTTTATCCAGAACATGAAGCTAACCCTCAACAACTGAAGATCCTAATGCAACAGATAGCAGTTTTCAATCTTAAGAGGACACAATATTAAACCAGGACATCTAAAGGGCTACATCCACTGGAAAACATATAAATAAAATAGGTATTTAAATTATTGTCAATATTTCCAAACATCAGTGATCAGTGAAGCCACTGTCAGTTGATATCTACCATGCTAATGGAACACAAAGAGGCAGCAACTGGACTACAACAAATGAAGACAGGAGGAACAAAGGTAATATCTCAAGCTGCTCACTTAACTCACATTGATGGCAGTGAAATTCAATATCCTAAAGACAGCCACAGAGAAAGAAGGCCTTTAAATGAACTCATTAGCGACAATCCAGAGTCGTTATTAGAAGACTTCCTCAGGAAGAACAACTTATCCTAACAATAAAAATTACCACTACAGAACAATGATGGCTCAAGGAACCATGGAACAGTTTGGACAACTTCTAGAACAGTTTCCAACAACTGAAGTTTATTTCAGCACCACACATTTAAGATCACTCCTCAGCTAGAGCTGCGGATCAGATCACCAACTGAATCATCACTTAAATTTTCCAGCAGTCTCAGAATGCTGAAATATGGATTCTCCACTGTGGAGATAGAATTCATAGGCAATGCTGTTTATCAAGGATCTGGTTAATGTACTTTCTCTATTCTTCCAACCACTCAAAGTGCTTTTACATTTCATGTCACTTTCACCCATTCATACCACATTTATGCATTCACTGATGGAGGAGGCTGCTATGTAAAGAGCTCATCAGAATTAATTGTTCCAATTCACACACCAATGGCACAGCCACCAGGGGCAGTTTTGAATTTAAGTGTCTTGCTCAAAGACACTTCAGTATCCCCCAACCTTGTGATTGAGAGCCAAGCTCTACAACTGAGCAACACATTTGGATTTGAATTAACTAAAAAATCCTGCAAAAATAAGAGAGGTTTTTATCCATGGGCAATATTTACTTTTTATATTTATATACCTGGACAAAGGATCAAAGACCTTGAGGAACTCAAAAAGATTTTTTTTTTCCGAAGTCGAGCATCAATCTGGATATGTGGCTATCTTACTGCCAGAACTGATGGAGAACCAGACTTTACTCTGAGTGAAACAAACACATCTTTGGACATTCCCTTTTGTACCACACCCATATAAACAAACAAGGAAAAAGCTATGACAGTGTAATAAACAAAACTGGCAAACAGATACTTCAGCTGTGTAAAGATACAAGTCTGTACATCGTTAACAGCAGAACCACATGAGATTCTCAAGGGCAGATTCACTCAATGATTTGTAGCAGTGTTGTAGATCATGCCATCTCCAATATTAACCCAAAATATACAAGTGCATTTGTAGAACTGCCCCAACTGCTCTTATCAGACCATGGTCAAATAACCTTGTTTCTTAAAAATGCTTGGCACCATCTCTATGTACAAACCTTAAGTACAGGCTGTTTCCTCTGTCAGCCAAAATATTAATGGTCAGAGGAAAGCACTACTGCTGATACAAGAGCAAAAACAAGTGACCAAGTCCAAAATATGTTAGATACTTTTCTGAAGCCAATGAGAAAAAAATATATATGGCCGCACAAGACCTTCAAACACATTTTTCCTTTTGGCAAAATAATCTAAATAGAGTACAGACCAGTAAACATAGTGTAAAACAGAAACACTGTTGATTTGACTGAGAACATGCTACATCTAGATGAAACTTAAGAAAACTATCACATCATCAACATAGAAACCAAATATCCAAGAGGCAAGGCTTGAGTATCTCTCAGCCCTAACAATATACAAAGCTTCTACAGAACAAGATAGTAGGTAACATTAGAGAATAGTTAGACACAATTGAAAAGGCTTTAAATGATAGTACCTTTTGGAAACCCTGGAAAGTATTTGTGAAAGATCTAACAGTGTCCAATTCAAAACAGCAATACCTGGAAAAATGACTCTGAAGGCTTTCATGAAAATCATGGATGTCAAGGCTTGAATTGCACGCAAGCTTCAACACTAGAAAAACTGAGAGAACTGGAGAGGACTGTAAAAGAGAGGCACCAATGTGCCCTTGAATGCCCCATTATTATGAAAGAACTCCAAAAAAGTTCAAAACCATAAAAAATTGAAATCTTGTGGTATAGACAGTATAAACTCAGATTTGTTGAGAAACAGTAATGTCAAACTTCAATTTGCTTTGCTGATGCTCTTTAACTTGGTGGACATTTCCCTGTGACTTAGCACAAAGGTCTTTTTTCTCCTATAATTAAAAAATGGGACAAATGCAACCCCAGTGATTACAGAGGAATCCATGTGAACAGTATCCTCAGCAAACTCTGCAGTAACATCCTAAACTCTCGAATTTTGTCATACCTCATTGAACTCAATGTCCTGTCGAAAAGCCAGATTCGTCTCTTACCCAACCACAAAGCATCAGACTGTACACACACTAATCCAAAACCATATTCATAAAAAACTAAAGGGGAAACGTATCATGTTTGTAGATTTAAAAGGCATTTGAGATAGTTTGATGTAATGGATTGTTCTATCAACTCGTTCAGTGTGGCACTGGAAGCAGCGTTTATGACTTGATCAAATCCAAATGCTTGAACAATGAACGCTGTATAAATTAAGAAAACAAAAGCACAGAATTATAAACTCTGAATAAGGATGAGGGGTACATCAAGGATACAACTTATCCCCCAAGATCTGCAGTTAGGGAGTCCTATTACAAAGTAGTGGCTCACATCCTTACAACTTTGCCTTAAACAGGTAACTTAGCAGTTTCAAAAATAGAGATCAATTGTACGGGATAGTCTTAAACTTACCTTTTTAACATATTCCTGTCCATTCTTAAACTTCTAGAGTTATATTTTTAAAGGCTTTTTTCTGTTACAGTGCAGAGATGCAGAGATTAGACTTGATTTTATGCTTTCATTTTTGTATTTTTTTAACACATTGTTTTGGTTGTTTCCTTGAAGAGTTTAATCCATCATCTGAATCTGCTTTTTGTGCTTTTATATATTTTCTACCTTTACTAGCATGTCTAGAGGCAAACAACTGACCTCTGCCTTATAATCAAAATGATGCATTTGGGGACTTTGTCTACTACAAAGTAGAGCTACTGAGGTCTGAAAAGGTCATCTTTGAGCCATCTCATATGTTCTTAAAGTTTAACTGACAGGTGGTTGCAGGATTAAAAGGCAAAGAGTTCCTGTTTGATATTTCAGTGCATAAAGTGATGAGTTTTTGAGAGTTTGGAACTGCACCTGTGACTTTGAAAGAGCAATATTAACTGAATGTTTGCATGCATGCACGCATATGATTGAGGGATAGATTGTGTGTTTGTGTGTGGGCAAAGTTGTGTGAGTGATTGGCAGTTCATATATATTTAATCTGAGCAGATATTGAGGAGAGTGACAGGGGGTGAAATTAAAATTGCATCCCTTGTCAGGGCATCATAATCCCCATCTCTTCTCTTCAAGTGCTGGTTTGCACATCAAGATTCAAATACTCTATGTGTGTGTATGTGTGTGAGGGTTTGCATGCATTTGGGCTTCTCTGGGTGCAAATGCAACAGTGATGTGTGTTTGCTTCAAACTATGAGGGTATTTAGCCTGTCTATCAAAATACAATACAGTTTTGAAATCTGACAGCTTCAGATCGCTCACATAATGACAGCCCACGGGTGGTAAGTGTTGCAATCACAGAAACTCAATACAAACCCTCCTCATCTCATCCATCCATCCATCAATCCATCCATCCATCCATCCATCCATCCATCCATCCATCCATCCGTCCATCCTCCCTCGAGCCCACCCATTTATTCCTTTTTTTCTTCCCCTCTTCAATATTTATTTATTCATTTTTTATTGGAGGGGAAAGGGCTGAATAGGCGTGATACTTTTGGCTGCTTAATTAAAATATATAATTCATCGCTGCGTCAAATGATTTTGCCTCTGCGTCTTTGTGGAGTCCGATTTGGGAACATTTGCATTTAAATTGGAAAGCCAGGAGGGAAATACACTAGGCGGGCCAGGGTGTGTGTGAGAGAGAATGAAAGAAAATAGAAGGCATCCTTCTCTTAAAGAAATGCACATACATCGTCTCTGGCTTTCTTCCTTTCTTCCTGGTCTTATTTCTCTCGCAGTGTGAGGCATCCAAAATCACACCAAGAACACTGGTTTGCCAAACAGCACACCCTGTACTGGATAACTTGGAGGTTTGTCCTCTAAAGTATAACTTTCAGTCTTTCTTTTATCTGTGAAGTTCTATTTGCTATCAGCCAATCAATCATAATCAGCATGTATCATCAATAACGGCAAAGTATAGCAGCAATTAAAAAATAAGAACATGTGTGAGCTTTTTTTCTCTCTCACTAATGTCTGATTAAAACAGAACTCCTCTTTTCGGCAAGCTGTCAGAGATAAAGTAGTTTATTACTGATGTGTCTGTAGAGAGAGTAAAAGAGGGGCCCCATCCTGGGTCATAAATGAGTTATTCAGTGTAGATCAGCAGAAGTGTTTACAGCTCCTGGGAACATCAACCTCAGCTATCAAAGCTACAGAAGGAGCTTACAATATATGACTTGTATTCTCTTTCTTGAGACAATCAGCAGGAAACTGTGTGAAGATTTTCAAAATGGGATATCCATTATGTTAAAACAACAGCACCTGCTCTGACAAAGTGTTTACATCATAAAATCAAAACAGTTTATATAAGTTTTAAAGGTTAGAAGAAACTATCGTATTCAGCAATTCCTTTAGGGTAAGTGCTGGATTGAGATTTATGGATCATAAAGGCAGTAAAAGTCTATATGACGCTGGGCTAGTGGTGCATTATCCTCCTGGGATGCAATTGGAGGTCACCTGCTTCTGAAACTAGTGTGTCTGGCATCATTGTGCATGTTAAAAAGTCTGTAAAATCACACCTTTTGCTGCCTGCTTGCTTTATATTCCTACTTACAGCGATACAACTCACCATCTGGAGGAATGGGCTGTGCATATAAACAGGAAAGACTGCCTCATTTAGCAGCCAGTAAAAGTACAACAGTGAAGCCATTCAACACAACTTTGAAACTGAAGCATAGGACCTCCTTAAGGATTATTCTTTGTAAGTCCAAAAGTTTTATAAAAGATCTACAGAGGCATGATAAAGTCTGGAATGATGGATAAGTTGCAGAAATCTGTCCTTGGACAAGGAGAAAGGGTGAATAACTCCAGATTCTTTCAGGGAGAATATGATAATTTCATCATGAAAAGTAAAACCTTGAAAACTGGTAGGTGAGGCATCCTGTCCAGGGGGTACACTAATACATCAAATGGATGCACGTTGCAGAAATAAGACCTCTGTGCTGTGTACCACTCAATGAAGCCAATATCAGCCATACTTTGAGACATGAGGTCTTTCCTAACTTGAGGCAATGGAACACAAGCATTTTTAAGTACTTCAATATTTTTTCCAGTCTAACTTCATTTTAAGATCTTCACCAAGTAAAAAAAAAAAAAAGGACTTTCCCCAAAAAATATTTTGATTAAAAACAGAAGAGGTCATTTGGTGATTCTTAGCATGACAGGAAAAACAAAAGTGTGTGAGAAATATCTCATAATTCTGTATCTTAACCTGAACCAGAATGTTTATTGGAGGAGTAGAAGCAAAGTAAAGCACAACAAAATGAAGAGAGAGAGAGAGAGAGAGAGAGAGAGAGAGAGAGAGAGAGAGAGAGAGAGAGAGAGAGAGAGAGAGAGAAAAGAAAGAAAGAGAAAAAAGAAAAAAGAGAGAAAGTGAAAGAAAGAAAAGAAAAAAGAGAGAAAGTGAAAGAAAGAAAAAAGAAAGAAAGAGAAAGATAGAGAAAGAAAGAAAGAAAGAAAGAAAGAAAGAAAGAAAGAAAGAAAGAAAGAAAGAAAGAAAGAAAGAAAGAAAGAAAAAAAGAAAGAAAGAAAGAAAGTCAAACAGAAAGAAAGAAAAAGAAAGAGAGAAAAAAGAAAGAATGAATGAATGAACAAACAAAAGAAAGAATGTCAAAGAGAGATATATTCCTAAAGAAAGAAAGAAAGAAATATCTTAACAATACAAAATAAAGGTAGAGAGATCATTTCTATCCCTTTTCTCTTTCTTACTGTGGAAAAAAATCTATACAAAAAATAACAACTGAATGAAATCTTACGTGAATAAAATGATATAAAAGTGTGAAGCAGGTAAGAGTTAAGACATTGTGTCATTCTAAAAATGAACATTGAGGTTTTTTGTTTTTTTTCATATACTAAAGCAGAAAATTGACCTTCTTATAAGACCGAGCAGTAGCTGTACATTTAGAGACAGGTGTTCATCCACATGGGCTTTGAGTGCTAATTAGCTCAAATGTTAATGAGTGTACAGTGCCCGTGACCCGAGCGCTCATATTATAAGGGAAATGAGAATTATGGCACCTCATTCATCAATAACTGTCCTGCTGATGATCATTGTTGAACAAACACACACGCTAACCCACGCGCGCAAACACATAATTACACATAACTGCTGCCATTGAAACATTTAAAGTCATGCTCCCTATGCAATAATACAACTTCCTTATTCCCATAATGCTTTGCTTTTCTTGGCAACACTAATTCTCTCATCAATCATGCGGGATTGCAACAGATTACCATCAAGTGAGGTGGTGGTGGTGGTGGTGGTGGTAGTGTGTGTGCGTGTATGTGTGTGTGTGTAACAGTTCAGCTGCTGGCATTTTGGGGGACAGCTCACACACATTCATTGCACACACTGGTGTGCACGGTTGGCATTTAGTGCAGAGTGTTGATAGCTGGATTGGCTGTGACCTTTTTCACAGCCATTGTGATTCCAATTGCTCACTAAAGACAACGTCAATTGTGACTCGAGAGGCAACAGAGGTACACTTCCATAAACACATGTGTGCATGCATGATAATACACACCGTTGTACATATATGTGTGTGTGTGTGTGTGTGTGTGTGTGTGTGTGTGTGTGTGTGTGTGTGTGTGAATGACTGGCTCTTGGCTCTTGGTGATAAATTCAGCCATTGATCACATGTGACTGCTCTCAGCTGGCTGAGATTTAGAGGACCTGAACACGTCAGCTACTATGTATCATGTATCCTGAGGCACTACTACTGCTGCTCTGCTGCTGGTGGACATCCCCCTAGCTGCATGCAAAAAGACAGTACTCAAATTACAGACCTCATGGAGAAGTGTTATGAGCTCATCCTTGCTAGATAATGTATTTAATTATCTAAAGGTAACATAAATGTATGATTTATCAAAAGCCTAATATTAAAAGACATTGTAATCTGACACAATTAACTCAAAATGAACTGAGACTGTCAGTAAACAGACAGCATGAGCCTGATTTAGGACAATAAGGCCTTATATTCATGCTTCTGACAGGTACGATTATGGATGTGCATGTATGTATGAGAGCTCATTGTGTGTGTGTGTGTGTGTGTGTGTGTGTGTGTGTGTGTGTGTGTGTGTGTGTGTGTGTGTGTGTGTGTGTGTGTGTGTGTGTGTGTGTGTGTGTGTGTGTGCATGCATATGCGGGTGTTTTTGTCTCCACCCAGCCATCTGGACCTCCTTGGGTGTGTAGAAGCAGATTTAGGTGGTTAGAGAGCTCCGAGAAAACACAGTGTTACCTCCAGCCCTTTCACCTCTGAACTCTATAAGTGTATCAAAGCTAAGAAAACAGAGCACTTTATGTGTCGGTGTGTATGTCTGTGTGTCTGTGCGTGTTGGATTGGCTGTGTGTGTGTCAGCATTCTTAAAGCCTATAAGGCTTTGAATGATGGGTGTAGACTCCCCTTTGTGAACAGGGAGGCTCCAGGAGCTGTGCAGCATGTGTGTGCGTGTATGTGTGTGTGTGTATGACGGAGAGTGTGATGTACGGGCTGTGATGTTCTGAACAGAGGTGTTTTTACAGGGAGTTAATCAGAACCAGAGCTCAGGCCTTGCCCACAGAGGATGAAACACACACATGCACACGCACGCACGCACACGCACACACACACACACGCACACGCACACACACACACACGCGCACACACACACACACACACACACACACACACACACACACACCAAATAAAGTCACTGCCCTTCCTTTCCTGAATCAATACAACTGACCTGCAGTAAAATGGATGCTACTGCTACCTATTTTGTATTATGTAGATAAAATAAAACTTAATATGGTGACAGATGCAATGAATGATAACCAAGTTTAAATGTTGATTCTTAATCCATTAGTATCTAAAAATAAATTCAATTCAATTCAAAATACTTTCTTTATCCCGGGGGCAATTAAAGGGCCAGAAACATTGTTAAATAAAAATTGTTTTAAAAAGTTCAATTTACTTGACAAATATGGTTAATAGTCCAAAATCCTGATCACACAGTATCTTTCTTTTTTTTCAAAGAAGAGCAGTTACACATCTACGGAAGAGAACTAGGGCAACTTAATAAAAAATTGGAGGACGGGCAAGCAAAAAAAAAAAATTTTAAGATGATTTTTTTATTAAATTCTGAGATTAAAGTCATAAATCTGACTTTTTTTCCACAGAATTCTGAGAATTAAGTTACAATTCTGACTTTAATTTCAGAATTTATGAAAATAAAAATATGTATTTATTTGTATTTTTTTTGTTAACCCACCCTCCAGTTTTTTTTTTTGTTCAGTGGCCCTAATCCTCCTCCATAGACACCAGTCTAAATCACAATAGATAAATAGATAAACATTTATGTAGGACAAAATATGATTTGTCTCCTTTCCCACCAATTCATTGGAAACTTAGGACTGGTATGCTAATAAAGGCTATTTTTATCATTTAGCTGCTTTAGCGTAAAGCTGAGAAATATGCAGGCTAAAATTAATTTCAAAAACCTCTCTTTTCCTCCACGGATGGCCCATGCAATGATTTTTAATTCTAAAAGAATCAAAATGTATTTCTGTTCAGCGGGGCAGTACTGGTATTTAACATCTGCAAAAACTGTCTTTGAATATTGACCTCTGAACCAGCCAACTTTAAGCATTCATTATGGCCAGTGTGATGAAGGGTTTTGTCTTCCAAAACCAGATGATGTTATATAAGGAATAATTGCCTATTCCTCTGACTGTTGTGCTGGCCCATTCTTGGTATTACAGACATAAGGAAGTATTTCTTTCTTCAATAATGAAAACTAAATTTGAAATATCACACAGGGTCCAAAGAGGTCCAGCAGGGGTTCTGACTTTCACACACACACAGATTGGAACCCTAGTCTTGGGAAATGTTTTCGCACCATTGCAGTTGCAAAGATGCCATGTGCTGATAGTTACTAAGCATTATGTTGAACTCTAACAGAGCCTCACTGTGTTGCAAAAGAGTAAATGATATAAAGATTTCAGCTGCAACTGTGAAAAGAGTGTTTGAGAAAAGATGATACAGAGACACATAAAGGTTCTCTGAATCTTTTGAAACCACTTCACCACACTAAAGATGACAGACCTTGACAGCAAAGAAATGGAAGAGAACATCCAGTGTGTTAAAGGTAGAAGGGCCTGAAGTCCATATTCAAATGTTTGTCAGGCCACAAAAGTCACATTAGTGTGAAAAAGTTGACCTGTTTGTGGTTTATCAGCAAAAGCCCTGCCAGTTTGGTGCTTAAGAGATGCTTTATTCTTGGTTTGATTGATCAATGCTACTTCAATCTATGTCAAACTTTTGCTGCATCAAGTGTATATATCAAAGCAAAGTCCCTGCCATGTTGTTGTCAGTTGTTGAGTATTTCTCAATAACTTTATCTCTCAAAAAGTACACCAGACTTCCAAGCTAAGATTTCTGGATGACTCTGCTTTGAATATATTTTGACTGGCAGTCCACCATCTTTGCAATCTTGAAGATAGAGTTTCTGAAGAGTTTTTCAAAATTAAACTGGGAATGTTTCCTACTGAATATTTTCAACACATTACCACAGTGGAGTCTATTCAAAACTTTATTTTCTTTTTGATCAAAACAAGAGGTAACAGGGTGCTGGTTGCCTAGCGATTTAAGAGCACCCCATATGCAGAGGCCAAAGTCCTTGTTGCAGAGGTCACTGGTTCAACTCCCGGCCTTGACCATTTGCTACTCCCAACTCCCTACTCCCCACATTTCCATTCTCTCTACAGCTGCCCGGTCAATAAAGGAGAAAAGGCCAAAAATATAACTCAAAGAAGAAAGTTGAGAAGATTGGGTGTAGGGAGAGCAAGGAAAAAAGGAAGACGACAAACATTTTTCTGATATTTACAGTCTTATTTTCTTGTGTATGAGTGTGTGTGTGTGTGTGTGTGTGTGTGTGTGTGTGTGTGTGTGTGTGTGTGTGTGTGTGTGTGTGTGTGTGTGTGTGTGTGTGTGTGTGAGAGTGTGAGCGTGAGAGAGAGAGAGAGAGTGTCTAAGGGTGTGTGTGCACTGGAAACTAAAAACAGCATGTTTACTCAACCTGTATGCCAAGCCTCTTCCGTAAATATAGAGGATACAGTGGCAGCATAGACTAGGCTTGTACATTTCAAAACACACAAACACACACACACAAACACACAGTCATGCACATGTGCCAACTCAAAAACTGAGTTGAACAGTCCGCTGGTCTTCACCGCAGGAATCTATTCCTAGGGTTGAATCCTTTGGCGTTCATTTCTATCAGCTGGGTGGCCTTCAATGCACACGCAGACAAACATTGTTCGGTAACACACAACACCATGTGCAGGTCTGTCGGACGCTCAATCACACGTCTGCTTAGTGAGGACACGATTTAAGATGTGGATAAATGTTGAAATAATAATGAAATAATATGAAATAAACCTTAGAATGCATACTGTTTATGCACAAACACACACAAACACACACAAACACACTGTAGCTGAGCACAAAACCGACATGCACCATAAGTTGGGTGGCCCAGAACCTCAGTAACCAGACAAACATACTAACTATATGGGAGCATTCACTAACTACAGTTAAGTGTCTGTTCATTCTAAGCAAATACTTGACCAAAATAGTCCTGTGTGTCTATGTGTGTGTGTGCGCTTTCAAGGCTATTGGTATATTTGTGAGGAGGTTGAGCCAAAAGAGATCAAGAAAATAGTAATTATATGATCTCAGGGATCAGAGGTCATGTAGTAGAAAATATGCCTGTTCTTTAAATAATCTATGACAATAAAACATTTTTACAAACTAGGTTCGTCCCAGTCCACCTATGTGGGATCGTAAATGTAACTGCGTGAAGTAATCATATAATGTTCTCTATGTACCCATTCTCTTCTGTTCACTGTTTTCACCATATCTCAGTTACTGATCTGAGGTTTAGGGAAACACATATAAAAAGCTCATTGCAACCGCTTTCAGTACAGAAGAGAAGAGCCATCAGAATAGTACATAATGTTGATTTCCACAAACAAACAAACCTTGAAATGATTTGATCTTGTAGATTTTAAAACGGCACAAAAAGTGTATAAAGCAAGGAAATATCTGCTGCATGGACATATCCAAAGAATGTTCTTTGAAAGAGAGGGGAGTTAGACCTTAAGAGGGAAGTGAAATCTAAGGAGTATTCGGACTACAAGGTAAAATTATGTATTTCAATCTGTGGAACAGACTCAACATGGAGCTACAGCAATGCCAAAACATAATCCAGTTTAAGAATAAGTATAAAGAAATGATTTTCATGAGGTACAGGGAGGAAGAGGCACGTTGCTAATAATTAGGGGTTTGCTTTGATTGTGCGAGTAAATATGAAGATAAGACAAAGATTTGTTTTACGGGAATGCATTCATAACATGACAGGAAATAGATAGTGAATAAAGGGGTAGGATTAGATACGGGGTTTTTTTGCACACTTAAATTAAAATGTTTCAGTGTTCCATGATGGAATTGATTGATTTTGTTTTTTTTGTTCTTTCGTCTCTTTTAATTGTATGTTTTTTTTCTATTTTTTACATGTTCAAAATAAAGACATCAAACCAATTATTTTCATCTCCACTATAAGGGGGATATAAAAGACCTAGCTACAGTAGAGATATAGTTAATCCTCAGCCATGCTGTTATAAATGCACTAATACTGTTCTCTCTTTTTCTAGTCCAGATACCAAGTCTAGAAGTGTTTACTTATCAAAATTGAAGCAAGCTGAACTTCCAGTCGGCTACTCTGACAAAGTAAAAAAGAAGCATGGCTCGTATTAAAGTCATAAGCTTGATTTGCAGCCCAGAATAAACAAGTGCACTGCATGCATCTCTACCTGCTGAGCACTCAGGACATCATCTTACATCACACTTGTTTGTAGCCCCAGGAAGAGTCATCTATTGCTGAACTGCACAACTCCGGAGGACTACACTTACTCATTGCTGACTTAATGCTGATGTCATTATCTGAGCTCACCCTCTGCTTTTACATTTGTTTCTGTGTGTGTGTGTGTGTGTGTGTGTGTGTGTGTGTGTGTGTGTGTGTGTGTGTGTGTGTGTGTGTGTGTGTGTGTGTGTGTGTGTGCGTGTGCATGTGTGTGAGGGAGAGATAGGTAGAGAGAGAGGAGAGAGAGTGTGTCATTCATTATCTTAGTCAGCTCTCCCTGTTTGCCACATGCCCTATAGACAAACATCCTGTCAACCATTCTTTTATATCCTGTCTCTCCCTGTGAAGCTGTATTTCAACATTTTAACTCAATCTGTCTGTCTCTTTCTCTTTAGATCCCTGTGTCTCACACCACCTCACTTTCCACCTGCTGCCTATCCATCATCCTCTTCACCTTTCCTCTGCCCTTCTCTGTTCACCCCCTGCACATGCTTTTACCTCTGTCATTCACTTTCATCCTTTCAAGTCCAGTCCTTCTTCCTACCCTTCACCTCGCCTTATATATCTTTTTATCTCGCTTCCTTGTGTCCTCCAATAAACGCTGATGACAGCATTTCCTATTTTCACACAGCAGAGATCACTGAACTCCCCTGAGGGATGGCTATGATCATGATACAGCAATGAGTAAGCAGAGGCTGAGACTATCTCTGAATGTAAATCTGTGTCTGACTGTGTGAGAGTTAATTTGCCTTCAGATAGAATGACATTGCCTGGCGTACTGCAGATAGGAGGTTTAGTTTGGACATCAGTGAGACAAAATTCAAAGTCCATGTTGGTCCATAAGCTGCATAAAGTTCTGTTTATAATCTGGGTTTTTACTTGAAAGCCTGTAAGATTGAAAGTCGAGCTTGTGTTAATAAAGATTTGACAAGTGAAGTCCTCTGACTAACAGCTCTCTTCCCACAGAAAACTACTCTGAAGATGCCTTTGAGCAAGGCATCAAGCATCCATGTACAGAGAAGCTGCTCATGGTCAACAACAGCAAGCTGTATTTATCAGGCAGCTCCATTTTTATCATTCTTTTCTATTATTATTATTATATTCATATTTTTAGTTTATTAGATTATTTCTAGAATAGATGCCTAGAAGGAGCATGGATTAGAAAAATCACATCGTGAGACAAGACCCCTTCTTGAAGCTAACTATACATTATCCCACTTATTACCCAGCACCTAATCTAAGATACAGACAGGTTGGCAAAAAAAATTGAATTGAAGCATTTAATTGATGATTTATGTACACAGTTTTTAAAAAATAGTCCCAGTGATTCCACAGCAGTTAGCGTTAAATGCTGATGGAGTCTTATCTGTCTGCTGCAGTCAATTTAACATTTAATTGTCCTGATTCAGCTCTCCTCCTTGTCTGAGCTCTGCGGTTCACATATCTCTAAAAAATAAACAAGGCAAGTGTCCCAAATTTTAACACTGCTTCTATCTCGTCACCACCACTCATGGTTTAAGTTTCTTTATAGTGATCGTTAACCTTAAGTTGCTAGGATTGCTGGATAGCATCAAATTTTAAAAATGTCCCTAGCCTGCCGATTTAGCATGCCAACCGAAACTAGAATTTTAGCCACACTATTGTCAAATATAGTGCGGAAGCTAACGGTTTGTCTCGCCTTATGGTCTATAATGCCAACAAGCAGAAGCAAAATGTGCCGGAACTCTTTTCTGTGGATTGTTTTGACATGACGTGTGATCAGTTTGTCTCTGGCGTTTCTCATGTTAGTGAAAGTTAATAACCGTTGTCAAGGGGTTCTGACCAATCAGAATCCAACATCTTACACAAGCAGAAGATCAGTAAGAAAGCTTGGTAATAAAATATATTATCAACAATTTACTGTCTACAAGTGTTGCTGTTTTTCATTTTATTTTTCACTTCAGTTTTTTTGTTTGTAGTTTACTGTCGATAATACTTTTGTTGAGCTTTTTGACCTTTCCATAGTTTGTGCTGATTTCTGTGTACGTACTTTGAGAGCATTACTTGAGTCAAGCTCCCCTTTCAAACATTAAGACCTGGCCATTAAAGCTGATTCTAATTATATTTCTTTAAAATGTGTGCTCTCTGCAAAACCAATGATTATTGTACGTGACAAAGTGATTTATTGTGAGTGCTAGGTAAAAGGGTGTGTAATTTCGAATAATTGGCTTTTTTCATTACTCATGCAAAGAGAGGAGATTTAAATACAATAAAAAAAAATGGAGCCAACAACAAAGCTGTAGAGTAAATTAAAATAAATTCTGTAAACACCAAGACACTGTGGGAGTGTACTGACTGAACTGAGTGTGTGTGTGTTTGTGTGCCTATGCATACATGAGCACTTGTTTCCTGCTCAAGGTAAACACACGACTCATCAGTGTCTTGATCGAACTATTAGCATCCTCTTCCTATTTGTCCCTGCACACACACACACACACACACACACACACACACACACACACACACACACACACACACACACACACATTCCCATATGCTCCATCACACACACACACTGTTGGCACTTTCCCCCTGCCCTTTCATTGTTTATTAGCAATGCAATCTGTTTCAAAGGTTTGGCCAAGCACCCACACTGCCTGAGCCCGAAGGCACACACCTTCCATCCACCCCTGCTGCATCTAAATGACCTGCTTTGGGGAAATATCTTATCATCCCTGGTTCGAAGGTTGCGGTCACGCTCGTCAAGACAAAATAAATGCAATAACATAACAGCAGAAAAAGAGGCAAGGACGAAGAGAAAACAGCAAGGTGGTGCCATTTCAAAGAGTGAAGATCAAGTTTGACAAAAAGGAGATGAGTAGAAGGATTTTTTTTTTTAAAGGCTCAAAATAAGAAGGTATACTGAGCTGCTAAGACAACAGGAGCAAGAGGAATAGGTGGGAGAAGACCTAAATTACTGAATGAGACTAAAACAGCACGAGAGAAAGTAAAGTGAAAAGGAACACCATGAAAAATCCCATATCCTCACTGCAGACTCCCTGCGCTGCTGCGAGTATATTCAGGCAGCGGCCAAGCATATTCACGAGCTCTGCAGCACGCACAAATACACACGGATGACCAAACACGCACACAAATACACACAGATGCCTGTGTGCAGTTTATGTAACTTTGTTTGTCTACCAATTATCATGAACTCATTTAAGACACTTGCATAACAGCACTTAGATATTCAACATTCAAATCATTTTTCCCACATGAGATTTGGAAATCGCTGGTCTCCCATGTTGCTCAGCCAAATATCTAACCGCCCAAGCTGAAAGAAGTCCCTAAACTACACTAATTTAGAGAAGAAACTTTGAAGAGTCAGATAATAGAATGAAGCCAAACACTGAAGTGATTATACAAGTGATATTTTATCTTTTCACTTAATGAGCTTAAAAATCTTTGGCCATGGTTTTATTTTCACAGACAGACAGACAGATAGACAGATAGACAGATAGACAGATAGATAGATAGATAGATAGATAGATAGATAGATAGATAGATAGATAGATAGATAGATAGATAGATAGAAAGATGGATAAAAAGAGAGGTAGGTAGGTAGGTAGGTAGGTAGGAAGGAAGGAAGGAAGGAAGGAAGGAAGGAAGGAAGGAAGGAAGGAAGGAAGGAAGGAAGGAAGGAAGGAAGGAAGGAAGGAAGGAAGGAAGGAAGGAAGGAAGGAAGGAAGGAAGGATGGATAGACGGATAGATGGATAGATAGAAAGATGGATAAAAAGAGAGTTAGGTAGGTAGGTAGGTAGGTAGGTAGGTAGGTAGGTAGGTAGGTAGGAAGGAAGGAAGGAAGGATGGATAGATGGACAGATGGACAGATGGACAGATGGATAGATGGATAGATGGATAGATGGATGGATGGATGGATAGATAGATGGATAGATGGATAGATGGATAGATAGATAACACACACACACACACACACTGTGGGATCAAACTTGTAATCTTGTGGATCTCGCCTTAGCAACCACAGCTGTCCATCTGTCTGGATTGATGAGGCTACAGTGATCCTCGTGGACTGACAAATTTGAGCATGACTTTGAGAGTGAGCTTTAGTTTGCTCGTTTAATTAGAAACTCCCCACTGGTGGCTGCACACAGTTAGCTTTGGATATGGGTTCAGCGGGTTAAATATTAAACTCTTAATTGCCATAATTGCATTCCGCTGTCGTTCATGTCAATTGGCTTACACTCAAGAACATTTCTTAGAGCAAATAATCCAGCCAAGACACACTGCTCCCAAATTCAATTATTACCTGCATCCTCGTCGTATAGTTGGTGTTAGTTTGTATCAGCAATTAATAAAAAGCTGTGTACAGGGGCGCTGGTGGCCTAGTGGTCTAAGCGCCCCACATACAGAGGCTACAGTCCTCGTCGCAGGGATCGCCGGTTCGATTCCCGGCCGGTCGACCATTTCCTGCATGTCTTCCCCCACTCTCTACTCCCCACATTTCCTGTCACTCTTCAGCTGTACTATATAATAAAGGCAAAAGGCAAAAAATATAACTTAAAAAAAATAATAATAATAAAAATAAAAAAAAGCTGTGTACTGGTTACAAACTGAATTGAAAGTATTTAAGCTAAAACTAGGATAAAAATAAACATATACATCTTTTCAGACAAGTTCAGCTCATGGCAGAAAGACTTGGCAGCTGCAATGCAGATTTAAAGCCTTAAATGGAACCAGAGCTGTGGGACAACAAAAGGTAACAAATTTGTAAGAAGGGCTTTAAAAATGCCATAAAACAAACACTTACAGATTCCACTTCATGAAAAATGACTTACAAGGAACTTCTCAAGTAAGACTGGAAACATAAAAGGACGACTAACAGCTGAACAAAAGTAATCTTGCAGTGTTGTTATCTGGCACAATGGAATGACAAACATTCAGCGGTGTTCGGCAATGTGGCTGTAATGGTTTTTATTGTTGGGAGGTTGCTCAGAAAGAGGTGATGCAGAGATGGATGTTAATCAAATGCTTTCTAGCTCCCATTCACATACATACTTTATAAACGAGAAGCAGCATATGCACAGCTTTTTGGAGCTCCATCCGAGATCCTATTTCGCAGCTGTGTGAGATGACTGACAATCGCTGTCAAATTCCACTCCATTACTTGCGTGCACACTCAGACACACATATATCGATTACTCAAGTCTGCAGCCTGTGGAGTGAAGCCAATCTGAGATGGTGGGGGAAAAGGAGGAGTTGAATGCACGTATGAACACACACATTGGGAAATGAAGGTGCTAGACAAGGACAAATTTGATGCATCTTTCTCAAGTCAGTATAGAAATGTGCAGAGACTAACATGGCACTCAGATTAAACTAAAGGCAATTCCACCTGCTTGCTGTTGTCTGGTTTTATTTACTGTTTCAGAGGAGCAGCAAGGAGAATAGAGGAAACAAGAGAGGAGGCCAGGAGAGTACTTTTTCTATTAAACTTCCCAAGACTCCTCACTAAGATGATTATTATAGAAGGTCAAAGGATTGCTGTCGGAGCACTAACACTTTGACTTTTGTGTTTTCTATTTTTGGACATGCTTGTAGCATTGGTGAGCTACTGTAAGACTTTTAGCTTAATCTGCGCCTGCATTTACTGTAAGCTGCAGATGGATAAAACTGTCAGCTTAATGTCCAACATGCAGAATGGGGATAGAAGAGAAAGAGCAAAAAGACAGGAGAGAAGGGGGAGAGGAGAGGAGAGGAGAGGAGAAAAAACAGACAACAAGATGAGAACAAAATGCAGGAGTGGCAGTTGAGAGGCAGATCAATGTCAATGTGAGAAACAGGGCAGAGAAGAAGGCTGTTTTGAACTCAAACCACTTGTCTCATCACTCCACACTCCTAAAATCTCACACAAACAACCTTTTATCCTGAAGCCAAAATGCTCCTGCCACCCAACAACCAAAGTTTCATTTTCCCCCTTCAAACACATTTATTGTGCTTCAGCCCTCTATCTATATTTCGTTGGACACCCTACCTTGCATCTCTCCGACACTCAATCTTTCGATCTAACTACCTTTCTTTGACTATCTATGTCTGTTGTCTGTGTTTTGCTGCCTTAGCAATGGAGAACCTTGGTTGCACAAGGTGTGAAATGAGACTGTATTGATCCGTCTGCTTGTGTGGATGTGTGTGATTGCATTTCTGCATGTGTGTCCATTTCTGTGTTAGAGAGAGAGACAGAGAGAGAGAGAGAAGGCTGACATGTCATCTCTAGGTAGGTTGTTTTTTTCATCTTATTGCAGAGCATGTGCAGTCAGCACCCAAACACAAAAATGAGATAGATAATGGTATCATTACAAAGTCGACCACTCACGTATTTACCAGTGTGTGAGATCTGAATTTGATCTACCTGCTCACTGTCCCTCCAAAACCTCTGTGATACTCAGGATACATGAGGGAAATGAAAAGCTGCTATCCACTTGACTCAGGAGGTAAATCATGCATCTAACCCATCAACTATGATTGGCTCGGCTGGACCTAAGCTTTAGAGGCTTCTATTTACCTCCCCGACTACTGAATGTAATTTCTCTCCACTCGCCAGAATATTTTTAATTTGACTTCAAACCTGTGATGTAGTATGTGGACATTAACAGAGCCATCAATGCTGTAACGCCCACTGTTGAGAACTTTCCCCAAGCAGAGATATGCATCACGGCAAACATAGTATTATTACAAACTCTTGTATTTTTATTTTGACACATGCTTACAATAAATGGAAGTAATGTAAGACTCGAAGCTACATCTCGTGGTGGTATGCTACTTGTTATGATACTTCTTATTGTGACACACATCTAACAAAACCACACATTTTATTATCAAGCTTTCCAAAAATTGTAGTTTTGGCCCAAACACAGGCCGAAAATATGGTAATAAATTCTGGATGAGGTAAACATTAGCCACCTTTCTCAACAGCTGTGCTTACTTAAGCTGTACTGTTTGTTCTCTTCTTTTCGCAACATTTGCACTCCCGTCATATCTGTCTGCTGATTTGTAAATAACCCTTCTTCTTCTCTGTAAAAGAAACTTTTCAAATCTGCTAGTGTGTCTACAACTGGGTTTTCTAACTGCTGTTGCTACCAACAATGAACTGTGACAAATCCTTCTACAATCTACTGGCCTGAATGTCACAATTTGACTTGTATAGACTTTCACTTTAATATCCAACCACTAAAAGGCTTTTGTTAAACAACTAGATTTAATTTTCTTTAAAACATAAGAGGAGCAGTATGGTGTAAAACAGGGGGAAACATTTAGATGTTGAAATGTACAAATGTGACTTAATGTTATTTTGAGACTGTTCTTATTAATTAAGAATCCCTTGACGACAGTTATTAACTTTTACTGACATGAGCAACTCCGGAGGCAGACTGATCACACGTCCTGTCAAACAAATCTGTGGAAAAGAGTACTGGCACAATTAGCTTTTGCTTGTTGACACCATAGACTGTAAGGTGACGTAAAACCGTTAGCTTCCTTTAGCATCATATTGGCTAAATCCTTAGTTTTGGTTAGCATGCTTATTCAGCTGGCTAAACAACACAGATATCGGATCATGTCTAGCAATCCAAGCAGAGCAGGTGAGCAAAACTTAAAGTTACCGATCACTACATAGAAACTTAAACAATGAGCGGGGGTGATGATAGCAGCAGGGTTCAAAGTAGTGAAATTTGCCTCGTTTATTTTCAAAGGTGTGTGAACCACAGAACTCAGAGAAGAAGGAGAACTGTATGAGGACAGTTTCATATTAAATCGACCACAACAGGGACATAAGAATCCATCGGCATGGAACACTAACAGCCGTGGAATGACTGGGACAATTTTTTTCAAACTGTTAACATAAATCATGTTAAATCAATTAAATACTATTTAAATCAATTTTGTTTGCCAACGCGTTTGTACCTTAAGTTAGTAGCCGGGTCATTAGTTCAGAGTGGTCTTGTCTCACTCTGTCAGGATTCTATTACCCATAACCACCTAGTATTATCCCTAACGTATAATTAATCACTAGTATTAAGTGATTGTGTTAACACCTCCTTCTCATTAGTTGATTGTCTTTTCTTTTTTATGTTTAGAGATATTCTTCATCTACCAAGAAATCGTTTGTCTGAATTTTTCTCTCCTAGCCTTCCCTGTATTTTTTGTTCTCCAGTTTCATCATCCCCTTCTTCTGATCCAACCAGCCTTCACTACTCCTTACACTTTCTCAACTTTCCTTTTATCTTCCCTTCCACGCCTTAGCACCCACCTTCCATCATCTTAAACTCTTCTCCTCCTTGTTTCTATATCCCCTCTCTATCCATTCCACTCTTTCTACATCCCTTCTCCCTTCCCCCCCTTTCCCTTTGTAAGATAATACATTTGCAGCCTGAGTGATCTATTGATTCCCTGAACCTCAGCGCCCTTCAGAAAGGTAATTTTTTAAAAAGGAAATAAGCTTAGACAGAAACAAGGCAGATTTCAAGGTGAAAGGGGCTCTCCCTTTTTTTTTTTATTGCACGATGGAAAGATCTCTGCTTTTTAGAAAGTGTTGGAAAAAAGAGCAAAGAGCTTCATGTTGCACCTCTTCCATCTTGCTGACCCTCTCTCCACTTCATGGATTTGTTTTCTTCTGCCAGAAGTTCAATGTAAGGCTTGTAAGAAAAAAACAGACACCAGAGAAAGTGACCGTGGATAAAATAGAAAAACTACTTGTCGAAATTGGTTTATTCTGCATTTTGGGTTTGTTGCCGTTGCGTTGATTTATGGAACATTTTTTGAGAGATGTGACTTCAGCATCTGTAGAGCCCTTGGCGATATCAATACTTGAACAATGTTCCAGATGCCTCTATTAACTGGTCTGTGTATTTGTCTATGTTCTTCTCTCTCCTCTTGTTGTTGTATCTTTTCCACTTTCTCAGAGTAACAAATTACAAAAGACAGCCCATCCTTCCCATTTCTAGTAGTATGGTCCTCAAATTTTAACGCCAGCTTCCTTATGCCATGTCCATGACATCCGTCACTTATTTTTCCTCTCATACAATGGGCTCTAATAAGAATACATTACACTAAGCCATTGGGGTGGCTACGAACAGTTTGGCTTCAATGTAATCTTCATGGATTAGGGAATGATTGTAACTCTGGGGGAAACGGGCAACTTAGTGAATGTTTACTACTACTTAAGCTAGTCTAGGTGCGCCCAATGTACAGAGGCTTTGGTCCTCGGCGTAGGGTTCGCTGGTACAACTCCAGATCACAACCATTTGCTGCATGTCTTTTCCTACTCTTTACTCCCCACATTTCTTGTCCCCCTTCAATAAAGGTGAAAATGCCCCAAAAATATAACTTTAGAAAAATGTAAACATATATTGTCTGTGATAATTGCGGGCTGCACGGTGGTGCAGTGGGTAGCACTGTTGCTTAACAACAAGAAGGTTACTGGTTCGAAACCCTTCTTCTTCGGGTAGGTGTCTTTCTGTGAGGAGTTTGCATGTTCTTCCTGTGCATGCGAGGGTTCTCTCCGACTTCCTCCCACAGTCCAAAATCATGCTCTCCAGGTTAATTGGTCACTCTAAACTGTCCGTAGGTGTGACTGTGTGCATGAATGGTTGTCTAATTTTTCCATGTTTGCCTGTGGTAGGGTGGCAACCTGTCCAGGGTGTACCCCGCCTTCCGCCCGAAGTCCGCTGGGATAGGCTCCAGCCCCCTGTGACCCTGAACAGGATAAGTGGTCAAGATAATGGATGGATGAATTTGCCATCATAGCCACATAACCTAGCATAAACATGCTTATTGGTGATCTTTGATCATGGTTAAAAAGCCTAAAATGTCCTGATGTATGCAACCAAAGAACACTAAGACTACTTTCCTGTCATGTGTGCTCATTCTTAAAACTTGTTGGTCATTTATTTTTAAATTCTTAGTTTTTTGTTTTGTATGGCAAGCTTGAGAAAACTTGGCCTATGCTTCAGAGTTCAGTGTGGGATTCAGGTCGAATCATGAAGGAAGTGACCGTGATCATTTTTAAATCCAGAACAGCCATATAAATTGATAAGGGAATAATGCAAAAAAGTGCTTGGATATGGATAAAAAAAATGTGACCCTCATCTATACAATAGTATCTAATCATGCAGCACAGTCTGGATACAGGATTTCAGACGGGATAGAAGCATATATAATGCAGATCTTATATATGCTTGTCACTGGCAGGTCCAATAACATGTGAGCATTTTAAAAGCATCTGGGATCATGTGCACATACTACATGATTACTTATCATTACAGTTATATGCATTCAAATGTCAATAGTGCACAGGGCCATACATCTGTTATGTAAATGCTGGATGAATGAAATTACATTATTTCACTTTAACGTCATTGTATTTGTTTGTTCATTCTCATGTGTTATTCATTATGAACATTTAGTACAGAAAGATCCAGTGTTATCCGTGTTTAATTTATTTAGTCTGATTCATTAAATGACAAGTAATTGTCAAGCCTATTCAGCCTGTATTTCATTAACTTTCATGGTTAAATGAGTCATTTGTGATATTGTTTGTTGAAATGTTTAATGTCATTTCTATGGGGTGAGGTGGTTTTTTTATACCCTGATCATTTTTGGCATAATGGAACTGATTTATTTATATGCAACAGTGGTTTTACTTAATAAAATATTATTATTTTGAGTGCTTAACTCTTTAATTTAAAACGGCAAACAACTTTGATGAAGTTCGAGAGAGATTTCTTGCCTTAGTTTTAAATTGTTCCTTGGGCTGAAAATTGCCTTTACTCAACACTTAATTTCCTTGCAAAGCTACACCTTGCCAAGTCACACAAGGTCTGATGAAATCCAAGAACAAATTTCAGTGTCATTATGTTCGGAAAGTCACCTGTGCCATTACTTGAGGGGAATGTTTATGAACCTTTCCTCCACTGCTTTAGGGTTTCTTAGGAAAAAAAGTCAAGATGTTCCTTCTTTACTTTCAAGAGTTTACCGCAAAAGAGGTCTAAGTATGTCAGATTACCTTAGGGCAAACTGTTAACTGTTAAATGAAAAGAACGAATTGGAAACTTTGCTAAACATGTTAAAATCCTGCAAGTGCAGCTTGAGTCTAATTCTGGATAAGATTGGATTCTGTTTGGAGGAGGAAAGTGAAAGGGGAGTGATAGACAGAGTTGGAGGTCTGGGATGCAGGAAGAATGATGCAGCAGAAAACAGATTTTTAAGAAGTGGAGCTTAAAATCACAGCGAAAAGAAGTGAAGAAAAGATGTAATGTCAAAAATAGAATTTAGGTGAGAGAAAAGTGTTAGACACGGGAGATGGAGAATAATTTAGCATTCCAATCAATAGAACTAATACCAACGAGAGCCCTCCATCATCCCCTTGATTCTTTCTCTGTCTATTTATTCTCTATCAGCCTCTTTTTACCTTTCTCCTGGGAGGGGGGTAAGTCTTTATCAAACAAATGGGTCTTTGTGAAAATACTGCACTTATCTGTAATCGCAGGCAATCAAAGAAACTCTTGATCTTTTCTGTCAAGGGTCCAATAGCGACCATCTTGGCAGACTGTCTTTCTGCTTTGTGGTGAACACACCTGAGGTAAACTTGATCTGCTTATTTTTTCTATCGTTTTTTCTTCCAATTTTTTTTTGTTGACAAAATTCTCTCCCTTGACTTTCAATACATTTGGAATATTACAAATTACATGTCATGCACCACATATCTGGATCTCCATATATTCTCTTTTTATTGCAGTTTAGTTTCCTTCCATCTCCGTTTACAGTCATTTCACTGCATCACCTCAACCCCCAAAACAACCTCCCTCTGATGGATATAACTGCTTAGCTGCTCCATAAAAGTGGAATAATGGTCGTCATAGCTCACTGATATTGTTGCTACACGTCACTTCAACCATGTGTTTCTATCTGTTCTATGAATGGAGATATTTTGTGTGTTGTACTTGTGCAGGAAACAATTTGCACCAAAGTAAATGAGGCAAAATAGTCATGACATTTATAAGCCAGACAGAAAGTCATGTTTGGGTGGAGTAAAAAGAAAACTACATTGGTTTACCATAATTACAGAAGGAAGGAAGAGTTTTATCCTCCTGGTGGCATTTAGATTTACACACACTGTATTTCTCGCTTATCCTTTTATTATGATAAGCAAAAGTTTGCAGATGTCTAGAATTTTCTACACGACCCATAAACTGGAAAAGTGGTTACAATTTGAAATGTCTTTTCAGAAATGAGTAGTAGTTAGAAAAGTAACACAGAATATATACCTGCTTTATATTGAATATAAAGAATATAAAGCAAAACAGATAAACATACACTCGGCAGGCAGAGAAGTAGAACAAGGGAAGCTGAAAAAGGTGCAAAAGAAAAAAGAATACAGGACAAGAGAGGCAGGGTGAGGAATATAGACAAAAAGTTACAAGGTAGGGGAAGTTGTCAAACAGTAGGGAGAAAGAGCAAAAAAGCCCACAGAATAAAGGAGACAATGTCAAAACACAGCAATATGGCTGATGGCAGAGCAGATATACTTAACAGATGGCTGATAATAATTAGCTACAGAGTAAGATTTACAGTGCACCACTGGGTTTGCCTAATTCACAATATGCTAGATTCAATGCACATTCGCTTTTACAAGGTCAATTAGCTTCCACATGCCTCGTGGAGCAGCATAGCTCACACACAACAGCTTATACGCTAAACCAAAAGCAAAAACATTACGAAAGAACATTCAGAAATGAAGTATGGGTATTATGTTTCACAAGATCAACTGCACTAGCTGGAGATGATTTACAAAATAGCATTGCCAATGCATACATTTTTTGCAGTGCTGTTGCTTTGCATTGTGATTTATTACCCTGATCTCAATGCTAACAACTGACAATATTACTCTTGGTTGCACTGACAAGCAAGTAGAACGTCCTGCCTGAACATCTTCAATCTTTGGCCCCAGGTTTAAGATTCAGAGTGCACCCTCAGTCCACTACAAAAAAATCTTCAAAACTAGCTTACTCTTGTTTTTATGTCCCGCTCCATGACAGTCTTACTTTTGATTCAAGAGCCATTCTCTTCTCATGATGTGGCTACCCACGCAGCAACCGATTGCTGATCAGCATGCAATAATCCAATCAGCTGCTTTTGTAGCATTCTGCCGCCAAGACGTAACACTGCCAACATTAAACTCCCTGCTACTGCCACAGCCGGAATAAATAGTCAATCCAGAATTAGCAGCTGGATACTCAAACTGTGGGTTTTGGAGAAAGCAGTTAAAGGGTTCATCCCCATATTCCAGCAGCAACTCCAGATAAAGTCTCCCAAAAGCGTGCTTCACAGTATGTGTTATTAACATTCATCCATAAACATTGAAATCTCTCTCATAACAGTAAAGTTCATGCCCACACAAAGTCAATGTTTTTGTACAACAGGAAGAAACTAGAGAATATGTTTCTGCTGCTCTGTGTCGCTGCTAGCTGTTGATAGCTTGCATGCTAAATTGATTTAGTTTCAGTTTTAATTCCTTACCACTGCAATCTATTTACTGTACCATTAACATACACTACTTTTCACTAAGTACTCTAGTCTGCCGTTTTATCTGATCTAGGATCTGTAGAGTGCAGTCTGCTAACTCCTAAGTTTAGCAGTTAGGAGTTGGCATAATCTGTTGCTACAGCTTCTCTGTCAGCCTCTTCTACTTCTCCTCTTCAGTGCTGCTCTGTGTGTCAGTTGTTACGTTGAACCTTGTCCTCCTTTATGAATTATGGTACTTGTAATCAATGAAATGTATTAGTAGCTATGGAGCCAAAGGTCACGAATTGGAGTCACCAAAACATTGCTAGCAGCGATAGTTAGCCAGCTCCTGGTGGCGGGTGCAGACCGATCTAGCTTAGCTTCCCCCTTGGCAGCTCCTGAGCAGCAAAGATGCAGTGACTGAGGTACTTTGTGTTTTGTCATATCAGTTGTTGGGTAATTTTAAGCTTATTTCTCGCATAGTGTTTCTTTGGGGTATTATTAAACCCTACATATCTAGTCAAGAATTCTAAGCTTTGTTAGTATTAGCTAAATATCTAACAGACAGAGTCAACAGAGGACCCTCCCTGCATTTTACTTAGACTCTTCATTCTCAACTATCTAACAAAGCAGATGGTACTGAAAATCAAAACCAATAAATAATTTAATTAGTGCAATAATTGTTTTAATATCTGAGCAATATACCCCTAATCTCTTATGAAACTTCTCCCCGTGGATAGGTTGCTAACTGCCATATCTACATAACTCTTTTGGATGTCTTTCTTTGTAAATTGGCATCAGTGACAAAGTTCACTGCTTTGCTTAGGGATCTAAATTGGCTCACAGTGTGTCTACAGATATGGGGGTATTAACCATAGCTTGCTGAGAAAGATAGAGAGAAAGAGATGGGGAGACTCAGTATGTACAAATAGGCAGGATGGAGAAAGACAGAGGAGTGAAAGAGTTCGATGTTGAGTGAATAAGTTAGCATATATTAAAACACAAACATAAAGTGTGTAAGCAGGAGATAAAGAAAATGGCCACATAAGCAATGACAGGTTAAGAGCAATGTCTTCCATGACAGAAATGTGGTAAGCAGTATGATGCACGAGGAAAACATAGCCTTTTCTTTGGCCCCAACTCATATCCTACCACCTTCTCCTCCTCTTCATGGTAAGTGATAGGAGTTAGACCAAAATCCCAGAGCATGCAGTCTGACGGGTGGATTAGCACCCCTGCTCTTCAGTTATTCTCACTCCTTGATTCTACCATGGGTTTACACCCTAGGCAGGAGGCAAGAAGCAGGCGAGCTGATTTCATGGCAGCTTCTTTCGGATTAGACAGGAAGCTGAAGAGAAGTGCCAAAAGAGGTGGGGACACCTTTCACCCTTTCCGTCCCTGGTGTTTACGCTTTCCGTGTTTGTGTACTTGAGACCCTCCCTGTTTTTAGTTTGACTGTTCAGACAATTTAGTCTCAGACGATTTGGCTGGTCCCTGCATTTCCCTCTCATAATGTCCTGTCTTTACCTCATCCTTTCATTCCGACTTTTCCAACCAATTATTAAACTGTAAAGGAATTCAATTCAAAAGGTGTAATAAAGAATTACATTTGTTTATATAAAGAGAATAATTTTCATGCTAAATACATTTCCATATATTTCTTAATCATACTGAATTAGATTACTAAATATTTCACTGTATCTTTACAATCTCGAAAACAAAAGAATCATTACATTTTTTAAATGGATGAGACCATCAGAAGCCGCATAGTTTTAGTGATCACACACACACTCACACACACTTGCAGACATTTATTTGCTCCCTCCACACATCCTCTATGAATAAGAGGAGTCTTGCCTGAGACCTTGTAAGCTGAAAATCTCCCTTGGCAGGACTGGAATTCACCTTTGGCTGACTCGTACATGTTTAACTTCCCACATGAGAGAATTTGGTTTGAAATATGATCTTCCACATTCACTTGGAGAAGAAAGAGGAGTAATGACATAAAAAGGAAGGTTCAGACAAAAGAGCTGATGTGAAACACTAATATATCAAATGTGTAGTGCATAAATACCTGAGGCCATGTTTATGGGCTTAATCCCTGGATGTTTTATATTCATTCTTGGAAAGGAAACCATTACCTAAAGTGGATAATTTAGCATAGCTAGTGGATCTAGGGCAAGGCAGTTAACATTATTGATGTTGACTAGAGACTTCAATTACCGCTGTTCTTTAAAATGTGCCATTTATGATTTATTTTCCTTCAGTGCATTTACAGAGTAGGTGCTGCCTTTTTACAAATGATATCTAATTTTCAAGAAAAACAATTTCAGAAAAACTCAACTGTCAAACATTTGTCTTGTATTTTGCCGGTATATGGGCACCTGGGGACATTTTACAAGAACTACAGTACGTGAACGCACTTCAGAACGGTTATTTCTCTGATTGAAACCTTCCATGTGTCTGCACTGATGTCTCAATAAAAACACTGGACACATTTCTGAACAACAATGTTAACATATGTAGAACATATGCTACTTAATGTCAAGGTTTGTTTTCCTCACCACGCTGTCTTTTCATAGAATTGCACATCACCATCTGTCTGTGAAAGAGAGTATTCATTAACTTGGTCAAACTCCGTCTTCACCCATTGTCATTTTAAAATGATATTATCATTTTCTTTTATAATTATCTTAATACAATTAGTTCTAGAAGAACAATCCTCCAATGAGATAATTACACAAATAGAGACAGATTTATATCCACAGAGACCTGTGTTCAAGGCTACGTGTATTGTATCACTTTGTAAAAAGAAGGCTCCATGTTTTTATCTGAACCAGGGCTCTCACAATAACCAGCAAAGACGATAACCATCTATTTGGAAAAATGGAAGGTTGATAATGAGCTAAAGACAAGCAGACGGTAATACTGTGTAACTAATTGGTTCATAATAGGGGATGTGATGGTTCTTTCTTCGCCTTTCGTAAAACGGAGGACAAGCGAAGAAGAAGCAGTAGGAGCAAAAGAAGAAGAGTTTGTTGAAAGCTAGCAAGCCACCGTTTACTACAGTTTTAGGCTTCTAGCTCAACTCATATCAGAGGAGATGACGAATGAATGCAAGGGACTCTACCCAAACCCCAAAAGTTCCCTTGCCAGTCTGTAAATTTGGGGGATTATTTTAGAAAAAAGGCATTAAAACAAAAACAACAATAACAACAACAACAACAACAACAACAACAACAACAACAACAACAACAACAAAAAGGGTGACTGAAAAAGGGAGACAATTACAAATGGACGGTAAAAAAGCTGAAGACATGATCGTGGTATATTTGAATACATTGGTAGGATCATTGATGTTACAAGGTACGTGGCCTGCTCATTAAAATCTGAAAGGACTTTAAAATCATAACCCATGCATCCCAGGATGCACCTCATCTTTTCCATGAAGGACAATGCGTTTGCGGTACAGCGGGAGTGCAGCCACTCAGGCTCAAGCCCTTAATGTTTTTTCATATGACCCAGATCTTAGATGTTATTATTAAAGCTAGCTAATTAGCTGAAGCACTGATGTAATAAACATTCAATATTGCAAGGAACAACTTCAAAACATCATCATCCAACAAAGTGGATAGCATCATTTGGATCCAGATCCAGTATGTTTCTGCTGAGTGATGTGTTAGATTGAAAGTCTGTCTGAGTTATGTAACCATAAAATAGAAACATCAGACAGATTCTGACTTTTTTTAAGGAAGCAAGATTGAAAAATATTCCACTTTGATATGTTGTATTTTGGTTTAAGAAGGCTGGAAACAGAGGACAGATGGCTGCTACCATTTTTCCTCGCAGATTCATGTACAGAATCTGTGGCATCTATACTCATATCTAAAATGTCTTTAAAATACACTATTTACATAAGTTTGCTATTTTTTAAACTCAAGAGTAATCAACCATTCTTTTAATTTCAGGTTCATTTTGAGCATACCTGATTATATGTCAATTATAAATACTTTAACACTACTATTTCTGAAGAAACAAAACTTCTATCAGGCATCCGTTTAATTTCCCAGGGACCCTCTCAAACCCCTGCCTTGGTTCCGGGGACTGACTACATTAAAAAACACTGTAATTCAAATCACTGTATAATTTATGATGTTCTGAGATTTTATTAGACAATATTTTTTTCATGTCCTATTTGGGTCTCAACCTCGAGAAGTGTCTCATAAAAACAAAAGCTAAATCTCAAAATAATACAAACCAAACCAAAAGGAAGCATTTTCAGACAACAGAAGAACCTTGACTGATCTAACAAACTAGCATCACAGAATAATTAAAATTGAAAATTAAAACAAAAAAATAGAACAAGAAATAAAGGGAGAATACAGCTTACTATATGATAATATTATCATGTTGAAGTGATGGATTTAGTGGTATTATAATTATGTTGCTATTATTAAACAAAACAAACCCCTTCAACCTTAATTGTGTAATTGTGAAGTGGCCATCGTTTGCAAACACTATTTATTTGTTCATACCAGTGGCTCTGTTTTGTATTCAACAATTTGGAAATGTATAAACTTTGCCGCTCCCTTTGAGTTCTTGCACTACGGGTCTGCTTGTTCATGTACAAATCCACATACTTATTGTATTGTGTGACCACATGGCTTTCAAGTTTCCTGTATCTAAATGAAAGTGTAGTTTCAGCCAAGCTGAAACAGTTGAACATTTTTGTCACATTTACAGACAATTTTCAAGGCCTGAATCATTTTTCCCTTGTTGATAAACACACACTTGTGTTTGGTTATGTTTTGTCATGATTTATTGCAGATTCTTGGTAAACAGGCAACCTAATGACTGCAAAATATTACAAACAGTGTCAGAATTGTGTAAGACTTAACTCTCAAACACACATGAGAGCATGCACCCAACCAAACACTTCAAAATAAACTCACAATCCATGAGTACATTCACTCATTCACATAAACACACCAATACTTATGTACTCCTCCCAGACACACACACACACACAATCATTGCATGATCCAAAGTCAATAATACTGTGCTGACGGCAGAAAGCTTAGGGAGATCGGAGCAAGAAAGAAAGAAAGAAAAAATCAATATATAACACACAATGCAGCACACACTATTTATCATGTGCACATATTTCTGACAGGCCACTCCACATTACCAAGGAACATTGACTAAAACATTTGCATGTGTGTTATTGGGACATATCGTATCAGTACATCAATATAAGCCATTAACATTACAGGGAATGACTGGGGTTATATGAGGTCACTGTCTGCCTTAATGGAGCAGTCATTCAAGGGTCAACCTGCATACAGCCTGTATGAAGTTATGGCTATGACTGATGAGGATAGGGTTGAAAATAATCTGCTTGGGTTTTAGCAGAGGTGTCAGGGTCAGTTTAATGGCTAGGTGCAGTGTCGCTACAACTTAGGTGAGTTAAGGTCAGATCCGCGCTGACAGCAGTTGGAGGCAAAGATTTACTGTTGAACCTTGTAGAGAAACTGAAGGTCTGTTTTTACTCAACAGTTATGATGCCCGCACAGTGACCTCAGTGACATACTTCTCTCTGTGATAAAAGATGAAGACGATTTCACACATAGCACATCTTTAAAACCACAAAATGCGGCTTTCATTCAGCATAAAACACAAACACTCCTTTGGGGATCCGAAGACTTCTCACTTGGGCTGTCTTTAAACTCTGATGATGCAAGCAATGTTATAGCGGTCCAATTAAATAATATAACATAGCTATTTTCCTTGCATTGTTTATTTTAGCTAAAGTCATATTTAAATTGAATAAAGGAAAACATTCACTGTCCAAAGTTCTACATTGTGGACAAATCTCAATACTTTGGCCAGCATTGTGTTTGCAGCCAAGGAGTAACATCCTTAAAAATATATGCTATGAAGTAAACTCTGGTTATAATTCTGCAGTAAGTCATAAATACTGTAGCAAAACCTATTAAAGCTGTTATTGTAGTTGGTAAAACTGTCTAACAATTTGGCTAACCTGCCACTGTGGCTATTGGTTTTCCAATTGTACTAGCCACTCAGCATTTTCACAAGCCACAATTATGTTGTTGGGAAATTCCATTTTATATGATAACAGCTGACAGTGGCAAACTAAAACACACTTGGAATGGATTTACAACCCTTTTAAAGGTCATTGTACACTACTTAGCTCTGATAAGGTTGTGTGTAAGCTCCTTTTAATGAAATAATGCAGTTATTAAAAAGCTATTAAAATAAAGACAAATACAGTAGCTTTTTTTTCACAACCAATTAAGGAAAATACTGATTCAATTATTAATAACAGGAATAAACATTGTAATGCAGGTTCCCCTTAAGCTTTGGACTGACCTGCCGAAGGATATCGGGGTTGCTAACACACTGTCGTCTTTTAAGCATAGGCTGTAAAAAATATGGACGTAGTATCCGTGACGTCAACCATCTGTTTCTGAACGCTGTTTTGAGGCCAATCGGCAGCAGCAGCCATATTGCTGCTGTCGAGCCAGTGTGACATAAAGAGGCGGGCTTTGAGGCTCCTAGCCAACAGCTGCAGTGTTCCCACAGGCAGCTGTGCCTCTCATTGGAAGACTAGTAATCTCAATATCTTCAAAATTGCCGAATTAGATAAAAATTCACCCCCCTCACAGTGAGAGGACATCGAGAAATGAGCTATTCAGACTACACTCATCTTTTGTACCAGGCTGTAAACATGTTTATTAATGCTGCAAAGATCGTCTTTTTCCCATTCATGTGTATGTGACTTCCGGTACTTCCGGAGCCAGCCTCAAGCGGATCCTCGATGAACTGCAGCTTTTAACACTTCCATTTTATATTTTATTGCTTTGATGTTTGTTTTAATACTTCTGTTGGATAATAAAGTTTTCTTAATTGCTGCCTACTGCCTTTTTAATTGTTTGTAAAGGGTTTTGTAATTTGTTTTGAAAAGGGCTATACAAATAAAGTTATTATTATTGTTGTTGAGTCCTAATTGCCTTCCCTGATAATTAACTAATAACCAGGGCTATACTACTTTGTCATTAACTACACACTGATAAATCTGGACTCATGATTTCAGCAGCTAATGTTACTTATTTGCATTCAATACCTGACTGAGCTGAGGTTGTATACAGTCAACATGTTCAAAAACTGTCAGCAACAGACACGGTCAGTATTTCAGTGTAAAAGGGGACCCCGTTTACTGGTGACTTTCAGCCAAATGAGTCTCTCGCAAATGCGTTTTGTTACTTAATCTGACATCTGATGAGTGTATTTTGACATCTTAATAAAAAGATAAACAAGGATAAATTCATGAGAACTCTTTCTGTGTTTCAGCAGCTGTTATAACCAAATCAACCACTGACACTTGGCTGAAAGTTGCCAAATTACAGGGTCCCTCTTTAAACTGAAACAATAAGCTTTAACAGACTCACTCAGCATGCTAGCTAACTGCGACTAATGCTAGAGAGGTAATGCTAATATCAATCCGTGATCACCTCACTTACTACCTGCAACGTCCATATTCACTAGACTAAAACAAATGACTGACACAGAGTTAGAAGTTTTTTAACAATCTGAAAGTTTTGCCAATCCTTGTTCCACTGACTGGAAAGGAAATGTGAGAATTGGTTTTGGATGACTGGACTACAACGACCATGTACATTAGGGATGTGCCTTTGATTGACATCACACACACGCCTACTATTCTCTAAATCTTTATCACAAATGAAAAAGAAAGAAAGAAAAAGTGACTCCATGTCTGTCAGAGCACTTTTTACCGCAATTGGGGTAAAATCATTTGTGGCACAGACCTTTGTTCTTGTAGCATGTGACATATACTGTCTGTGACACTGTACAGCCCTGGGCTGGTGGGACGGTGTTACACGCCACTGCCAAGATCCACCTGCATTTGTCAGGTTGGCCAGGCATAATGTCAAGCCCTGTGCACAAGAGTCCTTTTCTCAAAGTAATCTTGATTTTAAAGAACCAAAACTATCTCAAAACTTCTCATTGGGATGAAAGGTGAGTTGACAATAGAACCGTTACAAAGGAAGGAGTTTTGAGGAAACATCTGGTTGTTATGACAAAAACAGGGAATGTATTATTAAAGCCAAGACTGGCCCGCTGCATGTCATGTTCATTTGTGTTAACTTAAGAAGGCAAAACTAAATCCAAACAGTAGGGCCCCATAAAGTTGTTATACTTATATTCTTGAGTATTAAATTCTAACGGACACAATTCAATACATTTCTGCACCAAACGTTGTGTTTCAACACAAACTCCCCTCTTAAGGAGACATTCACAAACCAGCGACGGACACAAAAAAATTCAGCAAAATTCAGCATATTTCCCAAGGCGCCTGCAATGTGTTTAAGTGTTTGTGTGCGTATGTGTGTGTGTTTGTGTGTGTGCGTGTGTGTGTGCGTGTGTGTGTGCGTCCATGAAGGCTGAGGTAAGAGGCTCCTGTGCTGTGGAGTGAGACGGAGGGCATTAGTCAGATTTGACCAACAAAGAGGCTGTGAGCACACAGCCAGGGGATTAGACCAACACCACAGACTTTCATTAGTCTACAGAGAGGAAGAGGGAAAGAAAGAGCAACAAAAAGGTGGAGGGAGAGATACACTGGATTACAGATAGGAGGGGACTTCCATTAGTTGAATGTGAAGGAGAAATGTAAAAAAAAAAAAAAAAAAAAAAAAAAAAGAGAAGCAGAAAAAAAGGGAGGCTAAGATGTAAGATACAGAAAAATGAAACAAGGGAGACACTGAAAACACTCCACCACTGGATTAGTCCAATACCAGGGGGCTTTCATTAAATGGGAGAGGAAGACGGATGGATGGAGAGGGAAAATAAGCGAGTCAGAGGGAGTAGTGGGAAATTAAATAAAATAAATATGCATGCGCCGAGGAAGAAGATACATGTAGTGGCTGGAGAGAAAGGGAAAGAGTAGTATAGAGATTGGGTTAAAGGGGTCAAAAATAGAGAGAGGACACTTAAATCGCCAAAGACAAAAAGTGACGAGGGGAGAGGAGCACAAAAGAGAGACAGACAGTAAAGTACAACAATCAAGCTGGAAAGCCAAGGCCCAAACGAGGAGAAGAGACAGAAACAGGCAGAAAGTTGAAGGGGCTGGAGGGGGGGATGCAGCGATGTAGAACAACAAGTAGCAAGGATTAACCCCTCCACTGCGCCCACAACACACTCCACACACACATACACACTCGGGGCCTGGGAAGAACGCTGCTGTGCCAAACTAATTAGCTACTAACTCAACTACAGCTCACAGACGAACAGCAGCATTTAGAAAGGAGACCCAGGCCAGGTCTCTGAGGTGTGTATGTGCTTCGGCGCGAGTGTGTCTACATCACAGAAAATCCAGCGCACTGTGTTTTCATGGTGGTGACTGTGAGTGGTTCAGCGTATGTGTAATTTGTGTACAGTGTTTGTGTGCCTTCACTTCAATAAGACCATAATACATTAAACGTTTCCACTCCAAGAGACAAACAATCTACTCAGTGCAATTACTTTTTTTGATTCTTCTTCTCCCTTTTTCCCAAAGTCAAGCTGATTTGCATATCCCTCTGCCCTGTTTCTCAAAGCTGATTGAAACACTCATTACAGGCGTTATATTACTTTTCTAGTCTAATTGTCAACAGCTGTAGCTTTCATATAAAAGACATGATTATATTTTCATTGTTCTTTTCAGTTAATAGGTAAATTGTCTGGTCAATAAAAGGTCAGCCACATCCCTTCAGAGCCGTAATATGTCAAAGAAATAACATTTCATTAAGGTGTGCATCCATATTGAAGAGTCATCTGTAACCCAGGTTATACAGATCATGTTGATCTCCATAATAATTGCTTATTTAATTGTTTTTATTTATTATTTTTGTAGTTTATCTAATATTATTATGTGCTTTCTATTTCTTGTAACTTCTTCATAATCTCACCTAACTCCGTCTCCCAATAAGAGCTAAATCTCAAATTCATAATATCTGGTTCAAAAAGTCACTGAAGTCACCTTCATCCAAACAAGCAGTTTCGCCGTGGTGTCTGAGACAGTGGTTGTTTCAAGAAACTGCTTTAGATTTGTGTGTGATTTTCAAGTGTTGCGTTACTTTATTGAATTCACGTCTGTGTTGTGTTTTCTGGTCTTCCGCTAAAATCGCAGAAAAACGCTAATGCAGAACCCCCTTGTGAAAAGTTTCAATTTAACGCCCATTGTCCCGTCTTGGGACAATGGGCCTAGGTAGATCTGTTGATTGTTTTTGATTAGTTTTTACAATGAGAGGGTAAATTCTGTGATTGTTACTGCTTCATCACTTTCTAAATGATACTCTGATATATTAGGTTTGTTTACACTTACATTTAAATCAAAGCTGAGTTGAACTGTGTAAACATAAATATGCTGGTTTTCTAAAGAGGTTTGGTTAATTGATTCTGGTAAGGACTGTCTTTTATGATTGATTGACAAGTATTTTTCTATGACTTGTTATAGGTCAGGTTATTTGTGCATGTGAGAGAAGAATTCAACAATGTTCTGCTGGACACCTGGAATCAGGAAGATGGTGAGCTAACTCTGTTAAAAGAATTAACCCAACTGAACTCCACAACCTTTGGTAGGACAATAAATCACCCACTCATATCATGGATTAATTCCCTTCATAGACCCAATTAAGAACTCTTCTCAACTTTCCAAATTGGGGAAAACAAGACTAATGTAATTTGGGTTTTTTTCTAAAAGGTTTACTATTATTTTGCAAAACATTATTTAAACTTACTTTTGTGTTGGTATGCTTAGAATTTGCACACACATTGGGCTCCTAGAGATGAATGTTATTTTACAGGTGTGTTAGCATGTTAGAACATTGTGTGTGTTACACAGCTATAAAACAGAGGACTGTGTTTTTAGACACCATCATTTCGTTAAGTGTTCACATTTTTGGGATTTTGTGCACCTAGTTACAGTTTTTCTGTATTAAACCAAGATCATAATCTTCATCTAACCCTTACAAAAAAATATAAGTGACCAAAAAAACAATGTTATTGAAGAAGAAGAGTCCACTACCATCAACATCAAGATACAGCTTGGTCTGGTTTGTACTTGGCACCACATGTTGACATAATGGTGTCACTTTTCAACATGTAATACTTGGATTACCAGGCTCATGTCTTTGACTGCCCAATAATATCACATCCAGGATGATTGTTCCTGATGGAGCTAAAACTGTCAGAGAGAAAATATCTCTGAAATCTGAATTGACAGTTGTGCAATGACTAATCTGTGGCTGTGTGTCAGCAGCAGAATTAGGTTTCTTTTTCAGAACTGTTGTACTTCCAAAACATTAAACCATCTCAACTATTCTCTGTTATTTCTTAGGACAGACAACATCTGCATATGATCTCCGCCAGTGACGAGGATTCCTGGAAATATCAAGCTACATTCTGTTGATATGATTTTGGCAGTGTCTATTTAATGGAGTATAAACATTTCCTCCTTTCTTTCAGGCAGTAAGACAGATGGAAGATGAAGTAGAATTAGAATCAGCATATTTGATCATATATCACTAATTCCACACCACACAATCTTGCAATATAAAAGATCAATGGGAGATCATTTCATACAGCTTCTTTCATTCTTCCTTTCTTTCTTTTTTTGGTCCAATCTCCTTAAACTGGATTAAAACAATTAATCTTTATTACAAATAGACTTTGAAGACATTGATTCTTATATTTCAAGAGCACAGGGTTTAATTTGCTCCCTGCATGACCATGTATTTGTTTGAAGTGTTTCTGAATCTTGCATCACGGGCTGACTTCTAAATTTGATTACCTAAACTATCCTTCAGATTAACAAATTCACCACAACAGCCAGAGTGTGGGAAACACTGTGGTGAAGTCAATATGAGGAGGCTGAAGTCAAGAGTTTCTCTCTCTGGCTTTCTATTGCATATCAAGACAGGATTATTTGGGTTTGAATAACACATTTTAATTTAACTTAGCGTGGAGTGGCAGTCACCCAGAGACAAGTCACAATATTTCAAGTTTAAAGAAAAGAAATGTCTCTCCTTACTTTCCCCTTGTTTGACTTCCACTGACTGGAGCGTCAGAGTATTTCTGTAAAATTGTAGATACAATATGAGTGAAATGTCAGTCAGTGGTGGGGTGAAATGATGTGTATCTTTTGTTGAGTGACAGCTTCTCTATTTCTTCAAAATCCTTTTTTTCCGTACAACAAGTAACTATCACTCCTCATGCTATCTACACATTGTAACAGAGGGTTTTGAAGCAGTCTACCTAGTTCACTCTCTTCATGTGCACTGTAACAGGGCTTTTGGTTGTTCATTTCAGGAGACACTTACGTACCTGCCAACAACAGACAGTGAAAAAGACAGATTTTCTAGGGTACTGGAAATCAGCCTTTACCCAGTAACTCCATACATAGACAGGTCTGAAGTTCTTAATAATAAATAATGAATATATTGAATAAACAGATGTGTAAGAACAATACTCTCTTATTTTTAAGGCTCCCCTTAAAATAAATTAAAGAAAACATAAAAAAATGTGCCAAAAATCACCATGTCTTACAAAATGAGTTGTGGTTGCCAGGTCTTATGACATATCCCACATACAGTTTAGGAACACCCATTTGATTGGTATCAACATGAAATAGAGCGATAACCAAGTGGAGAGTACAGCAGGAGAATGGGTTAAAATGAGGTAGACTGCTGCCAAAATCAGATGTTGGTAGGTCTGCCCTATTTAAGACAAGCTTGCATATATGTGTGTGTGTTCTTTGCATCTTTGTATGTCCTCCATGTAGATTCTCTCCTAGTTTTCTTTGCACAGCTAGGAAGTTTCCAGTTTATAAAGTAAATATTTGTTATATTTAATTTACTTTAATTTAATTTTAGTTTTTTACCTTTTTAATATTTTTCTTATTTTTACCTTTAAAATTTCCATTTCAACTTTTTTTATAAATATATATGAATTTCATTGTGCTTGTATTTTAACTTTGTAAGTATATTGTCGTATTTTCCTGTATCTTGATGTAAACTGTTGAACAAACAAATTTCCTGCAATGGGATCAATAAAGTATCTTATCTTAAGTTGAGAAGTATTGTTGAGGATATTATAAACAGGCCTGCTTTTGTCTTACAGATGGAGACTGTAACTATGTTCAATATGTTCATTCTAAAAATCCTTTTGTATTAAGTGTAGAAGTGTTAAAGTGTAGGGCTTAAATCCTCATAAGCATTCACACTGCCAGACCATTGTTGACAAATGCTTATCAAGCCCCCTCCTGAGTGACCTGTGGCCTTAGTGATCGGGTCTCAGTTGGTCCTCGGGACACACTGAGATGCGTCTGGACCTGTAGTTAAGGCTGTCACTTGTGATCCAATCACCCAGAAGGGATGTCAATGCTAAAAGTGGATAGGGCCTTTGACAAGTGCATAGCAAATGGCAAACCCTAAAGCTAAGTAATACATAAATAATAATGTGATCCTAAATGAAAAGAAGAAAAAGAAAGAAAGAAAGCAGAGTGATGAATAATGACAGAATGAAGATCAGAGACATCTCTTTCACAAAAATACCATATAAAAAAAGAAGCTGTCTTCATTTATGTCATGAATAATCAGAGCTGACATTGTGATCCAGTAATTTACCTGACCTTGACAAAAAGTCATCTGATCCCGAGTAACACTCTAACAATCAGCCATGCATGCTTTGCCAGGATAATGCTGCACTGATCTGACAGCCAGACAGTGGCAGAGCCAGAGCAGATGTTGTATTTTGTGGCGTGCCATCAAGGAAAATTGTTCTCATTTGTCATTGTTTATTTGGCTTTTAATTACTTTCCATGTGACTGAGGTGACTCCATCTTTATCTTAGGAACGAAGCAAACCAAAGCAAATAATAAAGGTCAGATAGAATGAAAAACACATTTCACCTTATCCATACATGCAGTATATCCTTTAGTCATCCTCAAGCCAAGCAACCCTGAGAATATGGAAGCAAAAAAGCTTCTGCATCGTTTCTGCAGCCCTCCTACTGAGAAAACATGGCTTCTACATGTTGATTTGAAGTTGCTACCATGGTGGTGACGTAACAAGATGAGTAATGCATGCAAAAATCCTCAAACATTTCTATTTGTCTCACGCTATGCTTTGCGTTTGAAGAGTCAAGATGTCTTAAAACCAGACACGCCACATACTCAGTTGTTGGTTGCAAACATCAACACAAATGTCTTGTGTTCTGTCCTTGGTGCTAATTTGTTTGTTTGTGCAAACCACTTCACCTTGTACTGCTTCAACAACAAGGGCCAGGAACATAAAGTCCCACACGAAAGGCACGAAAGTAGAAATATCACTACATTATTAAGCTACCACTTCAAGACATGCTGGTGGAACTGCGGCTGCAACACTTCATTGGAACAGGGCGCTGTAAGCAGCATATGACCAGCAGCAAACATGAACAAGTCTGCCATCCACAGATCTTCATATTTCCAAACTCAGAGCAAACTTTCTTAGAAACTATGGATTTAAAACCAAAACCAAGACAAAAATCAACACAGCTGCGTTTGCTAAATTAAAGAAGTGGCAGAAAAGACAAATAAAACACAGATTGATGCACAAATGAAGACATATCCCTTTCACGTCATTACTGCATATAAGATTTGACTAAAATAACTACAGGTTATTCCACTTTATTATTGTAGCATGTGGGACAATACTAGAGATACTTTTTGAGCTGCAGCCTTGACTGTATGCTGATGATGCAATGATAAGCACGCATTGTTTTAAGTCTCATAATTGAACAGCTTACAGAATCTGGTTTTAGCCTATTTTAGTCTGTGATGAAGTATGATGTCATGAAAACTCAATCAATAACTCACATTAATATTCTATTCATGTAAAATCTCACAAGCTAGAGAAATATTCTACTCCCCCCTCGTGATCAGGTCAGAGCTGCAGGGTCGAGCACATTGATTGGTTGGTTTCTGCTCTTGGACTTTCAGGCAGCCAATCAGTGCAAAGCCTCATCATACCATCCCTGCCCACTCAGATCAGTGCTTAGAAGATGAAGCTAGAAACTGAGAGGCTGCAGATCTTCCACGGAGGATTCGTTTGTGACGTTTTTTTGCAACTGAATTCAAAACCATGCTAAAAGGCAACCAGTACATGATGTAAACCCCTAAAAATATAATTAATCAGGACATTAAAAGTCTGTTTCATAAACCACAGTTGGTCAAAAAAGATTGTTTCCCCCATTTCAAAATTGTTAATGTTGCTCAATTTTGAGATATTGACTAAAAGTTCAGACTGACATCAAAAGCTTTTAGTGTAAAAGGATGTTTGAAACTGAAAAAGAATAAAAGCAGCACTATATTCAAGGACAGTTTTCAGAAGAGCAGTAAGTATAACAGTGAAACTAATTACTTGTTTTCACATCACTGAAGTATTATCAGTTGTTGCAATTTCCTTCCCTATCTGTCATCGTTGGAAAGAAGCTTGGATTTTTTTGCGGAACACCTTTCATCTCCTATGCATGTCCCGCCCGGAACTACACTACTGTTCGGGTGATGCTTTGAATCCACCACCAGATGTTGTCTTTGTCATAATGTGTTTTTAATCACCATTCTTGAAGTCAGATGCCAGCAGGCAGCTTCCAATCCGATCTGCATCACTCGTTTCCCCTCGTCTCTCCTTAACAGCTGAGAGGGCTGCGGACATCAATCACTCCTAACTAACCATGCTGTCAAAACGTTCCCTACACCAACTTCTGGGACCCCACAGACACTTTTGTTCAACAGAGCCAAGCAGGATTGCTCATGTCCAGGTTTTCATAATCATGTTTCATGGACAACCCAGTTCAGCACAATGGACACATGCTCATTATGTGTTAAGAACAACACGAGTAGTTTGAACATTCGCTAAGATATCAACACAATAGACTTACGTTTTTCAATATTTGCTGTTCATGTGGGTTGCCAAATGCACACATACACAAAGTCCACTTACATTACTCGGCTGTCTTACTGGTCTTCCAGCTGTGTCTGATTGGTCAAAACCCTTTGATGACAGTTATTAACTTTCACTGACATGAGCAACGCCAGAGGCTAACTGATCACACGTGATGTCAAATCAACCAGCTAAAGAGTTCTGGCACATTTTGCTTCTGCTTGCTGATACCATAGACTGAATGTGAGGTAAAACCAAGCGTCAACCTCTGGTCTAAAAATATGAGTCCAATGCGGAAGTGCTAAAAACTGCAGTTCGTCGAGGATCCAATTGAGGCTGGCTCCAGAAGTACCGGAAACCACATACACACCAATTCAAAAAAGATGATCTTTACAGCAGAAATAAACATGTTTACAGCCTGGTACAAAAGACGAGTGTAGTCTGGATAGCTCATTTATCGATTGGCATACACTGTACGGGGAGTGAATTTTTTTCTAACTCAGCAATTTGGAAGATATTAAGATTACAAGTCTTCCAATGAGAGGCACAGATGACTTCATTGGCAGGCGGGAACACTATAGCTGTTGGCTAGGAGGCTCAAAGCCCGCCTCTGTACGTCACAATTGCTCGACAGCAGCAATATGGCTGCCGCCGCCGATTGGCCTCAAAACAGCACTTCAGAAACAGACGGGTGATGACAATGATACTACGTCCATATTTTATACAGTCTGTGGGTAAAACCAGCAGGTGAAACAACATGGATATTTTAATAATGGATCCTGTCCAGCAATATTAGCAATAGCAGCAGAGCAGGTGAGAGCAACTTTAAGTTACCGATCGCTGCATAGAAACTTAAACCATGCAGGTGGTGATGAAAGCAGCTGTGTTATAATACTGTTCATCTAGCATGGATCAGTGTTTTGGTGTGTGCATTTCAGCAAACACATCTGTACATTCTGTACTGCATTGTGCTGTCTAAGAGTCTATCATACCGGACAATTGCTTTATTTTCTATTTCTTTCCTTTCATCTTTCAAACATGAATGTAGCACTTCAAAGATTTGCTATGGTGCTCCAGTCACATAGAGCTCTCTTCATCAGATAGACTAAAGGAGTGCTAAGTCCTGTTACGTGTCGTAGTTTTGTGGTGTATCCCTCTCTCTCTCTAGCTCTCTCTCTCTCTGTGCTCTCAACAGGTGCTGCTCCCAGTTTCACTGCAGCAGCAGCTGTTGATTGGGCACACCTGTAACTGATTCTCAATCAGTGGCTGGGTGTAAGAGCAGGGGAGAGGAGACAGATCGTGCCAGCAGGCCTTCTGCTGCGTTTGTGTTCAGATGTCTTCCAAAGACATGACTTACTCCTTCAGGGGAGGGAGCGTGTGTTTAGAGGCCTTTGGACGTTTATTTCTTGATTTTGGTTATTGTCACAGTTGTAGTTCATAGTGTTTGGATTTCATTTATTGTAGTTTGGCTTCTCTTATGTTCATGTTTTTGATAGCTTTATCAAGTTGTCCACTTTTCCTTATCTTATTTGTTCCTTTTCTTCTTTTACCTTGGTTTATATTCATTTTTACTCCCCTGCATCCCCTAATCATCTTTGGGGATGCAACAGTCCATGGAAAAATACAGCCTGCACAGAGGGCAGTAGTCAAAGAAGTTGAAAACTCCAACTTGAACCTCATTAAAAGTGCTATTTTGGAGATCTGTCTCATACTTTAAGACATACATAGCAAACTATATTACCATTATATTAAGGCATTATAATTTCATCATACATTTCTTACTGTCAGTTTCCAATTCTTAAAGCACATCAAACCCTGTAGCTTGCATCATATATTTATGCCATTTTATTATTATGCCATAAATATTAATATAATGCTACTCCGTTGTTGCCTTGTCATGGAATATAATCTTAAAAAAAAGCAGACATTTCAAATCTATACACGTATGGAGGAAAGAACAACTGCACCACTGAGACACTCATGGAAACATGGGGAAACTCCCAGGACATAAATGTCTCAAATGTACGGTAGGAAATCACAAATTAATGGCTTAATGGCTGGTACCTTGAAAAATGAATAGACAAAGTCTGAATTCTGTGCTATGCCCCTTTACTGCCATCATGCTCATGTCCATTAGTTTTAATTAATATTTCAAACACTGACGCAGCCAATACAAACCTCCTTGTTATGTAGATATCTCCCACACACAGCCCCATGTTACAGTCAACAAGATGATTTTCCAAACCAACCATTACTTTAGAACTTAGAGAAATGTATCTGAAGCATTATCTCATTACTGTTGGTACATCATTTTCTGCCCTACATGGAACAAAAACAAAGTAACACTTGTTTTGCTACAGCTTATCAAAAGCTGCCATGCTCATCAAGAAACATGGAGGTTACAACACTATAGATTTAAATTGGTAGCAGTGAAGGTTTGTTTCCACAGAAGAAACTACAGGGGTCAGCAGTGTTAGGGCATTTCAGGTACACCAAGAATGAGAGGGGAGTTAATGAAGACAACAGACTCCCCGTCTGCAAAACCTCCTGGAATACAGTTGCAGCTAAAAGGGTCAAAGACATCGAACTTGATGTAGCATCTGCAGGATCAACCCGGAGCACTCCACGCCCCAAGTGAAGGTAATACATATTAACTAAGTGGCATTACATTAGTGGTAGTACTTGATAAAACATCAAGACGGTAGGGGATTAAACATAAAAGTGTCACTTACTATCAGTGGTGTGGCAGTGAAAGTAAGGCTTTCAGGGCAACATGAACAAACAGCAGTAAAACAGCATGAAGTCTATGGAAGACTAAAGTATCCTCTTAAGGGCCTCAGTGGCTATTTAACAGCTTCCTCCTGTCCATGTGGAGACATGTAGGTTCTCGACTCCCGTCCTTAAAGCGTTAAAACCTTGTTTTGTTGAGAAAGTAAATACAGAGCTCATTCCAGTTATGTGGGCCTTGTTTCATTCGATTTAATTTCAATTACAGTGTTACAGTGTAATTTAATATTAGCATTATTTATGTTTCAATGGCAGCTACTATAAGTAAAAGACTGCAACATATTTTTTTCCATGATTCCATATCCTCTTCCAAGTGCTAAAAGAAATATAGAAGAATTACACAAACTAAAAACAGTAACAAGCCAAGCAAACAGAGACTTTATATGACTGTAACTATGACTATATATTTAGGTTTATATCCAAAGAGACATAAACTTAGTTTATTTTCATTGTAATTATGATGTATCATCACTACTAAAGCATAAGGGGTTTTTTGTGCCCACTAATGGGTTTTTTTGTGCCTTCAACATCATTTGCTAAGTTACGAAAGTTGTCCCACAGCACTTCTGCTTCCCTCCATAATGACCGGTCTGTTTTAAAATGCTCTGTATGCTTTGTATTTGCATTCATTCAATGGCATATTAACAAGAATCTGTAAAAACAACTGGTAGGAATCGTGTCATATATCATTTTTAGCAGCTCTTGACTTGGAAATTTTACCTTAAGAATACCAGTGTGATAACTTTTATCCTACTTATGGATCTCCGCTATTGTTGTTGACAAAGTTGATATCAGAAGTCCCGCCCCTTCTTGATTGTGATTGCCAGGTGGAAAAAAAAGCGACATTGACAAACACGGTTGTGTGCCAAAAGTTGAACCGTTTTCAACTGGGAGCGCCCAAATCCATGCACTGAGGACGCTGAACGCTGGAAACACTGAATCACATTTGGTTGGTTGAATAGAAAATAAGTGATGCTAGCATAAACACAGCTTTAGTAGACACGGCACCTTGATTTTTCTATACAAGGCAGCAAAAGTTTAAGTTAAAGGAAAACTACTTTTTCTTTTCCACCATGTTGTCGATGTAAAAGACAGGGTGGACTTCTCGTTTATCTTTTATTTATAATGTATACTTAATATTGGGTTGTTTCGTTATTTTTGTTTCAAAAGATAGAAATAAATAACAGAGAATCCCTAAAGAATGTCATTCTATGCATTACTTATGTTGTGAAATTAATCAGTAAAATCCTGATAATAGTGACAATGTGATGATTTCTGGGACTACGATTGTCCAATGTAAATCTCTTATCATTGCATCCGTACAACAAACTAATGAACAAAGATAGGATAAAAAGAGCTGAAAGGAACTACAGATACACTCGCTTTCTTTTCCTTCGGGGTTCTGCAATCCTGTTTACCTTCAACCCAAAGCCACTCTTCTCTTTCCCCTTCTTCTCATCTCCTTTCTTCTCCTTTTGGCCTTTTGCTCCTCTAAGTTTCTGCCCTTGTCCCCCCCAACACACACACACACACACACACTCCCCCTTCTCTTTACTGGCCTCTTCAAAGGTAAGAGGCCTTCGGCAGGACTTCAGTAGGAGAACCACACCACGATCAGACGTGTCAGCACCTCCATCACACACACACGTGTCAGCACTTCAGATACGCACACACAAACACACATGTACATGTCAGCACCTTGAGTGCACACACGTGCACACACAAACTAGTTCACATGTCATTAGGGAAGTCCACATGGCTCATATAAAAGCCTGTCCAGCAGGAAGTGAATGGGGCACGGAGGAAAGAGGGGGCAGGAGGGCGAGAGAAGAAAGTGTCAGAGCAGAGAAACGGGAAGGCTGGGAAAAGGTGAAGGACGAAGGTGAAGTGGGAATTGGTGAAGTTGTGAGGGAGGGAAGAAGGTAAGGGAGTGAGGAAGATGAGGAAGGATGTACAAAGGAGAACATTTCTGAGCATTTCCAATCACCAGGGGATATCTGTGGCCATCACTGAAGGTACTCTATGTGAGAGAGTGTGTGTGTGTATGTGCGCGCGTGTGTGTTCACTAAATCACTTCCTCCTGTGCAGCTCTGTGCCTGTTTTTACTGGCACAGCTCCAACACCTTTCACATACAAAGTACCTGTCGTTGCTCTCTGTACTGGTTTCTTTTTGTCCTTTATTTTTTTCCTTCTGAATCTCCAACATAGTTTGTGCTTCCTTTACATCTGGTGCTCCCTTTTTATCCTCACTACTTCTCTCCTTTTTTTAGATTAATGATCTCCGTTAATCTGTTCAGGCTACTCTCCTTGTTTCCTTCTGACTTTTTAATTCCTTTTTTCCCTCTTCTCTGTTTTGAATTAGAAATCCTGCTTCCATGGTGCTACGAGTGGTGGAGAAAGAAGGACAAATAAATCCTATCTTAGAGGAAGAGGCAGCTTAAAGAGGAGAAGGGGAGAAAACAAAGAACAATTGGATGATTTTTGGCAGATAGTGTTAATAAATAGAGATGTGGAACAAGAGACATCGACAGGAGAGCATGAGAAAACATGGTTGCAAGATACAAGCTGGAAGAGAGGAAAGTAAAAGTAGTGGTCTAGAAAAAGAGCGATGATACGGAGAAAGAGGGGGTGGTAGATCACAGGGAGTCAAAAACTACATGTAGGAGACTGGAGTGCAGATCCCACACAGAGCAGAGAAAGCAAAGAGTTGAGTTAAAAAAAAAAGGCAGACACTGAGTGGGATAGCAGCAAGAGAGAAAGGAGAAGAGTGGCTGAGAGGGAGAGGTGTCTATACTAGGATCAATGGATGGCCTGTCCTCTGCAGTGTCTGCATTTCCTCAGGCTCACTTACACAATAAGGCCCTCTCACTACATCAAGGAGTGAGTGTGTATTTGAGTGCATGTCCACGCATGTGAGTGAGGGAGAAAATGTCATTCAGAGAGAAAATGACCCCTCTGCACTGTGGTGTTTCCTAAATATTAGAGGTCAACGGTGAGACTTCCAGTTGAAATTTCAATCAGTGCAGCCTCCTGCGGGGCTCAGTGGAAGTGCATGCAATCTATACAGAGAGGGATTTATCTCTGTCACTCTGAATTTCCATAGGTTCTTACCTGATGAAAGTGTTTTTCGTACGTGTTAGCCTTGCAATACGCAGACTACAATGCTTTTAAGCCTTTTGCCAAAGGCTTCAGCTTGGAATGGAATTACCAGCATGTAAAAAAGGGTTAATTGTCAGAGCACTAATGCACAAGTGGAGTTTTGGCCCTCTGCTTTTGGAGGGATTTGATGTAAAAACAACTCTAAGTGCAAACTCTTGGCAATTGGGATTAACTAATGAGCAACTGCGATCTCTGCACATTGTGACACACTGTTTAAGAGGATGGGGCGTTGTGAATGTATTATTAGTCAGAGGAATGCAAAATCAGCATGCAGAATTCAGTCACACCTAAAAACGATAAATCAGCTCCCTTCAGGCCTCCCTCATCCAAATGAACTGGCAATTGCTGTGTGAGTGAGTATTACCCTGTGTTCACTGCTTCAGTATGGTGATTGGTTTAGTTCAACACAATGTTCATTGTTTGAACAAAAGCCTGGACTGTCAAACATGTTTGTGTAAATTAAATTGATTTTATTTATTTATTTTTGATTTGAAAGAGTGAAAAGATAACACAAGTGCTAGACTTTAAAAGGAAAATTTTAAAAAGAAAAAGAAAAATGTTATTGAATAAAAATTAAAGTTATTAGGTATAAACTAAAAATAGGAAATACACTTTAAGAGAAAGCAAAATAAATATATACTAAATTAATAAATAAATACATACATAGATACATACATACATACATACATTAATTAATACATTAATTAATGGATACATTAATTCATAAAATAATAAATAAAATTGTCAATTAAAGAGGGGGGGAAAATATAATGTTAAATTGATAAGAGAGAAAAAGAAGAAAAACAAAAAAGAAAGAGAAAATAAAGACAAGAAGTGACATAACATTTGCTGTAGAGAGGGATAAGACAGATTTGTGAAGGGGTTTTATGAATGCAGTAATGTGAGTGTTGGTGTGTATGTGCATGTTGTATTTTTGATATGTAGTTTAATAGTATGAGATAAGGACTATGGTAGGCTTTTCACACTGCTGTTTATGTAAATGAAAATTCTAAGATTTCAATCAATGGGAGTCGATTACGAGTAATTCTAATAAGAAATCACCCTTGTAAGTGTGTAGGTGGATTTTCTACAGTAGCTGTAATGTGGTGTCTGGCTTTATGAAAAATGGTAAGTAAATAACCCTTGCAGTAACACTTGATTAGATTCAGAAAAACTGACTCTTTCTACCAAGCAGTTCAGTTAAAATTTCATGCCAGATATCAGAAAATAAAGAGGATTGTTTTTCATGAACAGTAAATGACTCTTCTGACACTGGTTAACCTCCACGAGGCCTTTTGTGCTTCTACATGATTTTAGTTTCTTGTTAGGGACAAGTGATTTTGCCAGAGACAGACTACTGCTTGCTCGGAGGTTGCAAGGGCACGATAACACAAGGCTCTGTGGTGCTCTAGACCTGTACAAGGGTATCAGCCTCACAAGGGTGTGTGTGGGTGTGGGTGTGGGTGTGTGTGTGTGTGTGTGTGTGTGTGTGTGTGTGTGTGTGTGTGTGTGTGTGTGTGTGTGTGTGTGTGTGTGTGTGTGAGAGAGAGAGAGAGAGAGAGAGAGAGAGAGAGAGAGAGAGAGGAAAAAGAAGAGAGACGGAGAGATAGGGTGAGGCAGAAGGGAACGAGGCGTGTGCATGTGTGTCCTCCAGCAGCCATGATGCATTAGTGTAACCTGATCCCTCCTCTCCCCTGTGAGCCCTAACCTTGAGTCAGGCAGAGTGAGGCAGGTTCCAAAGACATATTCTGTTATAAATGAGGCTGTTGGTCATCATCAAGGAATGTGTCTAATATTAGATAGCCTCATATGTATCACTGATATTGTCAGGTACCTGTTAGGCTTGTTGCAACTCAGTGTTTGTGGTTGATTTCTCAGAAAGCAAGTTATCGTACTTAATCATTTGTTTCTTTTTGTGTTTGATAATGGAGTAACAGACATTGTATTCTATACTTTTATTTAAGTGCTAAACTGTCACTTCTATGGGGCAGCTTTGACTCAGTTGTAGAGGTAGATACGCACTTCAAGTCAAAATACTATTTAATAATCACTGGTAACTATTCTGCGATTATTCGTAATCGATCAGGTTTGAAATGTCAAGTTGAGACAACAGCGACTCACACAACACTTGTTGCGCTGCAGGTGTAGACATTACAGCTAAACATTTCCATGGGACACCTGTTCTGTTAACGGTTTGTTTGTGGCAGTCACGTTAATGAGGGATGGGACGAGGTGCTGCTAGTAACAAGCACTGGCAGCATCTGTCTTGACCATTATGCCGGTGTTTCTGTGACGCAACAGGGTGCCGTGTATGTTTACATTTTACAGCCACGTTATTCCAGCGACTGTTGCTAAAGTTTTGTCTTCTTTTGCTGTTTAATGCAGTTGGCATTTCTTTCCTCCTGTTACTTAATGTGGTTAGCAAACAGCTTTTTGACGCTCTATAATCACCTTCTGGTGGGAGTAATGTATTACAACCAGGCATCGGTAAAAACTGAAAAATTGTACTTTTAAAATTGTAAAATATTCGCATTAACTCTTTGATTTTTAATAAGTAAACGAATATTCGAGCATTCAAAAATCACATTGCATTCCTTCTCTCAATAGGAAGGTTGAGGGTTAGATCCACATGTCAAGTGTCCTTGAGCAAGACACTTAGCCCTGAACTGCCCCCATGGCTGTGCTATCAGTGTGTGAATGGGATTAGTTTATACTGATGGGCTCTTCACATAGCAGTCTCTGTCTTCAGTGTATGAATGTGGTGTGAATATGACATGTAATGTAGAAGAGCTTTGACTGACCAGAAGACTAGAGAAAGTGCAGTCCATTTACCATTTTACCATTACTTGTGTATGAAACTAACAGAATGTGACAATTCCAGTCCAATTTTGCGATCAGGGGAAGTCTGATTGCAACCCCAATATCGCAAGCATGATTTCTGGTACTTGTTTTAACAAAGACTACCAAAGGACACCAAAAAAAAACCACACCATGTTCTTAAGATAATTGTCCTTTAACCATTTGGTGTCGACTCTAGTCTACTATTCTGATATTAACAATGGTGATCCAGTGTGAATCGGAAAATTATCTTATTGAAGAATGAAATCCTCTTTCCCTGTCAGGCTGCAATCAGATAAAGCATCGTGAGGAACAGAAGTTTTATTACATGCCTGGGCCTCATTGTGAAAAACTGTGTTATGCCTCAGAGTCATTTCTTTCATTAAGGAACCTTGGTCATTATTGGCCCAGGTTGGAAACGAAATGCACAATTGAAATTATTCATCTTGAATACATTTAATAATAATGGGGTATAATTTCCCTTCTTATTCCCCTACATTAAATAATACTATTCCCAGAGCCCATTAAGAAACTTAATCACTGAGGGCTGAAATACACTGCGGGAGGATAATTACAGCTGATGATATTCACAGATAAGTCAAAGAAGATCAGATTTTTTTCTTTTAGTTTTACTTTCTGCAGTTTTTCTTCTGCAGCTATCTGTTTTACAATCCACTGCTATCTGTCACAGTTAAGGTTTTAAAGCGCTGGGAAACCAGCCATTGGAAAAAAGTGTAAGCAGAAGAAAGAGAACGGGATAAAAAGAAGTGAAATGAGAATAAAAAAACACAAAAAAGTGTTTTAAAAATAGACTTGTGGTAGGCAGAACAGTAAATCATTTACAGACATATGCAGGGGAAGGTCATAAGAGTTTAAATATTCATTATGGGTGTCAAGTCGAAGCTTTTAGATCTTGTGGGATGCAGTTTCGATTCTCTTCTCATTTGATGTTTATGTTTCCTGAATTATGCATCGAAATGAATGTTATAAGGTTCTTTATTTTGGTTCACTTGCATGGTGCTAACAATGCTAGAATTTGAGGTTTAAATCCCATTGGAATCCCCCAATTGTAAAAGTGCACCAACCCAGGGCGAAGTGGTGCACTCTACATTTTCCATTAAATTTAGCCTTTACATTTCAGCGTTTTTTGATCCAACACACGGAGTTCAGCGAGCGAGGGTTAGCTGTCCTGTACATCCTGGAACATTAGGTGCACTTTGTTTAACATTACACTATGAAATGCACAACTAGTCTTATTTCTATTCATAATGTTCTCTCTCCAGCTAACACTTGGCCCTTTCTTCACCTCTTTCTTTTTTATAGTTTTCAATCTATATCATTCTCTTCCTCCCTGTTCTTACTGTCCGTTATATCTGTTCATCTATCATCAGCCAAACTACTCCCCATCTCCATCCCAATCTCGCTCCCCAGTTACTTTTCCCCTGTACATCCATCTTCCTGTCCCTCTTTTATCCTTTCCTCTTCCACTTCACTCTATTCTCTCTGTCTCCCTCTCTCTATTACGTTGTCCTCCCTCTCTACTCTCTGCTGGGTGTCCTGTTCCCACTCTCTCTGGGAGTAGCAGACCTCCTGACGGCTTGGTATTGATCCTTGTATCTTTCCCCCTTGCTATCTCTCTTTCCCTTGCTCTCTCTCTTTCCATCTCGCACACACACATGCACACACACATGCATTAGGGTGACAAGATAAAAGGGTTTGTATGCCCCAAGGCAACTCCAGCTAAACATGAGACCAGAGGCTCTCAGCCTGTAGTATATGTATCAAAAACAGACACTTAACAAACCCAAGACTGTGAACACATTCCAATATCTCTGACAGGAACTGTCCAAAAATTTCCATTAGATTTATTTACAACAAGCTTAACTTTATCTGTAAGTCAAGCTCTGTGTGAAATAGCATGAATCTTGTGAATTGCTTTGGTCGAAACATTCTTTAGCTTTTGCCTCAGGAAGCTTAAGGCAACCAGCACACTCTGAAGGAAAGTTTCTGGATAATAATGCTATTTATAATCATCGCCTTTGGGGGAATACTTGACTATAACTGAAAGAAGTTCCTTGTTTTTCTCTAAAAGACTGTTCATGCAAACCTGTCTTGGGGTTTTGTTTTGGAAACAGGCAGCAATATATGTGCAAATAAACTAAAAAGGAAAAAAAAAAAAGGAAAAAGTCATCCTGACAGAAATGCAGAAAGCATCAATCTTTTTACCCTTTCTTTATTTGTTAAGAATAAACCATCTCACTCTTTAGGGTGATAGCAGTTTATTGTGAAATCTGTTTTGCATTGAAACTAAAACTCAAAGACAAGATGCACAATAGATTGTCAAATTCTGACTCATGAAAAAAAATACACTTGACATTAAAAAGTACTTTAAATATATATTGTATGTATATATTGTAAATTTGTATTTTTGCTTTTTGTTTTATTTTTTGTTATTTTATATATTTGTATAATGCAAAATGTTAATATATATATTTTTAAGCACTTTAAATATATATTGTATGTATATATTGTATGTTTGTATTTCTGTTTTTGTGTGTGTTGTTTTTGTTTATGGAATACATTTGTATATTGTAAAATGTTAATATATCTACATATATTTTAAGTACTTTAAATAGCAACTGTTGGCTCATGTGTTTGACTCTAAAATAAATGTTGCTAATTTTTCTCTGTATTCAGATTTTTCAGCATAATGCTTTTACTCAAAGCTCCTTTCTGCATTTTAGACACAAACAACGCATAGCCACGGCAGTGTTAGCACATGCCATATACACTGCGCCCCAAAGCTAACAAGAGGTTGTCAGGAATCAATATCTGGCATGAGAAACGATGTGACTTTCAGCTGCTGTGGCCACATCAATCACATTGTAACTATTAGCTCATCTCAAGACACCACTTTGGACTTCTTTCTACCATACCCCCCACTCCACTCCACTCCACTCCACTCCTATGTCACTGCCTCTCCTCCTGTCTCTACCTTACTCTATCTCTCCATATCTCTGTCTCTTTCTCCCTCCTACCCCTGCCAGCTCAGCGGATGCCCCTTGTCACAGCTCCTATTTCAGCCTTCTGAAGTTTCCTAATTGATCGCAATTAGAGCCACAAAGGGGTGGGATGGGGGGAGCAGACAAACAGAGATAGGGAGAGAAAGTGTCTATGAATGTTCGTGTGTGTGTTTGTGTGCATGTGTGTGTGAGTGTGTGTCAGAGAGACTCGGATGCAGAGAGAGAGAAAGGTTGGGGGTTTAAATCAATGAGCCTGTTTTGAAAGTGGTCATATTAGCAACTGGACTACAATTGACCACAGATTGCCAGGGTAATAACACAAGAGACAGGGCGAGAGACAGTGAGACAGACAGTATGAGACACAGAGAGCCGACAAGTCACCAAAGGTTGAGAGGAGGAATAAAAGCTGATGTGAGACAGTTAAATGATGCAGAATGAAAGATAAGGCATTTGGGGTCTGACACAGAAAGCAGGGGTGGAGGTTACATTTTTGACTCACCCTTTTAGTGTAAAAACAAAATGCATTGTAAGGCCTTTCAGATGAAGCACTATTAAAACGAAACACTGCTGGGTTCAGCACACATTATAGCATGCTGCACCAAAAGTTCAAAGTTGAACTTTAACCAGGTTCCACTGTGGGTGTAGCACTCTCCAGACAGCGTGCTCTGCAGTTGTGCTGTACTCCACACAGGGTGACGCAGATGTTGCACAGTGTAAGCCGTAGGAAATAATTGGTTTCAGAGTGCAGCGCTGTTGTGTTGCTATTTGTCGGCAATCTGCAATGAGTTGAAATACTCCTTTAACAATATGAACGCTGCAGTGAAAGTGATCCACAGCTGCCTCTATTTGAGATGTTAATTCTTGAATTATCATCAATTTCTTTAAATCCCACAAGCCTGATAACCTAATCAGAAAATATATGTGGGTCAATATTGCATGGCTATGTTAAGTACTTGATCATAGCAATGTTCGGTTATTTCTCAAGAGCACACCTTAGCTATTAAGATCACACTATTGAAAAAGACGTTGCTCCAAACAAAGACTTCAAGGTGAACTATCAGTTATCAAATGAATGCCCTGAAAGAAGTCTGGTAGATTTGACCGTGGTTTGTTTACTGTGGGAAACAAGAAAAGAGATTAAAAAAAACAGCAGAGAAGAGGCAGGAAATCGAAAGACACAAAGACTTTGGCTACAACGGAGAAATCTACAACAATGCTGTAAGAGGTAAACACTTAACGAAACATGGCACAGGTTGCAGCTGTGTGATGTTCAGTTTAATAGCAGAGTTATAAAAGCAAAGTTAGATCATTTTATCAAGGTGACACACTTAAAGGTACAGTGTGTAGAAATTGATATATAGCAACCAGATTCTAGATTGAAACGCTCTCTTGCTCACCCCTCTTGTTGGAGAAGCTTTGGAGGCCTTCGAGGACAAGAAGTATGAACCTCCATTTTTCATGTTTTTACTATGAAAAACTTCTATGGATACACATTTTGTATCTGTTGTGCACAATGACCACTCTCCTCTTCTTCTCCCAACCAGTGCGATTAGTGTGGCCATGGACTAAATACAAAACGCGTATGTTCCTCGTTGGTCCCTTCTGTGCTACAGTAGAAACATGGCATGCAAGATGGCCGCCTCCATGAAAGGGGACCCACTCCCTATGTAGATAAGAAAGGCTCATTCTCAGTTAACAGAAACAATAATATATTTTTAGATATCTAGGTGATTTTATCCTAATTTATATTATTCAAATGTTCTATTCAATTTCCACAAAGTGTGTTCTGCTAAATGCTGCTAATTACTGCACACTGCACCTTTAACTATCACCATGGAAGCACCTCAAACAGTGAGTGTGATGAACCATTTCCAACTGAAGAAATATAATCATGTAAGAAAAGTTATTCTCTTTAGTCCTGCTCACACTATTTATCCTTACATAATGGATAAAAGTATTGAAACAATAACGTGAATGATGGAAAACTCAGCTTTCCATTGAAAAACAATGAATGCTGTAGTGTTTATATTTTTAATTAATCTTTAAAGGATTAATACAAAGATTTCCTGCAACTTCCCAGGGGACGTTTTTATACCAAAGTCACAGACTACTGATGCCGACTTTTGTTTTCCATCATTTGACTTCCACTGACAACTAAATACAGCACTTAGTTATTTGTCTTAGTCTTAGTTTCTGATTGAATACTTATGGAGTTGTTCTGATCATGGACAGGGACTGAACACCAAACTTGGCATGGTTTGAGTCACTCATAACTCTGAAGAGCAAGATAAGAAAGGGAAAAGAAACTAAAAAAGAGTGGAACTACAGGAGATAAAAGATAGGGAAAACATCATGAGAGAGATTGATTTCTGCGTAAATTGTTGCAGCTATAAGTGAGAAAGACAGCAAAGGATTTGTAATAGAGAGATAGAGAGGCAGAATGACAAAGAGGAAGAATAACAATGGTGCCAAAGCCTCCTCCATCCTGCTTGCAAACATCCCTGATCCCCGTTTTTCTCTCATTTAAATTCCTTTCCATTGTCATTGCAATCCAGGCCTAACCCCCCACTGCCTGGCAAATACCCGCACACAAACACTCACATTAGAGTGCACATGCATTGACCTCCAGCAGCAGCCAGGGCCATCCCAGGGAGCCTGGCTCACACATCTTTGCTAATCCCTATCAATGGGCTAGTACATGCACACGCTCACAGTGTTTGCTGGAAAGATAGGCTCAAGTTTCCCCAGACTGCAGATGTCAATGTGACCCTAGCCATACTAACATGGGTGTGGAATAGCAAGCAGCTTGTCACCAAGCATCCAGTGTCTTGTCAGCTACATAAAGGCGGACAGGCTAGCACAGCACTCACTTGTGCCTTGTCAACATGTATAGTCAAAGATGCTAGCTCTTGTTCTATTCCTGTTGCCCTACCATATCCTGGTCAACAGTGCTTAAGACAACAGTACACTGGCTTTTCAGCAGTGGTGTCATACAGAGCAGACGGTTTGCTCTCAGTCATCTATCCTGCAATGTCTTCAGAGTCGTCTAATAGGGCTACTAAATAACATCTTGTCAGCAGGTCAGGACAAGACTAGGTTAATACAATTCATTGGCATATTCCACACAGGGGTGGCAACCAGCACTGATCTCAATATAGCCTTGTCAATGTGCATACAGGCTAAATCTGGAATGTCAACAAAGCTCATGCACGACACAGTAAAGTGATACCTCGTCTGCATGGTAGGGACAGTACTGGTGTTGTATTGTCCCTTGCTCTATTACTTTTATGTCAAAAACCCAGGTTCAGATATGGTAACTGGGGAAACTCAAGCCGTTTCCTCGCCTGCGAGGGTCTTTAAGAAAAAAAAATATTACCATGCATGCACGTTTCCAAAGATGTGTCAAGTATCATCCTTCTCAAATTAACTTCAAGTCACAGAACATGGTTTTCTGTGGTGTTGGGGGCCTAGCTGTCTAAGTGCACCCCATATACAGAGGCTACAGTCCTCATTGCAGAGGTTGCAGATTCAACGCTCAGCCTCGACCATTTGCTGCATGTCTTACCCCGCAATCTGCTCCCAACATTTCCTGCTATTAGCTAAACTCCATGACTTTCTTCACCTGTCCTTTACTCAATAGCTAAGCTTTTTTATTTTTGTTTTACAATTCCAAAATAGTTAGGATGCTGTGAAAAGAACTGATAAAAGCAGATTTTGATGTTCAGCAAATTTCATGTTTCAACCCTATTTCTATTATTTAATGAAAATTTGTCAAAATTTTAAATTGGATGCGAGCGACACATTTCAAAAAAGTTGGACAGAGATGACCACGCATTGGCTACAAGTGCTACAAGTGCTACAAATCCCTATCGGAACATCTTTCAACAAATTATGTTCATTTACAGCATTTCAGTAACATGACTAGGAATAAAGAGGCTGAGAGGCCAAAGAGGCTGAGTCTCTCAGAAGTAAAGATGGGTTGCCAAAACAAAAACACATGGGTATTGTCTTTCAAACCAAATAATAGAGATAATGACTCAGAACATTAAGGAGTCTCAATAATGGTACCAATATAAACAAGACTTAAGGATTCCCCATCCCTGAAGAAGAGGCGATGGAACACAAGGGTAATATGCCCATGTCTCAACATGGTATGTTTGCATCAAATTTAGAATTACCAATTATTTTTCTAAAAACATCAACATTTTTAAGTTTCAACATAGATCTGTTGTTTTTGCACTATTGTTGATAAAACATTAAAGATTTGTAACCATTAAAAATCTGTTTTCATCAACATTTTACAAAGCATCCCATCTTTTTTGGAATCACTGTTGTAAATAAAAAGTTGCTGCAAGTGCATTAGAATTCAAAGAAAGTGTCATACTGAATACATTTTGGGAAAATAGCATGTAACACAGATACCAACAAAGTAATGAACACAACCTGATTCCTCTTTGTTTGAGGAGAGAAGCAAGAGGCTACAATTACTAACTCAAACATGCACTCATGCACAGAGAATAAAGAATGGTCACCATGATTGAATTACCTTTTTTTTCTGAAATGTGTGATATAAATAAACATGTCTTTCCTTGCCTAAAAACTAAAAGACAATCTCAAAGTCAATTTGTGTGAAAGTACATTTTCAAAATGAATCAGGCCCTGGAACAAGGTACATCTAAAATAACCAAGTGAGTGTGGGTGGGTGTGAGTGTGGGTGTGTGTGTGGGTGTGTGGGTGTACTGAAGGAGACGGAAGTGGAGAAGACTATCTGTATGTGTGTAAAGGTGATTCTGGCGACAGGGCGACCCCGAGAGATCAAAACACATGGTCTCACATTACCAATGACCCTGCTCACAGGCAGAAGATGCATATGCTTGTACAAGTCTAGATGACAGTGGTGTCTACGCAGCTTTGAGCTGACCTGCATGCCAAAAAGACCAGCTAAGCAGACAGTAAGAGGAGGAAGGGAGGCAAGGGAGAGAAAGGTAGTCATCGTCATCAGCTATCATACATGTATAACTCTTCCCAAAGGTACATTTTTTTTATTATCCTCACTCTAAAGGTGGAGTTTACTGCATGAGGTGACATTTTTTGTTTTGTTTGTGTCGGGTTCAGAGCTGGATAGTGCAAATAAGTGCAACCACATAGTTCAGTGAGCAATACGTGTCTACAAAGGCAGAAGTGTCATCCCCAGGATTCATGACAATGGTTGAGAGACTTAAAGGATGGAGAAAATGTCCTTTCTTTTATCGTGATTTCATTCATTGTACACCACATTCTTACCATAAATACTGTACGTACCGTTCTTTCTGACTGAATTGATTTGCAACAAAGCTGCTCGTTAAATAATGACCTTTGCTAGAATGTTGTACTGTTGTACTGTTCCTGTTGAAAACACATTTTTTCTGTTGTGTAACATAAAATTTGAAAGAAAAAAAAAGTCTGTTTTAAATTCTTCTGTTTACCTACTTGATCACCAATAATTTATAAAATTTAATTAATCTGTGAGACAACAATGACCCCATGCTCTGTTACTTTTTATTTCAGGCTGTTAATAAGGTAAATAAAAATATACATGTAATTATATTAATTTGATCTTGACTAAAATTCAATTACACTTTTTAACTATTGCTCTCTTTGTTTAGAAATTATGCTGGCTGTGACCGTACTGATTGGAAGAACCCAAAGGGCTCTCTCAGTTTGCTTGTCTTTGTTACTTTTGTGAAGCCGAAGACAATTTTCCGCATAATGGACACATTTCTATTCTATTCTATGAAACAAAATATTGCAGTTATGAAATAAAAAAGCTTTCATGCCAAAATAATAGTTTTAGAGCATGACTTGAATAATCCGACTTAAGAAATAATTAACCTCTGATCTCATTGAAATAGTTCTCTTAATACGTTATATTTCCCTCCTGCAACAAACAAATAAACCTTCTCTTCCCCACTCAGTCTCCAGAGTATTCCACCTTTCCAATTCATTTAGAGAGTTAGTATCCGATCTATTCAGGTCATTGTGATATTCAACACAACAAGTCCCACAACACAGAATAGAGCCTTGAACTTCAACTCAATTACTGTTACAGCAAAAACCAAACCCCAGAGTCATTAAATTGCATCACACCTGATTGTCACCAGAAGCCTGAAGCTTCTGCAGGCTCATGTTCTCAGGCTGGCATGGAGGAGCAAGCCATGAATGCAGTCCCCTCCCTCACATATAGTCAAGCTGCCCTTAAGCAGTGCCATAAATCCATGATTTATTTCATGCAGATGCAAAAAAAAAGCAAAAATTTCCTTTTGCAAATACTGCGTGAAAATATCATTAGCCATTCATGTACTGTAATGAGTATTTTAAGATCAGATGTAGACTCTGCTTTTGAATTTAAATGGGTGGCATTAAACTCTCACTTCAGGTCTCTGTTTGGTTATAAAAGTGTGTACACACATGCAGCACACAGTGTAGTGTTCAAAGCATTGCTGCAGGCATAGACTTCCCTGTGAGAAACCTTATAGTCCTGAGCTGTCACTATGAGTGCATGATAGTGGCCTGCATGGAATCTGGATATCTGTCCATGTGTGTGTCCACTGTCCGTCTGCATACTTCCTGTAGAAGTGCACATACTTAAGTGTCTGCCCCCCCAACATGCCCATATGTCCTAAGTTTTGGTATGTATATGACGCTGGCCTTTCTGGACAGGGGAACTCAATGCCTCCTCGGAGTCCTTTCAACACCCGCCACCACACATGCTCAAACACACATCACACATCCTACTGCTGACACTTGCATGTCACCACGGCAACCAGATAAAGCCAAAGACATGCTACTGACAGAGAAGCAGAGACCACCAAACTTGTGGGCCACAGGGTTTGGACAGCTGCAGGGATTGATTATTGATTGATTAAATGAATTCTCGAACGATATTCTTCAAATTAAAGACAACAAGTTGGGAGGAATATTAACTCTTGAAAGGGACTGAAGCTTAAATCTGTGTTTGTCTAACTTGTAAACTGGTCCACAGCATTACTTGGACTTGTCACACATGTGTCTCCCACATTGATTTGATCACAAGAAGAAGTGGAACAATCTTAAAAGAAGTTATATGGGTATTGTGGTAGATGGTGGGGCAGCTGAATGAAAGGTTTTCAGATTCACAGCTTGTATAGTAGAGCAAGAAAACACAGAGCAAGGGCAGTCTTTTGTCTGTCTATCCTTGGTGTGTGCCACATACATTCTACCAAAGCTGAAACACTACCTGTTTTTGAAACCCGCTACTACACTAGCAGTACGTACTGATTTAGCCAAAATTCAGTATGTAGTATGCAGAATCTGCAGTATGCCAAAACTACCCGGATATCGTACTGATTTTGCAAAAATTTCTCAGTATGCAGCAGACTGCATACTGTTTCCCACAATGCAAAGCGCTCACGTTCTCCTTTTTTCCGTATATGACAGGTAGCACTCAGTTTATAGCTGAATTACCGCCACCTACTGTGTTGGAGTTTAACCAGATGTTAACGGTCTGTTACTTTTATAGTGAAGTAATGAGAAAAAAACGCCATTGAATCTTGTAACTTACAGTGATTACAGAGGCGATAACCATCCCACAGGTAACTGTTCATGTCCGTGGAAATTATCAAATGCAATATAAAACATTTCTTAAAGTTTTGAAAATCAAAAGTGGATGCTACAGAAGCAGTTTCGTTATCAGCTTGGCGGTTGTCTTCTTCTGCTTTCCAAAACCGAAAAACCAGAGACGCCTGGCCCATCATACTGCAGAATGGATCCATAGAACAGTCATACTACATATTACCTTCAAACAAAGTATGCAGTACATACTGTATACTACATTTGTGGTAGTATGTAGCAGGCAGTTTCAAACAGTCAAAGTCCAAGTAGAACCAGGTAAAAAAAAAAGAAAAAGAGTCTCACCTTGGACCAAATGGAAAGTCAGCACGATCCTCCTCTTCACCCTGTCAAAAAACAAACTGCAGTTAGCCACAACATCGATAGAAATTGCTCAGAAACCATGTAAGTTAAGATCTGATATGGTCAAAGACTCAGCAGTCAGTTCAAAATAAGTTTGACAACTAGCTTTGACAGGGTGACTAATCCTGTGCTTTTAGACAGCTGGCGTAATGGTCATGCAAAAAACATCATCTGTGCTGGCACTGAAAATAGTATCTGACATTTCTTTATCATTTCAATAGAGTAGACAAATCAATCAGGGATAAACTCTTCTAGCAGGGGTCTGAATTTATCTCAATGGGGGGGTGTCATATTAAACATTGCAATAACCTTGTCTTTCATTTTGCTTATTATTTTTGGGCTTGAAGCATTTTAATTTACATGTAAATTGACAGTATGCTATGGACAAAAAATTACTGACAATTATGTTTTGGATACAACAAAATTGAAGTCATCCTAAAGGTCCAATGTCCTTTTCTCTAGACAATCCATCCTACGAGCAATCTTCTTTCAATTACTGTCTGCCGTATACAACATTTTCTTTTTAGTGTGAACATAATCTCAGCATTTGCTATCCATCTAGTGCAGCTTTATCTGGCTCTTTACATTCGTTTTTCCATCTCTCTATCTCTCCATCTGGTTTCCATTCTCCCCACCTGCCCATCAGTCTGTAGCAAGGGACAGGTGAGCCTATTACACGCTTTTCACTCCGTTACTGCACACACTCATACATAGACGCACACACACACACACACACACACACACACACACACACACACACACACACACACACCAAACCACACTAGCTCTGCTTCAAGGTAACTTAGCGTGCCATGCACATCAGCCAAATCTGCTGTGCTGTAAAACGGCTGTTACCACTGCCACGTCACGCTCATGATGAAGTGGTCTAGAATCAAAATAGAAGAAGCTGAGAAAAAACGATAGAAGAGACAGGGCACAACAGAATGATGTAGTCTGGGCTTTGAAACATGACTTCAAGTGTTCAAAATGAAGAAGGAGATTTAATTGGAAAACTACTGAGTGAATTAAATACTGTAGTAGTATGAGTTGCATTTGCTTTACTTACAATCAAGTCAATTATTAAAGATTTCTGTATATTGGGCGACATAGGCCTAGTGGTCTAAGCATGCACCCCATATACAGAGGCTATAGTCCTTGTTGCAACAGTCCCAGGTTCAATTTCATTAAATTTCCCTGTTGTGGGACAAACAAAGGAATATCTTATCTTATTTGCTCCCCATTCAGGTAACATAAAGGTGATGCATTTGCTGCCCCCTGCACTTCAGTATTTTTAAGAATATATTTCAAAATCAGGGCCAAGTAGACATGTTCTAAGAAAACACAAGCAACATCCATTTAACAGCAGCTGTAGTCCACCAGTGAAAGTAGCTGGAAGCTGCTGCTTAGTTGCAAATGACGGTCAATATGGTCATTATTGTTGACCAAACCAAAGAAGAGAGGTGGTTAAGAACGACACACACAAAAATCTGGTTAGTAATCAGTGCCAGCAAGTCAACATTTTAACTTTTAAACCAACAAAAACGAATAGATCTGGGTAAATATTTGATTTAAACTTATTTATAAATTGAAGCTTGTGATTCTGTCTCTTGATATCAAAAGAGACTAATTTAATCAATTGTGATTAAAATGACATTTTCAAAAGTTTATGTGAAGAAAACTTGTACACAGGTCCTCTTAAGATTTTGATGAGTGCTAACAAGAATTCAATTATACACTGCGAGCTTAGACATAATGATCAGTGCACCAGCAGATAAATCATCCTAAAGCCAGTTTATTTAATATCTGTAATATATAAATATAAACACACACATATTATGTATCTATACATGGATGGATAGATGGATAGATGGATAGATGGATAGATGGATAGATGGATAGAAGCTCTCCATTTATTTCCAAAAACCCAGCCTCCCTGCCTGCTTGGCTAGAGGAGTGAAGAAAAAGGATAGAAGAGGGAGAGATTTGGTGATGCTGCCATGCAGAAACATTGCAGAACGTGCTACCATGTGAAACATCACCTTTTAGAAGCTCTCGCTCTCCTGTTCGTTCTCCTCTTTGTGGCTCTACCCATGTCTCAGTCTACCTTACTCTTTTTGTCTCTTCGCCTTACTCCCCCCTGTGCCTCTACACACACACACTCAAACATTTTCCACTTGTTTTCTTCTACCTTGACACCAGATGTACTTTTCCAATTCAGCAGTTCCTCAACCCTCCAGATGACAGAACAAGATTTCACACCAGCAAAAACAAAGAAATAATAATAAAACAAAACAGGAAAAACAAAAAAAAATGGGCCACAACAAAACCAAGTAAATCAGCAAAAACAAATCCCGCTGGCCTCTGTAAAGTTTCAGATAGGGAGCTTGAAAGTGTTAGCAGGTCATGCTGAAATTATTTATGGGGAAAGTGAGAGCATTATTATTCAAGAAAGAAAAAAAAAGAGAATAAAAGAGAGCTAAATATACAGTTATCACAGAGAGAGGGATTAAAATAGATGAGATGGGACTGCAAACAGTAATTACACACTCAGCATGTGTCTCTTCAGCACATAACACAGGGTCAAAACTATAGCTGTATCGAGACTTTATATTTATGAAGTGCTGCTCATGTTATTCAATCATGGCACCATGACATACAGCAAGGGGGATTTTTTTTTTTCAAAGTTGGCAGCTTAATCCTGGATAAATCTAAAAACATGATTGAGGGCATAGAGGGGAAACAGACCAGGCAAGAAATGTATCTCAAGTATATGGGCGAAGCATCAGGATTGGGTATTTATCACATTAGCTATTGCAGTAACAGGGATAATCTGTTCAATTAAGCCACCTGTTAGCTTTTGTTTGGAGTTGGAGTGAGAGGGTGAGCCGCTATCTTTGATCACTTCAATCATCAATTTTGTGCACGTTATCATGAGCTGGTCATCTTTTTCCATTATAAAATGTTAAACGTATTTTTTGGATATCAGTGATTTTTTGCGTTAGCGCCTCAGACAAGTCTACTCGGCCCAACCTCAGCCTCTCAGCGACTTTTTGCTCTTTGAAGTCGCTACAGCCAAATAAGGTAAATTTCAAACGTTCTTGATGCTCAGTTAGGCAGTCCAGGAATGTTAGTCGAGATTTTTTTTAAATCACATTAAACTTTAGCTGAGGTGTTAACACATGCCATGTCCGTTTTGACCAGGAGGCAGCTTTTCCACTTGTGTACCTACAAACCAATTCATTTTAAACCAAAGGCCTTCATTTACAAAACAAAATATCATACACCTTGTCGTAAAACTATGGTTGCCTTTTGTGTGAGTTTTACAACAAAGTACATGTTAAAGGTACAGTGTGTACAAAAACGGGAATATGTAGCATGTATAGCGGTCTGATTCGAGATCGAAATGCTCCCTCCCCTGTAGTGCATGCTAAGTATGATCCTCCATTTTCCAAGATGTTACAATGAAAGACTTGTATCAGTAGAATTGTATAGTGCACAATAACAACCCCTCTCCTGTTCTTCTTCTCTGTCTTTCAACCAGTGTATTTTTTCCTTATTGGTTTGTCCGTTCTTTGCTAGCGTAGAAACATGGCGGTGCAGGATGGTGGTCTCTGTGGTAGGGAGCCTTCTCCTTATGTAGATATAAAGGGCTCAATCGAAGTTAACAAAAACAAAATGACCATTTAGTCAGATGATTAAACACTAATGTAAACACACTTATTATATTGTATTCCATTTAAACCAAGTCTGTTTTGCCAAATTCCGCTAAATACTTCACACTGTACCTTTAAGAAATGTTATGTTAATTTGAACAATTCATTAAATAAACAAGTCTTCTAAGCATTGTGTTATTACTTTTTATTATCATCTTTTATTTATATCAGGCATAAAGGAATCCAGTAAAAAATGGGGCTTATTCACACAAGCCACAAGCCAAAAGCAGGGATTGTGTGAATTTATATGTCTTTGCAGTTGGTCCCCACAAACGAGCTTTGAGCACTGAAGTCAAACTGTCTTCTTCGTTTACCTAAGATAAATGTTTGAACTATCTCTGATCAACTTCTTCTGTATAAAGAGCAAAAATGTACTGTAGTATAGGTTTTCAAAAATAACTGTTTATTATGTGTGTGGGGAAAATACCTGCAATAAGGTTTCTTTTAAAAACATTCACACATTTAGCTCTATCGTCTCAAATCTAGGACAGCCAAAGCACCAACAAACTTTGAGTGTTAACATCACCTAGCACAAACAAACTAAAAATACACCCGGGAAATTAAAAAGCTACCCAGGAGAGTAACAACTATAAATCAATGAGCTGAAAAGGGTCCTTAGAGCCACTGAACTGCACATTGCACAAAATCTAGTGTGAATCTAACCAGCAGTTACCCAATTCTTCCCTTCTGCTCTGTTTCTCTGCCTGCTCTGTTAAAGCTTGCTATTATTAGCAAGCCAGGAGATCAGGTTAAGAAGATGAAGGCTATAAGAGCCAGGAGAGACAGAGAATTTGACTATGGGCTACATGGAAGGTAGACAACAGATTGACCTGACGATTTATCTGCAAGAAACATTTTCTAACAAAGCGGGTTATAGAAAAGTCAGTATCCTTCCATCCATTATCTCTACTGCTTATCCTGTTTAGGGTTGCTGGGAGCTGGAAACTTTCCCAGGTGTCATTGGGCAAGAGGCAGAGTACACCCTGGACAGGTCGCCAGTCCATCACACGGCCAACACACACACACACAGACTCACACCTAAGGGCAATTTAGACTCACTAATCAACCTGACAAGCTTGTTTTTGGACTGTGGGCGGAAGCCAGAATACCCGGAGAGAACCCACGTGATCTCCACACAGAAAGGCACCTGCTCAGCTGTGAATTTCAACAAGGAACCTTCTAGCCCGAGACCTAAAAATGTTCTCCTTACCAAATGTACACGTTTAAATGAAAAGCTTTATGTACCTTAACAAAACACCTGAGTTTGCCCATGGTTCAGCTCATATCTACAACAAGAAACTGAAGAAAAATCTCAACTAAATTCAATCAAATTAAATAAATACTACCATCAATGTGCATAATGGGTCATGCTTTAAGCCCTACTTTAAATTATTTGGTATAGATGGAGCTACTAAGATAAACTGAAGTCATCTCACACACTGAGAGATACTCAAATACATCAAATACTGCCAAAAGCAAGAGCGCCAGTGAGAAAACATACACTCGGATGGTGAGGCAAAGATATCGTAGGTTAAAAGAACAAACCGAAGGCTGAAAGTTCAGACTATGAGCTTCATAATCTGCTACATAACTGTCCTCTGACATCACTGCAGCAGATGCTTTATCTTGGATCCTGTGTCTGTCTAGGGTCTTTCTGTCATACTGTAATGTAATGAAAACAGAGTGGATGGCGAGAGGGGGAATAGACGGAAATGATTTAGTACAGTCATGTTCATAAAGAGGGGGAGAGAATAAAAAGGTTCTTAGCTGTATACTGCCATAAACAGGGAGAGGAAAAGCCAGACAGAAGGGGGGGTAGTGTGCGAGGATACAACAGCTTTAATAAGTGACACTACTTCTTAAACAATAAAGTGAATATATAATGTGTTTTTGGCCACTTGTGCTTTGAATTTATTTGATGTATTCTCTTGCCTGTAGAATCGCAACCTGTGCAAAGACTGACTTTGCTCCAATTAGGTCGTTAAACCAAGACTGTGCTAGCTGTGAGGTAAGATGGGAGAATTTCAAAGTAACATCAATGTTCTTCAGGAGAAGACAGGAAAAAAGGCAGATTCAGAATGATAATTATCACAGGTTTACATGAATAAGAAATCTGAGGACATGAATAATCATAATCTTCCCTTCACCACACGGTTGTTACAATTGTGTTTATTTTACAATTACATGTCAAATAGGCAAATTTGTAGGCCCCCAAAACCACTTCAACCAGTCTCATGAATTTTAACATTCAATGTTGCCTATCTTCATTATGTGCTAAGATCTTTGTGGCTAACTTAGCTCTTGTTGTCTTTAATAACCTAAGTTCTTAGAGGAAATCCTACAAGCAAGAGTCCTGAGGCACTAACTTACCTGTACACTACAGCCTATATGTGGGTTAATTGGTAAGAACCAACTCAAAAGGATTCCAGCTTAAAAAACTTAAACCCTAACTAATGAGTGTTATAAGACAAGTATTATGTTTGTAATGTATACAACAAATTTATACTGTTACATTAAAAATGAGCTGGTGCTAAATGTATCCCTTGTTCTGATATTATTCAGTGTTACACTACACTACTGAGACTCCTGTTTGTTAAATGAATAAATTGGTAAATTGATAACGTGTCTTGTTTCTTTAGACTTCAATCATCCAACCCACCAAACAACACTAAACTGGCAGAGAAGATTCAGAAAATGTTTTACGGGCACAACCCACCCATACTCAACTCTGCTGCTCATTTCAACAAATGCATGCTCCCTACAAATGTGGCACCATATAGAAGGGAAATGAACAGGCTTTCCAACGGTATAAGATTTATTGCCAAGAAGCATTGTTACAATAAAGAAATAATCTACCAAACATAAATGTCCTTACTTTTTGTGCTACGTTTGTATAAACAAAGGGTTCAAGATAGATCGACTGTTTCTTTGTACCTTATGGGGCCATGTCCACTAAGGTTTTTTGTGCACCCACGACCTCAATTTCAGAGCGCTTCTCACCATTTGATAGGTTATGAAAATTGTCCCTCAGCACTTCCTTTTCCCTAAAGAACGACCATTGGGTCTGTTTTAAAATGCTCTGTATGCTTTACACATGCTTTTGTTCAATGGCATTTCAGCAAGAAACTTTAAAAGCTATTGATAGAAATCGTGCCATGGCGTTAGCAGCTATAGACTTGGAAATCGTCCCACAAAAATTCAAGTGTGATAACTTTTCTCCTCCGTACGGACCTCCGCCACTGCTGTTGACAAAGCAGATATCAGAAGTCCAGGCCCTTCTTTATTTGATTGGTCGGTGATGAAGAAGTGAGATTGATGAGTGCGATGGTGTTCCAAATGTTGAACTGTTTCCAACTGAGAGTGCTGCGACAATCAGCTGACGCTGAGGGCGCTTGTCGGCTGAGGATGCTGAGCTCTGGAAACGCTGAATCACATTTGGTTTGAATGGAAAATAAGTGCTGGCAGCTCAAAATATGGTGTTAGTGGACACTTCACCTAAGGAGCTTATGACAACAAAGAGTGGTTCATACTTCGTAGATTTTAATTTTGAGGTAAGTATCTTGCAGCAGTTCTCACTTGATTAATCACACTGACAGACAGTCACATAGACGAAAGCAGGCATTACAGATTTTCTCCAGACTGATACTCTGAATGGAGGCTGCTGAAGAGGGGTTAACCATCGGTCGAGGCCTTCCTCAGTCACCTGTCAGTCTCACAAGATACACTGGCTTACAGGATTTAATGGGGTCACACCTTTTAACTTCTTGTCAGGCGTTCATGTAATGAGGACAATCTTTGCTTTTGTAGCTGTCACACTCGTATCTCATTAGAATTATGTTTTTAATTTGTTGTTTTGTTTTGTTTTTTAATTGAGTTATATTAAATGGCAACTTAAAAGGTTATTTTAATTGTGCAACTAGGTAAAACTGTAAAATGATACAGAAGAGAAGTTGAATAATGATGTTGTTGCGACAGATAGCTTTGTACTCTCCATATGAAAAGAAGTCAGTGTAGTCTTCTATAGATCCTGAACCATCAATAGATTCTTATAAGAATTTATAGCGAGCAGTGTGTTCATAAAATGTGAGGAAAATCTCCTATGGTGAAGCTAAACTTATTATATGCTGAGCAAACTCCATCCCTGACTCTCAATGAGTTCATTTTAATGTCAGCCTTTGACAGATCAGAGGTGGAATCGAAACTATTCTTATGCTTGGAAACTCAGAGGAAAAATGTAAATGTCAGGAAGGCTGTCTCTGCTTGTTACTGGGATATATTCAAGTTATCTACCTCTTCTGTAACACTGTGTTCATGTCAGAGTTGTTAACAGTGTTGTGTGTGAATCAGATCTTGATTTATTTGCTATTATACAAAAACAAAAACTCCTATAATGGGTTCCTCACATTAAAACCATTGACTATGGTATTGACATTATCATTTTTCACAGCTTTATATGTGCAGAGGATGCAGGAGGGGTTTCTAGATGAGCTATTTTGTTGGGAAAAAGGTCAATATGACTGAAAGCTTTTGTGTCTTTCAAGTCAAGTGCAACAAAATAACGCAAAAACTGTTGCAAAGTTTGAAACGAGGAAAAAAGGTTTTGAGGGAGAGACGAACATAGAATAGCAGAGAGATAAATAAAATGTACTCTTAAGCCCGTTTAAAGGACTCAAAGAGGAGAGTGAAACCCCTGTGGGATGTTCACGAGGTACTCACCCCTCTCATCAATGTGTCTGTCCACCTCTGCAGCAAAAAGAAAGAAATGCAGCAAAACCAGGTGTGTGTGTGTGTGTGTGTGCGTGTGTGCGTGTGTGTGTGTGTGTGTGTGTGCGTGTGTGTGTGTGTGTGTGTGTGTGTGTGTGTGTGTGAAAAAGAGTACATTTAGATAGTGTACTCTCCTCTGCTAGATTGATAACAGCTGTCTGACTTGTTTGAGATGAGGATGGAAGGGCAGAGGAGGAAAGAGAGGGGAGTTAAAAGGTGAAATGAATTGAAAGGCTTTATCTAATAGAAAGAAGGGAGGGTACAGCTGACAGTTTGACAAAGATGGCCATATTTAGGGGGAGGGTGAAGATCAACAGCAAAAAGGGGGGCATAATAGGAGGACCTGAGATGGCCGAGTGTTCTGTAATGAGTGTGGGAGATGGAGGCTGGGTAGTCAGTTAAAATTGTGATTTCATTACGAGGAATTTACAAAAGATTGGAACTTTGATGACCATGTCTCCTGTCCAACCTGAAACTAGCTTCAGCTCAACACCACCTGATGTGATAGCAGCGTTTCTCTACAAATTTAAAGACAAACACTTTATATAATAATAATTTTTAATTTAATTTAAATAATTTAATTAATCATTTTTAATGAGGCGTGCACAGCACTTCACATAAAAATGGTTGAAGTGTTAAAATTTTAATGAATATTAGCTATATGTAAGCAGCCATGCTTCATCTTTCTTCCCTCACACTACATTGATTTAGTACTACATAGCCTCGTAGTCCCTGTAGATGAACACTTGTTATTTGTGAAGTCGCTCAGCTCACACAACATGCCACTGCAGATGTAGTTTGTGCAAAGGTTCTGACACTTCCTAATTTAACAGTGTGCATACAGGTATGTTACACGTTCAACATCACCAAGCTGCTATGAAAAATTCTATATTACAGCACACTACAGAAGGATATTTGTTTTATGTCTGTAATGTTTAATTACTAGGATAAATGCTGTATTTTTAATATGACAGACTGTTGAAATTTTTAATAAGAAGAGAGTTCAGGTTCTTTCTGATAGCCTTCATTAACTATTCTTTATTACCCAGCTTACTTACTGATCTTCTGCCTGTGTATAATGCTTGATTAAAAAAAACCTTTACTACAGTTAACTTTCAAAAATATGAACAACGGCAGGCAAAAAACGATCTCATGTTGAGTCAAATCAATCTGTAGAAAAGTATTCTGGCACAACAAATATCAAGACAGCCTGATTGAACTATTCCATAGGTAGCAATATGCAATGTAGAATGCATACACTTATTTTTTGTCCAAGTTAAAATTCTGGGCATTTTCGTCTTTAAATGGACAGGACAGCTGAAGAGAGACAGGAAATGCGGGGAGCAGAGATAAGGGGGAAGACATGCAGCAAATGGTTGAGGCTGGGAGTCGAACCTGCAACCGCTGCAACGAGGACTATAATCTCTTTATGGTGAGTACGCACTTATCCCGCCAGTACAGCAGCGTCAAGAATACATACACTTCTGAGAAACATTGTGAATCATTGTTTTGTTGCATTCGGCACTCACCCAGAAACAGCTCTGTTAGAACTCTACTGGTAAAGTTTGTCACTAAGAGGTGAGTAAGCCAGCAGGAGAAGGTTTTTTTCTTAGGTAACTTTCTGTTCTTTAACCTTTTGTACTCATGGCTGACTCAGCTGCAGGACGAACACATATACACCTTTTCTGTTGGAGTATTGTTTCAGACAGAGAAACTCTACAACCAGGGCTTTGCTGGGTACAAGAGTAAAATGGCTATGAACAGGATTCACTGTTTATACTAGCATATCTGATTTACTGCTCTTTGTGGACTTAAGATTTTAACTGTGAGTGTACTTACTTTATTCAAACATTTATTGGAACATGGAGGGACACATCGTGACACCAGGGCTGTGACGGGTAATGTTTAACTGGTGCGTCTGGTTGTCTTTAGCTGTCAGAGTTTACAAAGTTTAGTCGTTTCTACATTACAGTAAAACAATTATCAAGACATTACCTCATCACTCTGCATTACACAACAATTTTTAACTAGTGCATGCTTGGGTGCATGGATTGGTGATGGTGCAGTCTTCATTCCAGAAAAACACTTCCAATTTTTTCCAAAGGAGTCACAAGAAACATCATAACATAAAAACCTCACACTGTGCCTTTAAATGTTTTGCAATATCAGCCAATGAATTCCATCTTTTCACAAGGATCTAGTTAAGGGGTGAGAATAAGGCCATCTTACTGTGCCAGTAATAAATAAATGAATGAAGGTGTGGCAAGAAAAGTGTAAAAGTTGAAGAGATGAAGGGAGTAAGACACTTAATAAGTGAGGTCTCCCGGCAACATCAAAGTGAAATGTCACCTCTTCTAGCATTTGTAAGACTGCAATCGGTGATAAGGACAACATGATAAATAGGGATGGGAAGAGCAATAAAGGAAAAGGAAATTAAAGTAAAGATGTGGGCAAAGACCAAATACGCAGAAGAGTGAATTCTGTCAAAGTTGGCAAGGATAGGAGAGACTGATAGCAAGGCCAAGTGGATTGATACCAAGAGGGATCAAAAGAGCAAGAGGGGGGAAAAGGGAGTGATAAAGGGAGAACAGAGGAGCAGAACTGGACTAAAATGGGCTTAACTGTCTATGAAAAAGGAGGGTGGGGGCTTTGATGGGTAGAGACAGCAGGGAAGGAGGGCACAGACTGAGAGACAGCAAAATGGTGTGAAATTGACATGAAAATGAGGGGATGCTTGGGGAAAAGCCAGCACACTGTGACACCTGAGGTTTGTGAGGGTTTAGGGTAGGTTGGCTCGGCAAGATAAGATAACTGCCACCTTATCTGTGGCCGTCAGACTGCTAACACACACATACTGACATATCAGCACACATGCTGCTCACACACACCGTTTCCACTGGGCAGGGGAAAGCAGACATGGACAAATCACTGCTGGTAGATTGGCAGACAGGTGTTTGGAGCTGTGATTGGAACTGACTCAGCTGTCTGTGTGTGTGTGAGGTCTTTGCTTAAGTCCATGTGTGGTTTTAGTGCTCATGCATGTTCACTATACTAACACTTCATTAGCCTTATTTTAAAGCTAGTTATGTATAATATAATGACTAAAATCAAACAAACAGTCTGCTTTGTTTGTTTCTTTATATTCAATGGTAAGACTAGAAGTATGTTGCACCGTATTTCAAAAGAGAAACTGAATTCAATTATGACCAAATGTGGAGGCGACCTTCAACTGAATTTTTAAAGATGTGAAAAACAGTTTGACACACATGGACCCAAACAAAATCCCATATGCCATCCATTCTGGACTTCTATCACTTGGTGTCTCTGCAAAACCTCCACAAAGCTTTCCAAGCATACCATTGAAATATTGTCCACAAACAAACACTGTACCCCCTAAAGGGGATCTGTTCTGCTTTAAACTACATTATAAAACAAACCAACATCATGATTCACCATCATTACATTGGCAGAGAGTCAGAGACAGAGATTGGATTTTTATATTCTGGTTGCTCTGACGTGAAGGCTGAGAGAGCCAGTCTAACGATTCAATGGTCATCTACGTCCATAAATGTTAATTAACAGCTCTAGCTGCTGGACATTCATTTCCTGCCATAGCCATAAGGGAGAGCTCATAAAAACGGGTGCATGTGCATGTGGGCATGTCACATCACATGTGTGTAAGTGTTGTGTGTGTATGTGTTTGCGTGTGCCTGTGTGTATGGGCAGCATCATGTGTGACAATTTGTAAATGTCTGCATGTTCCAAGGACGCGCTGATGAAAACTGTCCCAAAGGCTCCTCTGTCCTTTTCTAATACAGTAATAAGCCGTCAGCACAAAACATAACTAGCTAGTCACACCATGACACCATAATAAAGCTATACAGGGACAAAGTCAGGTAAAAGTCACGCCACTGCTTTGGCAAAATAGAGGTGTACAAACAAGCTACTACACAAGAGTTAAATTATGACATCGCAAAAAGCATCAAAAATATTAGTTTCAAGTAAAATCAACATTTTTAAATGATTATATTTTTGTGGGTCCATTGTAAGAGCACAAGTCATGTATGGTCAGCTTCAACCACAATATAGACATTCATAACCAAAGTAAAAAGAGGTTTGGGTCCAATGAAAGACTTTACATTAGGCTGCATCACTTCACTACATAAAACCACCCAAGCCTAAAAATATTACACTGTGTAGACATGCAATATTTTGCGTGCAGTGGAATTTGGTATTTCATCAATATGATGAAATACTGATAAGAAACGTGCTACAGGACATTTTTACAGTTAAGATGTCATTTTTGTGATAACATTTTTAAAAAAAAATGTTTTTAACTTAAAGTAAATACAGCTAATATATAAATGTACTTATTTTCTTAAAATAAATTAGCATTATCATTTATAAGGAGGAAGAAATTTAAGATAACACATTGCCTCCTGTAGCTGTTTTATGTTGTGCTGTTATTATGCGATTTTCACTGTCTGTTCCTCAGGTTGCATTATTTCCTGTTTGGATTAACGCGCTTTCATTTTAAAAGGTCAAAACAGAGCTGTTGGTACATCGTAAAGTTGTGCGAGTGATACAAAAAGGAAAATGAGAAATTGTATTGTAAAATGTACAATGTGTTTCATCACCAGAATAAGCATTCGCTTCAGGGTATGTAAAAAATCTTGACTTTCGGAGGGATGTTACAGCTTATATGAGGAAACAAAAGTCATAAGAAGTTTATTTCACGTAACCATCAGACTCCATCCACCATTCTTAGAGACACACTGGATGACATACTGTCGACCTTTCCATGCCTTCTTCTGTCTTTATTTTATTTCCTGTCTTTTCTGAAATCTTAACATGACGCTGCACTCTGCACTCTTCACCCCTCACTCACTGTCAGGTATAAGTCAGTGTTGCCAGGTCTGGTGAGAGTAACAAGGAATTGGATCTGTGAAAGCGAGCCCAAAAGAGGCAATTTCGCTTTTGATGTGTGGCAGGCTGGTGGCTACCTTCAGCTCACCTATTTGTTTGTCTCATTTTGTTTTGACACAGTACATCCACTATCTGTTAGCATCACTGACGAGAGAGGTGTGAAGTTTTCTTTGGGTTCTCAGTGCTAGCATGTTGGATGAGATGTATAAAGTGCCTTTTCTTGTCTCCAGCTGAACATTACATCCATTCCTTTAAGGCACTTTCTTTCTCCCACTCTTAACAGCACATTTTTTCATATTTTGTCCACTTAGTACCGGGCATAGTTAACTATGTAATAAATGTTAGTCAGACAGTCCATAAATCCTGCAATCATGTGGTTAGTTACCCATGTGCCTGTGTGTCGGGGGCTTTAGGGGGAAAGGGAGGGGCAGGAGTAACCAGGGGAACAGCAACGTGTACGGATCCTGCTACAGGACAAAATATCATGTTTCGCTATGAGGCTTAGAAATACTCAATGGGCTATTTTCCATTATTCTCCAGTTTTGATAAAAAAAAAAACAATTCTATTAAAAAAGGTCAATGACTAATAGAAGTACCTTTGTTATCTTTTGCAGGACTGGTTTATTATTTGAATAGTGTAATGGTTATCCTGTGTTTTTGTTTAATTGATGGAGATAAAAACTAAACAATCATCCAGATTTTCGCGGTGGTTGTAGAAAAACAGATCTAATGGAGACCGGCCATAGCTATCTGTTTCCATCTCTCTGTTTACGCCTCCCATCCCCCTCTTCTACCTTCTCCCCGATGCCCCATCTATCAATCCATTTATCCATTTTGGCTCATACTCCTGCTCCCCTCCTTCTCTCGCTGTCTTATCTATCTCTAAATGTATTGTAGAACACCATCATTTCAGGCTGATGTATAGTATTCTTACCATGAAGATGTTTTACAGGCTCTCATCTTTTTTTTTACTCTGCCCACCCCCCCATTCCTAAACAGATAGGAGAAAAGCCCCCGTGTTGGAGTCATGGTTCAGTGGTTTCTAATTATGTGTTCACCGTTGAAGCCTGGTCAGAATATTTCATATAGACCCATGAGAAAGAGATAAGAGAGGAAGGAGGAAATAAAGGAGGAAGGCAGAGACACAGAGGCCAGGAGACAGATACAGACAGAGAGGTGGGGGAAGGAGAAAGAGAGGCAACAAATGTTTTGCAGAGTTAATACATGCAATCCGTTTGTTTTCCATGACGTCCAGGAATAACTTTTGATTACAGAGCACGGAAGACAATGTGGAGGTAAAGGTTGGTTAGAGCTTGGTTGGTTACTTTTAGGCTTCCTTTAGGATCTTAAAATCATATTTTACAAAAGGTTATGCCTTTACTTATATTGAGCACATTCACAAAAAATCTGTTCTACTTTTTTATTTATTTATTACATCCACTCTGATTATAATATCTACTACAGTGTCACATGTTTGGAACTAGCTTAGGTATGTTCATAACAAGCCACTTCACAGATAATACACAAAAGAAATGTTGGTTGTTAAAAACAGAGTTGAAATAATCAAAATTCATTCAAATGAAAGTGTCTCGCTGTAAAAAGAAAAATGAGATCTGTGATTGATTTTTAGCTAGATAGCAGAATACCTTACACAAATGTAACTCATGTGACTCTAATGAGAAAAAGCATTCAGTTTCGTGGCTCCTTCACAAAAATATGGCAAGCTAAAAGCTACACTTTGTGCATCCATTTGGCCTTGGAAGTAATCAATGAGCAAATTAAAAGTTCTGCAGTGTCATTGAAATATAGATGTATAACCATGCAATGCAAACTTGAGAGTAAAATAAACTTAATGCAGTGCAGATCTGGATATTAAAAAAGGAAACTATCTACTGTTTACTTGCTCAGTCATTCTCATCACATCCATAGAGGAATTGTGTCATTTTGTGCTGACTCTTAACCTGCTTCTTGTTTAAGAAACAGGTAGAGAGTTGTGTAACTAATCTCATTTGTTCTGCAGGGCCACAGCATCTCTTGTATTTGGACCATTATTTTTCTACATCTGTTTTAATGTATTTGATTGTTGTAAAGTTAGGGAGAAGTGATAACCCAACCCTAAATGTTAATGTTTCTTTTGTTTTGGTTTGCAGCACTATAGGTTAGCTAAACACCTTTGTGTATTTTCATATTTGATTGTCAAAATCTTACTGTTCTCAAGAGGAAACGAGGGAAAAAAATGTATAATGTTGTCCTTTTTTTTTTAAAGATTATATGGATTTTAATAAAGATTTCTGGTGAAGACTGCTTCACAGGAAGCATAGCAAGAACTCGCAGCTAAAGTGGTGATTTTATAAGAAATTATAAACAAATATGTTTGTACTACCCAAAGACAACACTTTTTTTTCTCCTATAGCCTCTAGGAACCTGATAGAATATTAAAAAGTCATATAGAGTATCAAAATTCAATGTGTCATTAAGCATCTACATCTGAGTGAAAATAAACATCCATAATCATAAGCCTTATTCTAAAACAGCTTAAGACCATTTCTCAGAGCCGTGTGGGAGTTGCAGCTGACGTTGTGATTGGCCAACGTCAATCAAACTTAACAATGGTAACTGTCACAGCACATCATGGAGCAAAACAGAGTGTGTATTCCAAGCCTACAAGTCTGACACCAAACCACAGGATAAAGAAAATACAAAATACTCATAATCTATTATTTTATGACTACATAGTCTCCACAATCTGGACACCAGAAACATTGGATGTCTGGAGCATCAGCGGCTGAAGTGTAGGAAAGCATGGCACAGCTCCGGGTGCCAGACGAAGCCTTTTGGCTGAGTTCTGAGCTTTCTTGGCAAAGTCGGTGAACTGGTCCTGAGGGGAAATGAGCCGAGCATATGAGGGACTGCTTTAGCATGACTCTGCCACAGCTCACCAAATATCCAGCCTACTGTTTCACCAAAGCCACAGAATGACAAGCTGTCATCTTCAGCAGTAGATGTGCAGCCAGGAATAGCACACATAAGCATTGTAGCGCAAAGAGCAGAGATAGCTAGATAGCTAGATAGCTATACAGACAGATAAATTACAGGCAGTATGTGATTAGCAAGCAGGCTAAAAGTAAAGGCGATGGAGAGACGAGTACACTCAGACGTTAAGAGATGGATTGAGCAGGAACGGAGTCATTTTGATGCACATGTGTGGGCTTGACTTGGCGTGTACTAATTTATGATTAGTTATATATTCATTCCGTTACAAATATCCAAGTACCCACTTAACTCCCAGTATCAAAAAACTTAACTCAAAATATTTCGAAAATGGATGAAAGTTCAGTTCAAATGTATGTATTATAGTATGTAGATATGACCATAAATAACATAGTTAGAAAGATTTTGTTGATTCAGAGTCCTCAGTGTTACTGCTGCTTCTTTTTTCTGCTCTGGCATGAGTACGAAGAAATCTTGATTGACCTTTTCATACATCCTTGGACTTGCATTCCCTTCCCTAAACCATAACAGGTTTTTCATTAGACACGTTAAGGTCAAAATATCTCCAGACTTTGCATTTTGTAAATCATATCATAATTAGAAGGACTCCCTGCCCTTGTAGTGGAGTTAAATGTGCCACACACACATACACACACAGGATGATGTGCACACACACACACTGTGGCTCTTCTTGGGGCTCTTAAATGACTGGTGTCATTAACGTTGGTGAGCGGTTGCCAGCTGTAATATTTCCTGTGGTCATTAGACCATCTGGTGGCCTGACTCCTCTCATATTCCTATCTGTCTCTCTCTTCTCTGCTGCCTGTCTTCCTCTTCTGTGACGCTTCCTGAACGCCATATTTGTTATTTTGTTTCTATATAATAACATTTCTATGGATCTCCTTTTGACTTTGTTTAAACCTCTTTTCATCACATATCCGTGCATATTTTTTTTAAGTCATTTTCACTCACTCTCATTATCTTGAAGCCCCTCACAGATTGTTGCCCTTGGCTACTTCACCCATCTCCCTGTAATGGAATCCCATTAATGTATGCAGCCATTTCAATGCTCCAATATGTTAATAAGAGAGCTCTTGAGCCCTATTTACAGCAGGGTCAATATCCCTCCATATTAAAGTTTAATTGTTGCTTTATTACTGTCATTGGAGGGTATATCATTTTGTCACAATACTACTGACTTCAAAAAGGTTTCTACGATTTCCTGAGCTTTTTGTGTCAGATTTTTTTGTCTGTCCAAACTAGGCTGCATTTTTAAAAATCAAAGTCATTTTTATTGCCTTAAGGATAATTAAACAATTGTAGGCAATAATTGTGACAGGTTCATTGTCAAATGTAACTGAAAAAATGTATTGCAGCTACAGTCTATCTCCATTAAGGGAGTTAAACATGGGGTTACATACGGTAATATGAGTTTAAAAACACAAGAATAATGCAAAATTGAAATTATTATTGTGTCTCAACTGAAAACTAGTTCTTTCAAGAAACTAACTCTGGTCAGTGTTAATAAGGGACAGCTGTTTGAATTCATTTATTTACACTTGCTTAAAAACTGTTGGAGCTTTCGCAAGCCATCACAATATCCTGGCACATGAAGATGTCATCAATTTGGTTAATTTTAGTTCATTTAATTCTGTTACACTTAATGTCCCTTTCTTTTAATACATACACACACAATATGTGATATTTATCCAGAAAAAAAAACAACTTTAAACTGTAGAAGGTCTCTACTGACCGCTAGTAAATCGTTCTTTCCTCTTACTTTATCACTTAAATCTGAAGCAGACAATAGCGGATGTAATCTTGATCCGCAGTCCATTCACCTCTGAGACAGCAAAAAGAATCGTGTCTGTCTGCTTCTGTCAGGTACAAATAAAACCAAGTGCCAATCCTTTATTTAAATGTCCTTCTAAAAGAGGAAGCCAGTGTTCAGGATGTTACTCCAATTACAAAAAGTATATTAAAATACACTCAGATTCATCCTTACAGCAAGCAATAATCTAAAAATATTAGATTCTAAAAAACAATGAATTATAAAGTGCTTTGATTATGGTAAATTAAAGACATGACAGTCCACTTATTGCAACAGTCTATCATAGTATGATTCTACTGCACTGTACGTGAAAATAAATCAATTTCTGCTCAATATACCCCATCCATGGGTTAGCCTTTAATGTGTTTAAACTTTAAGGCCTTAACTCCTTAATTTATTTAGGGGTGAGTTAACAGAACTTTAATTTTGGAAGCATCCAGTGAGGGATTAAAGGCACTAAAAGAAACAACTTAAGGCCAATAAGGAATGGATAAGGATCTCTGTGGAAAAGAGCAGAGTGATTATGAATAGCAGCATGTTCAAACACAGGCCATGAGAAATGTTTTACCTCTTTTGTTTCTCTGCATTGCTTGTGCAGATTTCATGCCACATATTAACATTTAGGGATAAACAGTGTGCTTTGAAAGGATAAGTTAACCACAGGGAATCTTATCACAAACAGTGAAGATATGTTCAGTCGACAGGTAAAAATAGATAATTTACTAAAGTGAGGTGACAATTCAGCTTTAAAAAATGAATATGAAGACATCAAAATGGTTAAAAACAAAAGTCAGAAATATATATTGTTCAAAACTTTTGGGTCCAACCAGAATTTGGGAGTTTTCTAGGTAAACTCAAATTCTATCTGAATCAACTAAACATTTTACAGCCTGTTCCTGGAAGCTCAAAAGCAGCATTACGGTGCAACAGCCTACTCAAAGGTATTTTATGCAAGCAGAAAGCAAGCTTTAAGTTTTGATTTACATTTAAAATCAGAAACACTTTCAGCTGTTTCTTTGACCACTGAATTACCATTTGTTTGGAAGCCTTTAGGAGCCATGACGCTTAATCCAGTTTCAAAGATCATACTACAAGAACAAATTTGAGTCAGCGCCCAATAACATCTTTGGGTACAATGTAAGCATAATCTGTCTATGCAGCTGCAGGCGGAGAATACAGAAGTGGTTTGTGTGTTTCTAAATTGATGTGTCTGCTTTATTGTTAGAATCTTATTCCTAATGGGAGTGTCACAGCCCCATGAGAATCCCTCATGTCTGTCTCTTGAACATAAAGCTTTCTAAAAGCCTCTCTCACATGAAAAACATTTGGAAGAGTCAAGTCAAGCACAGCCCTTAGCACAGAGTCGGATTTGTTGTCAGAAGAAGGTGTTTTTTTCCCCAGTAATATTCATAATCCTCCTTGTCTAAGGTTATCTGTGGTATACATATATTTGTGTGCATATGTTTGTACACATGTACTGTAAATCTTTAAGGAGCCTTGGATGCATTACCAGTGTACAATCAACTACGTCAAGAAAGCTCACCTACATTTGTTTCACATGTCACTTTTTTATTCTCCATAAGTAAACTAACTTTACTTTCCCAACCTAAATTTGACCCTTACCCTCTTGGAAGCTTATATTTTACCTTCTTTTTGCCATTGTTGTTTGTACAAGTTGTAGTGCTAATGCATGATTGGATTTTGTCATATTGTTCACTTTGTTTTGTGTTGATTTGGGATTTCCTCTAAGCCCCTTAAGTTGTCTCCATGAAGTTTGACATGCAGCGCTTTATCAGGTAAATTGAGTCTGAGCAAAAAACTCTCACAAATTATTCCTCAGCTTTATTCTCATATCTCAGTAAAATGTTTGTATATTTCAATTTTAGTTAAAGACTAATGCACTGAAGATTTGGGATTTTCTCTAACTAATTAACACTCATTAACACCCCTCCAGTGAATGTTCTTCACCGTCAATTAGGTTGTCATTCATGAAGGTGCAGTATTGATGCCGTCGGTATCCCAGAGAACATCACATCCGGTTCGCACTTAACGGGAAATAAAAAACACTAGCCACAATGCATGAGAGCTGCTATGTGCCCCTCTGGACGATAAATACACTGAAAAATATGAATCTTAAGTATCATTGACCCAACTAAGGTAGAGAGAGGAGTAACTTTATTACCCGGCTTTCTTAATGATCTTCCCGCTGAGAAAGATTCTTGATTCTGTTTACTCAAATCCCCTTTACAATCCCTTGACGAATGTTATTAACTTTCACTAACATGAGCAACGCCAGAGGCAAACTGATCACACGTCATGTCAAATCAATCCGCGGTAAAGAGTTCAGGCACGATTTGATTTATAACATTGGACAACAATCTGATCCTATTCTTTTAAGTTTATTAATGTCTCGTTCTTTGTCGGTTGACAGCAATAACCCAATGTAGGACATGACAGCTTGGTAGAATTAGAATCAGAGTTTAAAATCCAATGCGTTCACAAAGTATTTCAGACTCGGGGAAAGGATTGCTTTCCCCCAATGTGGACGCCATGCCCCCAACGGTGACTGTCACTACTGTGCTAGTATGCAAAACTGTCACAAACAATTGTTTTTTTACACAAGTATGAGAGTGAGTTCATGGTTGGGCCTTCATATTTGATACAAAAATACTCGCATCTACACACATTCACACTCACACCATCATCTTCACTATAACTGTATGCAGTGCAAAAGAGACTTTCCATTCTTAACTCAATTTTCTAAATATTGCAACATTATATTGGCACTTAATAGGCATGCTCATATTTCATTACGGTTTTTATGAAGAAATGTTAGTTTGAGGCCATATTACTTCTAAGTAGGCAATTAAAGCAAATTGCTTTGAGTAATGGAGAAATATGGCCTCTTATGATAAGTTCCATATGGACTTCTTTTTTTACATCTCTGTCTTTTTGAGGTACCATACACTGGATTTATGCCATGGTTGGGGGTCTGAGTTCTTGCACAGCCATACACACATTAAGCTGAAAATAACAGAGTGATACATTCATACCAAAGCAAAGAGCCGTATATTCTATAGTATAATAACATTCAGGGGAGCACAAGTGCTGGCATGTGCGTACACACACACACACTGAAAAATGTGAAAACACACCCACACATTCACACAGAAGACACACGCAATATGCCTAGCCAAGCATAACCGAAGGGGTTCAATATGGATTTCACACTTGAGCTAAACATCCTTAACTTTCCTCAACAATATGGACGCCTCAAGCCATGTCAGTTCCCCCACTGCCACTACAAACATTGACTTATTCTTCACAGACATTTTCCCTCTGGTTTGAAAGCTCATTTTAGCTCACTGTTTATGGAGGGAGGACTGACAAATGTTTAAGTGTTATTTTTTGGCATCATATGTCTGTGTTTAGTAGCTGAGATTGGATGTGGCATGACATATTTTTATGAGCAGTCGTCAGACCTCGAAAATGTTGCATCTTTTGTCTTACAGCATCAATTGGTCTTTTCTGCTTGAGGGATTTTTTCATCCTTATCTGAATTTGACAGTAGTAGCATATTAAGCAAGATAAAAACATTCCCATTTGAGATATTTCGCTGGATTTCCTGGCAAATGTCTTCTGACTGTGATCAAATTAAGCATGAGGATGAATCGCTAGAAGCTTAAAAATTCTTTTGAAAACTAAAATAAAAGATTGTTAGTTTACTCATTACTCGTTCAGTTGTTCTTGCTCTCTTTTTTAGTTATTCGCATAAACAGACAAGCAATTCAATACTTCCCAGACTCTGAGACAGAATATGTGTGGGACCATATAATGTCCATGACCAATAATGCATCAGGAATGTGTTGTGAGGAAATCGAGGAATTTGTCATGGGGAGTGAAACACAACGTGTGGCAGGAAATTAAGTGACTGTTCAACATGCCTTCACAGTGAAAACCAATCCACTGTTCACACACACACGTGCATAGAAACCCCTGCATATACTTTCCTTTCCTCAAAAACACACGCAGACTTTATTTCTATATTTGACACAAGATTACGTGTAACTAAAAAGTGTCCAAAAACTGTTACACATGCAAATGTTCGGTTTTAGGCAGCACTCTGGGTCAAGTGATTGTCTGGCACACTTTTAAAAGAATAAATGAAAACAAGGACAAACAGATGTTAGTGCTTAAAAAGAGGAAATATATAAAAGTTGTTTGCTCATGTATACCAGATAAAGATGCAACATCAACAAAGAAAATGTTCCTAAAACATACTCATTGCCGTGCTCAACATGAAATGGCTTCACAGGATGCTGTTGGTAGCGATCAAGGAGCCACAGATGGAGCATGTAAAGGTTGCATCTGGAGAAGGAGATGGCAGAAGGCTAGCATGACTGCAGCTTTCAGCTGACGGGTCCATTGGTTTTCAAATGTTGCTTCGATGGAAGGACATAATGAACACAGCAATGGAAGAAAAATCACCTGAAGATAGTCAGGCTCTTTTTTGTTTCATTTGTATTCAGTAATGTTTATGAGCACATGGATCATTCCTAACTGTATGTTGGGAATGTAGTGATACAATTCCACCTAAAATCTTAAAAAGCGTATTTCAATTGTTTTAGAAAGATCAATGTAATGCTGACAGGAGCAAAGGGGACACATCGTAGTCCATCAGTAATCTACAATCTACAATTGAAAAAAAAGATGACCTTAAAGAAACGGCAACAACATCTCATTTTGAATCTGCTATCCATAAGGGATGTAAAATGACAAATGTACCAATATAGCAGGAAGAAGTAGGATGATGGCATCACCGATAATGAAAAGGAGAATAAAAATAGATTAAAAAACATATCCCTAATGAGTAGGATTGCAGAGAAACAGATGGTGTGTTCAGCTGGTGTTTTATCCACCAGGCAACATTTTGTTGGCCGTAGAATTGCAGCACTTCAGCCAGTTTACATGCTCTGTCCAGTTTTGTTTATGCCTGAGTTGTTTCTATATGAATAACAGTGTTATGGTGTAGACCCCAGATTTAAGATACGTGCTCCTCCAAGGTGACCTTTGTGATGATTTCATTGGATGCCGCCAATGTTAAAGATTTCCAAAGTTCTAATTATAGATGACAGTATATTTGATCAAAGCGTGGAGGTATGAAGTGGAGTACACTAAACTTGAAATGCAGTTCAGACATGGGTCACAGGCGTACAGACTGTGGCACGGAAATGCACAATCAAACTAATGGTCCACATAGTTAAAGAAAAACACACACACACACCAACATAGAATGAAGTCGTCTACAATGTCCTTGTGTGACCTTGTCGTAATCCAACATATATGATATTACTGGTCTTTGCGAAGAGAGGGTGTGATATTTTTTTTAAATGTGGTCAATGCATGAAATCCATGCCCATGCATGCATGTGTGTGTGCTTCCATGCTGTGAAAGGTGTCATTTTGAGTGTGTGTGACCTGGTGACAGCATGACTATTGACTGTGTGTATTTGATATCTCTTTAACCACAGGTGCAGAGAGATGCTGACACTGCTAGAGAGACACAGTGCATGAGAATGAGTTTATTATAAATCTCTAGTCTCTATCTCTCTCTAGTTCACGCGCGCTCATCACGATCACTGCATATCTCCACAGACACAGTCACATAAACACAGAGACTAACATGCCCGCAAATAAACAAATAAATGTGCACACACACACACACACACACACACATACACATGGAAACGCATACAAACACATACACATACATTTGGGAGGGGTTTAGGATCTTTGGCACCTCGCCAAGGTAAATAGAGGAAATTGCAAGCCTGGAATTATTTTGGTGTGGAGTGGGGCTTCTCAAGGTGACAGCTTTACACTGGGCGTTGGAAAGAGATGAGGATTTGGGCTGCTTAACAATCAACACACTGTCAGCTGCTATCTGTGTGTGAGTTTGTGCATGAATGGGAACCTGCATGTGTGACAGTTTTGTTTTGTATTAAAGTGAGTATTTTTTGCATTGGACAGGGTAGATATGTGTTTGGTCTTATGCAGGGCTTTGTCCAAACCTGTATAAAACTGCATTTTCTTTCTTATAAAACTGCAGCAACACAGCTAGAACGAAAAATGAATCTTTCATCCATGAGCAAGGACGGAGCTATGAAAGCACACTTCCACTTTAAGAGTCTACTAGAGTCTAGAGAGGGAGGGCTACACAATGATCTATAGGTGGTCATAATGTGGCTGATAAGTGAATGGTGTAGTTCTTGAATAATGTAATTTTTTTTCATTTGTATGCAAGGCTTTGAAACAAACCATCCTCAGCTCTTATTTATTTATCTTTCTTATATTTTGGGGCAGTTTCTGTCTTTATTGATAGGACAGCTGAGGAGAGACAGGAAATGTGGGGAGTAGAGAGTCGGGGAAGACATGCAGCAAATGGTGGAGGTCGGGAGACAAGCCAATGACCGCTGTGACAAGGACTACATCCTCCGCACATGGGGCTTGTGCCTAAATCACTAGGCCAACTCTAATTGATTTTTTGATTTTTTTAAATATTTGGGGCATTTTTTTGTCTTTATTGATAGGACAGCTGAAGAGAGACAGGACATGTTGGGAGTAGAAAGTCAGGAAAGACATCCAGCAAAGGTGGAGGTCAGGAGTCAAGCCCACGATCGCTGTGATGGACTACAGCCTCCGCACATGGGTCACGTGCCTAAACCACTATGGCAACGGGGCCCTCAGCTCTTATTTATTGATAATTGCTTATTGGACACAGAACCTGCTGGGCTTACCATCACTACCTCGCAAAAGAAAACAACATCCAACTTTTCAGAATCACTGTCACTTTAAGCATCAAACAATTTTGAGGTATTTCTATCGTACAATTTTAGACACTTAACTGTTATTTCCACACCGCTGACCCCCCTGTGGAGCCAGATAGGGCTGCTAGTCAATTTGTGATACGTCTTTGAGGATTCTATCCAAGGGGCATGGAGAGACAAAGAGTTGTGTAAAATATATTAAAAAAGGAGTAAGAGTATCAAAGATGCTAGTGTCAGGTCAGGGTCATTTTGTGTAGAGATTACCCCTCTCTTATAATTTTGCTTATTTATTTCCCCTCTTCATCCTGTTCATCAACCTCTTCCTTATTTTTAATTCTTGCTAAATCCCCAGACGAGGTAACCCCCTGCCCTCTGAATACCGTCTCCTTCATTCATTTCAAATGTTCTCTTCGCTTTTTTCCCCTCTCCTCCTAACACCCAGTTCTTTCATTCTATTTCCACTCCTCCCATTCTACTCTTGACTCTTCTCCTCCCTCTCCCCACAGTAGCTAGCCAATAAAGGATGTTGTTAATATCATTAGGCAGACTTCCTCCGGCCCAGCGCCCAGCCCAATCCCTTTCAGCCATAATCAAGCGTGCACACTAACTATCAAAGGAGACATCCCTAATAAACTACCACAGTGAAGCAAAAAAAACACACACATACACTCCCCCTAAAGAAAATAAGGTTGGGTAACTGCGAATAAATTTGTGCATGCTGGTGCTGAGGGGACAGGCAGAGAGGCAGGGAAGAGAGGTGGAGGATGTTGGTGCGGGTAACTCGGACAACACTAATAAAGTATACTCACAAGGCTGGCACAGTCTAATGCAAATCTGGTACTTAAGTACACTAAATTAATTGGGGTTGAGGGACATGTGCATAAACAGACTTAGCTAATAAAGTGGGCTCTGAGAAGAGGCAAAATCTGTCAGTTTAGTTGGTTTAAAAAAAAGGGGGTGTGGGGGCAAGTGTGGCTTCCTGTTTCATTGCAGTCATTTGCTGTAAATCATGACTAAAACAGGAGCGAACATTGTGGGCTCCATAGCATGAATGTGTTCTCTCTTGACAGCTAAATGCTACACTGCATATATCACCAGTTAAACGCAGTCCAAAGGGAATATATGATGCAACACTGCAAGCACTACATTTGAAGAAGAAAAAAAAAAAGAGTAGTGGGAGGCCAATGACATTTAACTGCTTCTGGAGCATGCGGTACAAAAAGCAAGGATCTTATGCAAGCAAAGGCAATTATCTGACTAAATGAAAGGATTTGATGTCAAGTGTAAACATTCTTCATCCTTTTAATTGAAGAGACACCGATGCGATGGTCTCGAAAGTCACATTTTATTCACCGTATGCTGAATTCCTCAAGCCTTGTGTTAAAAGAAGAAGAAGAAGAAGAAGACATTTGTCATTGACCAAAAGCGTATTCATCGCATTCGATGGCTGCTTAGACTCTGAGTGTTAAGATCATTCAAAACCATGACTCCTACGGCTCTGGCTCTACTTTTGAATAAACTGGCTATTTTTTGCTTTTGGAATACGTCCAACTATTTATTTCAGAGCAAAAGAAGGCGACATGACTAAAATTAAGATTGAAAGTCTATACAGCTGTGCAACTGTCAAAGGTTCCTAACAACAGCAGTTAAAATGCATTCAAGGTGTGCTCACTACCATTTTACAACCAAATAAAAGACATTTGAGCAGTCTGGCAGAAGCTGTTTGCTTGTTTACAATCTGTTGACCGCTCAGTTTGTTTCTGTCATTTTGTTGTTGTGCTGTAACCTTGTTTTCTTCCATCTCAGCATCTATCTTGGTGAGGTCAGTGTTGTTACAGCCAAGCAAACAAACAGAAATTGTGAAAAGTAATTCAAATTGCAATAAGCTAGACAAAGTATTTTACTTTGAAGATAAATTAATCCAATAACCTAACATTTCAGCTTGCAGTACAGTGTGGCAACGAACAGTATATTGTAAATGGTATATAACCACAAATCATCAATATGATTTTCACTACAGAAGGAAACTAAAACCTTCTTTTTTTTTTAAATCTCTTCGTTTCAATGAAAACAATAAGAATACAAGCCTCTCCTCGTGAATTTGGATAACCTCTGTTTTTTTATTTCCAGGGTCATGTGGACACTACTGTGCTCCAATGTCATGCTTAATTTATCCCTTTTCCACTGTAATGGAAATATAAAAGGCTGCATTGATTAGTGTTTAAGGATCAGGCTTTAATAGATTAAAAGCCCCCGGCTCTCAGAGATGCACTCTCACTCCTTGTCTCTGTCTCTCTGTCTTGTTCACACAAACACACGCACACACAAAATGTCATGGCAAAAAAAAAGAGTCATGCTTGCACACAGCAACGAGCAAATATACAACGGATGTACTGATCAGCTTTTTTAGCCCCTGATCCAAATCAGATTTTTTTATATTGAGTATCTTAAAGTGACACTGACAGTTTTATTTTCCGCTCCAGGAAAAAGAAACCTTTCACATGCATGAGGCTGATTGGTCAGAAATAAGATTGAGTTAAACAAGTTTTAAATTAATTAAATGAATGACAAAAAGATTAGATCCATAAATCAGTAGAACAAAGGATCCATAGATAGATTATTGCTTTCTGTTTAGATCAATCAACTAGTGGACAATCTCCTCTATCCCTCTCATACTTGTCGCAAATAGTATCTGACAAATGCTCTGCAGGTGATCAAAGAGAGACGTCTGCTGTAACGTCCCTCATTTTGATGTTAAATATAGACCCTCTTATGCCTTCTTAATCTGCTGATGAAGAGAGTGACCAAAGCAGACGTGTATAGGCAGAGAGAAACTGAGAGAGTGAGATCTGAAAAGCAGGGATGAGATTTAGGTGTGAGTGTGTACGTGATGGTGTGGATAACTGAAGTGAGGGGAAGCAAGGTGAGCAGATTAAAGTTGTTAGTGTAGAATAAGTAAAAGAGTGCAGTACAATTAATATAATATGAAATATATCTGATTAATATAGTCAAAGAAAACACCCCTTCTGCCCTTCGCCACGCAACATGTGAACTGTCATGCAGTGGAGAACACTGGCCTTGATGAAAGAAGGCAATCTCCCTCATGTGTGTGTAAATTGAAATGTGTGTGTTTAACTCAGGCTGGTCTTAAAATATGACGCCAGTGTGAAAGTCTTATAAACTGCAGTTCATCAAGCGTCCACTTGAGGCTGGCTGCAGAAACACTGGAAACCACATACACACCCATTCAAAAGAGGCAATCTTTACAGCAGAAATTAACATGTTTACAACCTGGTTACAAAAACAGTTTAGGTCTGAATAGCTCATTTCTCTATCGGCACACACTGTGCGGGGGATGTTTTTTTTTGATGAAGTGTTACTTTGGAAGAAATTCAACTTACGAGTTTTGCCTAAATAAGGGCATAGCTGACCTAATTGACAGGCGGGAACACTGTAGCTGTTAGCAAAGAGGCTAAAGGTGCCTCTTAACCTCACACTAGCTCGTCAGAAGTTAGGTTGAGTTCAGCATTTCCAATACAGCACCCGCCGACAATAGGCTTCAAAACTGAGCTTTAGAAACAGATGGGGGACATCACAGAAACTACATCCATTTTTTATTCAGTCTATGGTCTAACCCCATAATGATAGTATCACAAAATCCATGTCGTGGAAGAACTTAACAACCTTGGCATATTGAAACCAATATAGTGCCTTCCCTAACCCGAAGATAGAAGCACCTGTGGCAGAGCCGTATGACTTTTTAAAGCCAATATAAATGTCAGCTGAGGGAAACAGATACATCAGAAAATAGAGAATCTAAATGTTAAAACCAGAATTCAGGAGCTTTAATGTTTGATTTTCCAAATAAAGTCAAATGAATTCATTTTGAATTTAGTACATTATTAATTATGTGGCAAGCTCATGGATTTGTAACCATCTTCTGCGCACTGGGGTGGCGATGTCAAGCCTCAATTTTTGTTGAAAAAAAAAGGAGGTAAACATGAAAAATAAATCAGGTTGGTTGAGTTTCAGCATCCCACAGGTGATGTTCTGTGAGAGCAGAATTAAATATGATTCACAGACACTGGAAACAAGCAGCTTTCAAAATACAAATATTATTTTTCTGGGGTAGGTTTAGCTGTGAATGGAAAACATCTCTCAAATTCTACCAGGACTTAACACACATCTGCACGAAGAAAATGATGGGCCATAAGGACATGTGTTACAAGTCATTGTGGTTAGCAGCAAACCTGCAATTTCACCTGTTTCTTGAAACACTGAATACTGAATTTTAAATATGTCGTAGCCACAGGACTCATCAAGATGACATAGTGGTATTAGTGTTCCATATGCTGACCATCTTCCACTTGCACTCATCCTGTAATAATAATTAAATCCTCCTGTGTTCTGCTTCTTCTTCCCTTGCCCCCGTCCTCAGACCCATAGTCAATTTGCCTGTTTTAACCACTGATGCCATCTTTCCAGTCTTCTTGTGTCTTGTAATTACACATTAAAAAGGTAACTAAGTTGTCAGCAAAGTACATCCTGGTGGCTCTGATAGAAATGCTGCAGATAGGATTAGCTGAGTGATAATGCAGGTAAAACCCATGGTCCTTATCAAACAGCCTACGGCTATAAACTCACTGCTGTTAGCTAGCTTTGGCTTTTAGCACTTCTGATTAATGTTTCAGTCTGATCCATAGACAGCAGAAGTCAAATGGCACAGGACTAAAATGGAGAATGTCACAGAGCTGTCACCAAATGTGTTGTTGAGTATATACTCTCCCCTTACTAACAGTGGAGACAGAGCTACTCAGAGAGATCACATCACAGTGAAAGAGAAGCTACAACAAAGCGAATGTTGACTCTTTGAAAAAAAAAATGTATTTAATGTCTTTTTGCACCACATGATGCATGTTTAGATAAGAGTATTGATCAGTGTCATTAAAACTATATATCAAAGTATGAATTTCTTCTATTTGCAGGCTATTGCAAAGTAAACAAAACATTAGTAACGCAGTACGTTAGCTTTAACTTGTGTAAGCATTGAGCAACTGAGACAGAAGGTTAAAGACAGCCGTACTCTGTCAAAACAGACCTTTAACACACAGGCTGGGTCCATACACATCTTCCTGTTATTTTGTCCGACCAAAACTACCATTAAACAAAGTTTATCCTTGGGAAAGAGCCGTGAAGGTTATGTGCACTTAAGTTGGGTATAGAGCCGGTTGACAGTCACTTCCCTTATGCACTGCACACCTGCCAAATTACACGTGTTGTAGAGGGAGAGAAAACTCATGCACAGGTGATCCAGACAGAAGCTGTTCATCAAGCTGGTGCAGTCTCTCTGGCTGCTTTGTTGTGTTTGTACATTTGGAGCATTGTGAACAACTTTGCTCATTTGAATTGGACTTACAAGAGTTATATTACGAGTGCCTTGGCTGCGGGAATTGAATATTTTGTGTGCAATACCCACAAATTCCCTCCTAAACCCTCCTGAATTCAGGGCCTGACATATATATTAAGCTGACACACTGACTTACAAGCAGAGCACATAGGCAAATGCAAAACTTGAACAAAGAAGACAGCAAAGGAGAAGTAAAACAGAAGTTTAGGAAAGTATCTACTGACATATAAGTACAGATTTTCTCAGCCACTGACAGATGAATGTACTCTTCATATTTCACTACTTAAAGCCCTGATTCATAGAGATTCAAGAGTACATTTAATTAGAGAGCGGTTCATTCTGCATGTTCTCTCCATGTAATGTGCAAAGAATCATAAGAGTGCCTTTGGATTATCGAAATAATTACACACATTGCCCCCCCGAGCCACAGCTTCTGCTCAGGCAGCAGAGAGGAAACTGTAGTAAAGTGCAGATCTCTGAAATGCATGTGAGGCAGCTTAATTGGGGCCAAATCTTAACAAAATCTTGTCGTGTTTTCGCACCCTTAGGTGCATTTAGATAAAAGCAGTCGGCAAGTGGCATATCTAACTAAAAAGAGAAAGAGAGTTGGTGAAGAAGGAGAAAGCGTGGGAGCAGAGCTGTGAGCACTGGCTTTCTAGTGTCTTTGCTCCTGTACAGAGGTTTGCTGTGTAGAACGCTGTGATGTGCATTTGTTTCACAGAGGAATGTCATATGCTTCTGATGTTTTCATGTACACACAAATGTACTAAACAAGCATCTTCTCTTCCTTATTACAGCAGTCTTACTCTTACTTTTTGTCTCTCTCTCAACCTTTTCTCTGTCAATTCTGAATCCAATTAAAACTACTCATCAATTCCTAATCCAATCTGTATTCAAATCTGCCTGACTTCAGATCTTTATGTGTAAATACTACAGTGTTTACCAATATGTCATCCATTAGGCTGACACCTGTCACTTACAGTGCTGTGAGAAGATATGAGCCTTGAGAGATTTAGTTGTAGCTTAAATACATTTAATTAAGTGAACCTAAAAAAATTACTGGAAAGGATTGGGGTAACAAAATAAAATTGGGTGGGCGAGCACATTTTTTTAAATTCTGAGATTAAAACGAACAATTCTGAGCATAATCTCAGGATTCTGAGAGAAATAAAATCAGAGTTTTAAAAAAAATCCTGGAGATCTGACTTTTTTCTCAGCATTCTTAGAAAGAAAAAGTCAAAATTCTGAATTCTGATTTTAAAATCTGACTTCTGACCTGAAAAAAAAATTCTGCTCACCTACCCACCAAAAAAAATTTTTTTCAGTGGCCCTGATCTTCTTTCGTAATTTTTTTTTTTTAAAAAGAGCTGCATAAGGAATGTCATGTGAATAAATATGTTGGACAGAGAACACCAAACTACTCTTCTGCCACTTTTTAAAAGTTAATACTTTTGTAAGAACGACATTACCATTGAAATTTCATATCAAAATGATGTTTCTCATTCCATCAATAATTCTACCAAATGACCTGTATGTTTTTGAATTGTTCCTTTAAATGAAGCACTACAGAAGTCAACCCTCTTCTGCCCTCCAGAAACCACAAAGTTTTGATTCTGAAGGCGAGAAGAATCACTGCCTCTGTACCTCCCAAATGCTCTCTCCACCCCTCTCCACAGCGGCTTCCAATTTGTAGCCTTTGTGTATGTTACAGCAGTAAGATTCACGACCCCCCCCTCCCCTCCCTTCCCCTCCCAAGCCCTCCTCTGATGAAGCCCGAGCTCGGACATCTGTCGGAGGATGTTTACCTAGGCAGTAAGTATGTTGGGGGAAATATTATCCTGGTTTTACCTTACCTTTCTTCTGTCTGAAGCATAAACACTAGAATCTCAAATTGGGATGGGAGAGGAGTGGCAAGAGACAAAAAAAGGAGTGTAGTGGAGGCAAGTGGGCCTGAGAGAGTAAACACAGAGGTTTAGGGTGAGGAGTCAGTGATGGAGAACGAGGGTGGAAAATAGAAAAGAAAATAGATTTAAGAAAACAAGTTAAAGGATAAAGAGACAAACAAGGAAAAAATGAAAAGGTAATAAGAGGAGGATTAGGGAGGTAACTTTTTTTTCTATCATAATGAATGCTTTAAGTCCTCTTTCATTTCAAGAACGATTTAAAAAGGAGACATAAAATGTCACATTTCAGGGTCATTGTCCGAGAGGTCTGAAGGGCGTTTTATAGTCTGTTATAAAAATCAATATGCAGTTAACATGCATGTCAGTCTGCTGTTTGACATACAGGAGGACAACGACTGACACACAGATGCTAACCATGCACAGGCAGACAAACACAAGTCTCATTTTCCCTGTTATCTATCTCTTTCTTCATCTCACACACACACACATGCATGTGCACAAACACACTCAGGCCGCATCCCGTCTGGTGTTGCTTCCAGCCTAAAACCAAACCATGTGTGGGAGCTATCCTGTGCTTACCTAAACTGTATGCCCTGTTGGTGCTAGGTCCTTCCATCAGAAAAAAAGGTTGGAAAGACGTTTATTTTCTGACTTCCTGTCTCTTTATATGCATGTAGAGGGCTTTGTGCCTCTCTGTGTGCTTCTGACAGCAAGTGTCGTTCCTCTGCTTGCCTTGTCTGTATTTTTTTGCTCAGGTCTTCTTTTCATCTTTCGCCTATTTTGCTTGTAAATCATTACTGTCTGCTGCCTTCTCTGCCTGTCTGCCCTCATCTGCCTGCCTGTGTCGTTCCTATTTGTACCCCTTTCTCCATCTGTCTAGCTGTCTTTCCCTCCGTTGAACTCTTTCTGTCAGCCTTTCTATTTGCACCCCCCCTTCTTTTCCCCCTCAACCTTCCATCTCTCCCTCCTGCTCCACCACCAACTAGGCATGAAAACGGAGCTCCATTAGGAGTGCCTGGGCTAAGCCCAGTCTGACACACACGGCTTTGATCAGCCATGAGCTGGGCTAAACACCCCGCTAAACTCCCAGTCTGGGGGGGGGGGGGGCAAAGCAGCAAGTTAGCTAGGGATGGAACCGGGTGTATCAAACAGTGAAATCAAAAGGAGATGGAGAAACAATGAAAGAGAACACTGAAGATGAAGACAAAAGACAGGAGCACAATTTGTTACATTTGTTACCTTGCCTCCTTCTCTTTTATGACATTTTCCTTCAGATATTTTATCTGTAAGTTTTCTTTTTAGCGCCTTTTCTCCACAACTTCAAGAAAGTCATTTAAATGCATCACTATCAGCTAGTGCAGGTGCCAAGCTGACAGAGGTCACAGAGAGTGACTTGCAGTGAAATGACTAATGTGAAAACACAAACAGGTGAAATATCCAGACATCTGAAAATCCCCAAAAATAATTTGCAACTTCTTTCTCTGTGAGGGCAACATCACTGTCTTGTTAGTCAAAACTATATTTTAATGACTTTCTCTCTCTCTCTCACACACACACACACACACACACACACACACACACACACACACACACACACACACACACACACACACACACACACACACACACACACACACACACACACACACACACACACACACACACACACACACACACACACACACACACAAATGTTACCAAGTAGAAAGTGAGAGTGAAAAGACAAGCCCAGGGAGAGAAGATACATGGAGACCACAGACCTCCATAACAGACAACAGGAGAAAAAAAGCTAGAGCTCTCCACATTCAGGCCGGCAGATACTAAACCAGCAGCAAAAGGACAAAAAGCTCCCGTCTCTTTCTCCCAAGGAGAGAAGAGAAAAGGGATTTCCGCTCAGTGCTAATCAATCAGGCCGTGATAATGGCTCCCATGCCTAGCTGTCGACTAGAGGGGTCAAGGCATCCCATGACCCAGCGCCCAGGGCCCAGGGGCCAAAGCCCCTTCAGAATAGCACCCCAGGACGGACTCCTCAGGCTAATTGTCCAAGCCAGTGTCAGCCTTTTCAATGCTCCCCAAAACCCCCCCTCCCAATCCGTCCACTCTCTCGTTCATTCCTCTCTCTTCTTGTCCCTTGTCTCCCTTTCCCTCCCCTTTTCTCTCTCATCACAACTCCTCTGCGATCCACTCTCTTGCTTTGCAACTAAGATATCTACTATGTATACAAGCATGTACCAGCGTGGGGGAGAGATTGAGATGGAAAGTGAAGGGATAGATGAAAAGATAACAGAATGACCCTAGGAGACGAAATAAAGAGGGAGCTACAGACACAGGAGAAAGTTGATGAAAATACAGAGACAGGATTATGACGAGTAAAAAGCATGTAGAGAAAGAGATCAGATGTAGCAATGCCAATGGACAGGAGTGTCAGAAGGGAGGATGAAAAGAACAGGGAGTCAGAAAGACAGAGAGAAACAGATGGGTACAAACAGTTAGATACAAGAGATAAGAAGGAGGGCAAGGAGCAAGACTGTCCCCTTTCCCCCAAAGCATCAGTCACATTACAGGAGAAGAGCTGCTCTATCCCCTTCTATCAGCATATCAATGGGTTTGTATTAATCGTAGCCTCAGCGGCATGGTCTCAGGGAGTTTGTTCAACATCAGCACGGCTGAACAGCACAATACAGCGGGGCATACAAAACACAAAAATACAGAGAGGACATGCAACGGACACACAGACACAGAGGAGAGCTCAAGAGACCGAAGCAAACCCCACTTCAGCTCCACGCTATGACATTCCTCTCATTCCATGCAAACCCTGCTAATTAACAGCACTAGATCCCACAGACAGAGGGACAGATTGATGGAGAGGTATCCTGATGTTGCACAAGCTCCACATCTCCGCTGTCACCTTTCCTCTTTTTTTTTCTCACAGTCCCCTCCTTCCCACTCTCTTTTCCTCACTCAGTCCCTGTCAAATCCCAGTCACACAGCGCAGAAGAAAAGTCCAAAAATGAAAAGGAGAAAAATATGAAAATCAATTGGCTACTCACTGGAAGCCTCCTCTCTTTCTGTATTTCTTTTTCCCCCGATCTGTCACCCCTTATCCTCTTCTTCACCGTTGCAAGGGGAATGTCTATCCCGGTGTGTGTGCTGTGTCAGTCCGAGTGAGTAAAGTTGCCGTCTGTGTGCATGAGCATGTGTGTGCATGCGTAAAAAAGCGAAAGGGAGAGAGAGAGAACGTGTGCCTCTGTCTCTGTGTCTCGCACTGCTCTGAGTGAGAGAGCTGAGGCTGTTTTAAACAGGCTGCTCTCCCCATGTGACCATCCCAGCCACAGGCAGGAATACATTACTGAGACACACACACACACACTCTCACACACACACATACACACACACCCTTTCTTGCTTGCCTTTACCCACAGTGTCCACAGTGCACCCCCTAGCCACCGCTTAGGGTAGTGGAGGGATGAGCCTTCTATTTCATGTGCCCAGATGCACACACACTCCAACACATGCACAGAAATACAGCATGTACACACATTGATGCATATCGCCCCTATGGGAGTTCATTCTATACATGTGTGCAAGGTTCTGCAGGCAAAAACACAGAACTGCTAATAATGTGTTTGAAAACAGTGTTGATGCCTTTTATAAACTTTGAGTACATTCTTGTACACAAAAATAAAAATAAAGAATCTTTTGATTAAAGACAGCTCGTCTAATTAAATGTTATTTCAATGTTTTTGACTTTTCCGCTCCTGCTCTGGCAGCTCTTCACACCTGGAAGCACTGACCTTTTCAGTAATGGAAACCTTTTAAAGTTGACCTTCTGTTGAAAAGCTGATACAATTGCATTACAGCTATTACACCTTAAAGGGATAGTTTAAGTTTTTTCTTGAGGAGGGGTTATAGGTACTTTTCAATAGGAAGTGTATTATCCACAGGAAATCCACCACGGAACCTCCATTGGGTCAAGCTGATCAAATAATGAAGCTAATTACAAGAAAGTCTGTATTTGTATGCTACATTTGAAACATTTCCAGCACTTCACTTTACCATAAGAGAGACACTTGGTCTGTTTGTTTGACTTGAATTCAGCCTTGTGATCTGATAGTTGTACAAGTCAATTTTGATACTAGTTTGAAACTATTTCAAATATCAAGTGTGCTGCAGGTGGAGGAACCAAGTGGCAACGTCCAGTCTTAAAGTATGAAGCCTATGCAGAAGTGCTAAAAACTGCAGTTCATTGCTAGTATTTACAACCTGGTTCAAAAAACAGTTTGAATTTCTCTCTCGGCACACACTGCACGGGGATGAATTTTTGTATTACTTGTTTTAAGATACTGCGAGTTTTGCCTAAATGAGGACATGGCTGACTTGACTGACAGGTGGGCACCCTGTAGCTGTTAGCGAAAAGGCTGAAGGCCCGCCTCTTTACCTCACACTAGCTCGACAGACGTTAGTTTAAGTTCAGCATTTCCAATATGGCACCCGTCGACAATCGGCTTCAAAGCAGGGCTTCAGAAACAGATGGGTGATGTGATACTACGTTCATTTATCATATAGTCTATGGGAGGAACTTGTATATCTTGGGCCTGAAAATAGTCCTGAAACAGAAAGCTTGATGGCAACTTAAGTGCCGAAAAACTTATGAATAGTATAAACATATACTGAAGCTCTAGCATAAGTTCAGGAAGACTATATACTGCATTCTGTTTCATTGTTCATTTCACCTTATTCATTGAGCTCGCTCCTCCATGCATTATCACTCCTTCTCATCACCTAGTCATATCTATCCATCTGCACTGCAATAAACCCTCATTATTGGCCTATCATTTTGCCGCTACCCATTTTAAATATGGCTCTCTCTGCCTTCAGTTCATTCATTCATTTGATGCCTGCAACCCCCCAACTCCAGATCACCGCCCAGTTTCATAGCGTCATCAGCCCTGGACGACTTCATCACTCTATCTCTCCGAAGAGTTCAAGTGCCAAAGAGACTCTGACAATAATTCAATATCACTCATTCTTTGTAAATACATAATATCTATATATAAATAACTTTGCTCTCCTGATTAAACTATATTTAGAAATAGTTTAGGTCAGTTCAACACTGTTTTTTGGGTCAGAAGAATTAGCTCCATCACTTGGTACAGTTTACCATGTCTGCAGCGGTTATCTTACCCCCTAGTTTCTCAACAAAGGAGAAGAGCAGAGTCACATCCTCTCTGGTTAATACACATGCTTATGCTTTTGACAAGTACTTCATACAACAAAACTTCTAAATAAATAAATAAAACATAAGAAGAACTTTAAAGAATCACAACTGAAAACACAACAGATGAGGCAAGAAATATAATTTTCAAAGCCACGTGTGTTCTTAAATATTTCATGTGAATGCTGACGTGACTGTATTGAATAAAAGGATGATGAATTGTCTCATAAGGAAATTTTCTCAGGAGATGCATCTTTAGTTCATCAAGGCTACAAAACACCAAAGATTCATTACTCTTTGAAATAAATGCAGATCGTGCTGCATTCAAACACTTGGTGCAATGGATAGTTTATCAGCTGTTTACACATTTATCATTTAATGTTCAGGAACTTTTAGCACCATATCGCTGCTCTTCAGATCCTTGAAGTGTTATAAATGGCTACTGAGAGTCATTTATTATCGCAACAATACCCAAGAGGGCAGTCTTTACTGTGATTACAAGCACCATTCCCGACACCGGTTTAACACCGTACCTCCTAATGCAGACACATCTCAGCCTGAGGCATGTGTGCACCACAACTCGTAGGAAGCTATTCGACTCAGTGTTTTAATCTGAGCTGGCCATGTGTGCTTCATGGTTAACTGCAGCTGTTTCCCACTATATCCTATTTTTTAAACCACTCCTCCTTGTGTTTCTGCTTAGCTTAAAGACATTTTAAGGGTGATTATAAAGCCTGAGTTTTATGATTTAGTTTTTTGCTGTAATAAAAAATTTCCAATAAATTGGTGTACTGGGGGAATCCAATAATGTCTCCTAGAATAATTCAGTTACTAAAGTTGCGACAACGTTATTAAAAATTAAGTGGTTTGATTATCTGTCTAAACTTTTGCGAGCCTGATACACACTTCTTTTGTTTCTTGTCACTCATTAATGTTGTATCAATGTCCTTTTTTTGAAGTTATGTTTCTGGGGCATTTTTGCCTTTATTGGACAGTAAAGCTGGAGAGACATAGGAAATATGAGTAGTAGAGAGTGGGGGAAGACATGCAGCAATTTGTAGAAGGCAGGAGTTGAACCTGCAACCACTGCAACGAGGACTGTAGCCTGTGGTGTGAGCGCTTAGACCGCTAGGCCAACTGCGCCCGGCAATGTCCCTTTTAAGCAATTACTTTCAAACAAATTTTGAGAAAAAAAACAACTTTAATGCATAGACTGTAAAAAATATGGACGTAGTATCCGTGACGTCACCCATCTGTTTCTGAACACTGTTTTGAAGCCAATCGGCAGAAGCTGCCATATTGCTGCTGTCGAGCCAGTGTGACATAAAGAGGCGGGCTTTGAGCCTCCTAGCCAACAGCTGCAGTGTTCCCACAGGCAGCTGTGCCTCTCATTGGAAGACTAGTAATCTCAATATCTTCAAAATTGCCGAATTAGATAAAAATTCACCCCCCTCACAGTAAGAGGACATCGAGAAATGAGCTATTCAGACTACACTCATCTTTTGTACCAGGCTGTAAACATGTTTATTAATGCTGCAAAGATCGTCTTTTTCCCATTCATGTGTATGTGACTTCCGGTACTTCCGGAGCCAGCCTCAAGCGGATCCTCGATGAATTGCAGCTTTTAACACTTCCGCATTGACTCATATTTTTAGACCGGAGGTTGCCGCTTGCTTTAATGCAGTTCAGGGCTTATACCACCAGACCAATGAATGGGATAACTATCCACAAAAGAAACATTCCAGAAAATATTTTTGAGTTCTTTTTTTGGGGATCTTCTTATATTAAAAATGTGCTTGATACTCATCAACACAGCACCGCTTCACTGCGTTTGTTTGGCTGTGTACACCGGCTCAATTAAATATCCCAGCCAAATGTATCATTATCCATAAACTCACATTTTACTTCTGGGAACTCGGCTAGTTTGCAGTACAAGTACGGCAGGGAGGAGAAACCCTGGTTTAAAAAGAAACAATTCATATGCTGAGAGGAAAACAGACTATACAGCTGTGTGGAGCTGAGCCTCGGGACTCTGCCAACAAAGGCAACAACTGCAGGCATTTTTCATACTGTGCACCTAACTCAGATACATAGGGATAATGTTAAAAATCTGCAATCAATTCACTGATATTGTCATGTGAACTCAACATTTCAGCATTAATAATAGCACATATACAGCTATGGGTTGTATTAGTAAATTCAACAGTGTATGTTTTGAAAATGTTCTAAGAAAGCAGATGATCTGGGATTTTTGGGGCCAATCCTTATTAGTGGAATATCTTTGGGTTAATGCAAATCACATGATGGATTTCAAGATATCTTTTTATCATGTGGCCTTATTATCTACACCCAGCCTAATGAAAAATGTTTGCCATTCTTTCTAATGAACAAAAACAGATTGAACAGTCTTCTCACTGTAGCTCTGCTTAGGCGCTACTAAAGCACCAAACATTTTAGGACAAAAGGCTTGCCTAATTATACAGCAAACTGCATTGTTGTCAGCCAACTTTTTCTGTTCTTTTTTTTACCTGGCAACTTGTTTGATAAATCAAACAACTAACTAAATTGCTTTCTCTCTGCTTACATAGTTTTTGTGCCAGTTTGTAAATTGGGGACCCACTCCAAATGTAAATAAGATCGTTCTCAAGTTTGGGGAGAACTGTCTTATTTACCTGGATGAGACAAAAAGCAAATTAAATTAAATTAAAAAATGATTTATGATTATTTATTTGATTTGATTTATATGCAGGAAATATTTACAATTGGGAAGACACCTCCTTACACTTTCCTGTATAGAATCCATCTTACTTATATTCACTATATTTCACTGCCCGAAGCACTGGCACTGAATGTTTACTCAGACTATCTCTTCCTAACATACAGGAAGCAAGCAAGTGCACTACAGGGTTTGATGCTTGATATCATTGTCCAGATATACTCCAAGTAAGCTGCAGTGCTACAGAGGCACTGAGAAAGGTTTTTTTCTGTGTTTCTCTTTCTGTAAATGAAGTGCAGTTGTGCCAAACTATAGGGACAGAACCCGGGCGAGGTTTTTTTCAAATGAGCAACACTTCCTCGGCATGTCTGCTAACACACTGAGCAAGTTAGGACATTTCAAATGAGAACATGACACAAGTTATATCTAGTTGAAATGCCAACAAGTAGGCTAGCATTAATCAGAAAGCTTGTTTGTTTTTACTCATGCTGTTCTAACCTGATCTGACCATAGGTGCTACTGCTATATTTCAATACAGCATTGCACAATGTACAATTAACCCAATCTTTGTCCTTTGAGACCAAATGGTCCCCACAGTACCTCTTGTTGCTAGCTTTATTTTGCAAGCGTCCTGAATGATATTTCCCATACAGCACATGTGTTGTATGTGTCAGTTATCTGTTAGATCTACCAGCCTGCCAAGTGCAAACACACACGGGAACGTGCGTATTGACGAACACACACATTTGTATACGAAGCCACAATCATTGTTGATAGCCTATCTCTTTATGTAAAATAAATAGACCTAATTAAATGACTTATCCAAGTTGACGAAGTAAAAATAACCTGTATCTATCTCAGTGAGACTTTCGGCACAATCCGTTCCACAAACGCGTCTTACAAATCTTTACCGTCATTGAAAGCAGTGCCAGGTATTTTTTTTTGCTGGTGCTATGGGGGTGCTCATCTTAACAGTGATAGTGCTCTAAAATATAAGGTATTTAAATTAATGTGCTGCCAACATTCCATGAGCGTAAAGGCACCTAAGGGCAAAAGAGACATAGGCGCACACACGCACAGTCGCTCACAGACTGGTGCATACATGCATGTCCCTTGACATTTATAATGTATTCTAAGTAAAACAAGAGGTGGAAGTTTCAGCTGAAGGTGAACAAACAAGCCTACCTACAAACAAAATTAGGAATATAGAATTACGCGCTACGCAACTGAGCCAGTGGCAGGGACTACATACACGAAACAAGCTATACATCTCATGTTTGCTCAGATACTAAGATCAAACAATATCAACAGTATTCCATTCTTCAACATTTCATTCATGAGCAACGCACAGGAATAAGTAGGCCTCCAGGAACTCGAGTCTCAACCCCCGAATGTATTGACTTTATGCACCGCAGCCAGGAAAACACGCACTTACCACTTGATGTCTTCATAATAAAACAGTCTGTTGTTATGGTTGACCATGAATGCATGGACACTCACGGGGATGATCGCTAGTGTCTTTGGTAATGCATGAGTCCTCAACAGGGAATCCGTGTCCCCTTCCTCGTCCCCGTCCTCAGACTTTTCTTACTCCTGTTCAGTGGCTGACACTTCTAAATGTCCCTGAGCTCCATAAAACCGCACCTGAATAAGTCTTTCTTGGACCACCATCTCTTCCCTTTGTTGTTTGGATATGTATGATAAAGAAAACGATCCATTGTGATACACACTGTTGCTAAACAAGCGAAACCTGGCGCTCAAACACAAAGTGACTGTACGTAAGGTCAAAGGTTCAATGCGTGCTGCGCAATTGGCTGAAAATAATCACCTGATTCGGCTTCTTATTTTATTTTTTCTAAGTATAAGTATCTATGATGTATGGACTTAAATTAAAATACATAGGACTAACTTGTAAAGGCTATACTAAAAATGATTAAACCGGAGAAATTTATTTGGGGTGCTGTGAAGGTGCTATGCGCATGACAGGGGTAGCTTGAGCACACCCAAGCCCCTCCCTGGCGCCACCTATTGTTCATAGAGCTGTAGTAGCTGGGAAATCAGCCTCAGAGTTTTTGTGCACTGCATGGAAATACCGTTCCAAATTTGCCCTCCCTCGATAAAGCCACACTTGCATTGCAGATAAGACAGGTGGACCTCAAATTTCAGCTAAGGAAATAATAATCCTCCCAGTCTAGGTGAAAACAATATGTTTTGGATATTTAAGCATCAGCTATTTTTGCTGACTAATGATTGACAGCAATCTACTGCTACTCACACCCTGACAGATTCATTGTAAGCCGTCAGGTAACAAGCCTTGAGTGGCGCCCCAGCACAAGCCAATACAGACAGTTTGATGTGTTCCCATGCACACAACACAGTGACTCTGACAGAAATGATTGTAAGAGAGCACAGACAGAGGAACAATGACACACATTTAACAATAAAGATTGAAAAAACTAAGTTTTTAACACTGGGAAATCAGTCCTGGTTGGGGCACCACTGTTTTGGATAATAACATCCCTGTCAAAAACATCTTCATGTTGTTGCCCTAGCCAATCTCCACATTATTATATGTTGTTTCTTCCATTTTGACTCTAGGGGGGCCGAGAGTAACTTTTGAGTTCTTTAACTATTGTTTTGTATTTCCCTGCACTGCTTTGTGCTTCAACCTGCCAAAGCAGAGCAGCTATTTGTAAAATGTAGCCTGCATTCATCTCCATGTATCAGTAAATCTCTACGCCTGTCAGCAGTTGCTCAAATATCATTTTGTTCAGTCTGGACAGACAGTTCTATTGTTCATTAACAGTATTCAGAATACATGAATGATGTATAGGGCCCTATCGTACACCCATTACGATATGTAATAATGTATGCCCAGCGCCTACACTGTACAAATAGGCAAATAAACTTGTGCCTGCATTGGTGCCCAAGGGTGCATTTAGGGAGCAAATAGATAAAAAGAGGCTTTAACACAGTCATGCATGAAATTTAGATGTTTTAGGGGTCTCACGCCTAAACCTCAAAAAAATATCTGCTCCATAGCATCGCCCTAAAGGTTCCAAGAGGTTTTTCTCACCCAAAAGTATGAAAATGGCTGTGCATATTCCTGACATCAAGACCTACCAAAAACCCTACAGCATTAAAAATATATAAGCTATATCTGACAGCATTTACCAAATGTGGCTAAACCCATGAAATTAAAATTTAAAGATGCTGTGGACAGCATCCAAGATCCTGTTGATAAGAAATGAATGACTGTAAATATAGTGCAGCAGTACACCAAGTATAGAGTTTTGTTTCTTTGTTCCAAAAGATGAAACTTCAGCTCTGGTGCCTCCAAGCCATGCTGAATTGGCTATACTGATTTCAGATGCCCTCTAAGGCCAACATCAGCAAATTATCATAGGACTCCCCTGACAAATTATTTCACTCAATTTCAAAGGTAACCCGAGCTTGGGACTGCAATTCAAGAACTGACAGAGGGCAGCAAATAGAGTTGAAGCCATCAGAGTCTATTGAGAGCGGGTCAAATAGTCTCTATAGACCAATCTCTTCATGCAAGGCGGGCATCAATGAGGAAAATATGATACTAAAAAGCAGATATTTTTAAAGATTGTCTTGGTCATGTTTTCATTAACACATTAACATGTAAAAGGTGGTGGATACGGATTTAGCCTTAAGTTGCACGCCCATATGGCGGGTGGCCTGGGTTCGATTTGCAGCCTGCAGCCCCCTTCCCCCATTTCACTCCCCCACTTTCTCCTGGTTTCCTACTCTATCCACTGTCGTCTCCTCTATCAATAAAAGGTGTAAAAGCCTCAAAATAAAGCTTAAAAAAACAAGACATGTTAAAGGTGGCATAAGTCCAGAATGTAAGGCAAGACTTACACCTATGGGCAAATCTTGCAACAACCTAAATGTCCTAATATCTTGATTTTTTTACAGGTGCAAGTTATACCAGATAGTCTGCCAAAATTCTTGCAGGGACTCAGCTAAGTAGTAGTGACACGGCAACACAACCTTGGCACAATCCTGGTCTAGGGCATCCAAGTGTTTGCTGCCCATGCCATAACAAAGAAAGAAAACAGGTGGCTGTCTAGCAATGGCAAAGGAAAAGGCGGACCTTACTTGTAGCTACTTCTCTTTCCAGGCAACCATGCCCGGCTCCCTGGACTAGCTCACGCTACTTCCTTCTTATGACCCCTCATGGTTTCAGATGACAGTGTATTTCCGATCATTTGTAAGACACACGACAAATAACTCAAAACGAAATGGGAAAAAAGGGAGAGAACTTCTCAAAGCTCGACAACTCCAGCAACAGCGTCTCTTTCTCTAATCGCCTCCCGCACAGGTGTCTGCCGGAGCTTGTCAAGACCAAAGCGTCCTTGTCTCATTGGCCAATTGGTCACGTGACCAGGAAGACCAGCCCACCTGTAACTCGACAGCCATAACACCTATACTCAGTACAGTGTTGCCATAACAGTAGTAATAGAAACAGGAAACGATGTTGAGCTGTCGCTTTCTGTCCAATCAGAAACCAGAAGCATTGTCCCTACCCTTTCTGTTTTGTGAAATGTTGTTGTGTTTTGCATTTCAGGGCAACCATATGTGTCTGCATATGCAAAACAGCAATATTTATGTCTTTAAGATCAGTCTAATTGAAATTGTGTACACAAGAATCAACATAATATGCAACTCTCTACATCCCACACTGAAACGTAAATGGTCAATGTAAGGCACACCATGAATACTAATGCATACAAATGATCCTGCTGAACAAATGTTCTTTATGGAGGATGATGACAGCAACTGAGAGTGTTATATCATTTCTAATAATCTCCCTGCAATGCCAATGTATCCATCAACAGCACTGCACACAGTCACCATAACATTTATGTGTTTACAGCAATCACACAAATTGCTTCGTATCATGCAAAATGATGTAAAGTGAAAGAGTGGAACCCCCTGCCCTGCGGTGTCATTAGATGATAGAGGTTTGATGGTGAACAAATGTTTTTTTTTAACATTGATTCTGTTATGGTGAGTTTAGCTTGCATTATGATAAGGACTGACACAGATACTATATGGAGTTGAATGATTGTGTTAAAGCTGTCACATTCACGCACACTTTACAGATTCTATTTGTAGAGATGATAAGGATGAGAAGTGACAGGAGAGAGTGGAATGTGTGGAAGCAAGTGCACTATGTCCTCAGCATACTTTCCTACTGCTGTGTTTTTATTGTAATTATTAAATGAGAATGATAAAACATCTGGAACTGGAAACTGCCATCTTGTCAGCAGCTCTGAGAAGTGTCACTGTGACCTTTGTAGGAGAGCTGATGTCCAGCAGTGAACTACATCAGCAAAGGTGCTACAAACAACGTTCATTCATTGTCATTCTTATCGTTCCACAAGTTTCATCACAAGAAAACAAAACTGATGTCCATCCTCTCTCGCAGTCCTTGAAGGTTTCAGTTCCCTTGCATCATCTTCCTAAATATTGCGTCTCCCTTGTGTGTGAGCCAGAATGCATGCATGGCTACACAATTGTGCGAGGGAGAGAATGTGTTCATGGACAGAACTGTTTATATGTCCGTCCTTGACAATACTTAAGTGAGACATTGACCATGTGTGCTGAGATTGAGCACAACACATGTTTTTGGGTTATCCGGGGAGAGATAGAGGGATGCAATGTGTGTGCATGTATGAGTGTGTGTGTGAGTGTGAATGAGTGAGTGATACAGAGCAAAAGAGTGTATGATAAATATTCAGTGTTTATCAGCATGTCTGGGGATGTTAGCTGAGGTCAGGGAGATAGATTCCTCCTCATTGGGAGACTGTGGATGGAATACAACAACACGCCTTTGGGCCTCTGCACTTGATTCCTTGAATCACAAACAGCATCCAGCCCACAGGCCTCCATCAGTGCTAAGCCAATATTTGTTTGCTCTGATAAGAGGAACAGAAATGTCATTGTTGGCCATGCAGGGTATGTTTGCCTGTTGGATTGTTTGCCTTCCTGAAATTGGAACTCTTTAGCAGTGATATCGCCACAGGCTGTGCTGGTGTCATTGTGTCAAATGTCCACATCTTCCTATCGACTTATCCTGCGGTGGCACTGAAGGGGAAGGGAGAATTTTATTACATTTGCAGACAAAAAGAGTGTAGATTTAAATGTTCAATGATACATTGTTTATCAACGCTGCCACATGGTGAATGTATCACCACGAATCTGACGATTACAGAGTCTTAAGCTTAATAATACATCTGTCTTAGACCTTATCATTTCCTTAATTTTTGTTTGGTGCAAACCCAACTCTGGATAAGTTGTCAAAACTATTCCTTTTTATTTATAAATACTAATTAAACAACTAAGTAATTTTAAATCAATTATGAAAGGCGCAAGCGGCAATGAACGAGCCATCGTACCCTTGCACACGTTGGGAACTTGCCGTCTGTTGACCAGCAGGATCTGCCTGTGTAAAAGCCATTACTATCCTTAATGCACGTCGGGGTGCGATGCATTTTGGTGTGTCGCAAAAGTCAGGGTTCAGAACCGTTGCAGAGCTGAATGTTGTCATGTATTAATTGTCACTGATGAAAGGGGGCAGAGAGAAGTATCCTGGACCAACTCTACTCACTGTCCTCTGCACAGTACATTCATCAGGTAGATTTTGTTAAGTAGCTGCTGTCCCAGTCCTCATCCACTGAGAAACTCCTCTGTCCCTCCTGGCCATAGGACTACGTACATTACACTTCTCAGTGTTGGCAGGGGAATCAAACAAACTGACCAGTAGATTATTCTTGGACTTAAAGCATTTGCATTGCCAAGAGGTCATGAGGACAGTTTTAAGGGCCTATGACTGGGCCAATAAGAACTTTCAAATATTGTTTCTCTATTTTCGCCAAACACCATGAAAGAATTCTTCCTTTGTAGTCTTCAAATAAAAATAACAATTTCTTTGTCCTCAATTATTTAATTTTTGCATTGGTTTAACAAACCAGTATTAAGGCTTAATATTGGGAGGTGAAGTGGGTGTTCTTAGATGACAGAGACATGCTATCTTACTTGATGTGCTATTATTTATCAAGTAAGCTAAAGGGTGCTTAACTTTCCCTTGGAATGTTTGTCTGTCTGTCTGTCTGTCTGTCTGTCTGTCTGTCTGTCTGTCTGTCTGTCTGTCTGTCTGTCTGTCCATCAATCTCTGTTTATTTTTGAAGTAGAGAATCTGGAGACTTAATATTCCTCTCCTTGTTGTCCAAGTAAAACAATGCTGGGTTATAAAAACTTTTATTTTGAAAAATTAAGTGAAGCATCCATGACATTTTACTTGCCAATACATAAATTGAATATACTGAAAACACATCAACTTTGGCTTTTGACAATATCTTACTTTATGAGAAACAATGTCTAATTCAGTCTGGCTCACTCTTTTTCTGGTCCATTTGCTCTCTCCCTTTTCAATTGTAATCTCATCTTTTACTACTGTACTTGTGTTGTTATTCTTCTCATGCCATTTCCTACCAAACCATTCCTTTATCATTCTCTCCTTCCCTCCTTATCATTACTTTATTCCCTTTCCTGAGAATCATATTTTGTTCCTACACTCCTTTGCAATTTTTTTTTTATCTCTTCATGTTTCTGTTGCCATCTGCAGACAAAGCAACAGGATATTTTTTTTGTTTGTTTGTTTGCTTGCTTGTTTTACTTCCCCAGAAATGTTTCAGGTCCAAACAGATTATAATAAAGGTCAAAACAAAAAAATGTAAAATGTATCAAAGATTAATTTGGTTTTCTGAAAGTGTTATGCATCTTCGCACAATTCAAGGTTCCTCAATTAATTTTTAGGCAGGTCTGTACCAGAATTGGAAAGCTGCTGAAGTAAAAAATCACCACTAAGATTGCTCAATCTAAGATGGTATGTTGTTTAGACTAATTTAGACAAATTTTGTATCCTTTTCATGTTTTTCCTTCTTTTCATTTTTTATTGAAAACTGCTTTTATTGAGCAATTCACGTTTTAGATAAAAAAGAAAATAAATACATTTCCATTGAATGAATGCAAGTCAAATAAAAAACTGCACGATCAGTTGAGTTATACAATTCTTTTTCCATACCCTATATTGTGTGGTACTATCAAAATAATCTCATTGTTAGTGTATTTTTTTCCAGAGATATACATTGAGTTCCTTCCCCTATTATAAGTGACTAGGAGTGAGTTAAACTTTAACTCCAGCTTGATTAATTATGAAGTTGCATATTTTGTATCTTGCACTGATATAACCATTTTGTGCCATTCAGAGGTCAAAGGTCAAGGAAATATGTTTACAGTTTGTTCCTGGAGTTAGCAAAGATTCCATGGGATGTAAAGGACACCTTTGCTTTGTGCCCTGTCCAGTAAGAGAAAGGGATGATATATATGTACACTGTCAAATGCCTTTTCAGCATCCAATGAGGAAATCACAGGTGAACTGTTTAATGTCTCTGCCCCTGCATTGTGAAATGTGAAAAAAAGCTGCCTCGGATTATTTGTAGAATTTCTCTTTTAATGAAAACAGCCTACTCTTCATGAATCAGCAAAGGGAGGAATTTATCTAGTGTTTTTGCCATTGCTTAAGCAAACACTACTTTCATCTAAAAGTCATGAGATAGGGTGGTATAATCCCATAAATTGAGGGTCTATCAGGTTTACAGATTAGGGTATTCTTGGATTGTTGGAGGTAGTGCCTTGTTGATGATTGAGTGTTAATACATTTATATCAGGGGGGGTCATTAAGTGTTGCTTGAATGTTTAATAGAGTTTGGGTGGGAATCTGGCCTTTTGAGATTGAAGAGACAGAAGAGCGTTCAAAATCTCCTGTGGAGTAAATAGTGTTTCAAATACTGTACTGTATGTAAATGTGAATAAATTAATATTCCTATTTTTTTTAAGGTGTGAATATCTCCAGATTTCACACAGTTCAGTTACAATCTATAAAGTGTGTCTCTTACAAAACCACAAACCTGCTCTGATTTTCTTCTGGAAAGGATTTGTTTTGTCTTCACAGTGGTATTCATACCATTAAGGTTCCATGATAAAAACAACTAAGCACCTGTCAGTATTAACTGTGTAACAGCACATTACCTAGCGGAAACACTAATGGTTATTTAAACTCATCTTCTAGGGCCACAAAAAATAATAAAAAGCAGCAGGACAAGAGTAATAGTCTGAGAAAAAAAAGTGGCAAATTTGTGAGAAACTCTGAATATAGTGTTTAAACCAAGTCGCATCAGATCCTGGTTACACCACAGACACAGCCAGCAGAGGATGCAACACAGAGAACAAGTGAGGAGGTGTAGTTGACATGTGTTAATTGAAAAATTAATTAAGAAGTTAGCATATGATTACCGTAAATCCTCAAACATTTCCTGGGGCCTGTATTTGCTGTTACTGCTGAACCAGGCCTTTCTATGAAGCAGCTTTATATGAAGCTTTTCCAAAATTCTCTCTGTCTGAGAGGTATGGTTATAATATGTAATTATAATTCTTATTATTTTGTACAAACCTGTGCAAATAAGCTGAAAGACGTCACAGTGAAATTTGTACCAACTGCTGGAGTATTTACAGGTGCTGTCACGTTCAAAATCCTCACCCTACACCCAGACACTACAACAAGTATATTAAATGAAAAGTACAACCTGGAGAGCTGGTAAGTTTAACATAATTACATATTTCCCTTGCTATCTGGTTTGAGTGACAGAAATGTTGAAGTAGTTGGTAATTATGTCTCATGAAAGGGAGAAACTGAAAATTCTGTCTTCCCCAATGTGTTCGATGACTAAGACGATAACTGTCTAGCAAAGAGACAGAAGAAACAGGTGTTCTGTCAATTTGTGTTTATTTTTATAATGAATTTTTTCAAAGATCAGCTGTTATACACCCTGAGAGACAAATCACAGCTGAAGTGTCAGCCATGTAATAAACTAATTGAATGTTGTCAGGTGAGTCATCTTATCTTAAGTAAAGATAAAGCTTTAAAATGTTGTTTTTTAATGTTGCGGAGTGACCAAAAACTCTTTGATCTGTTAGCAATGCCTTTAATTACACCTGGAAATATAGAAATAGACGTAAATGAATACAGTGACTTTATTGCTGAGTTTTTTTCTTGTCTATCACATTCATTACCAAAGAGGTAATCTACAGCTCAATCATGATTTAAGTGGCCACCTGTTGCGCAATGTGACAAGCTCAGTAGCGGCGTATCTCTAGATGGATGCTTAATGAATGTAAACATTTTTCCTTTTTTATATTGATAAACCTATACATGAAATGTTCTGTTTGATTTGCATCCTGATGGGCAAGTTGGCATCTTGTTTTTATGGCCACTCCAGTTGGTGCCTGATGGTGGTCTGGTTGTGCAAGATCTTTAAATGGGGAGAGGGCTGGTGAGGTACTGTACAAATGAAGTCCTTTCATTGTTCAGCATTTAACTATAATGTAGACAGGCACTCCTTCATCACATCATCACATATCACATCTGTGTTTTCTGAATTTTACTTTAAACTCCTGTAGATAAACTATAAACATCATTCCCTTGATCATGTAAGTGCTAATAGCACAATCTCCAATATTACAAGGTGGGAGAAATAAAGGGATTCAGTTTCAAAGTGCCTTGTCAAATAAGGTAGAATATTTCAACACAGTTCTTATAAACAAAATCCAGAATAGCAGGTGTACCTATGGGGCTTGAAATTAATCCATAATTAACATTGAACTTGTCACCCTGTTTCATCAACCTCTGCAGCAGAGCCCCCTCCTCTCACTCCTTTTCCTACAGGAAGGAAATCAAACTATAATACTAGTTGGAACCATCAATCTAACAAGGAGACTCGACAATCACCTCTACCGCAACTAAACCACTAAAGATTAAAACCTCTTATTAGTCTAAATACTGAATATGTCTCCATAAGAGGCCCATTGAAGAAGAAGCGGAAAAGGGAACAAGATTAGTCCAGTGTGCATTGCCTTCCACATGCTCTGTTTGTTAGCTGCAATTATCCGTTAAACTCAGCCTTAATCCTCATTGCAATTAAATTCCCGATTAGAATTGGAAATACATATCCAGACACAGAGCAAGGCTTGGTAAGTATTGGCTCACCACAATGTCAACACTAAGAGTGATGATAAGAGGACATACAGTATAGCTTGGGGGAATAATGTGGAATATGAATTGCTCAATGCATATGTAATAGCCATTAATGACACAATATTGGATGAATAAGGGTACACTGATTTTACAAATGGAGTAATTGGATAAGGATGATTGCATTAGCATATTTCAATATTAAAGCAAACACTGCAAAATGTATTTTCATCACATTATCTGGTGTTAATACATAATGTGAGAAGAAACAGATCAATACTTGCGTTTTGTCATAAGCTCTATTTTGAACTCTTGGTGATTTCTTAGAACCTACTGCCTTGCTTCAATATTGATACAGCTTACAATCAGTGCATGCAGTTACAGAAATCATTTTCAAAGACCTGTTGAAAACTAATGTTAAGTTACTTTGAAGCCGGTATTGAAAAAAGCAGGTTGTTGTTGTAACAGACAAGCACCCAGAGGTTATCTGCTACAACTACCACTATCTTTCTCACCACTATCATCTCTCTCTCTCCATCTCCCTCTAACCCTCTTTCCAACTCCATGAGTCTGGTTCTGCTCGAGGTTTCTGCCTGTTAAAAGGAAGTTGGAAGAGTGGGTGTAGAGCAGTCAACTCATCACTACCTGGTGATGAGTTGGATCAGGTGGCAGGGGAGGCTGCCGGACAGACCTGGCAAACCTAATCGTGTTGTGAAGGTAAACTGGGAATGTCTGGCAAAACCCCCTGCCCAAAAGGTCTTCAACTCCGTCTGGAGAACTTTTCGCAGAACCTGACTCCATATTGGGGACATGGAGTCTGAGTGTTCAGTGTTAATGTCCATGTTGGGGGGACCAGGCAGAAGCACCATCAGACAACTCAGGACGAGGAAGCAAGGCTTGTTTCATACTGTTCTCGGAAGTAGTGGAGAATTGCTGACCTGGACCCGGGATATCTTCTGATATCCCGGGATCCCAGTACAGGGAACACTTTTAGGAACACCTGCACCCAACCGACACATCCTCAGGGAAGGAAGCAGAGTTGAAAGATCAAGGGGGAGACTTGTCCCCGGCAGAGGTCTCTGATGCAGTCAGAAAGCTCCTCAATGGTAAGGCACTAATTGTAGATGAGATCCGTCTTGAGATGCTGAAGGCTCTGGACATTATTGGGCTGTCTTGGTTGACACACAACGTCAATGTTGTATAGAGGTCTGGGACAGTGCCTGTGGACTGGCAGACCAGGGTGGTGTTCCCCATTTTTAAAGAGACGGACTATGCTCTAACTTTCTGTGATCAAACTACTCATCCTCCTGGGGAAAGCGTAAGGAAAGAAGGCTCACAATGTTTGTTGGGACGCCTTGCGGGGCTTCTAGTTTTGTGGACTTGGAGGAAGTCTACACTGGGTCCCTCAGGGCATCTTGTGGGGGGTAGTGCAGGTGTATGGAGGTACGGGGTGGCTACTACTTGCCATCCAGTCTCTGTATGACCAAAGTAAAAGCTGTGCTCACATACTCACAAAGTCAGACACATTTCTGGTGCCTGTTTGCCATGGCCAGGGTTACCCCTTTTCTCCGATCCACTTTATGGTCCTCATGGACAGGATCTCAAGGAGCAGCCAGGGTTGAGAGGGTTTTCCATCTATGGGGACTTGGAATATCTTCTTTGCTTTTTGTAGATGATGTGGTTCTGGGGGTTTCTTTGGGATGGGACCTCCAACAGGCACTAGGCTGGGTTTGAAGCTGAGTTCGAAGCACCTGGGTCAGCACCTCCAAGTCTGAGGCCATGGTACTCTGTTGTAAAAAAGTTGATTGCCCCTCTCCAGGTGAGGAATGAGTCCTTACCCCAAGTGAAGAAGTTAAGGTATGTCAGGGTTGTTCATTAGTGAGGGTAAAATGGATTGAGTTGGGAAGGTGTGCAGCTGCAGCAGTAATTTGGGCAGCACTGGACAACGTTGGTGAAGATGAATGCAACACTCTAAAGTTATCGGTCAATTTACATTACAACCCTCACCTACTGTCATGATCTGTGGGTGGTGACTAAAACAATGAGGAAGCAGATCCAGTACACTGAAAGTAGTTTCCTCTGGTGGCTTTGCTCAGCTTTAGAGAAAAGGGTCTGGAGCTCAGACATCTGTAGGGAGTTTTGAGTTGAGCTATTCCTTTTTATCGAGAGGCACTCAAGGTGGTTCGGGCATCTGATAAAGATGCCTCCAGGGAGCCTTTCTTTGCGGGTGTTCCAGGGAAGTCTTCCTGGAAGGAGAGCCTGGGGGAAGACCTAGAACGCGCTGGAGGGATTACATTTCCGGTCTGGCATGGAAACACCTCAGAATCCAGGCAGAGGAGCTGAAAAGCATTGCTGTGGAGTGGGATGTTGGGGGCAAAATCCTGAGCCTACTGTCACCGCAACCTGGCCACGGGTAAGTGGAAGAAAATTGATTGATGGATAAATAGATATTTTGCAGCCAATAAATAAAATGTAGAATATTTCTTAATCTTGCGTTTTCTATTCAGTGTACTTTGAACACACAAAGGAAATTGAGACCAGTCCAATTTTCTTAAAGACATAAAAGCAACATCAGAATTTTAAACAGAACTGGAGCAAACTGGGTTACTAGCTCTCTGATTTTCTGCCCCCCCCCCCACCAAATTATTATGCTTTGGACAAAACACAACTTCACAGGGCCCTTAGCCATCAAAATCAAAAAGCCTGTCTACTTCACAGCCCTTTTCAAACTTCATATTTTCTGAGGCCTAAGCAAGTGTCTGTTTTCTATATTTATCCCAGATGAATATCAGTTTGCCTGCACTCTATGTCAGCTTCACAGTTCAATATCCTGTTGTGTGTTAAGGGATGAATCAGAGACTAAGAGAACACAGAAGAACAATGGAAAAGAGAAATGTTAGACATACATTTCTTGTCTAAAGACTAACACACGCCCAGATGCACGCATACATTGCATAGAAACCCTTACAAGCACACAATGAGATACACCAGAGACACATACATGAAACGCTTGAAGAAAAGGAGCCCTTTTATTAAAGAAAAAACGGATGAAAAAGGATGGGAAAAAAACTGTAAAATGCAGAGAAACCCCAGAGTCAACCACAACTTCAGAGCTTCACACATGCCAGGGCGCAAGCTAGGCTGCTGGGGGAATGTGTCAAAGCGAGGCCCCTGTCTGAGGAGATTTAGGCCCCAGCCAGAGATGAAACGAGCCTAACCTCAACACAGAGCCCTGCGGTCTTCTGACTCTCTCTGTGTGTGTGTGTGTGTGTGTGTGTGTGTGTGTGTGTGTGTGTGTGTGTGTGTGTGTGTGTGTGTGTTTGTGTGTGTTAACACATTTGTCCCTGCATATCTCCAGGACACTTTCATTATGTGTGCCTGCATGTGTGAGTCCATATGCATGTACATGGATAAATGACTAAGTCCTTATGTCTGTGTATTCATGTTTGGATTCTATCATGTGAGAGTGTGTGTGTTAGTTTGTGGTGCGTGCGCGAGTGTGTGTGTTTGTATGAATTCCCCTTCATAAGTGTTATGTGTGCGTCTCACCACACTTCCCTCCCTTAGATCCCTTAACCTCGGTTCTGTGGTCTAGATTTTATTAGCAGCCCTCTGGCTTCCCATCCTCCATCTGAATCTAATTTTTTGGCTTCCTTTGACATGCATCTGACTAATGAACGTCAATATTTTGGTTAGAACAACCAGGATGTAAAAGGGAGTGCCTTGGTTAGGGAGAAAAGATGTGTGCGTGTGTGTGTGTTTTGCATTCCTATAGAAAGTGTATTTGATTAAATGAGGCTTTAACAGAAATGTTCTATCTTGCCACAGCAAAAATTAACACAGCTTTTACCAGTCATGTATTACTTTTCAGATTTCAGTTTATTGTATTAATGTTTATGTTATTTCAACAAAGAAAACACATTAGAGTAAGTCCCATCAAAGCAACTTGTGTGCTATATTCCCGCAGAGGACTTCACAGTAGTGGTCCATTGTTTCCAAAGTTCACTGACTGATTTGCTTAAAATACATTCTCACTGACAGTGACAGGAATAACTCGTAGTGAAAGCAATAAACACTGACTGTCTTAGAGATACATGGTTGTGTGGGATGCATGGGTGAAGGAGAAATAAGTAGATTCCACATTTTTTAAGTAGAAATATTGTTTATGTCATACCATGTTAAAACTTATTCAATATACAGTTTGTTAACATTTCCCATACCTGTATTCTGGTAAACAGTTAACATGTACGGTTTATTCTACTGTCTCATTCATATCAGTGAGGAATAATAAATCTGATCTAAATGTGAAAGTGTTAATTTTGTGATGTCATGAACCTGTCATGCACTGCCATGCTTTGGCTGGTTTACACAACTGTTACAAGTGGATGGAGATCCATTTACCCACCTTTTTCCTGTCTCTTGAGGCACTGTTAGCCGAGCGGTTTAGGCACACACACCTCATGTGCAGAGGTCACAGTCCTTGCTGCTGTGTTCACCGGTTCAAGTCACAACCATGACCATTTAGCTGCATGTCATCCCCCCACTCTCTACTCCCCACGTGTTTGTCTCGCCTGTCAGATGTTCTATCCAATACAGGCAAAACATTGTCTCTGTCATATGTAGAAATATTAATTAGTGTTGGATAGGGATGTGATATTCAATGCAACCTGAGAGTTAATTCCCAAGTATCAATATATTGTAAATCGTGGACAATTTGACCACATTTGACTTGAGGGTTTGGACTTAGGTCCTTGACTACTCCTAGCAGGGGCAGTTTTAGGATCAGACTTTTAGGGATGCTCAGCACATAGAGAGAGTGAGAAACTCTCTAGCTGCCCCTACAGCTAAACCATTCTCTTACTAAACAACATTTATTTCCAGCATATCAGATTTCTATTCACAACTGTAATATACTAAATAACCTGTGTTTTGCAACACAATATATTTAAGAAAATGAAAGATGGAAAATGCTGTTTTTGCAAAGGTATCAAACTCATACAAGTACTATTATTATCATGGGTACGTGTTTTTTTTGGGGTAGAACCTAAAATAACCTAGAATTTGCATTTTAAAACATCTGGGTTTAACTGAGATAGATATATTTTTCCCTATATCAAGACAAGTCATTCATAATTTAGTGTTTACCTACCTATTACCTTTGATATTTTGGTCTTTAAATTGTCAGCCCACTCACTCACTGCCATAAGACATGCAGAATCTGAGCTCTATCTGTCAATATTAGAGTTCAGATGCTGCATTAACACAACGGGATAATGTTTGCTTGCTATGCATCTCAGTAATGGAAAGATTTCATTTCTGCTGAAGTTTGTATAACATGTGATATTTAATATTTTCACATTTTGGCAGCTTAATATGTATGAGCTACACAAAAAAATAAAAAAGGGAGAAAATAAAAAAGATGTGAATAAGACTTGAACAGAAAAGAAAGACAGAAATGAACGTAGGTCTGCATTTAAGTGTGTGCATGTGCATGCTTCACATCTCATTCTCAGCAAGCCTTCAATCAAAAGGTGATTTACAAGATGAGGTTTCTGTTACCACATTTTACTGCCGACAGCCCTGTGAGCAGGGGCTTTTATCTGGCAGGGGCTCAAAACCTAAGAGTAACAAGTTAGGCCTTCTTATTTGGCGGTGGTTTCCGACTGCAACAGTTCTCTTCAGAGGGAGAAGACGGAGGAGGTTGGTTAGATTAGATGGCTGTAAAGAGGAGGGGTAAATCACAGCGGCAGAAGAAGGGGGGAGCAAGAACGATGAGAGAGAAGACAGTGTGCTGATGTGATGATAAAAGTTGAACACGAGACAAGAGGACAGACTCAGTGTTGGTGTATAGTGATAATATGTGAATGAAAAAAGGGCTATTCAAGGACATTGCTGAGATTAAATGCAATGTACGAAAGAAAGAAAAAAAGAAAGAAAGAAAGAAAGAAAGAAAGAAAGAAAGAAAGAAAGAAAGAAAGAAAGAAAGAAAGAAAGAAAGAAAATAGGATTCAAGTGAGACTGGTTAAGCAAGTATATTTTCCCACACTTCTGGCTTCAGTAGAAAACTTAAGAATAATTATACTGAGGGACATTTCTTCTTGATTCAAGAGTAAAATTTTAAATATCAACTTGGTAAAGAAGCTCACAAATGCCAAGATAAGCATTTTCTTTTTTTTCCTTAGCGTTCACAGGATTAGACAACAATGGTATAAAATACATATACAAGCGCCTTGTGCCATCAAAACTGCACATGCTATATGATTAAATAAAAACAAATACACAAATCCAGCTAAACCCAAGACCATGTTCAACAAATAATAATAAAAAGGAGCATGAACATGTCAGCTGATAGGATTAACAGATGGAAGTACAAGAGGCATTGACTCTACTTGTGACTCTGACTCTTGTGACTTTCTTGTGCCCTGCCCCAGATTGCAATAGCGATGGAGTGAGGAAGTAAAGAATGGTTTCCCAAAGACATAGGGTGTAGTGTGTGGAAATGTGGGATGTGTGACAAAACCATAGACTGTATAAATAATGGACGTAGTACCCGTGACGTCACCCATCTGTTTCTGAAGCGCTGTTTTGAAGCCGATCGTCGGCGGGAGCCATATTGGATATTCTGAAGTCAACCTAACTTCTGTCGAGGTGGCTTTGAGCCTCCTAGCCAACAGCTACAGTGTTCCCCGATTGTCAATCAAGTCAGCTGTGCCTCTAATAATGGAAAACTCGTAATCTTAATATCTTCAAATTGCAATTACGTTGACCCACTCAGCTCCTCCCTCCTTGTTGTTATTGGACCGGAGATCTGATTCTGGGAGCTGTGTGGCACATTTAGAATGAAGTCAAGCTCGTCAACAAGTGCGGCAGTTTTGAAATATGTAAAACATAACACATCAACAACAGTTGATGTGTTTCTCAGAAACAACAGAAAACAAAAATCGCTCTCAGTCGTTCATTCAGTTCAGTTCAATCTTCTTTTCAAAAAGAAAGACACACACACACACACACACACACACACACACACACACACACACACACACACACACACACACACACACACACACACATTACTATTGACAGATTTACTCCTGGAGCACTTTCAATGTAAGTGATTGTAGACAATCCATCCATACTAGTTTATCTTAAGTTCAAAAGAACGGAAACGGGACATGAAGAAGGGCATGGAGATGGGATTTGAAACATGTGTGAACAAGTGTGAAAGACACAGAAAACATAACTTTAGAGCAAAATTGTCAGAAAACTGGAACCGTAAGAAGGCCATGCAGGGCAGGGCAAAGTGATTCCGTATGTGCTGTAGATTGCCTGACAGGGGCTTGATTATTTATGGGGTGCATTTATTCATCCGGGAAGAGAAGTCCAAAGAGAGATTGAACAGATGACCAGAGGATGACAAAAACAGACTTAGGTTTCTGTGAATGTATGAAATTAAACAGGAGATATTTGGTGTGCCACCTCATGAACTGTATTAATGTGATTCTATTTAGGACTATTTAGTTTAGCAATGTTGCATCCACATAACTTTGTTTGGTGTTTTTTTTTTTTTAGTATTTTGTGATTAGAATATGAAATAAACTTCTTAAATGTCATACTTTCTACTTTCTATTTCTATAAATTCTATATCAGTGGCTGCACCACTTTCCTCTCTTCTGTAGCCATGATTTAGGCTTGCTATGGTAGTGCAAAACTTTATTCATGTAGGCACACTCTTGGAAGAGAGGGATATGGTGGGAAGAAGCTCATTTGCATTTTAAGAGACACACACACCAACAGTTGTAAACATGAGACAGACATTCCATTCATTCACATACATTTGCAAAAGGGGGACCGTGTTACATGATTGGGTATGAAAGGGGTTAAAAGGAGTATGATATGGAACCTTTAATATCTCCAAAATGGACGAGTTATTAAAAATCTCACCTTCAAGGGGCGACGGTGGCTTAGCGGTCAGAGATGATCGGTTTGACTTCCGTCCGTTTGCTGCATTTGTTCTCCCACTCTGCTCTCCACATTGCCTTTCTCTCTTCAGCCATCCTATCCAATAAAGGCAAAAATGCACCCCCAAAAAACACAAAAAACATCCTTGTGGAGTGTGTAATATAGAAATCAGCTGATGAAGAACTTTCTTGTAAAAACGGGGATTAGAACATGAGTGTTTGGGGGGATTCCTGGGATTTTGGAGCAAGCCTCAAGTGGCCAGTTGAGGAAGTGCACTTTTTTTTGCTTTTACATTCATTTTTCTCTTGCAGTGGATTTTCCGTATTACATAAACACCTCTGACTGATCTATTACTTTTAGACAGTGTAGGCAGAGAGGAAAAGATGCTTTTCTTCACTCTTCTCCTTCCTATGACAAAACACTGAAGCCAGTCCTCAAATAGTCAATCCACCCTCATATCACCCACTCCATCAGGAGGGGAAGTTCAAGTTTTTCCTACTATTTCCTCCTCCATCTGGCTGGCATTCTCTCTCCACATTCACCATCTTCTCTCATTCCTCTTTTCAGTTTCTAATCCTTTATTTACCTTTTTTCTGTCATATACAATGCAGTCTGTCTGTCTGTGTGGTAACCCACCTTGTGCCTCTCCCTCATGGTTTATCTTGATATTACATTCTGCTTTAACAACTTCTCTTGGGAATTCTCATACGACCTCTTACCGCAGTTGAATTTCATTACCACCCAAACACACTGAGAAGTACATTTTGATTAACGTAGATTTCATAAAGTGAATAATCAATAATTGTTAAAGCAGATGGTATTGTTATTTAAATTTAAATTATGAGAAAATCAATAGATGCCCTGTACTGATGCTGGTTTCAAGAACAGATTTGTAATTTAAGTCAATTATGGTAAACCTAAAGATATCTGCAGTATACATGCGTTTCTTTTACAATTTGGACAGACGGTAATCTAAACATTCTAATGGGGCATTCATAACAAATACGAATAAGACAAGATGAGCGTATAACGCAAATTAATTTTCTTCATTTACGCAAATTTGCAAGAGTCGAAATATCTGATATGAGGAATCCAATGAAAATTCATGTCATGGTCACTTGCGTACACGCAACTTTAATGCACAAATAGAGTGAGTTAACACAACATTTCCCACAAATACAAACACGAAAAATGTTTTGTTTTAACACGCTCACTAATGTCATGTTTGATGTGAAAGCGACATTAGTTCCACTGACATGAAATATACACATTTGATACATATCTTCTACTACTTGCATACCTGTATTGCCTGATAAAATACATAGTTTTGACAATCAAATTTGGTAGAAATACTTCTCAGGTGTATATGTGTAAAGTTGTAAAAACATAAAAATGTATATCATAGGAAAACCAAAAGATTTCACTGAGTCATTGTACACGGTTTCTGGAACAGTCAATCTGTCATGTCCCAGCTCTTGTTTAGTCTGGAATCCGTTCTAAACGCAGTTTATGCTTTTTAAAAATGAACATAATCAAGTCTGTGGGCTTTGGGCGGGATGGTGGGTGGGTCTCCTTTCTTTTCCTCAAGTTAATGTACATTTTTAAGAGATTTGTTGCCATAGCTTTGTGATGTGTGACTGTATTGACAAGATGAAAAGCAAACATTTATACTTTGAGCCTCTTTTGGGAAAAGGGAAGTAACATAAAACCACATGCAGCAGGCAAATTACAGTTATTTATTGCTAAAAGAAGTCAAATTAACTTTGATAATTCTAGAAAGAGTGAGGCCGAGTGCAACTGGAAGGAGCTGTGGGTGCCGAGTAAGTCAATAAACTATAAAAAAAAAAAGGAGGACTAACTTGGGTTGATAATCTGACTTTCTGAGAAGTGAAAAGAACAAAAATAACCATACCTACAATGTACTCACCAAACAAGAGCAGCACCCCTAAACCTAATGTGACTGACAGAAAAATACTCATACTAATCTAAACCTGGTCAAATACAGAAATATGGATCAAGTGCCTCAGACACAACAAACAGCTTTTCGAGTTCTAGTTAGAACAAGCAACCGGGAGGCACAGTAGCAAGCAGGTTTCTGCCAAGGCTGTGCTCTCTTCTGATTGGTTTCCTCCTCCAGCAGCATCCCAATCAGGCTCCTCCAGCCAGAAGCACAGGTGGAAGCACTCTCAGCCCTAGATGAAGACTCATACCCAGCCACACAGACACCCACATACACACAGAACAGTACACAGCAGGGTTTCTAAAGCACACAAAAGAGGGGGTGTGGTAGTGGCTGTGACAATATCAGACTAAACAAGCAAGAAACATGTACAAGATAAAAGCACATCAGCAGCAGTTTACAGGCTTACAACTACCTCTCAGATGCAGGACATTCAATGTCTGTAAACATAACTCAAATATCACTTAAGTTCAGATAAATGCTAGCATGATCCTAACTCCATTTATAGTCACTAAGGAAAAAACGGTCCTTTTGTTCCAATTCAATCTATGGATTTTGAGATACTTTTCTGCGTGAATGAAAATCTGACATACATACTGTATATACACACACACGCACACACACATATCTATTTTATATATATAAGTATTTATGTTGTGTTACGTATGTAAGCCCTACAGACTGTGGCAACAAATTTCCTCGTAAAAGGACAGTAAAGGTCTGTCCATCCGTCCATCCATCATTTCATTAAACTACATATTAAACAACTAGATATAAATCTGTTGTTATATTAAAAGTCTGCTAAAAAGCCTAAATGTCTGAGTCTGTCCATAGAAATCACAGTAACTTTCTCCTGGCGCCAGACTGAGCTATCCATAAATGTTTTTTGAAAGCATTAAAAACCTTTTCAGTTGTTTTTTTTATTTATTATGTTTTGTGAGAGTGTGTTAGAATTCAAAATACCATACTCCACAGCCAAATTAGCTACAGCAATCTACCCTGACAGTTGGTGCCCAGCAGGAGTCAGAACAGAACATGAGAGATGTAGAGCCAAAGAGAGCTGAAACATCATCTAAAGTTTGTATCTGTTTTTAAGATTCATAACCAACCACTAAAAAAATGGGAGCAAATCCAGCAAAAGAATTGCCTGGGGTAAAGAGAATCCTCACCAGCACAATGTAATGTTTGGCCTGTTTTTAAAGTTTGATTTGCTCAGTTACTCGTTTCACACTTTACCATTGATAAAAAGGTTGAAGGAGGGAACTTTATTTTAGTTTTACTTTTGCTCTGGTTAGAGTGGGAGGAATTTCAAGAAGGATAAAAAAAAACTCCCATGTCTGTTTTAAATTCCACTTTTTAGAACACATTAACTCCAAGTTATGCATTAGGTTGAAAAAAATATTTACTTCATATCAGCTCTTGGCCTATTTTTCAGCCTCTTGCTGGTGTGAGAAGGTTCAGGAGAGATGAAATAGAGTGTATTCAGGCACTCAGAAATCACTAATAAGAAGCGGCTTTAATCCTTTCATTAAAAAGAAAAGTGTGGAAACGGTTGTGCTGACTAGATTATATAAAAGAAACTCTAAGCAGATAAATAACTCAGGTGAAAGGAAGAGAAAGTGGATGGTAAAATGTGCATCATAAGTTGGTCCTAGTTAAGTCCTCACAACACCGGCAGGTAAAGATGTATCCAATGAATTGCACAATAAAAACATGACTTGAGTTCCTAAAACATACTGTAACCTTGGATTGCAAACGATTAATTATATTTTTCTTCTCTGTATTAACCAATTTGTGTAGAGAGAGTAGAGGTTCATGACACAATTTAAGCAATCATATTTGCAAGAGCAACAAGGAGGCAACGATGAAAGGGGTAAATGACCAGAAGAAACAAGGGGGAGTGAGAACCTTTCTGTGGTACCTTTTTGCTTTTTTTTAATTGTAAACATTTGATGCAAATCTAAGTAGCCATCCTGCATCGTTATAAAGAGATACTGATGTCTTAACGAAGGATGTCTGGGGCGCCATGTGCCTTGGTGCGCCCCATATACAGAGGCTATGGTCCTCATCGCAGCAGTTGCAGGTTCAACTCCTGGCCTTGACCGTTTGCTGCATGTCTTCCCCTACTCTCTGCTCCCCACATTTCATCTCTCTCTTCAGCTATCCTGTCCATTTAAGGCGAAAACGCCCAAAAATAAAAATGAAAGGATGATGTCTAAAATGTGCAATAAAACCAAATCAAAAACTCACGAGATGACACATACTTCCTTTATTCCAAACAAAGGACCTACATCATTGGGACAAAGAGATAAAGTTTAAGTAGGAAAGTGTAACCGGGGACTTTGCGAGCACGCCTGTGAGGTCCTTAATAAAGCCATCATATAGTTCCTGTCCAAATATACAAAAACAGCACTTCTGAAACACAAATGCAGGCAGAACCTGCCATAGTTAAATGAAAAGCTATGGCATGTAATGAAAAAAAAAAGATTTAAAATCAGGTTTAGAAAATGATAGAATTATATTCAAAAGCTTTAGATTTAAAAGCCTCAGAAACAAAGTAACAGCAGCGTAGGAATACTTTTCACTAGCAAGGACCACGCCATACAACAATATGAGTTAAAACATTTGATGAATTATTTGTGTGTAGTGTGGCCCAGCAGAAGCAGACTCAGGAGGGGGGTTCTGTCTCTGCTTTATCCTGCCAGAGCTGATCTTGACTCAGCCTGTACCTGGAATTAGACAAGGGCAGAGAAGAAGGGAGCACAAGTTGAGTAGAAGGTGATAAGGAAAAAGGTTAATTGAAGTAGAGTAAGGTGAGGAAGGGTGGGTTGATTATTTGTCATGAGTTGATCCTGTTTGGTTTGGGATTTTTCCTTGTATTTTATCTGTCTTTGTTTCATTTTTGATTTTGTAGATTTGTGTTTCACACCTTATTTCTTCCCTATGTTTACTCTGCGTTAGTTATAAGTTATCCTTGTCTTCCTCTTGTTATTAGTGATCTATGGCTGTTTTTGAAACTGGATACTATACTAGTAGTACGTACTGATTTGGCCAAAATTCAGTGTGTAGTATACAGTATATGAACTAGACCAAAACTACCTGGATACTGAACTGATTCGAAAAAAAAATTCTTAGTGTGCAGCGGACCAATCTGTTTCCCACAATGCACAGCACTAACATTCAGCTTCTTATTTTTTCTGTGTATGATGGAGGCACTCAGTTTTTAGGTGCTGTGAAAATTATTAAATTAAATTATTAATTTTTTTAAATTATAAGTGGATGCTACAGAAGCAGTTTCGCTATCGGCTTGGTCGTTGCTTACTTTCGCTTTCTGAAACCGGAAATCCAGCGAAGCCTCCAGCATACTGCAAAACAGATCCAAAAGAATAGTCATACTACATAATACCTTCAGACGCAGGATGCAGTACGGACTGCATGTTACGTTCATAGGTAGCATGTAACAGGCCATTTTGGAAACAGCCTATGGCGTGTGTTTTAGTCTGGTCTATTGTGTTTCCTGTTTTATTTTGTAGTTCTTTATCTCTGTGTTTCCAGTTTAGTTTTACTTCCTGCCCTTGTGTGTTTCCTTCCTTTTTTATTAACTTCATTAGTTTCACCTGTGTCCTGTGTCCACAGGTGTTGATTATTCTGTATTTAGTTTCTCTGTTCTCCTGTCCTGGGTTGGATCATTCTGTCACATTGGGAAAAAACGGAGGAGGTCTCATGTGGAAAAATTAAAGATTTAATTACAAAAAGACTAAAGGTATTTTTAATGGTTATTTTTCATTTTCAAAGGTCCAGTTACACATAGTTCTGAGAAATGAAACTGATTATCTGAATTTTGTTCACATAAAGGAAATACAGGTTGACAACATTTTATCAGAGCTAAGGACAAGGCTTTTGATACTGTTAACCGCTCCGTCCTTTTATCAAAGCTGTCAAATTTTAAACTCTTGTCAAATGTTAAAAGGATATTATATAATATTCACAACACCGCTCCCCCCATTGATGATCTTTGTGCAGCCCTGCTCTGAGTCATTAGGTAGAGCCCTGAGGTCTGCCTCCAGACAAAACTGCAACATTCCAAAATGAATTTCTTCCTCTTCTCAGTCTGTTAAGATTCAATTAATCTTGTGGGTTTCTCTGTTTATCATAAACAGTATGCCATCTGTTCTTATACGCTTTCAAAATCTTGAATGTGTTACCACCTCCTGCTTTTACGCTTCCTCTTCCTGCATACACCCCTCCACACTCACTCACAAAGGTGTAATGGAACAAATGGTGCTCTTTTTGTTATTTCATGAAGCAGTGACCAGAACATGAAAGTCCCAAAGATGATGTGTTGCGTTCTTGTCTGTTTATTTTTCTCTTCATTCAAGGGTGGTGTTGGGGGGTAAGGAAGACAGGGAGGTTGGTTTGAGATAATCTTTGCAAACGTCTAGAACGTGTCATTGCAAGGACAGCAGAGGCATTAAATGGACTTTCAAAAGTTATGTGACACACTACTTCAATAATAAGACATTCATTATGTTGTATTATGTTACATATATTTAATTGTATTTACAGCTTTATTCATTAAGCACTTCTTTCAACAAAGACACTTGCTTTGGTCAGCCATCACTGATAAAGAAAGAGTGGGCAGGAGAGGATGCTGTTAATAACAGCCTTTTAGCTCAATTACAAAACGACACATTTTCATTTATTGCACACTGAACACCCCCCACCCTCTGTGAGTGCGTGTGTATTAGTGAACAAGAGCTATGATTACTGCAAGCAAACAGTTTAAATGTAGCACATGATGAGTCTTGACTGAGACATTGTAGGAGTTTACTGGTCAGCATTTAAAATTACTATTAATTTCTGTCATATCAACCTATAAATTAACCTACTTAAACTCCTTGTCAAAATCATAGATACAGGCACATATCTAATTAACACAGGCAGAGTCCTTTGGGTTAATGAGAAGTCAAAGAGCCGGGAACAACAGATGATAGAACATCATCTGAGTGCCTGAGTGCAAACCTTTCTCCTGCCCCTGCTCGGTCAAAAGGTATACAGGCAGATGAGATATTTAATTAGGATTTTTACACCATGCCTTGTATTGTGCATTGGATACAAGAAAAGTGTCCTGCAGCCTGTTAATTAAAGAGGTGATCACTTTAAAGAGGTGATCACTTTCATCATATTGCAAAATTAGAACTGGTAAGGTATCCCAGATGTCACTGTGAAGTGTGTTCAGAAACAAAACAATCAATTTTCTCATATTTCTCTCATATTTTTTTCTCTTTTATTTCTTCTGTAGCCTTTTAAAATGGACGCAAATATAATAACAAGAATTAGAAGGAGGGAGGTTACACACTACAAGAAATATATCTTGTGTTTTGATGCCAACACAAGAACTTAATTTTTACACCAACCTAGTATTTAGACACAAGCCAAAAACCAACCAGACAACTGGTTACCTGCATTATTTTTAGCAAGCTGAAATAAAAGTGGCACGCAAAAAGGAAGATGAAAAGACAACAGGATGAGTGTTAAGCTCAAACTTATAAAAAACATCTTGAAGAAACAGCATCGAGCAGGATAGGCTCAGCGGATCGGCATTACTCCCAATGGAGAACAGCAGAGCATGAAATTGTGACCTAAACTGTACTGTAGCAGGATTTGCTGAGTGCAATAATGAACTTGTACTCGGTAGGCACAGGTTTTTGTTGTGCATCTTAATTCTCTCCAGGGTGGCACAGGCTGGTAGTTTGGGTTTTCAATGAACTAAACTCATCCTAACATCACCAATGCATCCATTGGTAAAGTTACTTTGTCCATCCATTTGTCCATCCAGCCGTTTTGTAAACAGTCATGCAGGCCACATGTCATCAGTCTACCTACCACACAATATGACTTTCCATTCATGCATTAGTCCAGTTGCCCTGTTCTCCATCAGCAAAGACACCCTTCCATCCTAGTTGGATTTGAACCATCTTCTGCAGGCAAAGGTCAGGTCACAGATTGAATCAGTTTTAATTATATAGGATTAAACCATTGATTCAATTATGTTTGGTTTTGGATTGGTGACAAAGTCTTTGAATTATAGACATGCCTCTCCATATTTTCATCAACTCCACAACCTCACTGTGATCTTTACCACCACTGCCGGTTGCTTAATGACTAACAGAAAAAGACTAGTCAGCTCCCAAGGAAGTGTTAAGTATGTCTTCGGTGAAAGACTGTTTTCAGAGATCTTCCTCTGAACATATAAAAGGTTAAAACCAACTCTCTTCTCGGACAGTTTTTCATTTTAACAGGGAATTCAGTAAATGACAGGAGGTACAACATTTTCCACTCAGAAGCCCTTCATTAGAGGTGGCGCACTCACGCCAGCCTTTGGTTTGGTTCAAAGGTCAAGCCACCTAAAGCTAGCTCTTTTAGCTCCCAATGGTTAGATTTGCCCTTTCACACATGTGCTTCATTACACATAGCTTGGCCCCAAAACACATTCCAGGCCACATGTAAACTGCATTAGATTTAGTGCTGTGAAAAAAAGAAGTTTTAAATTGTTGGTTTTGTCGCACTTGGAAACCAGTGCCATATGGCTCCACTTTTAGCTTTTAATATGTGGTTGTGTTGCTAGGAGGAGTTGGGAGGAACCAAACTAAATTCAACAAACAACAACAACAACGCCAACATTTAGACATTCATTTGATTTAGTGTGAATATAATTAAAACGCAAAAAAGGGAGACTTTTAGGCAACATGAAAATCTGTCTAATTTATAAATATCAGTTCCTTATGGAGCCGCAGGGATTCAATCTTATTCTGACGGTACATCTGGGTCTGTAATTACTGAGTATTGTTTGGAAAAAATCCATACTTTAATTTGTATGAGAAATTATTTGCTTAGTAATGGTTGTCCTCATAAAATCTGTGACAGCTAACCCATTGTATCCTCATCTCATAGAGGATAAGTCCACTTAACTTATGTGTGTACGTGTGTGCGTGTGTGTGTATGTGTGTGTGCGTGTGTGTGTGTGTGTGTGTGTGTGTGTGTGTGTGTGTGTGTGTGTGTGTGTGTGTGCGTGTGCGTGTGTGTGTGCGTGTGTGTTTGTGTGTGTCTGTGTGACTAGAAGTCGGAAAATGAAAAAATCTGTGAAGAGCAGTGAGAATGCAAGGCTGCTGTTGCCCCTCATAATTACTTCTTGAGATTTGTGCACACTGGCTGAATACACCCCGTACTATTGGCAATTATGTTTAGCTACCAGTTTTGTCAGACAAATATGTGGAATAAAAACATTTTATGACTGATTTTACAGCATCAATATACCAGTTTGACCCCATTACAAGGTGTTCTTTTCCATATGTAAAAGTGGGATTGTCTTTTATTTAGGGTGTAGTCTTTTGAATGCCACTTGAGGAAGCAGCAGCCAGCAATCTGAGGCACTGACCTGCTATAGACAATGTTCAAGCTTTGATCTTGAGATCAGGAGAGCCGTTCATCATTCTAATAATTCAGCACAGACATTTTATGACATGAATCTGTGTCAACAGAGATTCAAGCTTGCAGTGGAGTCTTCACTGATCGCTGAGCTGCAGGGGTTTAATACGTTATCACTTCACGTTATCACCCACTCCACATTTGAGTGCAGCATCCTCCTCTCCCTGCATTACAGTTTTGTGTTGATCTCTAAAAGCTAATGAAGGTGAATGGGGCTCAGTGTTTATTTGCATTCAAGGAGGGAAGGTGAGATCTGATCACAAGTGGTCACTGGAGAGACATTTGAAGACTGGCGATAATGAGTGGATGCTCATACTTCAAGGTTTCTACTTGTGATACTTTTACCTGTGAGGCATGTTAATATCAGGTCAGAACAACCCTTTCAAGACGGAGCATGTTAAATGCAACCAAATATAATAAAATACTTTATTCTGACTGCGATGATGACATGCCATTTAATATGGACACAAGGGGACACCTTCAGAACCAGAGTTTACAGAGGAAGAACAAGACACAACAGTCTGAAGGAGAGAAGGGAGAAACTTTTGTGCTAACTGGAGAGCAGGAGAGATCCGAGGTTAAGTGGTGGTGGGTTTAATATACATTTTTTCTTCATTTTTTTTCATCAGTGCATCATGAGAGTCAGCTTGTCCCCAAAACAAGATGAAACCTGCACTGAAAGCTAAACACAACATTAGCAAGGGTGCCAATAGGGAGAGAATGAGCTAGAAGAAGGAAACTCATCCAATTTTCATTTGCAGGCTGCTGTGGCCAAAACTCTCATTTACTGTATAAACTCAGGGCTGCCAAGAGCTTGTGTCCAAATCAAATAACTGAGCCCAGCAGACACTAAAAATGCTTCCACTGGTGGACTCTATGGCCAATTTATATTTAGTCTAAAATGAGCACAGATGGGAAGGTTTTTTTTTTCCATGCTGATGTTTGCTCTAACTTATCTCACCATCAACATAACCTGAACCTGTGAGATTGATAGAAGAAGTCAAAAAAAGTTGTTGTGCATGTCATGAGTGTGTATTTAAGTTTGTGTGTATGAGTGTTAGAGAGAGAGTGCAGAATCTTAGTTTCAAATCCTCAAGAAGAGGGATTCTGGTGTAAATTTATACATTTCATATTCATCTCTTCACCATGACATTTTTGTCAAAATCACAAATTAACTGTTATGCAACAGAATATCCTGTCTGAAAACCAGCATCCCTAGAAGGCATTTTCCTCACTATTAGTTCTAATGTGACCTCAGGCAGTGAGGAAAATCATGCAGCAGATTAAGCAGAATTACAGTGTCCAGTGAAATATGATTTAAACCATAACATGTGTTTGCATTTGAGAAGACGGGATTTGATGAATCAAGCTAGAAAGTAGTTTGGCTCTGAATTTTATTTTTCTGCTCATCTGTCTTCATGCATCTCAGCAGCAATCCCCACATTTTTTTTTACTTCACTTGAGTACTCAAAATGTACTTGTATATCACTAAACGTACACTGTTCATTTAACTTACATAAAACATCTACACACTAAGAAATTCTAGGTTAAAAAATACATACTAGGTTTTTTTTAACTCAGCTGCTGAGTAACTATTGGACCAAACCAACGCTGGGTTAACTTACCCAACAAGATAGGTTGATTGTACAACATACGTATATGGGTTGATAATTTTACCCAAACTACTGTAATGTATTTTACAACTGCTGTACTGAGCTTATTATTATTATTATGGGTTCATCAACAGATTGTTTTCATGTTTTAATAAAGTAAAATTTGTTTAAAAAATAAAATAAAAAAAATGAAATAACTTTTTCTTAGTGTTGTATGAGGGGAGAGAAGGTTAGCACTCCCCTTGACAAGGATGGAATTGGCCCTCGTGGCCTTCAACACATATATGGTTAAGTCATTGCTACATTCTTCGTGACATCTCAAACAATGATTTAAAAAAAGGAAGAGAAAAAAAATAGATAAAAAGATATAACTTTTTAAACTGTATTTACAGATTTTACCATGACAAAACATGAAAGTAACACTACAGATTTAGTATTTGTTTGGTTAGCCTTGTTTTTTATTTCAGTTAAAAATGTTTAAGACAGTCCAGTTTCTGTTATTTCATCAGTTTTCATTAACGATGTTAACTTTGTTGCTGAGTTTACTGCTATTTGTTAGAAACAAAACCTTTCCTCCTTACTTAATAGTAAAAGGCCTCGCCGGTTAGACTTCCGGACCGGGCCATTTGCTGCATGTCCTCCCCAACTCTCCTACCCACATTTCTTGTCTCTCTTCAGCTGACCAATCAATAAAATGTCACCATAAAGCTGTTTAACAGTCTAAAACCAGGTAGTTTAAAAAGTTTACTGGATGTATAGCTCACAGCAAGAAATTAATTTACTAAATTGCTGCTGCTGCAAAAAAAGTTTTCATGTATATAGCTCATACTTTTGGATGTTTCATGGGGAAAAAAATGCACTTGCAACAGGTTGATTAGTTAAAGGTTAGCTCTAATATAAGTGTTAGAGAACCCACTTACCTATTAAATGAAGCATTTGATAATTAAACGTAATTATAGTTTAAAGAAGTCTTGCTTCCTCGATACTGCAGAGAATATCGCCAGAGAAAACTTTGTCCCTTCAAAATAGACAAAGAAGCTGTCTGTCATGTTGTAGAGTTATGTCATGTTTAAGGGGAAATCAAAAAATTGAGGACCCCCCAAAAAATGTGTGCAACTCTGTGTTGCATGAAAGTGCTTTAAAAATAAAGTTTTATTGATTGATTGATTGATTGATTGATTATAAAGGGCGGCTGTTGCTAAGTCGTAGAGTCGGTTGTCATTCAGTCGAAAGGTTGGGGGTTCGATCCCAGGTCCTGCTGTATGCGTACCAAAGTTTCCTTGGGCAAGACAATTAACCTTGATCTGCTCCCAGTTGCTGTGCCATCGGTGTGTGACTGGTAGTAGTTAATACTAAGGGGTGCATTATATAGCAGCCTTTGCAATCAATGTATGAGTGTGGGGTGAATAGGTGAATGTGACTGGTATTGTAAAAGTGCTATGAGTGTTCAGAAGACAAGAGAAAGCGCTTTATAAAACAGTCTATATACCATTTGTCATTCAATCCATGAGAAAAAAGATCAAACAAAATCTTACTCTCAGCAGTCCAGGATCAAAACTGTTCGACCAAAAATCCATCAGCAACACAAAAGGGTAAAAACACAAGAAACACAAAAGAAGAACTCACACTAGAAACACAAGGGAGAAGACGCAATGATCCAACACACAAGGGAGGAAACAAGGAGACTAACGAGCATAACGAGCAACAGGTGTGAAGACAGGACACAGGTGAAACTAATAAGGTGCAATCAAAGGGGAGGAGGTAAAACTAAACCAGACACAGAGGGAGCATGAACTACAAAATAAAACAGGACTAAACTAATAAACACGAGAAAAAACACACACAAGGAACACCATTTATAATTTCTTGAAGAAATCAATTGTTATCATGATAAACAGATATTTAGGTTAGGTGTTTTATTGGTGAGAAAAGTGAACCAAATATGCAAGTGACAGCATCCTGTTGCATCCCCACTTTACCAATTTTGCATTTTCAGGTTTGAAAGCGTAGAGTAGCATTGTTTTGTGTGAAGTGGATACTAATTTGCATACATAGTTGGCCACCTGCATACACACAGACCCATTGACACATAGCTCCCCTCTTTTTCTCCCTGTCACAGCCCGCAACCCATCATCCTCTATCTTCCTCCACCTCTTTCCATCCAGCAGACCCAGCAAATGTTTAAATTACACGACCAAGTAAGCAAGATTAATTAAAATGATAATCTACAGGCTGAATATATTTCACAGTCAGCTAGGCGTCTGTTTGAAATTGCTGTGCACATTTTCAAAGTCAAAGTGGGGTGTTGACCTATTCATCTGCTTCAGTCATTAGCCCAATTTAGAACATGCAGACAATGAAATCTCAATCACATGCAAAAAACACTCAGTGATATAATACATTTCATTAATGTGATGTATAGTAATGAGACAGAATGTATTGCTGCTTTTTGCAAGCTGTGTCTGTTTGGTGTATTTTTTTAAAACAGAGTTTATTGAGTGCTAACACCTGTGTAAATACGGCTGTTAGAATATAAAGGATTGCGTTAGAGGCTTAAGACGAGAGTAAACAGTCATCATTTCGTTATCCTGAAGTCTTTTAAAGCATATTACACCATCTGAATAGAATTCCTGTAGTTTTGCATTGTGCTGTTATCTATATAAGGTATAATATATATATATATAAGGTGCAGAGGCTTCAGGTTTCAGGATGCTACAAAATTACAGGTTTTTCTCTCTCCTTCATCGTATCAAGTGTGGTGGAAATCAGAACATGAAAGATTCAAACAACAATGGTTTGTCCATGTGAGCTTTATTTAGGCTTTCAGTGAGCTTTGCAAAGCGGTCCGCCAGCAGAGTGATCTGACCTTCGGGACAGAGTCTGCACAACTGACCATGGGAGAAGATTTAGCATGGGATTTATTTTCTTCACAGAATAAAAACCATGGCTTGTACATCTGCGTCGAATCGCCATTTCCAACACAGCAACGTGCACCTCCTCCAAAATGTAACTACATGTCGAAACGACATGCTAGCCCTGTGATTGGTCCACTGGACGGCATTGTATTTCCTGCATTTACAGAACTTCCGGGATCTTCGCACATTGGCCATACATTTCATCTCCTTGTATCCTCTCTGTTCTTTCATGTAATCATTGCTGTATGATAAACAGCAACATGTATCAGCCGTATATTAGCATAACACGCTCTGAGTTGCTGTGAAAAAGAAAGCAGACAATGTAGTGGGACCGGAAACAGGCAACCCGACTATCAGAGAGACGACACTGCTGTCAAGCATTTTGACAGAGCACTACGGCACTACGGGACATGGACACATCAACGCACAACTATACTGTGCTAATGTCCACCTCGGCCACTGCTGCATAGGGTCAACGCAGAAGTATAAAACAGCCTTAAAACAGGCTTTTTAATAACCATTCGCTTCCTGGTCACCTTCTTGATCTCTCACTACCTAGTTTCCTCCTCAGCTATGTGAACAGATAATGTACAAATCACAGAAGGTCTGTGTGTGTGAAACTTAAATACTAGTCCGCACAGGAATAACATAATGTAATGTCTGTATTTGTCCCCTTACACACGCTCTTCAAAACAGGTTACACATTCCTGGATGTGGGATAATCTGTATTCCATACATGTCACTGTAAACCCAAACTTGTCACCAGTCCTCCATTCTTTCTTAAACATAAAACACAAGCAGCACACTGTATTGTGTGAGATAAGCTTCTTACCTTGAAAAGGATGACTTGAAGAGGAGATCTGGAGAAGATGGTCTGAAATCAATGTCAATCAGCGGCTGAGAACATAATCTCTGTGCATGTTTATACTTTAAAGAATATTCTGTAGTACTTGCCTGTATTTGTTGTGCATTCTTGTGTGTGTGTGTGTGTGTGTTGTTTGATGTGAAGCTATAACCTCCTGATCTTTACGCTTCATTTATCTGTCATTAGCAGAATTAACGGCTGTGGGTTTGGGCAAGAGAGAGAGAGTATGGCATCGTACCAATATCAGGGAGAACAACACAGAACAACTAGGGACTTACACACAGGATTCTAAAAGTTGAGGTTAACTGATGACTGACACCCTAAAAAGAATTGTTATCAGCTGCCACTGGCATGGTGTTAAGCTGTCTGCTAAAGTGGTAACAAAGAGGCAGTACATGGCATCATGGTTTCTAGAGCCATTCAGGTTTCATGTTCACATTTAATTAAGCACTGCTGTCTGATACGGCTACTGTGTCTCAGATGTGTAACTATGACCTGAAGTTTAAAAAGTGCTTAAGTCAATTTTTACCACAGTGCACAACAGAGAGGGGGTCAATCCTTAATACAGGCTAGTTATTAATATTCTGTATGTATCTACAATTTAGGCTATCTCATTTTTTATCACTGACCTTTTTTATTGGAAGTGATTGCATTTTTTGTTAATCTACATAAGAAGTTCAGGGGAAAATCAAAGCATCTGCATACACATCATTTGAGCTGGAGCACTCCACCACAACTCCACTTACACTCAGGTTCAAGCCACCGCACCATCTGCTAGATCCACTTGCACCCAGCCAAGTGGATGGAGGAAGGATGCCTTACTAATCTTTATAAAACTACCCCCAACTTACGAAGGTACAGCAAGTAGAGAACCGGTCACAAGACACAATGGATGAAAGGCTGCATGAAACTTTTCAAGAGTCTTAAATTTAACTTTGCCTGCCAACCAAGGACAAAAAAAGACAGATTTTTCCACCACATATTTCTGCCAGTGTCAAACAAGCTAAACCAAATAGGGTAAAATATGTCAAAATATAGTTTCTGCCCTTTAACACTCTGGTAATGGTGTTGCTTTCAGAAAATTCCCAAGACGACAAATGAACAGAAACAAAGTCAACTTGATGTGATCAAGCTCATGAGCCTAATTGCAACAGCGAGCCTTTGAATAGGTTCAATGTGCTGCCAACAGTTGGCAGTGTGCCTTTAAAGTTAACAGCTGATATGGGTGTAAAAAATAATTTGATGGCTGCTGATACAGAAGTATTGGTGTCACTCTTTATCCTGAAATCCTGCATCAAATGTTGCTTACGCTTGAATTCTGTGTTTAATGCTATGAAAGTTTACCTGCTCAATGTTTATCCTCCAAGATGGACATTTAAGAAAATCAACACTGGCCTGTTAGCTACGCACAATACTTACAATAGTTTAATTTGATGATAACATTCAATGAGTACTTACATTAATATTCTACTGTTGTGGATGTCTGTGACATTTTTTCACAATAACCTTAAATCAATTGGGGTGCTCTGCTTGTGGATATGATGGGCAGTTGGAGCTGGCATGGAAGGAAGTAGTTCCGGGACGCTAGCTAACTGTTAAGCCTCTCTGAGTTGTTGTGGGCCTAGCTTAACAAAACACAAGTGAAAGAACGAGCCTACTTGATAACCCCAGTGATACACTGACTCTAGTTATCTATCTGTTCTGTCTATCTTTGACTCTGGGGGACATGAGGAGCCAAGTGGTAGGCATCTAAACTTATTAGTAGATGACGAGGTGGGAAAGGTTTCTTTACTGAGAGCTCATCCTTCTTATCGGATCACAAGTTCCTTGTGTTTGACTCAAACGTGAGAGGACGAATAATGAAGTTTGTCATTTGAATCCTATAAGTTAGAGGTTTTCTGTGCTTGGCCTAACCAAGCTCTCACTATTGGGTGGGAGGGATAGATGTGTAAGTTGATACACATAGGGTGGTGCAGGTTATTTCTGTTACTGTAAGGGTCTGAATATGTTGATGTTAGTCTATTCTGAAAGTTACGTTCAATGTTCAATAAGGCTAAACTCTCCTATATCACTACTCACAGTGTGATCAAAGTTTCACTGCATACGTACGTACATCACAACTATGCAGTGAAAGTACGTGATAAAATATACTTTGAGTGTTTTTTAAGGGAATATTGAAAGATTTCAACATATTTTGAATGCACTTAAGTTTTTTGGCAGAGTTTCGCTTGGGTAAACTTTGCATTGCTAGCAAATTGCTAGGCCTAGTTACCAAACTTAGTTGATTAAATGTCTGATGATGTTCACCTTTACTGCTACAGTACATGCCAGTTAATGTAAGCATGTGTTGCACCCATGAAACAGACTCCGTCTTCTGTTTGGCAACTTTGCTGTATTTTTTTACTGTTTTCTGAAGAAAAGCATCGGGCAGCAAAACGAACACACCTCCTATGTCCTCAATACAAAACAAAACTGATGACGTCATCTCCACACGCAGGCTGATGATGTCACATGACTTCCAAAGTAAAATACATTAAATAAAATAATACAAATATTACTAGGTTGCAACACATGCACTGGATGAATTTAAAGTAGTATGGTTACCTAGACAGCAGACGCTTGTTAATGACATGACTTGTATAACATTAGACTGAAGATTGCTGGAAACAGCATAAGCTTAGGACATGGTATCTTTGAATATGCAATTTCTTCTTGCCATGTCATTTAATAAATCATGTAAATACTGAATCCCAACAATGACCTGGTTCTAAAGAAACACCAAGTGCGCTGTTTCATAATATCAGTAGTGTGTAACCTGCTGTGTGGCACAGTCCTTGCTGGAGGCAAAGCCTTGTCCAGGACAGGATCCTTCCTTGAGTTTAATCTCCTGAATATCTAGCATACCTCTGAAGGATCCCCAAGGTACACGGGTGAGCAGATGGCGTGAGGTGAGGTGTGAAGTGGTTGGATGAGAGAGAGAGGATGGGCATAGACCAGATACGGCTTGAAAAGCTCAATCGTGTTTCCGTCCATTTAGTGGTGTTGTCAGCTGGTGGTTGCGTGAGCAAGGGGGATTTTCCTTCATAGTTAATCATATCCTACAGGCCGACCCATGTGGGGCCTGGAACATGTTCGCCAAGAATCATACATGCTGTCAGCTACTCCATGGTAAACTGACTGACTGAGTGTCTTGCAAGCTTGATCATTTGTATTTGTCATATAATTATGAGATGTAACCTAGCTGCAATCACCTGTAAACTGGAGCCTGTGTTTTAAATGATCTGGCTTCCTGCTGGCTTTAGTTACATCATGAATGAACAGATTAACTATATTTTTACCTTCCTTTTTACACATTTTTCTACTTAAGATAAGAGTTAAAATGATATTTAAAGAAGCTGATAGAAACATTGTAGTATTCATTTCGGAGGAGAATATTCTTTGTGTTGAGTCAGCTCTGTTTCCAGATAATCAAGTAAGGTCCTCTCTGATAGGTCTGAAACGAAGGATTTTGGCAAGTAGTGACATTGAGTCAAGACTGTCATCATTTTAGTCAAGCAAAGTTTCTTGATGCAATAAAGAGGGGTCAGTAGGACACCAACCCCACATTAGCTTGACATCTGCTGCCGATGATTGAAATTGTAAATGGGAATATCCCACTGCCAGGCTGCCACTACTGCAACAGTGGAAACTCATAGGGAAGATCTTGGTTGTCTAGCATCAACATTAATAAAGGCAATACTTGGTGGCATGGAAAAGGATCATTGTTACAATCTGAAGTCTCCAAGGGGAAAGAAAAAAATCAGCAGGACAGATCCCAAGAAAGTACGGGAAAAAGATAAAAGGGCAGTTCCAAAAGTCCAGGCATTTAAAGAAAAAAATCTGGACCATGAAAGGTGCCATCAAACAACTCAAGAAGAAGCTTGTGATCTCAATCATAGACTGTATAAAAATGGACGTAGTATCCGTGACGTCACCATCTGTTTCTGAAGTGCAGTTTTGAAGCCGATTGTCGGCAGGTGCCATATTGGAAATGCTGAACTCAACCCAACTACTGTTAAGCTAGTGTGAGGTAAAGAGGTGGGCTTTGAGCCTCCTCCCCAACAGCTACAGTGTTCCCACATGTCAATCAAGTCAACTGTGACTCTCATTATGGAAAACTTGTAATCTTAATATCTTCTAAACTTCTGAGTTATGAAAAATTCACCCCCCATACAGTGTGTGCCGTTGGAGAAATGGGCTATTCAGACTGAAATGATGTAAACAGGTTTATTTCTGCTGTAGAGCTGTGGATCAAAGAAGGCAAGTTGGAGGTGTAGGATATGCTTCGTTGTAGAGTGCCTGGACTAAGTTCCAACTGGGCTCAAAAATTAATAAAAAGGCAGTGCAACTCAAAGTCCAAGCACTTGCAACTAAGATGGATTCTCTTGAACATCTTTCCTAATTGAATGATTTGGGAACAGAACATGAAGACTTGCTATCCTCACTTAAATAAGAATTGCTGAAATGGGCCATTTCTTTTGACATTCATTTACAATCATACCCTCAAAGATTTTATGTCTTAGCTGCTGGTCTGCCCAATACAAATTAAGTCTTTCAGAGAGTCTTTAAAGTTTAATTCACCCCAAACCCGAGAAAAAACACAGCATAGCTAGCAGACCAAGGAAATTAACTTTTCACTGGCCATCAGGCTAATTGGCTGGTTGATGTGACAGCTTATGAAGTAAGGGTGTAAAGCTGCGAGAAGACTTAACTTTCTGCCTTGCATTCATTCTCACACACAAATGTCTGCACACTCAGCCACACACCTATCTCATCCCCGTGACAGAAAAAAATTGGGATTAACGAGCTTTTAGGGAAAAGCTGCAATAGCAGCTCCTTTCTCTTTGTTTTTCTTCCACTGACTTCCCCATGCTTTCTCTGCAGGCTGTCTGTTGCAGTGTCTTGTATTTGATATCTCATCAAATCGAAAGGTTTCCTTTTTTTACCTTAATTTAAACCTGCTTGGTAAAGACAGCTTGCAGGCTTTTTCCTGACATCAGACTGGTCAACAAACCAACAAAGCTTTGAGATCAGTGTAACTAGGATAATGATGAATAGATGGTGAGTTATACAGCCTATATTTGAGGGTAGACCACAGCCTGATGTGACTGGTGAAAGAAATGTAAAAAGTAACAGTCATACATAATTATAGAACGATACAAACCAATGGGACAAAAGCAAATTGGCTCTAGTATCAATGTGAAAGAACATGACAGATGGTGGGGCTTTGAGTTGGCAAAGTGAGACTAAACTGCACACAGCATGATCTGGTAGTGCCAGTTTCACACCATGCCATATTTTCTGGTGACCGAAGCTGCGCAGCGTGCACAAACATTGTGGGAAATATTGGTCTTTAGAATTTTCACATTTAATCCTCACTTATGCAGTTTGACTTAAATGAAGAAAAGCAAACATTGTAGACTCTCCTTTTGGGCGCATGCATGCTGTGCGAAGGCCTCGGGTGGGAGGCAGATACATTTCAAGATGTGTCTGCAATCAAGTAATTAGCTTTCTTCTGCAAACCATCTCCAAAGCACAGAAATCCTACCTTCCACTCCATTTCAGTGGATCAACTGACTTATGCAGATGATCAAGCGTCCAAGTCTTTTTGTGCAGAGAATGCTCACCACTTTGGGTTGAATGAATTACATCTCTCAAAGAAGTGATGTCCAGACGTCTCTGCCTCTCTCTTTGTCATATACCTCCAGTTCTGAATTGCTGTCAAGTGCCTCAAAATGGGTTTTCTATACTTTCTTTCACACAGTCCTTTATGAAATGTTCTTCTTCTGCAGACTCCTGCTACACTTACAGACATCTCTGGAATACCTTGTGCCGTTGCTTCTTATATAACGCTGCTGGGTAAAGCAGGCAGATTTCAGCCCATATGTTGTATGGCACAGCTACCTTTTCTGTCGCCACATCATAGTCCTCATGGACCACAAAGCTTTGAGTGTGCTCTTTCCCTTTGGCAAAGTACAAGAGTCACTCCAACACATGTACCATCAACCCCCTGCAACTTACTATATGTCTATTAGAAGTCAGCTGCCAATGAAGCCAGAGACAACACTCCTGCAGGGTCCATGGCAGCTCTTCTTTGTCAGTAAAAGATGATGTACAGGTCGTGTGTATGAAAATAACAAAGTCATGTGACTGGTGCTTAAGTAACCAATGAACAAGACTTTTAGTAAACATGTATCAGCATTTATAATCACAGCAAAATAACCCCCCTCCAACCCTTGATTGCCGAGATGCCTTGAGCATAACTTTGTTGGTTTATTGATAATTTTAAGGATTAATCTAGAGAAAAAATATAATCATTGAATTAAAATGCAAATGTCTGGGAGTAGAACTCCTCATTAAAAAGAACTAAAATAGTCCAGCTAGAAAAGATCTGGTACACTATAAAGGGGTCAATAAGGCTTTCTTTGATGCTTGGCAATATTTTAGCCTTTATTGGACAGGAAAGCTGGAGATGGATAGGAAATGTGGGGAGAGGAGGGTGGGGGAAGACATGCAGCAAATGGTAGAGGCCAGGAGTCAAACCTGCAACCGCTGTGACGAGGGCTATAAACTCTGTATATAGGGCACGCATTTAGACAGCTAGGCAACCTTTCTTAACTCACTATGAAACTCTAAATGCTGACATAATTGGTCTTAGTGTGTAATATTTATATGTTGATGTATGTGTGTATTTATGTTTATATGTATATATATGTGTATATTGTGAATGTACAATGTGTGTATATTTGTGAATAAAAATATATTTATATATATATATATATATATATACATATATACATGTTAGTGTGTGTTTGTGTGTATATATGTGTGTGTAGGAGTATATTTTTGTTTTATTTATATATATATATATATTTTTTTTTCTATCTTTTAACTTTTTTAGACCATCAAAAGGAAAATAATATTACAAGTAATTGTAGCTCTTATTGCTAAGAAGTCAAACTTAATCCCAAGTTGAGCATATCACTGATAGTTTAAAATGGTCATTTGAGTTTTAATTTTATTGAAGGACATTAGGGAGAAAGAGAAAAAAATGAAATCTGGGTATTTGATGTTCAGCAAAGGTTGAGTCTGGTTTATGTACTGTGCATCAACTGTTTCCTTTCAATCACTGCCAGATAGATAAATCATGGTTTCTACCATCTGCTGGCCAAGCTCAAAGATAAGGCAGGAACAAAAAGCTGAGAGAAACAGGAAGCAAATGAAAAGATGGAGAGGATGGATGGATGGAGAAGAGAGGGAGGAAAAGAGTAAGCTAGAAAAGTGTCATTCATGACGAAAAAAACTTCTCACTAATGAAACATTTTGAGTAGGTACTTAAAAAAAACACTTGAAACTTTAAACAAGTTTCTGTTGCACTTTAAAAACCCACCTTTTTCTTAGTTTCTTTCATTTTTTCATAAACCCAGAACATCTCAAAAGAGGGACAAGTAAACATTCCAAAGGTCAGAATTCATTAGCTGGGAAAATAGCTAGCGAAAACAAGATTGCCTCTTTTTCACTTTCCACATTCTTTCTTTGGTTCTTCAAAGCTCAGCAGAAATAATGAGCTGATTACAGTGTCTTGCTTGACATCTAAACGCACAAGAAAAACACTCTTTTAAAGAATTTCTATAGAAAAATAAATGCCAAGTTTAAAGTATTTTTTATAAGTAAATATTCAACAGCACTCAGGAGAGATAATGGATGGCAAGTCTTGACTTAGGTAAGTGGTTGCAGTGCAGTAGATATGATTTTGTTCTTGTTAAACAGAAAGTGATATAACACAAAGCTCACACACAGTTGTGCCTGAAACACTGCAGAGCTCAAGGAAAAACACAGCCACCATCTGATCCTGTGTTATTATACACACACTTGACCACCAACGACCTCTACTGTCATCATGGTGTGGCATCTGTAAAAAATCACCTCCCTCCTCTCTACAACAAGTCTACAAGAAACAGTAGTGACCACCCCCCATTCTAAAATTAAATTGAACTTCTTCATCTTTACTTTACTTTTTTAAAATACCTCCATTGGAAAGTGGCTTTTTTATGATATATAGAAGTCTTGTCTTGGACATAATTACTCTTCAAAAGAGTAACCCTAACTTAATTTAAATGTATTTAATATGTAGTATCTTGTTAAGTTGATGTTTGTGTATTTAAATAAACATTTGAATGTCATTCTTGATTCTTCCTGTTTCTTTCACAACTTATGACTGCATTAATTATTGAACACTTTGTTTAACAGGTAAGAGTATACTTGTTTAATAGGTACAAAACATGTATGGTATAAACAGTCACAGTCAACCCTGCCAAAACAATTTTTTTTTCTGTGTGAACAATAGATTTTCACATGCAATCTAGTTTTTTTTTTCTTTTGAATTAATGACCTCAGAAATTCCTAATGACATCAAAATCACAAATCATGAGAAATATATTTGAAGTTACAGTGAGCATTAAACTGTCTTTGCTAAGAATAACCTAATACACTCTCCATACCAGCACCTTTAAGCCTCTGTTATTAGCAATTCATATTTTGTTTGTAATTCATAAAAAATATGAATTACAAGGAGGGTGTCATTCAGTCTTTTTGTTTCTGTCAGGATGCCAAGCAACCAGCAGAGACACCAAAATATGATTTTTTGCTGTGACCTCAGGTCCACTCATAGCCCAGCTTTCATTTTACATTTGTCTTTTTCTCTTTTTGTCTATTTTATTGGGATAACTTTTTTTGCAATGTAAAATTCTGCACCCCAAACTTCCTTTGTCTATTCTTAAAAATCTTGGCTGCTGATTGCTTTCGTCATTTGTTTTCTGTTCCTTGTTACTCAAACTTATTGTTCTGCAATGTTGTTAAGGTGTATTAAATAATATGGCCACAAAACATTGAAAAATGCTATATTTTTCTGTCACAGGTACCGTGAGAAATGTCCCTGTTCTGCAATTCCTTAGCTAGACTATTACGTTTTATGAGCGAATTCTCTGTGATTATCCACATCACTGTGAAAGTAATCCTTTTCCTTTGGCAGCTTGCGGTATCATGCTGCTGGCCATATGTCCACATATAGCTGGGTCCAAGCTCCTCTGTCTAGGTGACAGACTCTGCCCAATTAACACTAACGAGTTTCAGACCTTATAAAAGTATATCGCTATTCAGCAGACTGTCACAAACCATTCCTTTGTTGTGATACTATATAGCAATGTTTCAGGAGTTACTACATCTCAACCATGCCTCTTCCGGCACTCTTATAATTGAAATCTATCCTCCTCCCCTTTCGCTCACAGATTCTGCACAGAACAGGAAGCAAACGAGCACAACTGCAAAAAGCAACATAGCGCACCAGTCTTCAAGCTAAATTACCATGCAACATCAAGTCTACTCACCCAGAGAACGGAGTTTGTCCCCCTTTCACAGTCGGATGAGACTTTTCAGACGAAATGAAAAGGGTTATCAATATCATTTGAATTTTACTGGTATATCAAAGTTCCAAATTCTAGTACCCTCACAACTCTAGAATGCACACTGAAAAAAACTAAGTTAAAAATGAACGATATACTTACTTTAAATCCCATCAAATTTTGACTTCTCAAGGACTCTCTTTCCTTCCGACACTTTTCCATGTTTGCAAATGCTATTGCATTTTGGCACTCCTCCTCTGAACTGAAGAAATTGTGCAAAAGTAAGTGGAGTAGGCAAAGGCAGTTCTTCTTTGCCTCTGCATGTATTGCAGCCAGGTGGGTCGATGGCACAAAGAAGCCACTCTCAGGATATAGTTCTTGCTTTGCAGCTCTTGTTTTTTGTTGATCCTCAGGCTGTATTTGCTCAATACTGTATATATTACAATATTAAATTGTAAATCCACCTGTAACACATAAGATGAATTATTCAGGAATAGGGGCGTTCAAAAAGTGAAGACAAGAAAGGAAAAAGTTTTAAATTATTCAGATTGATGATTGGCACAGGATATATTTCTTCAGTAATTCTTAAAATGTTTAATTCTTATTTCTAGCAATCCATAACACCTAAAAATAAAACGTGATATGTTAAATGTTAAAATAGTAGAATTTTAAATATTGATATTCCACGTTACACAATGAAATAAGCTATGAAACTGTTCATGTTATCAGCACTATTGTATATTTTACAGTTCTGCATTTGATACAGACTTTCAGGTGATTTGTGAAAGAAAGAAAACAATCCAGGAGTGTTAAAGGAGCAATTAAATACTGACACAAAATGAATTCACTGGCTACCTCTGCCTTGCACTCTTTGCATGGATTCGACGCTCCCAAGTCATTCAAACATGGTTCCCCATATCCTGGTACTGGACTTCACTCAATAATGAGAGCATCTCCAGATGAAGTTGAACTATCAAAGTTGGACGAAGAAGCCTGACTCTACTCAGCAAGAACAGCAGAGCTCCCCTGGCACACTGGGGCTATATAACATTTGAAGAAAGCTCTCTTTCTCTGTTGCTTTGCGAGGAGCTGTCTGATACCACTGCAGATCCAGATTTGCTGTCTGTTGAGGAGGGTACTGGTTGAGAGGCTGGTACATCTGGTACCTCTGACAGCAGTATAATATAACAGTATTTCTAACAGTAGCAGGGATATGAACGATTATAGAATTTTATTACCAGGCTCTCTTACTGATCTTCCGCTTGTGTAAGATAGAAAAAAAAAAACTTGTATTCTTAATATCTTCTGAACCATCGTGTTAGAAAAAAATTCACCCCCTGTACAGTGTGTGCTGATGGAGAAATTAGCTACGTAGAGCCAAGCCGTTTTTTGAACCAGGCTGTAAACATGTTTATTAGTGCTGCAAAGATCATCTTTTTTGAATTGGTGTCTATGTGGTTTCCAGTGTTTTTGCAGCCAGCCTCAAGCGTATGCTCCATGAATTGCAGTTTATAACACTTCCGCATGGGCTTCATATTTTGAGACCCAAGTTCGCCGCTTGGGTCAGAGACATCATTACAGAACTTTGAGGTCACACCCCAGACCCTCTACACTACTCCAAAAGGACTGTTTCTTATCAGAGGTCATAAAGTTTGTCACCCAGCATACTGGTGACTACTGAACCCTTTTAACACAGACTCACATATCTAAATGAAATGAACAAGTGACCAATAAGAGTGCTGTCTAGCTGAGCGCTTCATGTGACGGCCATTAAGAATAATATAATTCTGGTATCTTTGAAGGTCATGATCAAGAAATTGTCAAATCATGCATTTTAATGTCATTCTTTCAAGCTTGGCTCAGATTTCACGCATGGAGCAAGTTTGCCACCTAGTGCTAGGATGTGTAACTATAAGTTGTATGGCAACTCAGTCAAAATAACTGTAGTGAGAAGAACTATTACATCTTAAATGAAACGTAATGCATGAACCTAAGACAGTTATGATACCTTATATAAGGATCAAATTATATTGGTGTTGGAAATGAAGTGCAGCGGAACTCTTTGGCTCCAAGCATCCCAGGCTGCTTGCTGTGCACATGTCAAAGTGTCCTTGGGCAAGGCACTTAACCCTGAACTGCCATGCTGTTTGTGCCATTGGTGAGTAAATGGGACTAGTCAAAACTGATGGACTCTACATAACATAGCAAAGCAACCTCACCCATCAGTGGAAGAATGTCATGTGAATGGGTTAATTTGACCTATAATGTAAAAGCATATTTAGTAGTCAGAAGACTGAAGAGAAGACGTTATATAAACAGTCCAATTACCATTTGTAACCCTTTCCCCATTGATTGATTAATTGATTGATTGATTGATTGTCACTTTGACTTTGACAAATATTTCAGAACAAAGGCTCCTGGGACTGTTAATGTTGATATTTAAAGGTACAGTGTGTAGAAATTGGAATATTAAGACATATCCAGCAGTCAGATTCATGATTGAAACACTCTCTTACTCACTTCTCCTGTTGGTGAAGCTCCACAAAGGACGGTGGCCTTCAAGGACAAGAAGCTTCCGTGATGCATGACAAGTATGATTCTCCATTTGTCAAGTTTTTACCATCAAAAACTTCTATCAACACAAAGTGTTTTGTTCACAACAACAACAACACCCACTACATTATACTTCATCTTCCAGCTGGTGCATTTTCAGCAGCCACTCACTAAATACAAAAAGGGTTAGTCCATTCTGTGCTATAATGTAGAAACATGGCAGTGCAAGCTGGCAGCCTCCACTCTCCTTACATAGAAATTAAAGTCTCATTTTAAGTTAACAAAAAAACAAACAACTTTTATATTCAGCTGATAATACACTCATGTAGACATACTTATGAATATTATATCCCATTTATTTTGTTGTTTCAGATAGACACCAGTGGCCAATGTTCTGTTTGTGATGGTAAACAGAGTTGTGCTCCTGCTACACATTTTTGTACATTGAAGTTGAGCAGGTTCAGAGTTCAGCTCACACAGATTAAAATTAAGACATTAATGGTCATTATTTTAAATTTCAAACTCAGTTCATGGACGAAAAATGAACTTATTATCGTATATATTTTTGGCTGCAACTAAATTATTTTTCCATATAGCCTCCGATGCTTCAGTCCTTAGCCCCTACTCAGTCCCCCCTCAGAGCCTCCAGCCCCTCAGGATCTGTGGCCGTTCTTGACAAGCGTGATAAGCAGTGCTGATTTTTTCTTCTTGCTTCTTGTTTTCAGAATGACTGTGCAGCAAGTGAATGCAGACCAATCAAAGTGCATCGTCAGACTACTTGTGCATCAGCACTTCAAATGCAGCGCTTTCCATCATCAGCCTGATTCGTAGCCAGGAAATGTCCTCTAGCTCCACACAGAGTCAATTTCTCTTCTTTTTTTTATCGTGTATGCATGTGTGCAAGTTTTTCAGGGAAAGTGCAAAAAAAAAGTCAGGGTTTGATGGTTAATGTATTTCTTTTGAACTCCATGTTGCTCCACTTTAACTGGATATTACATGCTTTAATATGCATGCATAGACAAAGACATACACTTTCCATGGATAGAACTCACGGGTGCAGGGTTCCTTAGAGTGAGGGGCCATCGTCAAGGCATGACTGAGATGTAAAACCAATATTAGTTTGCATTTCTACAAGACTCAAGATATGTCAGAGGAGCCTGAAGCATGGATTTAATTTTTTTTTTCCATGTGTTGAGTGAGTTTTATTTTAGTGTGGTGTACAGCTTGTAAGTGAAGTTAAACACGTTAATACTTGTGTAGCTCTAAATGGCAAGATTTAATTTAGAAAAATTGCGTTTCAGCCATTTAGTTATGTTACAGCACCCTCTGCTGGTGTAACTTGGTAGGGAACTAATGTGCAACCAGATGGTTTCTCCTCACTCAGACACGAGTGAGCAGCAGATGCACATGGCTGATCCTCTAGCTGGAAAAACACACCTATCCAACGTGATTAGAATGGAGAAAACATTCTTAGATTGATTACAGTTAGAAATCAGTCCAGATCACGCTGTAGTTTTTGAAGAGAGATGAGAAACACCGATACAAAATGCCAGCACAGAGCAGACATCTCAGTATCAGCTGAATGCAACCCTCCAAACCCTCCACTTACCTCAGCAAACTTCATGTCCTACTTTCTATGGCCATTACTAGAAGGGGAGTTTCAGCCTCAGAAGCTTGATTGTTAGTCTTCAGCTTGAGCACAGAAAGAGGCACCCTCCATCTTTTTCAGACAGTCTCTTGTTGCTTAAAAGATGAAGATCGATAAAGCAAAACCTGATGGGATGAGAAAACATTTAGGCAATTCAAAAACTGCTTCATATGATCACCAACAAAAAGAGTTACAGTAGTGTCCCTGAATTTGATTGGCTACAATGAAACAATCCTTTTTATGATTGGACCAATTGATGGGTAATCTTAAACATCACTTCCTGATCAACAAAGCAACCACAAGCCCATTTCTTTGTAAAGAAGACATGTAGGGCTATGGTTAAATGCTGTTGTGTTGCATTTTATACTCATCCTCTCATAGAAAAAGATGGTAAAACAAAAAAAAGCTCCAGGGATTTGGGTCAAGAGAAGAAGACTGATACAGAGCTATTAAACCAAAGGGAAACCCAGTTGTGGGCATGATATACAGCTGGGGGAAATTTAAACACTGTGGTTACTCTACTGATCAGAAACATTCAGCATTGCAGGCCCTGTCCCTTTAAAAAAGGACTTCCCCCATAGCAAGGACTTTTCAGGAGGAGAGTAACCACCCAAGGACTAAATTAAGATCCTGGATCCTGCAGTCAAAAAGCACATCCATCCACATTCCTGAAAACGTTCCGAGTTCCTGGTGACTATTTCAGTGGTTGAAAAGCACCTTTTGAATGAGACAAGTGCAGATAGCAATGCCAATAAGATATTTTGCGGTCTCTCTGTGGTCATCGCTTTTTTCATGATTATTTATAATAAAATAATAAGATAAATGGGGTTATATGTTTTCAATCAACAGAACACTCCATTATATGACTGAAAAAGTTCTGTTATTTATCAAAACTAAGAGATTTGGATGAGACTTGCAGATGCTCTCAAAGACTTGAAACTTGACTTGGACTTACATAAAGTGGCTTGAGCCCATCTCTGCCTGTAACATAGCATGCAGCAGCAAAACACAACTTGACAGGTGCTGTTTGTGTTGTGAAGGTCTGTTTATACCTTTCAGCCGACATATTCACAACATCAACTCAATGAGCTGGAAAAAATCACTGTGTTGAGTTTATAGCTCCCTCTACTGTCCCCCAGGGGGAAAAAATCCAACAAGTACATATTTAATAGTCACTTTTATTCAATTTGTCAAAGTTAAGAACCTGTATCTTAATCAAAAAGTTAACCAATGTATTCTATTTACAGCTCAGAGCACCTGTATGTTTTAGACAAAGACACAGGAGTTTTCATAGGAGACATTTTGAAGTAATAGACATGAACAAAGCCATTCATGTGTGTAGTACCTCCGCTTGTGCTAAGCCATAAGGAGTTATTATGTACAATTTACATTGATTAATTGATTAATTGAGAATGAACAGCTAAAGTGACAGTGCTTATTTGTTAACATCTTAAAATTTGGGACTACATGCAGAAGCCAATGTAACATTTACATCATATACAAGTATTTTACAGTACATCATTTAATTCCTGAGTCAACTACTTCACAAGTAACACAGTTAATTTGCCATCTGATCCCAGTAAGCATGCTTAAACTTGTCACCTTGTTTAATCTGCTACTATTCAGCATCTGTGCTGCGTCACCATGGACCTTTCCAGTTCACTCAATTCCCCACATGTGACTAGCCCATCACAAACTGCAGATAGGTCAACTCATCCAATCCTATCCACTCAATAATCACTCTGACCAGGAAGAGCCAGAGCCGCAGCTAATCTCTGCAACAATAGGAAAACTCACTGCTTGAATTCTTTACATCATACAGTGTAATGATTTTCACAGTGGAAACACACAGCTAATGTAGCCTACAAACAGCTGATGAGCAGCAGCATGGTGAGGCAAGGTAACAACAGCAGCAGGATGGTTGTTTCACCGTGGAGGGGAGCAGCTGAGCCGTACAATTGGTGTTCACAAAAGGCGTGCTCTAAGAGGAGATGAGTCTCTGCACTGATTCCTGTAACAATCAGAGAAACAAATTGTTAAATTACTGCATACAAGGAGGATTATATGCATGCAACAAATATCAGCAGTGCTAGCAGGCTCATTTGCAGCAGAGTGAATTGACTGAATGGCTGATTGTCCCTCTGGTGCTTCTGCAGCCTACATGACGAGGGAATCAATGCCAGCGGATGTTTTGTTCTGCTGTGCCACAAACTTATGATGCAGTGTTTCCTGTTGTCCTCTATGAATTATCTGATGAAATCATTTTAGTGCTGAAGTCATGATACACACCGTGCTGTGACCATTCGTCCCACAGATGTTGGGCATCCTCATCATGATGCTCACGGTGTTCATGGTGCTCTTGCTCTGCAACAAATGATCAAGATAACAGTCCTTAAAGTCTCATTCACTTCATTGTTTGACAAGCTTTTCATCCTCAATATTCTTTAATCTACCTATCACCTTACCTTGATTAATCTCTTCCAAAAAAAAACCTCTCAGTTTAGTAAGTAGAAATTATTGGTATATTATTTGCCTCATCTTATTACTGATTTGATCTATATTTCATATATATATTCAATGTAGCTGATTACACCTCTTCACCCAAGAGGTCAATTGTATTTATTATTTACACTGTATCATGTCTTGTTGATTTTATCAGACTCCTTTTTATTTTGTTGTTCTTTTTTAATTCTGCCTTGTAAGGTCGCCTGGAGTTCTTTGACAGGCAGGCATAAATAAAACAAATGATTCTAACATTATTATCAGTATAATAATAATAATAATAATAATAATAATAATAATAATAATAATAATTATTATTATTATTATTATTATTATTATTATTATTATTATTATTATTATTATTATTATTAACACTGCTTGTGTTTTCTCCAAAATTCAAGATGTTTATTAAATGTGGGAACAAACATATAAATAATCTTTGGCCTGTTGGCTCCATTTATATGATAAATATTTCAAAAACATAAAAGTGTGTTCCCCAAGTTCGGACAGAGTTTGGTAAAAGAGCATTTATTTTTGCTGCTCCTAGTGCTTGGAATACGCTCCAGAAGGACTTGACATTGTCAGATCTTATCTCACTTGACGCCTTTGGCTCTATCTTAAATAAAAGACAGACCACAGGACAGTGCCTGTGTTTTAAAAACAAAAATTCTGTTTTGTGATCATAAATTGCACTTTATTTGCAAATTTGATGCACTTTTAAATTATTGATTGTTTCTACACACTGTCTGTATATATGCTCCATGCTGTTGAGTTGTGCTATTTATTTTGACGTGTGCTGCTGACCTCTTGGCCAGGTTGCCCTCGTAAAAGAGGTCTTGATCTCAATGGGTCTCATCTGGTTAAATAAAGGTATTAAGATTTTTAAGAAAGTAAAATAAAAACAGTAAAAGAGGTAGCAGAAATAAAAAAAAAATAAAAAAATAAAAGTGTAGAAAACATGTTGAAACTTACAGAAATATACACAGGCAAGCAGGCCTTTGCACCCAGGGTTGTATTGCACTTGTGTTTGTGAGTTCTTATTTAAAAGTCTTAAGCCTGACAGAAGAAGTTGTTTCTCACTCTGCTGGTGTGTTTTCAAGACTTAACGTAACTAACCTAAAATTATGTTCAAAAATTATATTAATGCCTCCCTTTCATGTATGTATAATTGATATGTACAGAGTCTATTTAGTCCTGTAAAGTCTCTCGACATTCAATGTGATATACCTGCCAAAACTCTGCCCCCTGAATAATATTTCAGAGGACAGGCTGACAGTGTGCTAGTTTAGCTTGTTGTGAAAGTTGATTGTCAAGCGAGTTTATGTGATTGAAAATAACTTGTTCTTCTAGTCTTAACCATAAACTGTATTTGGTTTTAGAATGTCATGACTTGTGGTAATGTTGTTCTGCTGAAATATGTTTACAGAAATACACGTACTTGCTTTGGGCACTAGAGGCACATCTGTGGACACCAGTCACATACATGTGAGGAAATGAGGCATTACTGCTGACATTTGTTGCAGTTATAATGAAGTTGTCAGCGTTGACTCTGTTAGCCCTGCATGTTTCTAAAATAATCTTTTTTTGATAACAATAAGATAATGCCAAGATATAGACACACTGAAGAATTAAGTATGAGAAGTATAAATAGATAAAGGCCCTGTAGGACAGTTATTCAGGGACAGGCAAATTAAGCAGAGTGACCAGAATAATCATAAACCCTATGTGCCTTATGTGTGTCTTATTCACACAGTAGCCTGCATAAGTAGTTGAGTACTTCACAGTGCTCCAGCTATGACTTAAGCTCACAATCTTTTCTACCAATGGCATGCCGTGATTTTGCAAATCTACTAATAGTAAAGTGACAGGTGGCTTAATAAGACATGGGCAGTTGTCATGGTAGGGTCAGAGGTTCTTACAAGTCAGTCAATCAAATATTTATGAGTCAGGACAAACTTTTGAGAATCTGAAGTCAGTGTAGATATCATAAGGGCATCTATGATTTTTTTTTTTTTTTTAAAGATTGCTCAATCTGTGAAAAATTGTGGTTTAACATGCTTTTTGTATGAATTGCAATATACCACTTGAGGATGAAAATCAAAATTCTGCTAAATATTCTGATATTGAAATAATATTCTGAACGTTATCTCTATGTGTCTCTCACTTTAGCTGTTGATGGTGATGTTAAATGACAAAGATTGTGAAGCACTGTGGTCTCAGAAATCAGAAATCTGTGTAAATCATTTAGGGAGTAAAATCTAAAACTTCCTTCCTGGCGTTTGAGCATAGACAAATGTTATATATTTTAACGTTTTAAAATTCACAACATCACATTCTAGGTTATTGGCTTTCAAGGCCAGTTGTTCCATTGTGGAACTATGTACAAAGCTAGGTTTGTTCACCTGATAGAAAGGCAGATTCCCAAAGAACAACAACATTAATAAAAACATTGTCAGGAACAATCATGAAAAAATGGTAAACAACGTTGTAATGTGGCTCCTATGTGTGTGTGTGTGTGTGTGTGTGTGTGTGTGTGTGTGTATGTGTGTGTTTGTGTGTGTGTGTGTGTGTGTGTGTGTGTGTGTGAGGTTAAACAACCAAAAGGAAAAGGCTACGTGAGCACATGACTAAATGAAGACAGCACTGACAGGATTAGGAGGAAATAACACAAACAGGAAATTAGAAATTCAGGACATGAATGAAAGGAGAGCTGACAGCTGGTGTGAACTTGGGGGCAGATCATGGAAAAAACAGATGTTTCATAAAACTAATCTGCATTTCATTAGTGATCCCACTCTGCACTAAAGGCATCGTATGATATGTCCTGCAAATGGTGATGCAATTCAGTAGAATCATAAAAATTCTCCCATTTTTTTATTTCTTTTTTTGTATTTCAGTTTAATTTAAGGGCTTTTTTTCTTAACACAGAGGAGTCAGTGAAGGTACATTGAGTAGCAAAAGCTGTGCTAAAGGAACAGTGCAATGAATAATACAAAGGGGACGTGTTAAATAAGCACATTTTTGTGATGTCATGAGTATTTTGACCAAATAAAGGTTATTTATTACATTAAAAGGTGTTAGCACTATTTTTACATTGGCTAACAATAATTATCTATCCCAAAATATCACCGTTATTAAGGCTAAGTAATTTTAATTATAAATAGAATAACTGTTCTTTACCTTTTATGTGAAATCTTAAATACTTATATTATGAATCTTATAAATGATTCTGAACAAGATTGTCTCTTTATTGCCCCTGTAAGCTCCCAAATAAGTAGTAAAGAGGACTTCGGAGTACCATTGGAGTGATGCAGAAGCATCCGTTTGAGCTCCCTGAGGGCCTGTGTGAGGTTCTCCAGCTGGTCATGAAGGTGGATGTTCTCCTCGATCAGCGCATGGATCGTATCCTGTAGCTCAAAGCTCCGACTCTGCAGCACCAGCAGCACCAGGGGCACGAAGAAAAGTGCCGGCCCGAGTCCCCTCATAGTGACCACCATGCGCTGCCTTTATCATATCCTCACAGAGCAGACAGAAATCCCTCTTATAGGTAAACGTCCAAATCCCATGTGAGAGGGATGTGCGATGTCCCTGTGGAAATGATTGCTGCAGTATTCTTTATCAGCTTAAAGTCAGGGGGAGGTGACAACAGTTTGTTTCTTTCCAAGGCCAGGGGTGGAAAGCTGCCAGTGGGCTGCTTTAAAATCTATCAGATGTTTCCACATCAGTGGGTTCTGGCTAAGGCAACATGGCCCTGTTTAATTCAGTATAACGTTATATTACAGGTGTGGTCTTTAAATAGTTAATATATGAACCAATCCAAGAGTCCAGTTGTCAAGAATTTATATTTCAAATTAAGTCAAAAAATTTGGAACAAGAAGAAACTGTTCCGTGGATACAAAGACAGACTTTCTCCTGGTGTTGTGTTCTTAAGTTACATTTTTCAAGACTTGCAACAAAGACATCCAGAAACAAACCAGATTTATCAATTGTATATTTCTAATGTCATCTCTTAAAGCTGCAGGAGCTTTGAGGAAAAGGGAAAAGAGAGGAAGGTCAAATAAATTTAAAAAAAAAATGTCTTTCTGTAATTTTAGTCCCTGAATTATTTCCTCATTTAAATAATATTTTGAACAGCCTCTAGTCTAAAGGTTTTTCTGATGCTGAGAACGTTTGCTGAGTGCAACAACCACCATTGCAAATAGGTCAGTAAAACGAAATGCACACTTAGTGACCTATTTATAGCGACAGCCAGACAACTTACATCAGACCACAGGATGTTCAATGCAAAGGATATTAGATGCAGCAAAAGCTACTGATTATTGTAAGAATTTTAGAGAGGCAAAGCAGAGAAGCAGAGAAGACGTGGACAAAGGGCAAGTATTTCCTTTACTGCTCTTACCTAATGGTAAGAGTAAAGTCAGTGAAGCACAGAATACTTACTTTTCAGAGCTCATTGCTAAAATCCAGTTTGATTCTGTATAATCTGTGATTGGTTCCCCCAACAAGTCAGCCTGTTGAAACCTTGCCAGAGAAATCTAAATAATTTAAAATTATTTGTATTCAAAGTCCAGAATTCAGTGGAACCTCCATGCCAGCCCTTGAACACGCTGTTGCACTTTCTAATTCATCCACCTGCCTATCAGATTGCTCACTTACCTGATTTTTAAAAGCCATATAAAAACAGTTGGTCCAGATACTTGGAATATTATTAACCATTTGCTTTTATCTTGGGTTTTCCCCTCCTATTTTCAAAATTCATAAGTTCGCCCCCTTTTAAAGAAACCCTATCTTTATCCCTCCGTTTTGAATTATTGTAGACCCATCTAAAGAGCAACATCCTTAGACTGCAATTAACTCAAAACACTGCTGCCTGGCTTCAAACACGAGAGGAGTGATCATAAATCAGTCTTCATTGCCCTTCACTAGCCATCCTTGTATTATTGAAGTATTATACCTTATTTATCTGGTATTTGTTTAGGATTTTTCCTTGTTTTTTGGTATTTTGCTTTTTAGAAGTTATCTCTCTAAATTAATTTGTCACGGTGCTTTAAAAGTGAAACTGTGTAATATTTCAGACATGTGCAATGCTGCAGATGCATGTTTCCAGTCATTACGCTGAGCTCCTTTGCTAATTAGTAAGTAAGAATTGTTTAAATATTGTTTTATTGTACTCAATAACCAAAAAACATTAAGTGATTTGTGGAAACCAAAAATGCAACCCATAGTAAATGTATGACTCAGGAGAAGTTTGTGTTTTCCTAACAAGAAGCTTTTATTTATCATGAATTTGCATTTATGCAGTCTTAGCTGCTCTGGTGCGCTTCTTTTTGACCACAACGGGCTTCTGGCTCTTCAGGATGGCACTGGCACGACGCAGGGCAGCCTGAAAAAACAAAGTAGGGACTCAAATAATGCTCTGTGCCAGCTGTGAATCACAAACTACAAGTACATGAGGTCACTAAATGAAAGATTTACAATCAGACTGAGCTCACCATGCGCAGGTCCTTTCTGTACTTGTTCTTGCTGATGATATGCCTCAGGCTGTTGAGGGTGGCGCGGGAGTTCTTGTTGATGGTGATCTTCTCATAAGAGCCAGCAGGTTTGTTCTGGCCTGTGCATCGAAACAACAGATAAGATATTCAGACCAATGTGACTACATTTGCTTCAAATAAATAACCAATTACCTAACAAAAAGAGCCTGCATTAGCACTTCTATGTTTTATAGAAAGAAATTCAATGTAAATCAGATGATCATGGGCAACTTAATGTGAAACCCACTAGTATTAATGAAACTTGATGAAGAAAAACATCAGAAAAGCAGCCATTGTCCTTAAAAACATCAATATATGGCTTGTTATTTCTTTTGAAAATGTGTGATGCTGATATTCTTTAAGACTGTCTCATTATGTAATATTTCCCCCCCAACATAATCATACCCCTTGTGTTAACACACGACACCCAGCAAATCGCATTTATTAAAGACTCAGGATGCAATTACCTGCCCGCTTCTTCAGCACCACAACGACTCCCTTGCCGTCAGCTGCTGGCTGAACACCTACAGTCTTCTTGTGCACCAAGCCATTGAAGCGGAAGGAGTTTCTGGACTTCAGGTTGTTGGGCTCCTGTAACACAAAACACACTAAATTTACTGAATGCACTCCATAGCTCAAATTATAATAGGGGGTAAAATGAAAGACTCATTATTGCTAACTTATTTCTGTGAAAACCTAAAGCAGACATGCATCCATCAATAGTATTTACTCTGTTCTCCTGTGATAACTAGTTAATTTAAATTGTTTACTTGAGATCTTAGGTAACCAGAAAATTCATGTTATCAGAGGAAAACAAGCTTCATCCAGAGTTATCCTGTTATAAAAGGGGAAAAGTGAGGAATACCAAGTAAATGAAAATTGCTAGTCATTGAAGGAAAATGTAGAAAATACATTGGATGAATGCATGTTGCCTAGGGATTCAATATATGACAACAACACAATTTACTTCTTTCCTTCTTTGAAGTGTGGTCATGTAATACGAATTGCAACAGTTTATGAGAGCATTACAGCTGCTGTTGGTAGGAATGGTGTAAAAACATTGCTTTTTTTCTGCTGGGTTTAGAGAAAAGGTCATAATGCCCATCAGTCAGTGGAGAAATTTGAGACTATTGCAAAATCTCTGCGTTTTCCAATGCCTTTGTATCAAGCAATGTTTTTATTCCCCTTGTTCCCGTTATGACAGACCAATCATAGCTATCTCCAATTCTCTGTCCTGATTGGTTAAGGGGCGGCCCCTACTACGTCCCCGATTGGTTTTGAGTCTGGCACTATAATGAATGCACACACTGATCTGTGTTGGGGAGCTAAGAGGAAATCTGGTGTGGAGGGATAGTGTTGACATTCGAAGTCAATTAATTTGCTTTATTGGCATGAACAAAGACATGTTGCCAAAGCACATACGATTTATACACATACATTACATATATATATTACATATCTTATGTGAATTAAAACAATGGTGTCACCCATACAGAATATCTCAATGTCCTCACTTGATGCAGTAGGCTCATAAAACCTTAAAATCAAATATTATGGGATGGTGCGTCCCTCAGGCGGTGACAGGCAGACACAAACTCTCTGAACAGATGTTTATTCTGTGACTACCAACTGGCTAGTCCTTAATAATATATAATAAAATCAGTACTAACTGATATGATACATTGCCTACTAACACACATCAATACATAAAACTTCGACTTCGTTTTGCAACTGCCAGGACACAAATAAATGACCTGCAACATTAATTTCATGCCCATAGGAACATTTCCTCAACTGTACATCAATAAGACACAAAAAACATTAGGGACTGGTTTGAATATTTAAGTGTAAAAGTAGGTAGAGTACTCACAGTGCTGTAGGTCTGTCCATTCCTCTTGATGAGGAAGCTGGAGTTGTTCCTGATGACCATCCACTGCAAATGGGACGACATGTTGAACCTGGATAAAACAGACCCACGTGTTATTAACATCACTGACAAGGGTAAGGGAATGCAATTTTAAAACATTGTCAGACTTAAAGTTACAGCTATGTTATCCGATTGGCGAGGGTAAGCAGTGTTGCTTCCATCTTATTAGCTGATGACTTAAATACAAACTCTAACGAATTATGTAGACTTCATGGTTTTGAAAATTTGCTTCCGCATGATGGGACAATAAAGTGCCAAAAAAATAAACCCTTAACAAATCAGTTTGTTTGCAGCTCTTGTGTCTGGAACACAAATGGGTGTTTTAACACTGAAGCACTAGGCTAAAGTTAGCTTAGCGCCAGGGACGACGGAACACGATGAGGCCTAAGCTGAGCGACGTGCTCACAAATATCTTTCCATTTAATACACAATACAGGGACATTCTACACAATATGAGTTCACACAACCTTACACGCAGAATACAATATACTTTGGGTGGATATAGACAGGTAAAACGCAGAACAAATATAATTTTGTACCCGGCTAATAGCTGCCGAGGCGACCACGTTACCTTTTAGCGGAGGAAAAGGAAGGACGAGAACGGAAACCGCTTTACGGTACCTCTATCACAGATCAATGCGCACTGCAATATTCTTTTTGTGAATGAAACAACTTCGTTTTAACCCTTTGTTATAACAAAATTATCTACTTCAAAATATATTTTCAATATTTTGAAAAAAATATGATTGTTATTTGGACTCCATATAACACGCTGAAAGTCTTTTTCCAGGACTAGTTGTCAGTGAGCACAGCGGAGGGACACGACCTCATCGCTATTTGGTCCACATAGGAAAGACGTCATAAACAAGCGCCCTATGTTTACAGGCATCCGTCAAAATATCACTTCTTTAAATGCAGCTGCCTTCTGCGTTAATACCTGGGTTTTATTGAAGATCGACCCCAAAAGCATTTGCAAGAGGCTTAAAATTAAAAGGCTGACAGAGCCAAAAGTCAGCTGTCCTGCTCATTATGCAGTTATTGTATGATGTAACATGGCATTTGTAATTTGAGAGGTAAATTATGGAGGAAGAAGAAGATCTGGAGACATATGGAGAACAACTGTACTCTCTGATTTACCCCAAACACAAAGAAAACGCTGGAAAACTCACAGGTGAGGGGGGCTGAACGGTACAATTTTTTATCTGTTTACATGTTTTACCACATACGAAAAAAAGATTCATACTGCCTCTGTGAGAAAAATAAATTGTGACTTTTGAATCACAATTTAAACCAAAGCATCCCTGTGTGCTACAGGTATGTTGCTGGAGCTGCCATGTCCTGTCCTGAGTCAGATACTGCAGGATGAAGCCATGCTGACCACGGCTGTGGACAAAGCTGTGATAGCCCTGCAACTTGCACAGGATCCAAGGTGCAGCAGTCTAGAAGGGTTTCCAGACCTTACCTCAGTCATCCATAATAGCCACCTCTTAGACCCTTTGTGGGTTGTCATAAGTCCTCATTTGTAAGCCTGTTGTATACAGAGGACTGAGTTAGCACTTAGGTGAAGAGTTTAACAGCTATGCACAGTCATGTTAGGGTAGTGCTAATTCAGGAAAATTCATGTTCATGTCAGATTCTTAAAAAATAAAAACTATAGAGAGCTTGTGAGGGCAAAACTCATATGAATTGTATATTCTCATGTGACTGCTCCTCTCTGCAGTAAGGTGACATGTAAAGACGAGGATGAAGTATCCATGTCCTCTGACTCTCTGGGAGAACAACTGTTTGAGCTGGTAGATGTTTACAACACTGGCTACTCGCAGAAAATCACAGGTAAGTGATCTCAAGACACATCTCATTATTATACAGTGAAACAGAAGATAGGAGGAAGGAAGGAGCTAATATATAATTTGCACTCAGTCTTAGAGCAGGTGCTGTAGGACTCTCACAGCCATGTAAAACATTCATTGTAATTTCATAACAATATACATGTAGTTCTGTCTGTCTAAACCAAATATGTTAACTGATTACTAAATACAAGCTAGATAAAGCCTTCACACACAGCAATGATTTGAATATTTGTAGATTTGGCAGGAATATCACCTCCCATTGGAAAGATTTTACATTAAGTTGGAGGAAACATTAATGTTTCCCTCTACTCAACCCAACTCAACCCAACTCAACTCATCTTTATTTATATAGCACCATTCATGCATTCAATCATGCAGCCCAAAGTGCTTCACAAAAGAACAGAGACTGAAAAAAACCAGGAATAGTAAAGATAATACAAGACTAAAACAAGAAAGAAGATAGTAAAATTAAGTATTAATAAGTATTTCAATAAAATCAATAATGTAATATCAGATAAATACAAGAAAGCTAAAATAAGATTTCAAAGCATAAGATAGAAAACAATAAAATCATGTTAAAAAAAAGGTAATAATGCAGTCCAGGACACAAAAAGAGAAATGACACAAATGTAAAGCCAGATTTAAAAAAGGTAAGGCTTGAGTTTACTTTTAAAAACACCCAGAGAGCTCCCTGTTTTAATGTCCAGAGGCAGAGAGTTCAATAGTTTAGGGGTATAAAATTATAAAGCTCTCTGGGTGGCCCTTATGAAGGACAGCCAAGGAACATTTAATAGGGAAGCATTCGAGGACTTCAGTGATCGCGATGGAACATAAAATGACAGATCTGTTTTGTATGAGGGAACAATGCTGTGTAAAGCTTTTAAACAAGTTAAAATAATCTTACTTTTTTTTTTACTCAAAATATCTGGATAGATTATTTACAGTTTGGCGATTCCTTATGTTTTCCTCTGGTGCTTCCATGTTTGTTACAAAACTTCACCCTGTGAGATTATTTGATTCATGAGCAAAAACCTGCAATACTAAGGACGACAGGCTCCACTCATACAATTTTGAATACCATTCTGACATTCACCAAAGTTTGATTATCTGTTGTTGAATTTTGGGATAATACCTCATAATTGGTGAAAAATAGACAAATATTTAATTAACATTTTGCTGGTTGCAGATAAAAAGATGTTAAATTGAAATTGTTGTCACAGGAGACCCCAACTCTAAATAGATGAAAGGACATTACAATGGACATTTACAAAATGTAAAAGACTATGGCACTTGTGAATCATAAGTCAGAGCAATTCACTGCCAACTGGAGGAAATGGTCGATGGAATTAGTTTATTTTCACTGTTTATTAGTTTAAGAAAGAAAGGACTACTCCCTAATTGTACAAAGCTTCCTTTTAGTTTTTTTCATGATATTTCATTCTGTTGGTATATACATATATGTGTTTTTGGTATGATGGATTTGAGTCCCATGCTAAGAATGTAGAGATGATCACATACAATGTCGTAGTGTATAGCATGAAGATGTTGGGTGCAAAATGGCTATAAAATATGAATTATGAAAACAAAAAGGGAATGGTGCAAAGACAACAAATGAACTATTGTTCTGAAAACTATGTGCTCACCATAATATTCTAGTGCTTCAAAATACACTTTTTCTGTTCATCCACAGGGATGCTTCTAGAGCAGCATCAAGAGACAGTTTTGAGCCTTCTGTCAGATCCCAAACTGCTGGAGGAGCAGGTGAAGTCTGCATTAAAGACCCTTAAGGAGTAAGTGTCTATATTTATATCTTTGCTTGCTAACTGGGTTTTGTTTTTTTGTTGTTGAGTTTTTTCTCTTCCTACATGAAGTCATAGACAAATCAAACATCTACCTTACAGTTTTAACATTTAAATAAGAACTAATATTTATTTTTCAATTATAACTAAACAGCTTGTTTGAAATACCGTCCTGCTTCCTCCCTGCAGGCAGAATGAGGAGGAGACAGACATTAGCGACTTGTCAGACGTAGATGACTCAGAGCGGCTGGGAGAGAAGCTCTTCGGGCTGGTGGAGCAGCTGGATCCTCTACATGCAAATGATATTACAGGTGTCTGCCTGTCTGTTGTGGATTTTTTGTATCTTGATGAAATAACTTTGTAAGTGTAGAGATGATGATATGGTGTTGATTTTTATAATCTAGATAGAGACTGAATGTGTCTGCAGTTCATTTGAAGGATGCCACTTTGGTTCTAATCCTCTGTGTTATTTTATAGGTATGCTGCTAGAGATGGACCCAGCTTCCCTTCAACAGCTTCTCAAAGACCACACAATGCTGGAGGTCGCTGTTCAGAGAGCACAAGCAGCACTGGACACGTAGAAGTGGACTGTAACAGAAGAGGACGACAACATTTCACACAGAGACTAACATGAATGACTTTGATGAATCTAATAAACACTGGAACAAGTGGATGAAGCATCATTCCAGGAGATCATAACTACAAAAATACCTTTTGTATAACCAGATATTTTTATATATATCCTGCTGATTTTAAGGGGACTGTGGACGGTCTAAGTTTAAATGGCCTCTCTGTAAATAACATGACTCAGCAAAACCTGTTCACAGCTCAGAGTAACTGTTTTATACGAGTAATGTCTGATGAAATGAATGATGCTTCAGCTCCAGCTTAGCGACAGCTGTGAGCTGCTTGATGAAAATGTTTACAACAGGACCCATTTGTTCGCCTATAAAATAAGTTGCTAATACAAGTGTTGCCAGCAGTCTTTGATGAGTTTCCTCAGATTGTGTGTTTTTACATATATATAGATATACATTGTGTTACATTAGAATTTGGGATCAGTTACCACAAAGGAGAAGGTGTGATATTTCCTCAGTAACATCTGCAATCACATATTTTTTTCAAACCGCTAACATTTTATACAGAAACACTCGAACAGTAAAGTATAGAGAAGAACACACTTCAGCTGCCATAAATCAACAGACTGCTGTGCATGTCTGCTACACTTGTCTCTCACTCTCTCTAAAAACACGTTTCTTTACTCTGTACATGTGAGCAATTTATTCCAGTTTAATATTGACAAAAGATCTAAAGATGTGCAGAAAAAAACAAAACTTTGAATTTAAATGAAACTTAAGAGTTGATACAACTTTGATAAACACATGTTCTGCCATTTTTTCTTTGTGATTCTGTAATAAAGAATATATTATTATAAAATAAATAACATACCAGAAAACACTTGTCTTAACCTAAAAATAGGAATGATAAAATAATTCTCCTTTGTTTACCCAGTCTATAAACACTGAAAATTAAAGTGGATTATTCCACTCGATGTATGAAAATACATTTTTAAAGGCAGCAGCAGGCTTACTTTCAAATCTGTGACGTATACCCAGAGATTACAATGTTTTTTTTCATATCCAAGGTGTTATACACTGCTTTGCTTTCAGGCACTGGTTCCTCTTTTAGGAGGCCACACATTCTCAGTTAGCCAATTTTGTCAGGAAGATTATTAGGGAGCAAGGCAGCTCAATCTGTCAGGTAGCTAAATTTCCTAAGTTATTTGGCTCATTCTAAAAAGTAATGTATTTCATTTTGGTGATTTTTTTTTACTCCACCAGGTAGCCTTTTATATCAGATAGGTAATTTCTCAGGCAGCTCATTCTATCAGGTGAGGCAGCTCAGTTTTACAAGTTGCTCATCCGTCAGGTGGTTAATTCTGACAGTTAGCCTAGTTAATTATGTGTGGTAACTCATTCTCATGAGTAATGTAGGTCAATCTGACAGGAAGCAGATTTATATCAGTTCGCTAATTTTCTATTTAAGGAGGCCCGTTTATAAGGAAATGTATTTTTTGTTAGGTATGTCATTATGAGTAAGTTTCTTAGTATAGATAGCTCCCATTAGATTTTTAAGAGCAAAACACTTAATTCTCTGCATTCTGGTGAATATTTATGTGACAATATGTGGTGGAAGTCTGATTATGTAGAAGGTGCTTGCTTGCTTCATTATTACAAATTTAACTCTTTGCATTAAGCTCATATTCTGGAAGGATTTGATCTGTTCTTTTTCATGGTCCAAGGTCATTTTAAAACTGAGTAGCTTGATGTTAATCAAGTAGTAGAGTCAACTGATTCAACACTTGGATGTGGAGAAGACTTTCTGGAGTATTACAACCCTTGAATGACAACCAGGTGCGTCATAGTGGGGGGAAAAGTGGGACTGACTACCTGGGCCCAAGTGGGAGGGAGGTCCTTCACAAGCCTGAAACAAAATGTGTTTTCTACTACGCTTTTCTTTTGTTTTGTTATAGCTGCAATAAGATAACTAAAATTGTCTGAATAAATAAACAAACAAACATTCAGAATTCCTTTCTGGAAAAAAGGGGAGTCTCTGTTTACGTTTGGACCGCAGCTCTGTCAGCAGCAGGCAGCTCCTGGGGTGCTGAGTGGACAGCGGATGCAGAACAGACGGTGAGCCTTGATCAATCAATGTGGATGCATGGTTAATAACTTACAAACGCATATACAATGGGCTATTAGTGTGATTTAAACAGCTGTCTATGCATTAAAAATGCTTGTCATTGTCATATTTTCACAGCATCAAGTGTGGCTGAATCGGATTGAGATTAAATCGAAGGTTTTTAGAGTTTAATTTTACTTCATGAGGTTAGATTATACCAAATAATGCCCCCTTGTTATTCAACAAGTCACCTGGCTTCAAATAATCTTGTTTAAAGAAGTGGTTTGAAGTTCAATATTGTGCATACATTTGGAGAAATTGTAAAAAAAAAAAAAAAAATACTGATATGTAGCTTAGATTAGAGTCAGTTAACCAGGATAGTTTTAAGCATATATATTTGTTTAATGTAAATAAACCAGTATTATAACAGCATTGTTATATTTTGTAGGGTTGGCTGTGGTGATGGAACTGAGATATCTTTCGAGGGGGCCCAGAATTCCTGGTGACGCCCCTGACAACCAAACATGTATGTAAAGTTACCAAAAAAGGCACCTTACCACGTTTTACCAGCTCTTGGTGCGTGTTCTTTGCCTAATGCAACTCAGGTGAATTCTTTCATCATCTTCTTCATGGTTTAATGAATCAATGAAGCGCTGCGACAGGGGAAGTAGCAGATGACGCATCGGAATTAACCAGTCAGAATGCAGGGGCAGGGACAGCACAGCCGTGAGCTCAGCTCGCCCGCTTCACTCTCTTCTGAGACGTACACGTTGTCAGGCTGAGGTTCATCCTTCTGATCTGTAATACTACCCTCACGTAAGTACAACCCACCTTTCTGAGTTCTATGTGTCAGTTCTTCGGCTAGTGCGGCCGCTGCAGAGGAGGTTGTTGCAGCAACAGCAGCTTGTCGCCATGGTCTTCATCTGGTTTACATGCGTAGTACAGCTGCGGTGCTTAAATACGTTCTATGTCCCCAAAAATGTAGCTAGCTAACCCTGTCAAAACACTGTGTATTTGATTAAACCACTTTGTCAAGTTTTGGGATCTGTTTTAAGAAGTGCTCTCTGTTATAAAAGATAATTAAACAACATATTGTGACAACAGTAAATAAATTAGGTTTGAGTAAAACACTTAAGAGAGATGTGCGCGTGTTGACTGACATGGCTGTCTCCTACATCAGTCACAGTGAAGGAAACTCTGAAAACACGCATGATTTTTCAGCCACGTGGAAACCCGGTGGAAATTCGGTTAACCCCCCTACCGACAAGCAACCAGTCATTGCATGGAAGATTCAATCTGCTCGTTGTGCGTTGTTAACCAGAAATATGAGTCACTAAGGTCAAATGAGGATGTGAGGAAACCACCTGTGAAGATTTCATCAACCTCCCCAAAAAGGCGCACAGCTTAAACTGTCACACCTTATTTTGTCAAGTAGTCCTACTCCTTTTAACCCTTTAAGAGAAGCAGCTGTGGTTCTAATGTTGGAAAAGGTACATCACAATTTCCATACAGAAGGAATACACAATGAGCAACTTAATATTTAACAATATGTAACACCTTATTATCACCACTGACACTGTGATGCATTGTAAAGCGCTTAAACTACACTTGTTGATCATTTTTATAGAGCATATCCCCAGGAGTATTTTCTTTATAGTGAAAATTTTAGTCATAAATATAGCAGTGACTTCCCATACAGGATCCCGGAGCTCAAGGCAACATCGTCAAACTGTTTATTTGCCTTCTCGACAGTGTGCATCAAAATAGGAGCAGCCAAACTGGCTGGATGAACAAAATATTTCCATATTTCCTTTGATAGTGTAATCGAAAGTTGAATAAACAATGAGTCCATAACTTATTAGTGTCAAGACCTTTTATGATAAGTGAGGGTTTATATGTGAACCATAAACACAGATCAGGTTGCCAAATCTTTGTTGTTTTATCTGCAGCTTGTAAATTGACATTTGCTCTCCTGCTCGGCTAGTTACTGATATATTTTCCCTCCCTCTGTTGTTTTCTGCTTCTCCACAGCTTCTCTCTGTGAGCACTGAGCAACCATTATCATGTCTAAAGGAACAGTGGTTCTTGCCTACAGCGGTGGACTTGATACGTCCTGTATTCTGGTTTGGCTGAAAGAACAGGGCTACGATGTTATCACGTACTTGGTAAGTTTCACAGACAAGTGCAAGCTCAACAGTTGTCCCAGTTTGTGCCTCCTGCCAACTGCTTTTGCTTGGAATGTGTCGGTGGAGTTTTGGGATTTGCTGTTGTTGGACAGCTGATGCAACTCGTTTAGCCAAAACACCTGTCTGGTCTATAGAACCAACTAGCTCCTATACCCATGATTCACTGTAATAATGCCAGCCTAAATCTGACTGGATTTACTTTGTGCCAGGTGGCAGTTTTGAACTGCACCGCATGCAGAATTTCCTGTTGTCTAACTTTTCATTCACTGGTTCTGCAGGTCAGGGTGGGGGGATGGGTGATAGTCTATAGTTCAGTCGTGTGGCATGCTAGGTGCCGACCCTCCTCATGTTTTTGGCCTCTGGTCTCTAGAGGAAGCAGAAGAAGAATAACAAGCACTGATCCCATGCATGCATTTTTTTTTAAAATGTAGTTTTAATTAACTCAAAAATATGGATCCGCATGCTGTCATGCAGATAATTACACAAAGGAATTTGCATGTGTCATCTACTAGAATGTGTTGTGCTGCAGCAATGAAGTTTTGACATTGTTACAAGCTATATGTCTAATAAAAGTGTAGCCGGCAGGTAAAGGAAAAGAGGTTGTGCAGCTGCATATATCAGTACAATACAAAACACTTAATGGGACTCGTCTGTACTGTTTCTATTATCAGACATGCTCTGAATTTAAGTCAGTGAGGTACTGATGTAACAAAAGCAAACGTAAGTATTTTGGCTGCAGATTTTTTACTGCAGCAGGAATTTCGTGGATACAAATTTTACAAGATCATTATCATGTCGCGATGTAACTCACTTGTCTTCCCCTTAGGAATACAAGTAGATACAGACTGCCTCTTCAAGCCCTGAGGTTGTGCTCATCCTGGGTCCTTACTGAGGCAGGCAGGATGTCACATCTGCTCATCAGACATAATTTGATTTACAAGATTGCACAGTCACAGGCCTGTTTATATACAGAGGTTATTCCACAGGAGCTCCACCCTAAAGTAACTGCATATATTGTGTTTTTGAGTGTGTTTGTGATACATGTGTAGATATGATAATATGTATATATGATTGTTATTCTGATAAACTTGTGTTACTTGATTGTGTAGGGTTGTAACTGAATGTTTGTGTTTCTCTAGGCCAACATTGGACAAGATGAAGATTTTGAAGCTGCTCGGAAAAAGGCAGAAACCCTTGGTGCCAAAAAGGTATGATACAGGAATAAAAATGATGTTGCTTCAAAGACTTGTTCAATAATTCATTTGGTCATTTTAAACCTTCAGTAGTGAGATGACAGGAACATGGGGGAGAGGAAAGTGCTCGCAAGCAATGACAAACTTTAACCATAATTGGGTTTTCTATTGTCAGAATGTTAAAAGCATAACAATACCTACAACTTCTGCCATGCCAGGTTAATAGGTATCCCTCCTCAAGGCGCTGACTAAACATTTGCCAGAGATACACCTGATGGAGTTTAAAGTCCCTCAGAAGAAGATACCAAGAGAGAGATCAGAGCCGTAATCCAAAAAAAAAAACAGTGTACTATTTGCCCTTTTTATAATATTTGTTCAACATGAAAACACATTTGTTTGCGTTTTATTGAGGGTCAGTCATACTTGGAAATTAAGAAAATTATTGAAAAATGTATAATTGATTTAAGTAATTCTTGTGTCCACCATGAAGAAACATGTTTTCATAGAAATCAATTTATTAAGAGTTTACCATTTAATTTTCCAGCACTGAGAAAGGGGCTCATAAGTTCTGGCATACCTGATCAGATATTAGCCTGTATCAGAGACATTTCCATAACTGATGCTGGGATTGTAATAACCTTGCTTTTGGCATGTCACACAGCTTAGCTTGTTGCTGGCCCTGAATCTTGAATTGAAGTGAATTCAGTCGCAAAGAAAAAAGTGTCCATGTAACTGCAGTGACATTCAAGAGGCTAAAGACCAGTCCTTCTCTAAAACCACAATGTTTTCATACCACTGGTCTCAAAAACTTCAAGCGTTAGTCTTACCAAAGCCAACTTTCAAGCCTCTACATGCACAAAGTCATAGCCTGCTTAAATGGCTCTTTTGACTCAACAAAGGTCTCTGCATTCACATCACATAGTTACAGACAAAGCTCCTTTGAGGCAAACAATCCCCGTTTATTTCTTTGCAAAGAAAGTTTCATGAATAATTCAGTGGATATTTCAAAAACAACCTTTGTGTGAAAATAATCCAAGATTTAACTCTAAATCCTGTTCTGTGTCCTGGTTTTGGTTCCGGTGTAGGTTTACATCGAAGACCTGCGTGCAGAGTTTGTATCGGACTTCATCTGGCCTGCAGTCCAGGCCAATGCCGTCTACGAGGACCGGTACCTGCTTGGCACTGCTGTGGCACGGCCCTGCATTGCCCGTCGTCAGGTTGAGATTGCTCGCAAGGAGGGGGCCAACTTTGTCTCCCATGGTGCAACAGGAAAGGTGAATGTGACACAAGAAGAGAGAACACACACTCAGGAAAGGGAGAGTAGAATTGATAAAGTGATATAATTTAATTGATGAAAATGAAGAGAAATTGATTAAATCTCCAAACAAATATGAAGAACATTATTCACATTTTCTTGCCTGTGTGAGCAGAAAATGTTTCTAATTGAACCCTACACAGTGTGGTGGCATGCTCTTCCCCTGCTCTCCAAGAAAGCTTAGACCAGTCTTTTTCAAGCACAAACAAATGAAGGTCACTGTCTGAGGTCTGGACATATGAATTTAGGCCATGTGTTTGCTGGGTTGATCATTAACTCTGGGTCAAACCAAACTGCAACAGTGAGTCAAAAAACCTCTTTCACCAGAGCTACAAATCTCATTCAGATACTATAATTTTCTTCTTTTCAGTTACCTAGAAAGAAAGAAAGAAACCAGTGCTTCTTGTCAATCTGAAACAGATGTGAACTTGTCTACCGCCAAAGCCACTGGCGAAATGAAATGAGTCACTGCAGTTCAAAGTAAAATGCAAATATGTTTTAGTGCCTTGGATGCCTGCCAAATGCTCCTCTGATTAGAGAGAGTGACGGTTGCAAATATTAGATATATTGACATCGGTTTATAGCCTGTAATTTTGTGCTTGTTTGAAAATCCTAGCTTTCTGATGACATGTTGGCCGTGTTCTCAGCTTTGTCGTGCTCTTGTGTTGCTCAGATAATTATGAATGCTTGTTTTACGAACCTGATTGTCAACTTTGCCTAACACCCTGCAAAAGAGTGCACTCTGTTTTTATCTGATAATTTATTACACTTAATGTTTTAATCAGAGGTGTATTTTTAAGAGGTCTAAAGCAGGGGTTCCCAAACTTCTCAGCCTGCGACCCCCAAAATATAGGTACCAAAGACTCGCAACCCCCCTCAAAGTGATTAAATGTTGTTTCAGACTTCATTTAGCTGTTCTGCAGAAAATGAAGCACCTACATGCACACCTGGCTGTATTTCCTGTGGTGCTGTGAATTAGCTTGCTGCTACTGATGCTTTTATTAATTCATTGTTAACATACTGTAACCTCAGGAGTCATCAGGCAACAAAGAAAGACAGAAAACTAATGAAACATTTTTAATTTTGCAAGATTTTATTTAAAATTTAACATTTTTTTGTCAATGTTTTTAGAATAATGGGTAATATAGTCAACTTTAGATCATTTAAAAAAGAAAAAATATTCTGGAAGACATCTTGCGACCCTAAATTAGTGTCTCTCGACCCCCCAGGGAGTATAAAAATCTCGCTGAGGGAGTTCTTGTGTAGTTTCTGTGTCGTATAGCTTCTCATAGTAAAATTGCAAATATGACTGTACTGTAGTTCAGGTGGAAGTGTTACTTCTCATTTTCAGTAAGTTGGCGTTGAGCATAATCAACATGCAGTGTTCATATTTTGCCAGCAGGTGGAGACATATACCACACCATATTGCAACTACTAACCCTGAGTAACACTTCAATAGAAAATATGTTATTTTTGCAGTGTGGAAAAATAGTCATCTGCGTCACACAAAAAAAACACACAATAACCTGAATATGAAACATTTGTTGTCTGAAGACAACGTTCAAAAACAAGATATTAAGAGAGAGTGCATTGAGTCCTTGGTGTCGTCACAGACTCATAAATATAGAAAATGATATTTAACAGTTGAAATTGAACTATGTCTTAGCAATTAAAGTAAATTGTTTTATTTATTTGTGCCTATTAACGTGATTCCCCTTCACATTTTTGTAATCAAACTGAAAATCTTGAAGAGACAGAGCAGAGAACATTGAAATATCTGAATAAACACTCATAACATAGGAAACCTAAGCTCATGAAATAATTATTTCGAGCAGTTTAATTAGCCATCTTATTCATCAAAAACATTCAGTGGGCTAATCAGTAATGAAAGTCACCAAGTTAAGTTTAGGCTAAAGCTTTAATACAGAGTATAAAACACCTCACATGTGATTTGTAGAACTCAATCATATTTCTTTTTCCTCTTTAGGGCAATGACCAGATCCGTTTTGAGCTCACATGCTATGCCCTGTACCCTGAAGTCAAGGTAAGTTTGCTGTTCCACTGTAAGGAGGTAACGTCATGTATTTGGTGCTCTAACTTTCTCTCTGCTTGTGTTCAGATCATCGCACCGTGGAGGATCCCAGAGTTCTACAACCGCTTCAAGGGGAGGATAGACCTGATGGAGTATGCAGAGGTAACACACAAGACCATCAAAGTCACACAAAACACATAGTCCGATCTGATGCTACCAGATAAGTTTCATTATCATCTTCAATTCTCCACAATATAATGTTCAACATGCCCATCAGAATTCACCAGGACACGAAGTGAACAACAAATTTTACTATGCATACATTTTGGTTGTTAAATAAAGCTTCATTATTTTAATTTATTCCTCAGATTTTTAAACCTACTGAGTACCCCCGTTGCTATCCTGGATCTCAACTTAATGAATCTCCCTAGGTGCAAATTGTTTAGAGCAGATAGAACATTCAATACATTAATAATATTAAACACCCAATGTATAGACAGAAGTAAATCAGACATGATTGGTAAAATATTGAATTAAATCCAAAATGAGTACTAATGTAAAACAGACCGATAGATAATTAAATAAAAAGATGGAATAAAAGCACCAGAATAAAATGATTGGTTAAAGAACGAGGATAAAAAGGCTTTTAAAAAAGGACCAGTAAATGATCTTAATGCAGAGGGGATTAATTATTTTGACTCATGGTTATATCTTATATCAATTTGTTTTTATCTTCCAGCTCTCCCACTGATCAATTATTTTACTTTCTTAAAATGTATTCTTTCTCTCTCCGTATTGCACCTAATTTCTTGGAGACAGTAATACAGAAAGAATCCCTTAAATAAGAATAAAGATTTCAGAAGTCTATAGTTAAGATCATTCCTACCTCATGATCACATTTTTATATTTAAAATAAGCATCCTTCACTTTCCATGTCTTGGACCACACACGCATTCATTGGTTTTCCAGTCCTGTTAGATGAAGGTTTGCACCATTTCCACCACTAGAGGGCAATCATGATGTACAATTCAAACCCCTCCTGTTGGCTCTTAGTGTATTTGAGAAACACACAATCTTTAAAAACACTGAATTGTTGACGTCTCTTTTTTGGAGATACCTGAGAAACCCATCTTTCTCAGTTGATTGTTTTTGTTCTTTTTACTGCCAGCTTCTAGAGACAAAAGCAGTGTGAGGGGAGGGGGGGGGGGCATTTTTGTTACACAGCATGTCAAAAACCAGCCACTGGAAATAGTTTACTTCGCTCCCCGTATTCAGAACTTTCCTCACAGAACCTCTGAGTGAAGTAAGCTTTAAGATGAACAGTATGTAAAATAACAGCTTTTCTGTTACACTCTGCAGAAACATGGCATCCCTGTGCCTGTCACTCCCAAGGCACCCTGGAGCATGGATGCCAACCTCATGCATATAAGGTGAGTGTGCTGCACCTTCTTTGGTTCCTTGCTCAATATCACATCTTTTAAATGATGATACATTAACCAAACTCTGACTATATTTTTCTTGTGTTTTTTAAAGTTATGAGTCCGGGATCCTGGAGAATCCTAAGGTAAGATTTTCTCTTCACCTCCTTTGCCCTCTCACCTTTTCAAGTGTTAAGGTTTACCACAAAATGAGTCAATTCTGAAACCACTGTGGACGTATTTGAAACTGACACATTTCTAGTTTCTAAAATCTGAACTCTGGTATGAATAAGCACTGGGTAAATCCCGGAAACGAACTCCTTTCAGGTTGAATATAACTTCTTTGAACACATTGTCACACACATTGTGAGTACTGACTTACATCAAAGTCGTTTATTTTTTATCTTGATCACTGACACATTTTTATAATAACCTGTAAAACCAGAACTGGAGACGTTACCACAGCAGTGCAACCTGTTCACCTGCAGAGTTTGAGATCAAATCTTTGGACTATTGCTCATAAAGTCTGGACGGTTTATCGTCTTCAGATTTGAACTTTATCTTCAAATGTTTCGTCCTTTAAGTAATCTAAGGCCGAACAAAACTTGATAGATAACTTTTCCACTTTCACAGAAACAGATTTTGGTACAATTGACAGTCGTGTACATTGATTCTCCTTGTCGTCTTCTCATATGCACTCTCTGCTGTCATCGCTGGCTCAGCAAACACAGAAGTTATCTCATATTTTGGTACACTTGAAATGTATAATCCATCTTGAGTGAGCGTTAAAATAACTCAGCAGTGCGGGTTCTCATCCCTCTGCTGACCCATGCAAGTCTCAAGAGCGACAAACACAACTCACTCTCCCACAGTGCCATGGGTGAGGCAGAGTTTGATCTCTGCTAGGGTCAGAGGTCAAAGCTGTACATGAAGGTTGCCCTCAGTGACCCCCAAAGCTCCCATCCTCAGTTGCTGTGTCTGTGTCTCTGTCTCTCCTCACCCCGGGTCCTCGCCGGGCCTGGGAAGAGCCTGGGACACACAGACACTGACTTGTCGTCAGCAACGCTTCGACTAATTCCCGATTTCATGGGAGCCGGGGAGGGGGAAGGGTTAGGGCGTTGCGCCCAGCTGGGGCCTCCTGAGTTCCAGCCCCAACTCCTCGGGACCTCATTGTTCCACTTGTTGCGCCGCCGCAGGCTGCAACGTGGGAGGGGAGCCATTTCATCGTGACACCGTGACACCAAAATGTCACCAGTAACAGTAAAGTACAAAGACTGTGCGCCAGACAGATGAGTCCCCCAATGGACTGGGTGTCATAGGGAGGCGAGGGGTCCCCTGCTGCTGGAGTGGAGATGCAGGGGCAGGGCCACTGTAACTCACAGACCTCTATCTCTCTCACTCTCTCTGTCCCTTTCCCACCCCTCCGCTGTCTCTTTAGTGGTCGGCCTGTGGAGAAATGTTTTGAAAAGAATGAGACCAACTGGCTCAATAGCATAGCGATGCATGATGACAGTATTGTGTAAGTGATTTCATTCAGGGGGTTTTGTGTTGGACCATTTACTCCAATATTGAATCAATTGATGGCATTAAATACAATGAAATATTTATGGTGCATGGGTCCAGAGTGGTAAAAGGATTTGAATATATTACCCCGGGCACAAAAATGATATTTTGAACTTTGAATGAGCTGTAATGAAGAGTATTTTTCAGTAACCTCTGAGCCCTTGGGCCTTCTGTCAATTAGTTTTTTTCATGTAAGTTTGTTAATTAGGGTCAGTTAAACATCATCACAATGACTTCACAATACATAGCTGTAATACTAGATCAATCATACATTATTTATTTATTTTATAAACTGGAAATTGGTACAAATATCTGGTACTTCTAGAGCTCAGTGGTTAAAACCAAGCAAAGCAAATCTCTGTCCTTAATGCTCAAACAAACATGACAGATTCTGATCAATCAGGAAGGCCATCTCTAAGAGGTCATGTTGTTCTTAGTATCTCTTCTCTGTATCAGCCTCTTGTCTCTCCTCCGGTTACTGCCCTAAAGGCACAAGACAGACCTCAACTATTCAAGCCACCCTAACACCCCCCACCTGTGGTACAAAGGCCCCTCTCTGCAGTCAGATTAAGAAATGTCCAAATGGTCGCTCATATGTTCTCCTGTAGATAAGACTCAGCAGAGTTCAGGTTACTCTATGATTAACACTGTATCCTTCCTGATAACCCAAAACCATCCTGCCTGTAGCACAATGCCCCAGTGACTTTTTAATTTACTCACCTCCATCTGGTGAAGTTAACCTGTGTGGAGACATGCAGCCAGGGCTACGTCCCCCATCAGTCACCAGGTTGATCAGACTTTGTACTGTTATTATTAAAATGTATATGGGAAAGGCTGCTGTTATGTCAAAGACATTTTTCTACTACATGATGATCGTCTTTATTTAAACTTGAAAATCATTGAGAGCAAAGTGTGCATTTACACTGACGTCGAGCATACAACAGAAACATTAAAATGCAAGATAAGCAAATAAAAGATATAACTTTAAAGCAAAGATGATCAATTAAAAACAGACAATGATTAAAACTTGATGTTAAAACAAAGTCAGTTGCAATCAGAAGTCAAAAAGTTTAAGATTTAAATGACTTAATACAAAGCCCTGTGAAAGCACTGGTTTCTTTGAGTTCCAAGCAGATGGTACAAAAAAGCCAAAAGCAGATCTTCAAAGCTCAGAATGAACTCTAGGATTGATGTGCTCCAGAGGACCAGTCTAGTATGAAGGACACATGAGAGGGTAGCATCAAGCGGCAACCTATGGTCTAAAAATATCCAATGAGAGTCCAATGCGGAAGTGCTAAAAACTGCAGTTCATCAGGATCCGCTTGAGGCTGGCTCCGGAAGTACCGGAAACCACATACACACCAATTTAAAAAAAAAGATCTTTACAGCAGAAATAAACATGTTTAAAGCCTGGTACAAAAAACTAGTGTAGTCTGGATACCTCATTTCTTGATCCGCTGACACTGTACGGGGGGTGAATTTTTTTCTAATGCAGCAATTTCGAAGATATTGAGATTACGAGTCCTCCTCATTACGAGAGTCACAGCTGACTTGATTGATAAGCGGGAATACTGTAGCTGTTGGCGAGGAGGCTCAAAGCCCGCCTCTTTACGGCAGAATCGTTCGACAGCAGCAATATGGCTGCCGCCGCCGATTGGCCTCAAATAGCGCTTCAGAAAAAGATGGGTGACATCACGGATACCACGTCCATGTTTAATACCGTCTATGGGTAGCATCCCAAAAAGTGATTAAGATCCCTTTATGTTGGTACTGCTATACAATTATCTGTTTTTTCAGGTATGTGTGTTTCTGGACATTTAATTCTGAGACACCTTTTCTGAATTTAATATGAAGGCTTACACATGAACACTTTTATGAACATCTTTTTGGTCATTTTATTATTATTATTATCGGTGTTCTCTTGTATCTCCAGAAATGCTGTTAGCTGACCTTCATGGGTTATAAATTATGATTTAAGATTGTAAGTATTGTGCCAATAAGACATCAACCATATGACCAATCCCTACTTTGCGTAGTCAAGCGAGACACTATGTTACTGTAATGCCTCATTGCATATTATTAGGATATGTCAGTTGTTAGATGGCTCCACACACTGCACCTTCCTCACCATCTCCTCCCGTCATCTCTGTCCCTCCACACTTGAGCAGTCAGCGTGCAGCCTGAGGCAGCCCGACACTCGTCCTGAGTCATTAAAACATCACCTCAGTCTTAATTATACCCTCTGTCAGAGAGCTACCCCAGGCCCGCTTCCCTCTTTGATCAGGGAGCTGATGGGCCACTGCTCGTGTTGACCGGGTGTAAAGGAGCGTAACACCGAGCCTCTGCTCGCCAAAAAGGAAATGAAAACTTGTTTTCTGCTGGTGGCACGGCCAGCCGGAGAGATGGATTGACAGAAGGTTGCCTGTGGGGAAAAGGAAGTGGGCTTGTAGGTTTGTGAATGCATGTGAATGTGTGCTTTGAAGCAGAGAGGTCACTGTTTGTCATGTGCCTGCGCCGCCCTCAGGTCTGATTGGTCTGACCTGTGATACTCAGCGAGTGCTCCCTCTGTTCATCTTCACTGTAGCTCTGCCTCCATGTGGAAGCTCCTGTTGTCCTCATTAAATTCAGCTGAGACTCTAACATTAACCAAAACATCCTGGGTGTTAAGAATAGATATCCTTCCAGCCCATCATGCATGTATTGTTTTATTTTTGTCTCAATTTACCATGTTTGCATTTTAAAGAGAAGGACAGACTTGAAACGTTGTGATTTAAGCGTCATTTCCACCCCATTGCGCCAAAGATGTTTTTACCATCCTCTTCTCTTCTCTTCTCTCCTGTCTCCCTCTCAACTCCCCCCCTTTCTCTCTCCTGCCACCTCTGCCTCCTTTGGCTTCGTTGGCTTCAATTGAAAACCAATGAGGCAACTAATATGTGGAAAGATAGAAATTTACTTGCTTTAAGTTCATGCGTCAGCCCTCTTCTTTGCTGTATAGGCCACGTTTAGCACAACAATATGGCAGAAGCAAAGGCTGCTGAAGGAGCTGCTCTGTGCAACATGATGGTGCGCTTCATGCCCCATTTCCCACCAATACCCCCCCTGCCCCCCACCTCCTCTGCCTCTACCTTTTCCTTTCTTTCAGGGCCATGGCTTTGGGACAGGTCCACCTGCAGGGGGTTTGAATTGAAATGCATTGATCTTGCGCTCACTGGAAACAAGCCTATTCCCCTCACTTTTTCTGCTTTCTTTGTATGCGATTGGCTTTAGATTTAAGCTCTTATTGTTGGAGCATGCATAATTTCTCCAAAAACTGTCTGAGCAGGAGGCATGAATTGGTATAAACTTACCAAAATGTGTTTTTAATTGTTTGGAAACCGTTCTTATAAGGGTTCTCACCACTTAAATACAAGAGCTCTAGTTAGGTTTCTGTTTAAAACATTGATAATATATATATGATGGCTTGCAAATCATTTAAAGCCTATATTTAATTGAAAATACAGCAAGACAAGGTATAAGATATTGAAATAGAATTTTTTTGTTTTGTTTTATGGAAAGTATGCGCTCATTTTTAATTCGATGCCAGCAACATGTTGCAAAACAGATGGGACAGCAGAGCACTAAAAAAGTTTGGTAATGCTAAAAAAACACCAGGAGACACAAATCTCAACGGATTAGGTGAATTTGCACCAGACTAGTAACATGACTGGTTATAAAAAAAGTCACTCAGAGACGCACATTATTTCAGAAATAAAGATGGAAAGAGATTTGCCATTCTGTGAGACACTCGTGAGGAAATCGTCCAGCAGTACTTATAATATTTCATCAACTTCAGCACAAAATATTATTAAAACGTGCAGAGAACTTGGTGAAATCTCTGTACAAAAGGAACCCAAGCTTTTACTGAATTGTGGCCCTCAGTCAACACCGCATTAAAACAGACGTGACTCTGAAGTGGAAATCACTGCATGGGCTCAAAATCAAATCCTAAAAAGCATTGTTTTCCAACATAGTTTGTCTCATCATCCACAAATGTAGAACCATATAGAGAGGAAAGATTATGTAAATGTGATCCAGTAACGCTGGCTACTTCTCTCCCAAGTCCACTTAAGAGGGATTTAAGTGAAGTGGAAAACTTTTATGTTGTCCGACGATCAAAACTTGTTGTTCTTTTTGGAAATCATTGATTATTAGCATGAACTCCTCTTAAGAGGAGAGTGACCACTCGACTTTTTATTATCACGTACTTTAAAAGCCAGCATTAATGAATGATGCTTCAAAAATCGTATAGGTGATTTATTAAATAGGTTTCTGGTAAATTAACAATGTGACAACAGGAAACGCTGTTAAGGGATTATATGACCTCTTATCTGCTTTTATCTGATGGTTAAATACATAACCGTTTGTTTACAACAACCAGGAATCACTGCAGAACACGCACACTTTATCGAGCTGTAGTATTTAAAATTCAGTCTATCTTCCCCCCTCAAAGAGTATGCATCAAAAAGCCTTTTAGGGGAGTCATTTCGCTCCTCTCCTGCTCACTCTCATTTGGCATCTTTCAGGGCACTGAGGCAGAAAATAAAGGAGAGGAAGACAGGCGCCTTCCCAGTCAATTTGGGTGTTTAGTTAAAAGGAAGGAAAGTGATTGCGCTGCTCGTTTTCTCCTCTGTGACAGGCGACCAGCAGATGCCGATTAGTTATTGTATGATGATTTAGTGTCTGGTAAAGCTTTCCATTTAAATGCACCCAATAGTTATTTTGCATAGTCCCCCTGCAATTTGACTCAGCTCAGGAGACATTGGCCATCGTCTTGTCCTAATGCTGTGTAATTGTTGGAGGGCCACATCGCTGTGTGGATGCATCAGACCGCCACGCTCTTCTGGGTCCCAACTATGACTTCCTGAAATCGCTCCAGCGAAAACGATAAACATCTGTCACCAAGGACAACTTTAGTGGGGACAGAGTTCAAGGCTTTGTTGTGTGATGCCCTTTGATCAGAATCCTTCGTTTGTAAGTAAAAGAGATGATAGAGTCACTCAGACAATCATATGTGGCAGATGAGAGGAAGTGAAGGCAGGCGGGAAAAAGCTGCAGACTCGTGATTAAAGCTGAAGATCTGACATTTTTACAGAAAGGCAGAATGTTATTGAGATCCAAGTGTTCTTGAATAGGATTTGTCATAGTATCAGGTGTGCTTTGACTTGTCAATTGTTCACTCTTCTTACGGATGTGACTCATTTCTTTCTTTTGCCCTTTCCCACTCTCCGTCTCGCTGCATCCCACTTTTCCCGCCTTCCCCCTGCCGTGAAGGGCCACACAGGGAAAATGAAACCAAATAGAGGAGAAAAATGGAACATCGATTTTGTTTTACGTTTTGTCTTCACTCAGCTCCTGATGGTGTTTTCAGGTTTCTCCTTTTTTCACGCACCATCCTCTCTTTTCTTCTCACCACCTCTTCTCGAGTTGTCCATTATCACCTCTCACAATAGTTTCTCCTTCCGGGTACTCTATTTTTCTGATGAGGTCTCAGAAGGTCCTGGTAATTCAACATGAGGAATAAAGTGTGTGAAATAAAGAAAGTGAGTTTGTGTGTTTTTGTGTGTTTTCAGAGTCAGGCTCCAGTTGACCTTTACCTGATGACCAAGAGCCCGCAAGAAGCTCCCGACACCCCCGACATTCTGGAGTTACAGTTTCAGAACGGTTGGTACTCAGTGTTGTCACCTGTTGTTTCCTCTGAAACTTTTGTTACTTCTAAAAATTAATTAACTTAGAATGAACTAAATCAATAGATTTTTATCAAAAAAAGAATTCACTTGTTTATACCTGTTTCATTTTTTTTCTAAAAGTGTAAACAAAAAAAACACTGAGACATCAAATTTGCTAAAAAAATATAAAATGTTGTACATCATGAGAGCTATTGACTGATATTGCCACTCATTTAATTTGATAACAATTCAAGTTAATTAAGTGCACATGATACAATTACAATTTATAAAAATAATATTAATAAAAATACTTGTATTTAATAAAACAATTTCCAGAAATTCAATGATATATGAATAATACTAAAATACTAAATTAATCTTTATGTAATAAATCAATATTAAATGTATAATAAATAGATAATCGTTAGAAGAAATAATATTGATGTAATAAATAGATATTATATATATAATAAATAGATATAATCAATATAATGAATAATAATGACATAATAAATCAATATTGTATATATATATAATAGATAGATATAATCGATATAATAAATAATATTGACAAAAAATCAATATTATACATTTTACTTTCATTTAAAACTGAAAATGAACTATCTGCAATGTAAAGAATTAGTTTAACCTGTTATTTGTGTGAAATAGATTTTGTACCTTCTGTTGAATCCAGCAGATTTTAAGCTTTTATGCTCAAATATAATCTGATTTTAGAGCTATTCCATTTCAAGAAATATGCGCTTACATTAAAAAAATAATAATTCCAGGTTTGTTCTCTGAAAACAGTTTGATGTAAAGGCTTGTATGGTTGTTTTTTATCATACCTGCATTCTGAAAAGAAGTTTCAAGTGGTTTCCCCATATTTATTTTTAATGATTTCTCATAATGATCAGTAAGAGATCAACTTAGCCAATCCTCTCTCTGTCTCTTCGTGTTACTTAACATGATGCTTATTGCCGCAGGGCTACAGCTCTTCCCCTGACCTGCTTGCACTTTATCACCACTCCTGACCACCCAGACTTATCCTTAACCCCTCATAGCATTACTCGGTTCCAAAGCTGCCATGTTTGGCCTGGGGGCAGCACGCAGGCCGGAAGCATTAAGTCCAGCTAATACACCAAGCCCTGAGGGGCCAGGGAAACGCTCATTAGATATATCGCCACAAGCTTGAATGGAGGAAAGTGTCACATGTTTGTGCAAAGTGAAAATGGCAAGAAACATCCAGGCCTGGGGCAAATGACACAGATGTCCCTTCATCCCTGGTCACTAGTGGAGGCTGCAGAGTGCTGACATCAATGGACTGAAACACTAGCTCCTCTGATCACATGAGCTTTATGGAAGTTTTATGAGCTATAATAGTCATTTGGGGAAGTTCAGAAGGTTGGCAGAAGATTTGGTGGAATGTGTTTTACCATTGAAGTGCAAATTTAAATTCCATTAAAATTTCATCTAAGACTGTGCTGAGGTATTGTCTAGAAGTCACTTTACCAATCCCCCTAAAGATGTTTAATTATAAAACAAGTCAGCTGGTGTTGGTTGGAGCTGAGAGATAAAACAGTGTTGCTCTAGTAAAGTCTGGTTTCGCGGGTTCCTTGCAGGCCTGCGCTCTGTTTTCACACATATTCCTTGTGCCTTTTATTGAGCGCCCTATGACAAAAGCTGTTTTAGTTGTCCACACAAAGGCCCGAGCCTACTCCTCCCTCTGAGCACAAGATCAGCACAAGAATGTTTCATTTCATTCCCCCTCCCACCTTTTCATCCCTGCCTTTCTCACCAAAGTTTTCTCACTGATTAAAAAAGAATATATAACGACAGGAACCTTTTTCCCCCGTCAAACACTCCATTCCCCCCATTCCTCTCCCTCTTTTTAAGAAATAAAAAAAAAAATTCATCCCTCCCTCCTTTTATGCCAAAGAAGTGCAGAGGAAAAAGAGACAGAGAGGAAAAATGTAAAGCAGTAATTTTTCCTACAACTGTGTCTGCAGTCCCATTGTCTGCACTGTTAGGCTGTGCAAAACTGAAGAAAAGGATCACGGGGAGAAAAAGACCCCTCAGTGAATGATCGAACTGGCATGATGGAGAGAGCGAGGGGAAAAAAAGAGAGAGTGCAGGCACGGAAAAGGCCAGCCCCTACACTCCCACGTTCAGACACTTAATTTATTTGAACTTTTAATCTAATTATTAGGTATCTGGGAGGGGGCGGGGCTTACTAATTCATCATCCATACTGCCCTCTCCTCCACCGGGACTTTTTCTTCTTCCATGGGAGCCTCCAAGATTCCCGTGATTCGAGAATGGGCCGTCAACAAAGCCCTTGTCTAAAAAAATTTGTCAAGTCCTTCACATGTCATTCCTATCAGGGCTTTGTGAGCACTCGCTGAAAGGCAACCAGAAGTGCTACTCTCCTCTTCAAAGATTAAGCGACAACTGCGAGCATGCAAAACTGTGTTCAGGACTGAGTTCTGGATAGCGGATATTTGTGTTCCTATTTCCTCTCCCCTTGTAGTCCTTACATGGTTGTATTACCGTCTCAACACTCACACACTTGTGTCATGTTTTTCTCCTCGCTTCCACCTTTAGCCCATATTCCTCAATGAAGGCCGTGAGCGAGCAGGTCTCTGACAGTAATTGATGTGTATTTGGTTTAAGTGGCTTTAGAGGGGAAGTGTGTGTGTAGTGAACATGTGTGTCTGTGTTTTCTAAAAGAGTGTGTGTTTGACATATTAATAGAAAGATGGTTGATGAAGCCACAAGTGTTTTGTCTCCCGCACATGCGCATGAACACACAAACACTCAGTGGCGCAAAAAATGTCCCTGCATTAAAGAGGTTCTGGGTAATAAAGCTGCGTGAGTAATTGAATTAGGTAAAGGCCTGCCCACGATTTCACAGCTTTCAAACAAGCAGGGCCTTTGAATTTATTAGCCTTTCTCACCACCTCATTTTGAATTGGTTTTCACTTTACGCTGATGACTATTCATTTCAGCGCTGAGATAATGTGCTGTTGTCAGCAGATTTAACCAACTCTCGTTTTTGACAGTTCCGTTTGTTCTCTGGAATCACTCGTCTATCAGTTTTCAAAACATCTGTAGGGTTAATTTTTTATTCTAGTTGTTTTCTGACGAGTCCATGTAAATATATTTGCTACTGTGCAAGTGGTGGAGGATACCTTTAAATCCACAAAGTGTTCCACAAGCATTTCTTACAATGAATAATCAATAGATTACAAGATGAAGGAATTGAATGAGGGATACCAACACATTTAGAATAATATGTTCTGTAAGACATGTATGTTAATAATGTTTGTTTATGTTATGAGTATTTTCTTGTTTGTATGCATCGATAATATAATTTAAGACGTATTTTGTTTCCTTTTTAGGAGTTCCTATCATGGTGACCAATACAAAGGACGGCCAATCCAAGAACACCCCTCTGGATATCTTCTCTTACCTCAATGAGATTGGGTAAACATTTTTCTTCTCTTCCTAATGTTTAAATAAAATTTATTTAGACCGGTTTTACCTCCCATGTCTGATTTGGGTTCAGACATCCTGTCTATAATATTTGAAAGCCCTCTGAAATGGAGTGGTGGTTCAGTTTCTCCCTCTTGTCTCCTGCATGCTGTTTTATTGGCTCCTTTCCAACTGTCCAATTAAGTATAACTCCCTCAGTGTGATCAGTTTGAGGCCAGAGTAACCTCGACCAATTTAAGTTGAAGTATGATACTGATGCTGAAGAATTTTCATATGCTCATTTAAGGGATACTGTCGTCAGTAGACATTGGTGTTAAACTTGTTTCGCTTCATTTGGCATTTCGTTAAGTTGCTGCTGCTTCTTAACATGAGGCGTCAGAATCTGCACTGTCTAAAAATGAAATGAGTAAAGCTTTTTTCAGAAGTTAGATATGTTATACGTCAGAATTTTTGTGTTTTACCTCGAACAAATGCAAGCATCAATCAATGAATCTTTATTTATTTATACAGCACCAAATCACAACAAATGTTATCCCAACATGCTTTGCAAACATAGCAGGTCTAGACCGTACTGTATGTTATAATAACCCAATCGTTTTGGGGTTGGAAAGAGGGATAGAGGGAGTTGCAGAAAGAAAGAGATGATAGTGGTGAGACGGATAGAGTAGTAGTTGTAGCAGCTGGAGTCTGGCACGACCACAGCAGCAGGCCATCTACAGCAGTGATCCAGATAGGGTCACCCAGAAAGATCTATGGTTAGTAACTTAAATGGGACAGGAAGACCTAAAGTGAGTGACAGGCAGACAGAGAAGAGAGAGGGAAAGACAGGATCCCAGTGTGTCAGTTCCCCGGCAGTCTAAGCCTATAGCAGCAGAACTAAGAGCTGGTCCAAACCTGAACCAGCCCTAAGCTTTATCAAAAAGGAAAGTTTTAAGCCTACTCTTAAAAGTAGAGACAGTGTCTACCAGCCTGCAAGCATGCATTATGCTTTTTTTCTCCTATTAGGTTTATGAAAACACTCTATGTATCAGGTCCTAGAGGTATAGTTTGTAGCATGTGCAGTTAATAGAGTACAATTAATATTAAATGTCAGGAGGAACAAAAATAGTTTTTCAGCTTTGAATTTTGTATGTGATGTTGTTATAAAAAATATGATAAATGTTTGTGACAAATAGGTTAAACTAGGATTTATGCTTTCTTGAATGCTCCTTTTCCGTGCTGATCTGACTCAAGCTGATGTTAAAGTCTGAGAGTGTTCCCACTGAAGGTTGTTTTTCTCATCCTATCTTTCTGTCTGCAGCGGAAAGCACGGCGTGGGTCGGATTGACATTGTGGAGAATCGTTTCATTGGCATGAAGTCCAGGGGTAAGGAATTAAAAAATATGTTTGTATATATCCGTCTTGATTGTGACATTTTTCTGTTTGTGCTAAATTACCCCTGCAGCCTTCTTCACTTATACAAACTTTAACACACACTGTAAATGCACTCAGTGTGAAATACGTCTCAATATTTTAAACTTATATCCATTCAGAAGCTTCCCTTTCAGTATCTCGGGCTTTCAAGCAATTTGCAGTTATTTTACATGAGTGCTTTAAGTGTCACACTTGCTATTCGACTCCCGTAAAAGTGGGCCGGATGGCAAACACACTCTCGTCAAAGGAAATGTTTTTACTCTGGTTCACCTGGAATCACAGACGCTGAAGTTACATGCATTCATTTATGCTTGCATACACTTACAGAAAACATGCACGGTGCAAAAGAAAACTGCAGACGCTTCGCTGGACTCACACAAATGCACAGTTGATCTCATATTTGCGCATGCAGACAGTTATTCTGTCTCTTTTTGTCTAACTACAGGAAACTGGGGAAGCTCTTTTGTTAGCTCTCCACATGTGTTACAGCTGCTAATATATGAGAGCAGTGCGCTGTTCTGTTGCTGTATAAAGCACACACACACGCACACACACGCACACTTCTTTTCCCCTGCAACACTATGCGCTATGATTGGCAAATTGACTGGCCAACAGACTGTGGCTGTGGTGCAACTTGGCAGGTAGAAATTGGAAAATGGGAAGCCCACTTTTCTCTCCCCTTGGCTGAACAAAAGATCAAAGCTTTTTCCTCCACTAAAGCAATAGGAAGAGGTGGAGCACAAGGTGTCCAAGTGGTTGAATAACTACCGTGGAGTGTACGCGTTGGTCTTCTTCCGGAGTGATAGCAGTCATGTCGGCACAATAGATGATTGGTGGGATTGAATGGGGACATGTCATACCTATTTGTGTTGGGTCATATTTATTTGTGCTGGGTCAGGGAGGCGGAGGTGATTGAAATGGTTTGTCAAGAATGTTGTCACAGTGCTACAAAACATTCAGCAGTGGCAGACTAACATTTCCCATCTGTCACAGCGCTGTCAGGCCTCTGACCTGTGCAGCAGTGATTGTGTTGCCTGACGAAAAGCATAAGCAGAGAGAAGTGGTTGTTTCTTGTGAGGAGGAACGGGCTCCATGTTGTACAGTTTTTGCTGCAGTGACACGAAATAACGTTTAAGAACATTCTTACGGGGCGTTGGTGGCCTAGCGGTCCAAGCGCCCCACATATAGAGGCTACAGTCCTTGTTGCAGAGGTCGCCGGTTCAACTCCCAGTCAGTCTACCATTTGCTGCATGTCTTCCCCCACTCTCTGCTCCCCACGTTTCCTGTCTCTCTTCATCTGTCCTGTCATTAAAGGCAAAAATGCCCCAAAACATATCTTTAAAAAAACAAACATTCTCACATTACTTATAATGAGCTTTTATAAAATATAGATTAAAGCAGCAAATAATAAAATCTATTCCAACAAAAGTATCCTAGAATTTAAATGATTGTTAAAGAAATGTTTAACCACTTTAAAGCAATCTCTGAGTTGCAAATGAGATTTGCTATCTCCAAAGATCTTCTTTTCTTCCATGTGCTGCCTGTTTATGCAGGACCAATAGGATGCCCAAAGGGTCATAGGGGATCAGGTCAGGAAGAATTAATGCCTGCAGCTTGGGTTAGCATACCTTCAGTACCTGTATAAAAGATTAAAACCTCAAAAACCACTGGGGGTGTCGTCTCCTGAAGCTTAACTTAAACTGCCACTGTCGAAGCTTATCCAGGTTGCGTTTCATTCTCTGCTCCCATCCGTTAAGCCCGCTGTCTTTCGGAGCACTTAAGCCAAGTTGTGTTCGAGGGCAGTTTTAACTTCTCGCTTGATCTGATAGGGCCGACGGAAGTGTCCCTACGTGTCCTCCACGGCCCTGAATCACCAAAAAGCCAAGAGCCGTTCGAGCTCAGGTGGCAACCTTTGGAGGCTTATGACAATTAGCAGCATTGCTAAGCTCTATTTTTGGCGGCAAGCACAAAGTTAGCGCTCCTCCGCTTTCAGAGCGGAACCAGTTTGTGGGGAGGGGGGAGTATTTTTGGGCTGCACGGATTTGAACCCGACCGCTCACCAGATTGGAAGAGCTTGAAGAGTTTTAGAGTCAGGTGAACAACACACACATTAAGGAATCTGGCAGCTGTAGCTGTAGGGAAGTATCTGTTAGGCTGCATAGCTTGAATCAAGCCGTCACTCACACTGACAGATGATGTGAGGAACCATGTATTGGAGGGTGAACGGCACTTACAAAAATGGATGTCATTGATAAATCTCCTATTTCTGTTGTCAAATCTGTCTGCTAGCATTTCCCCCAGCCCGTCTTTTGTTTTAGCTGACATGTGAGTGACACCTTCATTTCTCCTGTCATCTACCTCATCTTTTCTCTGCTCCCCCATCCTTCCTTGTCCAGAGGGGGTAAATTGCAGGGTAGGCAGAACCCTGGGTCCAGGCTGTAGGCTGGCAGGGGCCTCCTAACCTGTCATTTACCCGGGACGGTTTGTGAGGCCTTGTCTGTCAGACAGCTGATGACTAATAGAGCTGTGTCCTATAGTTAGCTCCGGAGAACAGGGCTTGTGAATTATTGTTGTGTAAATGGCCTTTGATGGTTATGAAGACGCTGGTTGGACTTACATAAGGGATGTATTGGAGGAAATTATGGGAATTATCTCAGTAGTTTTACCAGAGTGAGTCATCTTGAAATCAAAAAATGATGGACCAAAAATCATGTGAATATCAAAGATAACAAAAAACATTATACAGGCTGGTAAAGTTGCTTGCTCTCCATATTGATGCATTTATTTCTGTGAGGAAAACTTAAAAGCTGTTATGTGTTTTTGTTTCAAAAGAATAACATCTGTTTCTGCATTTGTCAGGGATATATGAAACTCCCGGAGGAACAATTCTGCTGGCGGCTCACTTAGACATCGAGACCTTCACCATGGATAAAGAAGTGCGTCGAATCAAGCAGGGGCTGGGTATCAAGTTGGCCGAGCTCATCTACAACGGTGAGTCTAAATTACATAATCTTCACCTGCAAAGACGGAGTGTTTCCCTCTTTGTCCTTTTCACCATCCCAGATAAACACAAATAGCTGTATCAAGATTCAGTGCTGTTGTTCTATTTTAATGCGAAAGTAAATTAAAAATTATAATATCAGTCATAAAATAAGTGTCATACGGGCCTCAAAAGCCCTGGATCCGTCACACAACTGAACATCCTTTGAGAGTTTTCATAAGAAAGAAGTGAGCATGCTAAATGCTAACCTTCCAGGTCTCTGTGTGTGCTCAGTGTGTTTGCACATGTGAGTGTGTGGAGCTTTTCTTGGCTCAGGTGTCTTAATCATCCCTTCTGCTCGGTCTCCAGTCCCCTGCACCTTCATCCACATAATAGGATCAGTGCCATTAGAGACTTCTTACTCTCTCTGGAGGGTATAATTGAAGTGGCCTAGCACTCAAACACACACACACACAAAACACACATACAAAGGTGCTACCTTCAGAGGCAGGGCAGAGATTAAGCCCATTGTGGGTTTAAATCATTAATAACTCTGCATATAGACGGCAGACGGCTGGCGGCGGGGCTTATGTTAACAATCCACCTGTCCTGCATCTGTTTTACATTAATATGTCGCCATTAATCCCAAATGATTTTCAGGAGAGAATTTGGGTTAATCAAGGGGAGTACAGGAGGAACTTCTTCAATATTTTAGGCACCAGATATTTTCAAAATCTGAAATAGGTTTTTGTTTTTTATTATTTTCAGGGCAAAATTTTGAGTTGAAGCGATTTTTACGACTGAAATGTCCCAAAGAAGCCAGAGACACTTCAGTAACAAGTGATCTAAAGATTGAATAAAATTAACTACTCAAATCTTGCGCCTGTGTACAGTCTTCACATCCGACACATTGTGCCAATCCTGAGTCGGTGAAAGCAGACAATGATTGTATCTCTGAAAACGGCCAGACGATGAGGTGGAGGTCAGCTGCTGCTGAGAGGAGGACCCCCTGCTGAGTGGGGCGTTCCTGACCTCTGCACGTACACAGGCACATCCCTCGCCCATCTGTCTCAGAGCCCGACGAGTCAGGTCAGCAAGGGAGACAAAAGAAAGGGTGTGTGTGACGTTCACCTGGAACAGAAACGAGACCAAAGCAAAGACTCAGGTTCTTGCTCATTAAAGAGGGAACTGCAAACGTCACACTCACACACACACACACACACACACACACACACACACACACACACACACACACACACACACACACACACACACACACACACACACACACACACACACACACACACCTTTACAGACTCTGCTTCCAACAGAGGATATGCAGCAGAGGAGCCTCATAAACCCACCTTGCCATCCTCTTTACAGTTTATGTCAGGCTCCATCCAATAACATTTTCATTTTATGCAAATGCATAAAAATCTATAGGCAGTTTATTTATATAGTGGGTTAAGATTACATTATTGGTTTGCATATTTGGGTCCTGTGGGAGTGCTGTGTTTTCAGATATGGTTTCAGACCAAAATGTTGAAGTACTACGTGTATAGTCTGCATTGATGATGGGACATTCAGTGTTTCGTTTTTTCTGGTCCCAGAGAGTTGAAAAATAACAATACTCTCATGACTGTCATGATTTACCCAGCTGTCACAATGAAGAAGGGTTTGAACGAATAAAAAATACTGTTTTAGAGAAATTCACACTGCAGGGCCTTGAGTATCCTACTAAGACAGTCATTTCCAACCAACCAATCAAAATGAAAGAAGAAATTTGAAAAAGAAAGAAGGGTTTCAGTATTATACTTTTAGGGCCACTACAGCTGTACTTTTTGATTAAATCCATGTTCATGTTTCTTTGCTCACTCTAGGTTTCTGGTACAGTCCAGAGTGTGAGTTTGTGCGACACTGCATATCCACATCCCAAAAAAACGTGGAGGGAAAAGTACAGCTGACTGTCTTCAAGGGTCACGTCTACATCCTGGGACGAGAGTCACCAAAATCTCTCTACAATGAAGAGCTGGTCAGGTAAGCAATAACAGAATGTGTGTGTGTGCGTGCGCGTGCGTGCGCGTGCGTGCGTGTGTGTGTGCGCAAGAGGCGAAGCCATGTGTCAGTGATTCACAGTGTGTGCCTGTTCTGACCAGACAGCTGTGTTTGGCTGCTCTGTGCTCTGTGTAGCTGTTCCACAAGTGTTCACTGGCCAGCCTGTTGTCCCATCAGCTCACCCAAGTTCTCTTATGACCTCCACATCAACACACTGAGCGGACTCTGCCTCACAAAGACATCAGACAAGTTTCAAGCTCAGTTCCTGGAGGGCAAACCCCGACCCCAACCCCCCTCCCACTGCCTCCCCTCTGTGGCCCTCTTAGCCCTGCTAACAGTGGGTTTGTTCAGGAGGCTGACCCCTGATGCCCCGTGGGCAGGCTCAGAACTGACCAAAGTAAAAGCTCTCCATATGCCCCTCTATCTCTGCTTCAGTCACACACACTCCCTGAAGTCAGCGAGCTAATGGTGTTTTCAGCCAGAGGAGAGAGGTGATTCCAGCGGGCTTTTAAGAGTAAAGTACGTGGGTGTCATGCTAGTTTAGCAGGTCAACGAGAAGGAAAGGAGGAAAGATTTCTCACACAGTCAGCCTTACAGAGGAGCAGAAGAAAAAAAACACACAGTGCCTTTTGAGTTTTTATTATACAGAACACAGGCTGCATTTATTCCTCTCCTTTAACCCATAAGATCTTTGCATGTCACTGTCACAGTATTGTTTACCAGTAAAAAAAAAAAAAGTCCTAAATAACTGCTGAGTCAATCATGACCCAGCAACTTCTCAACCAGCCAGCTGCTAAGAAACTCTTTAGACGAAGGCTCATGTTCTGAGTGCAACACCTGACCCTGTGCAGACATTTCTCTGACACGCGTGTGACAGAGGTGTTGTGTTGCAGCATCAGAACAAAGTTGACAGATGGGCGCAGTTGTTCCTCACAAAGAAGCACATTATAAGCAACAAAAAACATACATCACAAATCAGTTTCATATATAATCTAACAAAGGTACAAACACTTTTATTCTGTGTTAATGGAGGATACTCTGTTGTGATTGGTTGGACTGTGGGTATTTTGAGTTATATATAATCTAAATTAACATATATCATACATAGCCATACATAGACATTAACTGGAGAGGTGTTGTGTGTTATTCAGATAGAATGGAGAATGACTTCCTTATTTAAATTGAAAGGCAGGAAGGAGATTAGGGCCACTCAAAAAGAAAAAGATTTTGAAGGCTGGAGGTGGATATATATATATATATATATATATATATATATATATATATATATATATATATATATATATATATATATATATATATATATATATATATATATATATATATATATATATATATTAAGATGGATTTTTTTTTTTATTCTGAGATTAAAATCAGAATTCTGACCTTTTCTCATGATTCTAAATTTCAATCTCAGAATTGTTACTCAGAATAAAAAAAGTTACACATTAAAAAGTTTTTTGTGTTTTGCTCACTGCCCTCCACTTTTTTTTTTTCTCAACGGTCCAATCCTTCTTTTTTTTTTTAGTTATATTTTTGGGGCTATTACAACTTTATTTTATAGAGAAGAGGACATTGGATAGTGTAGGAATGGAGCCACAGGCTGGATTTGAACCCGTGCCATTGGCTACATGGGCTACATTGTAAAATTGTGTATTCAACCTTTAAAGCTGATAACTGAGTCACCAGTATATAAACTGACATGTATTTCTATCAGTATATCATGATGACCAACTGTTAAAAGTTAGCAATAAAGTTGGCAATAACTTAAAAAAGCAGCAACATTTTTGTCAGCATACTTCACCTGAAATAAGTTGCTTTGTTATAAATGGTGGTGATATATATAAAGTACCATTCTTAGGGTGTATACATTTAATGTATTTCACAGGTACACAGGCAGCATCAGTCTCTCTCTCACACACTTCTTAGCGAGTCTTAGCAGGATGACCTGTCACAATCACACACATACACACACAGAGCAGATTAGGCATGAAACCCCTGCTGACATCCTGTTGGCTCTCCACGGGCAACAGTAAACGGCGTCATTAACACAGTGGTAATACAGCCTGTCAGCGCACCCATCTGAGACAGAAATGTCACCCTGCTCGCTGTCCACCGGCTTGGTCTCAATTAAACTGCAGGGTTTCTTAAAGGAATACAGAAAATATCACATGCTTAAACACACACACAGACATGTTCTTTGAAACCACTCGCTCATAATGGCGTTCAGGTGCCGGGCAGGGAGCCTTGTAGTGAGAGTTGATTTAGTTTTCACTCTTTTTTTCTTTATAGTGTTTATCCTATCATTTGTTGGCAATTTCCTCTTTTGCTAAGTGCTTCTGAAGAATGAGTGCAAGCTCTATGTTGGGAGTTGGGGGTGTCATTCAGGGGAGAGGGCTCTGTGAGGAAGTGTATTACGCACTGCAGGTAGAAACTGCAGTAATTACACAGCACACACAGACACACTAAGAACAGAAGCCTCTGCAACATGCCGCCTAGACGGCAAAGAAGAGTGGCATAAGTTAAGATTTACTCCTTTTTTTAAGATAAAAACTGGAAGACAGAAACAATCAGATTACAACATCATCTCATCACTTAGCTCAGAGTTGATATTATGGGATTGTTTTAAAATGGGTTATGTTCATCTTTTGTGTGTGCTTGTTTGTTTTCATTCCCTGATATTGATTCTCTGTTATTCAGTACAAACAATGCTAAAGTGAAGCATTCAGAGGAAAATCGATGGGAACAATATCTCAAAAAAGCACATTGTCAATGATCCAGTTATCTCAGTAGTTGACGAGGCTCCATGTCTCTTATGTTGCTGCAACAATACCGAATATACCGATCATTTTGTAACAAGACCAGCCTCTGTCGTTTTCCTTAAGGTTTCTTTACAGCCGTGTTTTCTTAAAACCTCAAATCTGAAGATTGATGTCACCTGCCTGCAAAGTACTGTTTGATTTAATCCATTTCACGTTGTAAATAGACAAAAAGACCTTCAATAAACAAAGACAGAAAAGGGAACACTCTATGGGGCAACTTAACTTGGAAATAATCCACACCTATCATGTCAAAGTCCACTACTGTCCACAGAGAGTCACAGGACAGTAGCTCCCTCCTCCATTGTAACAAACTTGGTCCTATTTCCTTTCACTCACTGAGGTTTGGAGGCTCAGGTTTATACCATTTCCTCCAATTTGGCAGTGTTACCAGCACTTTTAGATATGTCAAAAAAATTGTAAGTGTCCCTTACCTGTGTTTGTCTCTTCACTCCAGCATGGACGTGCAGGGCGACTACGACCCATGTGATGCCTCCGGATTCATCAGGATTAACGCGGTCAGGTAAGCATCCTCTGAACTTTTATTTTCCTAACATCTCTACCAAGCATTTTTATATCATCCACATACCTCTGATCTAAAATCTAATCGCACTCCCCACTTTTTTTCCTCCCTCTGCAGGTTAAGGGAACACAATCGTCTGCAGGGTTACTCCAACTCTAAGCAGTAACAGTTGCAGCCCTTTGACACATCTTTCTTCTCTCCATCCTTCCCTAGGCGGTTGTAGTTGTAGACTTTGTGCTGCCGTTGTCTACCGTTTGCCTTATTGTATTGGCTGTTATTTATAAAGCACAAAAGTGTAACACTATACCATACTACTATATCAGTCACAAAAGGCTCTTACCGTTCTACTGTGATGTTTCATTGCTGCTGAGGAGTGGAGGAGGAAAACTTGACAAAAGGTAGCTAGGGTATTGTTTAAATCAGGTGTAAGTGTTCGATTCATTTCTTGCAGGTACGCTTATAGGTAACTTGTATTTCTTAGTATTTTAACTCCGGAATTTTGTGTCATTCTTGCATCTGAAAACTGAAACATTAAAGCTTAGTTTGTTTCAGGAATACATTGAATTGTGTTCTTTTTTCTTAGCTTTCTTCCTTTCTTTGCTCAACTGACGAAAAAGAAACAATGGGTATTTATAATCAGTTTACAAGCAAACACTGCTGAAACACTTAAGCCCCTGTCACTTTAAATGTGTCAGTGATTAAAAGCTCATGTCTTTGGCAGGCAGCCCTTTTTATTAACGCCTGCCTGTTTAACTCTTCGGGCTGAACAGTTGCTGCCCCCGTGAAGACTTTGGGGCTGCGAGGACAAACGGATCACATTTATAATATGTAGATGAAACAGTATCAGAGCCACAAGCCATTGTCAACATGGTAGCTCGCTGATAGCTGCCGGAGCAGAAATGATGAGGCCATTTCTGGGCTCAAATGGCACAAGTCAGATGGAAGGAAAACCAATTGGCCACATATGTATATTTTTCTGCTCAGCATGGGGTCTCCAAGCTCAGAGAATAGAGGGAGAGGCAATCTGTAAGACAAAGCTAGAGAACCGTGTCAATCACACCTTCTGTTTTTTCAAATATAAACCTAGTGTGGATGCACATCCTGACCTTTTCTCTCACTCTCCCTCATTGTCCCTGAATTCAAAGCATTAACCAATATGAGAAATATCGTCGTTTAGTATGCACGCTTTATTGTTTTGCAATCTAATAAGGAAATATTTGCTTCTTATAACCTCTGACTTAAAAATCATATCACGTGATAGCTACATGGAGGAGTAATGAATGATTAGCGTGCTAACTGCTCTGGCAATTATTTTATATAAATAGTGCAAATAGCCTTGAATTTCATGATCAAATTTTCAAAGCAGTGGAGAAAGACATTAAAGTCCCATCAGTTCAAAATCAGAAATCTTACAGATTTTACAAATCATTTAATTGAGAACATTATCGTCTCAAAAATATGTCATGATGGTAAAAAAAAAGGTGGGTCCTGATGGAATGATAACTTCAAAGAAACCACAAATTGAGAATCGTAGATGCTTGTTCATATTTGGCCTTAACATTCATCCTGGGTGATTGGATCACAAGTGGAGAGCCTTAACTAGAAGTGTAAACACACCTCAATGAGACCATTTAATGCATTTGATCTTTTTAACATGTAGGCACTTGTCCTGGTAAGGAAAGAAGTGTGAGTCAGAGATGTGGTCCAAGAGCAGCAACTTTTATTATAAAACAGTGAAGATACAGATGATTAAGAGAGGGGAGACGAGCAGATTGAATTGGGGGAGACGAGCAGATTGAATCGGGGGGGGTCTGTCTGTCTGTCTGTCTGTCTGTCTGTGTGTGTGTCATTTCTGGTCCCCCATTTAATAAAGTTCACGATATGTCCCACATTTTTGCATCCTGATATGAAATGATCTAGGTCTCCAGACATGAGACCTGCAAGCGATTCATACTCCTAAGGCAGCTGGATCTGTTTGAGTCTGTTTTTCCCACTATTAACAGGGACGACAGTCTGCAGGGTGGTTTTCATTGTTGGTCCACAGAGCTGTAGAGGAACATCAGGCTTCTTGATCCAACAAGGTTTTATATAACGTCATGATCATCAGTTCCTCTGTCCCTCCTGCTCCTCACAAGAACAGCTATCCCCATCTCTCTGCATTTTTTTTAAAGGCTAACGAAGGTGAATGGGGCTAGATGTTTATTCCAATACAGAGCAAGAAGAAGACAAGTGGTCTCGCACTTAAAGCTCTACACTTCTGATCACCAAGGACGCATGTACATACCAGTTCCAAAAAGCTTTTAAAAGTGAGATTTTCATCAGTGAGCTTCATGGTTACTAGTGGCAGACTTTGTCACCTTTAAACAGAGCAAGTCTAGTCACTTTTCCTTTTTTCATATTCGATGCTAAGCTATGCTCACAGACCCATCTGTCCAGCTTAACATTCAATCTTTAGGCATGAGGGTGGAACAAGCTTGTCGTCAGATCCTCGGCAAGAGAGGACTTTTATTTTGCCATCCATCGTGCTAGTAACTTTAAAAGCAATACACGCAACATTAATTTGGGTATTTTTCTGAACTATTGCAGAATGTCCAACCTCTGTCCTTAGTTTCAAAGAGGCTGAAGATGTGTTTCATGTTAGTTTGTTCATATAGGTCCTCTGATCACGTCAGTATTCCCCCATACACGCTCAAGACCTGAGTCTTTTGGAAACAGCAGCTGCTTCTCTTCCTACCACTCCCACCACTGAAAGACGTCAGCCCCGCATTGTAGAGCTTGGTACAACATGGGCCTCAAGGTGGAGTCCACAGGCACAAGAGACCCCCTGCCAGGTCTAATGGGCAATGAGGGATCCTCGGACCCTTTCAGCCCTTAAAGAGCCCTGCAGCCCCCGCTCAATTACACGGCAGGCGTCTCAGTCTTTGCCTGGTCAATTACAAACCAGCCCCTGCATTTACTGTCGTGCACACACACAGGTTGCAAGATAATCAGTGTCCAAAATTGCCCGGTTTGAATGAAGGGATAGATGGAGAGGTATTCAGATTAGTCAGTCAAGCTGAAGGAGAGGTAGGAATGGGGACAGCTATCAATCTCAATCTGGTTTCTGTGGTTGGAGGGGGAGGATCACTATGACCTTACAACTTTTTTTTGGACAGATACAGTCCTGGGAAATTTTACAGACGCAATACCTGCTTTGAACAAGGTGTGTTTGTTTTGGGATTAGAAAGACATATGGTTTAGTGGGATATTTAAACAGGAACTATAATCTATAAGCCTGGCTCTTCATGCATGGACACACATCTACTTACCCACTAGTCTCATATTCCCTCCACCTTCCCCTCCCTCCTACCTGTCTCCCCAGCCAGCCAGGTATGAAAACTGGCTGACACCTGACCAAGGGAATTAATCATCCTTGACCCTGGACCAATTACCCCTCATTACCCACTCTGTGTCCACCTCTCATGGGAGAACTGTGTAACAATAGCACGACATGAAAGTCGGCGGCATCACAGGACCGAGCCCTAATGGACGCCGCTGTGCGACTGTGTCTGCTCAGGATTCCAGGTTGACTAACCTTCAAGTCCCTGTCATTCTCCTGACAGCACACACACAAAGGAGGCTATTGTTTGAGATCAGGGTCCATGACTTCTCGGTATGAAGTGCAGAGGGCGGCTGGCAACGAGAAGGAAGACATTCTGGACGTGGAGGATCTAAGAAAGTGAAGCCACTTGATTTTAAAGCACCACTTTCTACGTAGGCAGCCTTTGGAAATCATTCTGAAATTTGAACTTGTAGCTTATTTAAGATTTCTGATAAGTTGTAAAATGTTGCTTGGATCAACTTTTGTTTTTTCAGAATGTGTGAGATCTCTTTTGCTTGTTTGATTGAATATTGTAACGATTGTATTAGTTACGACAGGTAAGAAAGTACCAGTCCTTTCTAGCAAGGTAGCAGAAGTTAGGAGGAAAGCATCTTTGTTAGCCAGTTGGTTGATGACTTAGGTCTACACTGAAATGTCTGTACAAGTAGTAGATGGATTGCGATGAAATTTGGTACAGCCATTGAATGTCTCCAGAGGATAAACCATACAGGTTGTTGATTTTTTTACTTACAACCTTAGGTAAAATATTTGGCTTTACTTATTGTGGATTCCAAACAAAACCCTAATCTGAAGAACTACTGAGACCACATTTATAGACTGGTGTTGTGACAGCCTGAAAATGTGATGTCTTGACCTTCATTGTGGATAAAGGTTTATGTGATACCCCGGTTTAACTGATTTTTTAAATTGTATACATTGTTAGCTAATTAGGTTGTTATTTTAATGGAAATGCTGGCCAGTTAGAATTATCAGTACATACAAGATTTTTTAACTCACTTATTTAACTCAAAAGTAAAACCACTCAGCAAATAAAATATTTGAGCTAACAACACACACATAAGACAGTGATTTCCCTGTTAGGGTTTTCTTTGGTCATATAATCTGGTCTCTCAATCTACCTGTGTGTAAAGAGCTCCTGTATTCACTGACCTCTCCTCTTAAAACACAATGAGACAGGAACAAATGACCATGGTGGTGGGGTGGTGGTGGTGGGAGGGGGGATAATTACGACCAAGAGGCCAAAGTGCTTCTGCTTTACTACATTTTGTGTAACCTAAGACCAGTGAAGCTTATATCTGGGTTCCATTTTGGAATAATTCGCCATCCTTTGACACAGATCCCCATATTTATTCAAGTTTTCTTGAAGATTATATTATTAATTTAAATTTAAATTGTATTATTATTTCATTCTAAATTTAACTGAAGTACCTGAGATGACTAGATTTTTCCCTTTTTGATTCTACCTACATGTCGATTGCTCCTTGTCTAATTTCACTCAATGCTTCTTTACTTAGCAGGTAAGGGGTTAATGGACCGGCCCCCTGAGGTTTGTGTGAGAAGCTAATGGGCCCGACAAAATGATGAGGTCACTCACTTACTGCTTAGAAACAATGGGGGATTTAAAGGCCAGGATATCATGGTCAATGCTGTTGGATTAATATTGATAAATTATTTATATTAGATTTTTTTATATTCATGAGAGCATTAGATGGAGTTGGATAAAAACTAATGATCACAGGATCATCTATTCTCTTCAGGGGATGTATTAAACAAAATTGGGGGTCGAAAGTGATCCTTTGGAAGCTTAGGTGCTCAGGCTTCGTGTCACCTCTGAAGAAGTAGCTCTCCCTTGTAGAAGTTTGTTGTCTTAATTTGTCAATGAAATAAATACGTCTTAGATCCCTCATTGGGTATGAATGTTCTTTAAGGGACCAGATTTATCCTTTAAACTGAAATCTCCACTTCATTCAAAGCCCTGAAACTTGATCTTCAGCCAACATCAAGAGACCATCTGTGAGGAACCATTAAAATAAAGCAGGATACACTTTGCCTTCCAGGCTAGCTAACATCCATGGATCCTGTGAGTGAGTGCTGTGTTTTTACTTCATGTCGAAGCCTATTTTCTGGTGTCAAAGGACACCCATACACTGATGTCTTTAAGATCCATAGACAGATGGGACCATTACGGTCAAAGCCTCTGGCTTTGTTTGGCCTGAGCCGGTGATGAAATATTGATGAAAAAATAGAAATATTTTGCCTGCTGCTCGATTGTGCTAATCTAAAAGGGTTAATGAGCGTGAGGACTTCCCTGTATCCTGTTTCAACAAAATATAGCTCAACTACAAACCACCATTGACCGGACCAGAGTTTGCAGGCTCATGGGGCAAGGACAAATCGATAACTTTTTCTGTGCAGGATTAAGTTTCCCTTTGCTAAATGCTCTTGCAGCTGAATTTACTGTTATGTTGTTTATAAAAATGCTCACTTTTCTGTATTACCTAAAACCTAAAAAATTACCCAAAAAATAAAACTTTTAACTGGAGAGTTTGACATTTTAAAGAAATATACCCATTACATTTTTTTCAGACTTAAATTAGAATATTAATACCTCTCTTTCATCTGTGCAGGGAATGTGAATTTACTGCCTGAGGCCTGAAGCTGGCTTAGATTGAAAGAGGCAAACAGCTGGCTGGATCCATAGGTAACAAAATTCCTCTTACAGACGCTTTAAGTTTATACATTTACATGTTTTTCTTTTATCTTATTTGTTAAAATAAAAAAATAAAAAGCTGTGTTTTTATAGAAGGTTGTGTATCAGAGTATTTTTTAGCTTAAAGTGACAATGCTAAAAGGCTATCAAGCAGCTGTTATGTGTACCTTGTTTCACATCTTAATTTAGCATGTTGCAAGCTTATATTTGCTTACTTGCCACAACTACAAAATAAACAGGCTAACTAAGACACCGTTAGCTTTGAACATATTTGGAAATAAATTGATGATCTGATGATGGTGCTGCAATAAAACTACGATTCCCAATAGTAATTGCAAATAAAACCAAAGGAAATGAGAGTTCTTGCTAAGTTTAATCACTTGGATTGATATTTGGACATTTGACTGAGACATAAAGACGTGGATCTCTCAGCAGGTTAGACAATAAGCCAGGAGACCATGAAAGTTTTTGGGATTCATCCTCAAAGGACCATTACATCCATCCTATATTTTTCCTTACACAATGTCTGAAAGTTTTTGAAATTTCCACAAGAATGTAAAACTGCCTGTGTTATTTACAAAAAAGGTCATAGTCGGACAAAGTAGGTCATGAATATAACCATTGGCACTCCTCCTCTTAGTGTGTCAAGATATTCAGTCTGGACAAAATTTCAGTCTGAGCCATGTCCCAATCATGACTACAACCCACCTTCAACCTTTACACCCTCCTCCACTTCCCAGAGCCCCTTGAGGCAGCCTCAGTAATGCAGCATGCTGATCTCAAATCAATAGATTTATCTCCCTCATTTGAAAGGGACTCGACTCAGGCCTCTCCTCTTCCCCTGCTCTCCCAGGGGTCTCCTGGTGGGGTTTGTTTGCTGGCACATACTCTTTATGTACTTCGATCTGTTGGCTGGTGAATGGACATGAGGCCTATCAGGTTCAAGGTGGCTGTCCCGGTAGCTCTGTCTGCTCCACTCTCAGAGAATCCCTTGGACGATGTAAATGTTTAATGGCGCTGGTTATTTGGTTGATATGGGGTGTGTTATGATGGATGATAATGCAGTGATAGTTATTTCCTGAATTACACCACAGGGTATGCAGGCTGTTTGGGCCGGGTGTTTAACCAAAAGAGCCATGTCCTTCTCACTGTTTTCCTGTGAGTGTGTGTGTGTTAGGATTTTTGTTGCTATCACTCCATCCTTTGAAAATACATACACACTGTGAGGGTGCAGCAGTGCAATAAATATTGTATATCTTACAAATGATATATATTCGGTTCCCCTTGTTTTGTAAACCCCATTTCCTGCCTTCACTGCTTCACGGAGCAAACTTACCAAATCTCCACTGCCTTCTTTTCCATTATTACCTCAAAATAATGCCCAAAAATGTCAATGAAATAGTAAAGAAAACTATTATTATTTCAATTATTAGAAAAAATCATTATAGGCAGCAATGGACCCATTTTCTCGATATATGATAGAGATGCATTTAGTGTAAATCAAAGCCTGCATTGGCATCACTTTTTTAGTTTTTTGTTGTTATTATTTTTTAGGGACATCAGGATCCATGTGGTAGGTTATGTGTCTGAATAACTTGAGTCTGGATTTTTAAGACTCATGATTTGTACTTGGACTTGAGTACTGGCGACTCAGACTTGTACTTTGACTAAGGCATTGAAGAGTCAGAAGATGGAGAGGAGGATCAAGGCTTCTTTATTTATTTAGACTGTTATAATGCATTCACCTGCATGTTGTTCAGCTACAGGTTCTGCCAGGATAAAGAGATGCTAAGAATTGTGCATGTTGCTTTCAACAGTAATTTCAAGCATGAGTAGTGCAACATGTTGGATACGTAAAAGAACCATTGAGGAAAAGATGATGTCGAGCTCAAACTTGAACAGGTCCAGGATATACAGGGAAAAGTAAGTGAGATGCTTGAATTAACTTGGACTGTTGATTAAGTTACTGATAGCCAGCTAATGTCAGCAACTAAGGTGACTCCACCATTGGGTCCAAGATTGGTCAAAATTCTGATTAGTAGCAGTTGGAATTGGACTCGCCTCGGATTCTTCTCTGGTGACTGGGACTCGACTTGGTACTTGAAGACTGAGGACTCCGGACTTAGATTCGAGATTTGGCTTGACCACAACACTGCAGTTAGAGTTATGACAACTTTTATAGTACATCATATTTCTTAAGGATGTACAAGACAAAATTAGCAAAGAGATGATAGGTGCCAATTTGTCATTATAGGGAGTGCCAAACTCGATGCAAGTCCAAATCCCCTCACAGTACCTCTAAGTTGTTTCAGTACATTGCCTTTAATGTGCCACACTGGTTTCGCTTTACATCCTTTGAGTCACAGTCTAGCAATAAGTGAAGCTCTTAAGTGTTTGTAGGCCACCCTGATCAGATATAGCTCCCTATTCTTGCGTGAAATAAGAAAGACATGTTTTTCTTCCTTCTACCTGTGGATGATTTTGTGCCACCTTAAAGCCGATCCAGCCGTACACTTTGGTTGAGCATTACTTGCCGCTTTGCACCTCAGTGAGTCTGAGCGACACAGCAGTAGGTGAGAGTTTTATCTTGAGAGTAGATTCAACACCAGCAGAGTACATCAAAGATAGATTCCACTTTTTTGAAATGCCTCGGACCCCCATAAGCGATGGGTTTAGTGTGCTGAAAAGAATCACAACACTGCTTTTGCTTTAGATGAATAAAAAACATTCTGTCCATCTCTGCTTCCCTGCCTGCTGATGTGCTTTTTATTTTTTATTTCTGTCATGCCTGGTGTTTGGATTTGAACAGCGCCTTGTGTCATCTTTAAGAAAGTCTTTTCAGCGGCTCGTTGTGTGGTCACAGCAGAAGAATTACCTGCAAAAACACTCTTTGTCAGCTCACCATGCGGAGAGCTCACAAACAAGACCATTTAGCTATTATTTCCTCTCAGTCGCAGATCCTCACAGAAAAGCGGACGTTTATCAAGAAAAATGGGCGACTGTGGGAGAAGAGGAAAATAGGACAGGTGGAGAGAAAGGGCCAGGAGGAAAGAGGAAGAAGAGGAGATGGAAGGAGGGGGTTATTGGAGCCGGGGAGGGGTCATGGTGTCCCAGTGGAGGGAAATAGTGGAAAACATCCGTAATTTTCACCACAGGATCCCATGTAATTGAGTCATTTAAAATACAGATACAGAGCTGAATCAAAGCAAAGTGGCTTTGGGAGGAGGAGGAGGAGGAGGAGGAGGAGGAGGAGGAGGAGATGAGAGCGAGGTAAAAACAAGAAGGTAGAAGTGTGTGCCTTCCATTATTGGACAAAGCTGGTCTGTTTATCCTTTTCATCTGTCAATCATCTCCTTTGAGGTAGGATATTACCTGTCAGAGATTTTTGTTTGTTTGTTTGTCCCATATGTTACTGTCACCTCCCATAATACTTTTTATTCATCTTCTCTTTGTTCACTCTTTCAAACCGTTATGTTATATCTAACGATAACGCATTTTATTTCCCTCTTTTTCGGGTTCAGGCATTTTATTGTACCATGATATATCTGTTATATATCATCTTTACTACTCTGAATCATTTTATTCCAAAAAGTCAACAATTATTGCAAAGCATGTACAGTCACTAGAAAGTTCACATCCATCTGTGTCCATCCATCATCTGGGAGTTTGTAGCTGGTGCTGAAATTGACCAAAATTGATGATGAATTAAAAATACTATTAACTTTTTATAAGCTGCATAACCAAATAAGACCATAATAGACAGGAAGCATTATTTCCATTTTGTTATTTTTAGTGTCTAAAACTAATGCCACCAAATAAGAGTCAATAGTGTTAAATTATTAACACCCAAATCAGTTTTTCAGCTTACATTTCCAAAGTAAAATGTATCTGTTTTCAGTAGAAAACACAGCTTACATAAGTGCAGTACAAGATCAGTGAACAAAAAAGAGGAAAGTTTTTTTAAAAAACAGTACGAAATCAACAACTACCAAAAGTTCCTCACATGAGCTTTGAACCTAGCTTTACAAATTATGTCATTAGAAACTGTATCTATCTGAGGAGTAATAACCTACTTGTCCAACAAAAAAGCTTCAGCTACTTCTGTGGTAATAAGTTCCACCAATCACAAAAACACAGCAAGAAATAAGCTAACTCTTGGTTAGCAGGCTACACCACAAAAATGAGTGAAGCCATGTTTTAGCTAGCAAAACTTAACATTCCAGTGGGCTAAAATTACTCTACAACAAAGCAATAACGTCAAAAAAGTTTGATATTATAGTTATAGATTCTCCCATTTATGCCACATAGATAAAAAAAAACACTTATTTTAACATGTTGTGGAGGACTTACTTAGAAGTAAATCAACCACTGGGACAGGATACAGCAGACTGGCAAGGAAACACAGGTTGCACCCCTCAAGTTTGCAGGGGCCCCAGCAGAAGGCACTCATGTTACATACAAAGTGCCAGTCCCAGTGGGAAGCTAAAAAGAATACATTAAGAATAGTATTCACACAATTAAGCTAGTTATAGCAAAGGAATGAAAAGAGTGGCAGACAATAAGAAAATATGATAAAAGATGGCAAGTGATGGCATCTAATCGTTAACGTTGCTACATGAATAGCTATTTGTGGGCTGGAAGGAGCTTTACAGCAGGGGGCTACTTTAGTTGCCAAGCAAGGCTGTGTACTATGATACCTCCTTCAACACACTTAAACAGTTTGTACTGCGCACTGCCTACTAGCTTGACGTTTGGTGTACCATTGACATGCTAATACATATTCTCTCTAAACTAGCACGTCAGTTAGCCGCATAATAGAATTCAACAACAGTGCATAAACGTTTGTTGCTTACACAGTTACGTAGTTATTTGAGTATATTTTTAACCACATATAAAATGTATTACTTACATTCATACACTGCTTGTATTGTGTATTGTGAAGAGCTGTTGGGATGGCTGTGTAAGAAGAGTGAGGTCCCGTCTCATACTTGAAAATTCTAACCAAATATCCAGGCATTTCTCACTTACACAAAATTGCATACTATGAATACCGAACATACATTTTCATTGTGATACACTGTCATACTCAGTATTTAAGTATGAAATATTAAAATAGCCTTTGACTAAATTGTTGATGGTCAAGAAGTTGGTCATATAAGTAAAAGGTTGTGACAGCTGGATGAATGTGTGGGGAAAAAGATAGTTCTGATTTGCTTCAATATTTAAATTTGTGTGTCAGAAAGTTCTGGGTATGCTAGAGTGATAAGATTCCTTATAACTTTAAAACAAATGTAGTAAATTATAAAACCTGCTTACTGGGACGAACACCAACATTTGAAAATAGATCACATAATGAAACACTGAAAAATTCACGATTATATTTAAGTATATAGAAAGAGATATTTGCTTTATATTTTGTTCAGTTTGCATTTCAAACATGACTTGTATCAATAAGCTGAAACAACTATTTATCATATTATTTTTCCTCTGCATGAATGATGTGTCTCTGAATCAAAGCCTTGCATGGCTACTTCAGTGGTCCCCTGATGAAACACAATCCTGTTTCTAGTGTCCTGCCTTTAGAAATTTCCGCCCATAGCAGAACCATGGCAATTATAAAGCAATTACTGTTTCATATGGCCTCTTCTGAGTGAAAAGAGAAATGATGAGGTAAAAGCTCAGTAGTTAGAAAAGAAAAAGTGTGCTAATATTGATGTTCCTTTTTTCTTACAGAGTGTAACGTTTTTACTTTATCCAAATTAAATGGAATGAAAAACACACATCGATAATTCCCTTACCTTTTTATTCCTGCACTTAGTTTTATGGCTATGAACCCTGGGAAAAAAAGAGTCAATTCTCTTCGAAACAATGTCAGGGGGAAGCTGTGTTTGTGTGTGACACTTGATCTGCTGGCTATGGTAACAACAGCTCCACACACACACACACAAGCACACACACACACACACACACACACACACACACACACACACACACACGCACACACACACACACACACACACACACACACACACACACACACACACACACACACACACAAACACAAAATGTGTCCAACTCATTGCATCACACTGCTTGATTGGCAGGATGCCACAGACCCAACTTCCTTTTCTTTTTGTGCTATTTGTCAAGATTTGTGATGAAATCATAATAACTCTGTGTGTCTGTTCTCTTGAATGTATCATCTGGCTGAATATGATGACCACCACCTGACTTACCCTTTGATGCCAGAGCTCTTAAATCACTTCCCATGCAGCCACCTTGAATACATTGTAGCCACATGGTAGCAATATGCTCAGATCATACTTCAGTCATGCTAAATTGAAGGTCTTATTTTGGGGGCGCTTGTCTGGGAACAGTCTTCAGCTTCATCCTAATTTCTCTGCGTCTTTTTTGGAGGTGCTAACATGCCCAGAGGCGGATGAGGAAGGGAAGTTGATATCTGATGTCTGTAAGACACAACACCCCAGTCTGTGAGGCTCAAATTGGAGGTCAATCATCCCCGTTCTCGCAGCTGCGTGTTGCATATAAGTAACCACAGAGGAAAACAGCTATTTATGTGTTAAGAAACAGTATTTATGTAAGCAAATTCATTTTACAGCTTCAGGCAAGCCCCCCCTCCTTTTTAACAGAGATTTGAGAGATTTAAAACTTTAATCTACAAGAAACTATTTCTGCTGTACATTTAAAGCCCTGAAGAAAACTTTAATCAGACCCTCAGAAACAAACAGTTAAATAACTTATCTGATCCTTTCACTGCTGGACCACACATTCATTTTCAGTCTTCACTGTTCAACTTTTTCTCATTGAGGTTTGGTTTGGACACAGTTTATGGGGCAGGAACTGTTTTGCATAAAATTTGCAGCAATTTTTCTTTCTTCTGTCTGGCTGCTGGCATTTTCCAGATGTGCAATAATAGACGTTTCCACATGTGCAGAATAGAAGGACACCAAATATTGCTCAATGTTCATTTTATCATGTAGAACCGGAAACCTATGATATTTGAACAGCTTGAGATGGATAAGAAAATGGTATGTTAGTATAAGTATGGTATCAGATCATTGTCAATATGGTGGTGTGCAATTATAGGTTTATTTCATCTGTCAGTGATTTATTGTTTTCTCTTCAATACAGTTACAGCAGGGGTTCCCAAACCATTCAGCCCGTGACCTCAAAATATAGGTGCCAAAGACTTGCGACTCCCACTTTCCCTCGAAGTGATTTAATGTGGCTTCATTTAGCTGGTCTGCAGAAAATTAGCCTACCTATAGCCTATGAGCATGTGACTGATTTTCGTGTGGCGTTATGAATTAATCTACTGCTGATGCTTTTGATAATTAACTTTTCACTAACCCTAAACTTAGGAGTCGTCTGGCAACAAAGAAAGCCAGAAAACTTGTTACATTTTCTTTTTTCAAGGTTTTATTTGAAATGTAGCAACTATTTTTGTTGATATTTTTACTATAATGGGTAAAGTGTACTATTTTTAGATAACTTAAAAGAAGAAACATTCTAGAAGACATCTCATGACCCCCCATTTGTGTCTCGCTACTCCCCAGGGGTCCCGAACGACACACTTTGGGAACCCCTGACCTACAGTATACAGTGACCACTTTTGATTGCATTGATATTTTAGTACATAAATCATGTCCCTAACTGTGCCAAAATTAGGGTTAACAAGACTGGTAGCAGGTTTAGGTATTGAATGGCATTAATAAGGGATGTCAAACATGCGGCTCATGGGCCAAAACCGGATCGCCAGAAGTTTCAATCCGGCCCATGGAACGAATTTGCAAAGTGAAAAAATTACAGAGAAAACATTAACTGCAATTTTTCAATAAAAGTAACTGCCATTGCGGATTTGTCCTCTGGGAGTCACATAAAATCATAGTGCTGATGGCGCACACCTGAACCGCGCTCTGGGACTTTTTTTCTCAAAGCACTATAAGATGACCCAATTAGCACTAAAGTTTACATATATGTAAACTTGTCACAGTAGGAACAGTGGATCCATAATCTTTGAAAGGAGCAACATATTGTTCGTGTGTTTACCGTACATGTGCATGCGTTACAGATGCGCTCCGTCACTACTATCACTGTCCAGCAAGCCAACTGTTCATTCTGGAGCTGAGGGGTCCAAACTAGTCAACTTTACCTTCTTCATTATTGTAATCTCTGTTCTTTTGCAGTAAACATAACACTCTGTGTAAGGTGAATGGGTAACCTGTGTGTTTGGTGTTCGCAGCAGGTTTCATGGCTTAAAGAGTAAAATATTTGGACCGACTATGAGACCCATCATGGAGAAAAATACAACAGCTGTTTTTGTAAAAAGATAGTTAATTGAAAAACATTTTGTAGAATGGACTTGTACTTTTTTTAACTAAAACAAAGGGAAATAGGTTATTATGTTATGATTTTACTGGTCCGGCCCACTTCAGATCAACTTGTGCTGTATGTGCCCCCTGAACTGAAATGAGTTTGACGCCCTTGGCATAAATAATAAAAATAATAATAATAATAATAAATACATCAGTAAATAAAAACATATTCCCTTGGCCCCTAGAAAGCATTTGCTTCATGTTAAAGGAGTATTAATATATAAAAAACAATAAAACCATACAGAGGATAGCAAAAGTCTAAACACCCCTGTTAAAATGCCATTTTTTTTTACCTAAAAAAATGAGACCAAGATAAATCGTGTCAGAACTTTTTCCACCTTTGATGTGACCTATAACGTGCACAATTCAATTGAATTGCCACGCCAAGATGTGCCATGCTAATAGACTCCTACCAAAAAATAAATGAAAATGGGATTGCTTTAGTAAAATCAAAAGGTGCTTCAAACAATTAAGTCAATAAAGTAATATCTTATCTTATCTTAAACAATTAAGTTAAAGGGTGTGCACACTTATGCAACCACAATATTTTAGTTTTTTTGTTTTTATGCCTCCCCCTAAAAGATTTTAATTTTTTGTTGAATTGCATTGTGCACTTAATAGGTCACATTGAAGGTGGAAAAAGTTCTGACATGATTTATCTTTGTGTCATTTTTTTACATCATAAAACCTGGCATTTTAACAGTGGTATGTAGACTTTTGCTATCCACTGTATGTATCGAATATCATGAATAATAAACACATAAATAAAATAATATATACATAAATAAATGAAAACGTATTCCATTGGCCCCTGGAAACCATAAGTTTCATGTTAAAGGAGTATTCATTTATAAAAAACAATAAAACTATGTATTCATACTATAACACTAAAACTCTTATTGCCGTTACAATTAGATATAGTTTAGGCCTTGCGGAATTATAGGTAATAAGAAACATATCTAAAAATCTATTGGGATAATTATATCTTTTTAAAATGTATGTGGCATGTTATGAAACCCTGCTCTTTAAAGGTACAGTAGAGAGACTTTCTTCTCTGTTATCTGTGGTCCGACATCATCTCGCGAGAGCACACTGCTCGCGGAGCTTTGGCTTGGCACGTGTGCTGGTCTTTTTTTTTTTTTAAGTGTGGCTCTCAGCTGCCGAGGCGGATGATGATGATGGCGGAGCTGGTTCAGGGACAGGCCTCGGTGGCTCAGCCCGGAACGAAAGATGACTTCGCAGACACGATACGCCGGGTCCGACAGGTAAAATGCTCTTCGGCGATCACGACTGTAGTGCTTTTCGGACCACAGGCAGCGTGTTTGTGTGAGGAACTGGGCTGGACTTTTGTTCGGGGCACCCCGGACCCCCCCTCTACTACAAACACTCCTCATGCACTCAGTAAGCTAGCAGGCTAACGATAAGTAGCAGGGAGAGCTGACAGGACAGATTAGACTTTACACTGGATGAAGACGCGTTCACGTACACTCTTTAAACTGTCCAAACCACGAAGCAAGTCGTGTTTCCTGTGTAATCCGAAGGCCTCTGAAAATGTCGAAGTTTGTGTAACTTTAGTAAGTTAAGCCGACAACTCTGCAACCTGTTGTCAAGTCTCAGAAGTTGCAGTTAGCTTAGCTTGCTAACTCACTATCACAAATGTGGGAACCTTGCAGTGTAACTCATAATAAATAAAGCTAACATTCAGTGTAGATTTGAAGATTGGACGAGCAAGGTGTGTGACACGCTGTCACAAAGTTAGCATGCTAGTTTTGAAGTTAGCTTAACTGCTCATTGCTTCAGTTAAAGAGACACTGAGAGCTCCACCAGCAAACACGTGAAATACTGACATTTAACCTTCCTCTTCTTACGTCTCTAACTCTAAAATAAGCTTCACTACACAACTTGTAGCACATTTAGAGCACTCAAACACGTCTCAGTAAGCTAGCTGAGCTCTTGTTGGTTAGCTAGCATGTGTGGTACTTTGTGTCCCAGCAGACAGCATTGGAGGAAGGCCATGCCATGTAATACAGCGTCATCTGGTCAAATAAGCCCCCCTCCACTCCTCCTGTTGAGCACACTTGGATTTTTCCACGAGTGCCTGAAACAAAACGGCAAATATTATATACCATCCACTAAAACTGAATTCCTCTGCTGCAATGTTTGAAAGCTACTGAAGTAGTTTGATAGTGACTGTGGCAGAAATGGTCATTGCACTGAAGCTAACACTAAGTTGGTGAAAAGTTGAACTGCTCTTTTCTTTGATTAGTCTATCAACAGTGGTGGACAAAGTACACAGCTTCATTACTGAAGTCAAAGTATAGATCCTCCTGGTTAAATATTACTCCAATACAAGTGAAAGTAGTTCAGTCAGATTATTATTTGAGTTAAAGTACTGAAGTACTTCCTTTTAAAAATACTTAAGTATTCAAAGTACTTCTTAAACAGTCTCAAAACATTGTATTTTCACAAAGCATGAGTGCACTCAAGAATATAGGAGTTAGGGATGTACATTTACAGTATTTCAGGTCAGCTTTCAGCAGGAAGCACAACTGGGTCATAATCAGTCCTCAGGTGGAGAAAGTTGGCTGATTCACATTGAAATATGCTTTCAATATAAAACACCTACCTGATAGCTGAACGAAGTGTAAGACCACTTGATGTTTGTTCCATGTGATATGAAATTGAAAAAAAATGAGTAAGTTCTTAATCAATTAATCGATAGTCGATTAATTGTGAACATCCCTAATAGGAGTACATTCTGTTAAATTCTATTTATTAGGAAAACATTATTTTAAATCTCTTAAACTATGCCATGGAATAAAAACAGAAACTAAGTTACTCCAAGCACAGACAACTTAGTTTGAAATGTTCATCTGGAATGAAACAAACGTTATGTAGCTCAACATGCTTTCTGAGGTTGGACAGTGAATGTTTGTATGTTTGGACAGAGTGGGAAACACACTGTACTCGAGTAAATCTACTTTTTTACTGTCCACCACTGCAAATATACCATCCACTAAAACTGAATTCCTCTGCTCCAATGTTTGAAAGCTACTTTAGTGTGATAGTGACTGTGGCAGAAATGGTCATTGCACTTAAGCTAACACTAAGTTGGTCAGAAGTTGAGCTGCTCTTTTCTTTGATTAGTCTATCAGTGATTGCACTATACAGTGTGTCAATTGGACTTTGATCGAACCAGTTGAGCTCTCCCCCATGTAGTTTATTGCCTACGTATGAAAGAATACTGTCCCTACATTTTTAAATCTCTTAATATACATAACGATTACCAATATCAGATCTTTGCACAACTGCCCTAAAACTTAAGATTCACCATTTGTGTATTTAAAATATGAAAGTACAATTAGTCAAACTCTTATTGCACTCATATTAAAACATGTCATACCAAGTACCATAAACCCCTCCTTCCTCCCCTTTGACATATTTAAGGTCACCTTTGTTCATAAAGCCAAAGGCAACAATGAGAGGTTTCATAAAGATAACACCTCTTAGAAATAAAAGTCAGATAAAAGTGACCTGATAGCTGATAGGTCTTGAATTTACAGAAAGCCATATATACAGATGTTAATTGTCAAAGATAAACCCCAGAATGACTTGCATATCATACCTTATAAAAGAACTGGGCCACATTGTGTGTTTGCGCGCGTGCACGTGTGAGTGTGTGTGTGGTTGATGTTACAATCTGTATGTGGTTGTTCCAGTAAGCGAACATGTAAGTGCAGCAGTGTACTTCATAGAAAAGAGAAGTCATAATGTTGTTTCCTGCACTAACATATGACATATGTGACATAAGAGATAGGGAGAGGGGACTTGGTCCAATGCTCCCCACTGGTTTCTGTGTGTGCGTGCGCATGGGGGGTGAAGGTTTTGGGGGGTTAGGTTCTAAAGATGCAGAGGTAGCAGTCACCTGTTTCTCATCACTCAGAGAGCAGCCAATACTAAAAGATCTATTCAATTTTTAAGCACTAAAACAAAATTAATAATCTTTCTTTATTTTAATCAGTGATTTTGAAGTCAATAAACAATAGTGTAAAGGTGCGATAATACATCAGCTCATATTAACAGATGCTGCCTTCTGCTGCAGGTTTCACATTTGCTAATGAATGTGATTTGCCTCCTTATGTGTGGCTTTAGTGTCACAATGTACCTGTTTCATCCAAGATACAACCATATAAAGTAACTCTATCAACAGATAAGAACAAAGACATCATTTCTTCTACAGTATGAAAACATCAGAGTTGAGAGAGACTCATGGATAGTTTAGATCACTGATTGAACAGTCCTCCCACACAGCAACTTTGGACAAGATGTTCTCGGACCCTAAATATAAACTATACATACTAGTTATCACATGACCTCATGTCACGCGACATCTTTGTCTTATTTTTAGACAAATCAGGAGTTTAAACACAAATTATAAGACTTAAGTTTTGACTGAGATGAGCTGCTTTCAAAGTTTCTTGTGCACGCTGTATTTGCTTTGCAAAGATTGTGTTCAAAAAGTGAGCCGGTCTCTCAGTCTGGTCCACAGAAGTGTTTACCCAGAGGCATCATTGGACACCAACAGGTTTCTTTTCAGGAATTTGAAGTGAATGAGAAAGTGAGACTGTAATGTTTACCCAGCGATAGCACTTTCATTTATCTGCATGCACATGCATCTATAATTATAAGTGTCATTGCTGGCAATACTTCATTTATAGTCCCACTCAGGAGTGTATGCAAAAATAAGATGCCTTAAGTGGTAATGATTCAAAACAACCATTCATCACAAACCCCTCAAACCATTCAGACTGATCACAATCCACATGTCGCTGCTGCAGAAGCATCTCCGCTTTATTTTTATAGGAACCTTTTCCCCACAATGAAACACTAAAACGTAACAACCAAGACAAGCAGAGGAAAGATAAAGAACTGCCTGAGTCCTCTTCAGATTTACACACGTATCTGTTTCAAGTAAAACTGTGATTCTTGACCTGCATCATAAATACTTAATGTAAACTATCATTCACCCCCTAGTAGTTCTGCATTATTAATATAATTGTAGTCGCAATTGTGATGTGAGTGTGCAACTACATAACCGCACAAAAGGCAGGGATTTGAGATTTAAATGTGTGCATGTCTGTAAATATTCTAACTTCTCCTCTAATTGGAGTCAGTCTGGTTATGCCAATCAGCTGCTCTGATGTGTGTGTTCATAAAGGTTATTATCCTTGATGAAAACTGATTAAATCACAAAAACTAGAATGTCCAAAATATTTGGATTAACTGAAGTAAAAGAATTGAAGGATTGTTCGCAGTGAAATTACAAGGCATCACAAGTTCCTAACTTTGATACAACACAGCACCGTGTCTGGGACGTCACTGATTTGTTATCTTTTTGCAAAACTTCTGTTTTCCTCTTTGTGTAAGATAACAGTATCCACAGTGAACAGTTTCAAAGCTCCGTTAACTGATGACGGCTCGGTTCATAAGAGCGTCTGAAGTGGGAAAAGATTAGTCTTTAAGAACTAAAATGGCTTCATATGGAATTTTACTATTCTTTTAAAATCATAAATACATAATACACAGTGATAAGAAACTGGTTAAACTCTCCTCTCACCTAAAACTTTTACACACCACAAGATAAAAAAAGTAGTTGTTTATTATGCTCTACCTGATATGAGGAAGTTAAGGATTGTTTACTCTTGCTTGGTAACACTGTCAGCTGTTCCCCCTCCTTTTAGACACATCTCTGTGATTGGTTAGTGTGCTCTCACTTGGGAAACCTTCCTCCACATTATGAATGTGAAATATTAGACGTGTTCCAGGCAGGTCAAGTTATACCAACTAGCTGATCAGGAGGTGTGAGAGTGGATATGTGAACCTCTCACATTGCAAGATAATATGGACGCAACAAACCATAGACTGAATAAATGATGAATGTAATATCCGCGACGTCACCAAGCGACAACCTCCGGTCTCAAAATATGAAGCCCATGCGGAAGTGTTATAAACTGCAATTCATCGAGAATCAGCTTGAGGCTGGCTGCAGAAACACCGGAAACAACATAGACATGAATTCAAAGAGACGATCTTTGCAGCATTGATAAACATGTTTACAGCCTGGTTCAAAAAACAGCTTGGCTTCAAAACAGCGCTCAGCGTACAGTGTGTGCCGAAAGAGAAATTAGTTATTCAGACCGAAGTTGTTTTTTGAACCAGGCTGTAAACATGTTTAGTATTGCTCCAAAGAGGGTCTTTCGATGGTGTTTCTGAAGCCAGCCTCAAGCGGACACTCAATGAAAAGCTTCTGCATTGGCTTCATATTTTCAGACTGGAGGTTGCCGCTTAGTACAAACCAACACCTGGGGCTAGATCTCTCCTCCTGATTGTTGAGAAGGGGAAACTTACTTTGCAATAACCAATCAGTCAAAAACAAATTTGTCATAAATAAAACATGATGATACGTTTTTTAACCAAACCAGTGAGTTACAGAGGAAAAAACAGCCTGCACTCTTGTATAGGTATTCTCCTGTGAAGATATCTCCCAGGAATCTGAGCAGCTGTAGAGAAGCAACACTCGGATAAGGACTAAATCCAACAAAGTTGTTGTCTTTATCTAAAAAGCCTTACTGACTGCTCCTAATATGTAGCTGTTTCAGTGTTGTGTGGGGGAAAGAAACGCAACTCCCCCACACCTGCTTCCTTTTCTGCCTCTTATTTCCATCTCGCCCCTCTCACTTCCACTTGTGTGCTCAGAAGTAGATAATCGTCCCAGAAGGTGATGGAAGACTCTAATTGCAGTCACTATATTTTCATATTGTGAAAAAAAAAAACCCTCAGTCAGGCGATATCAATTTAGTGTAATTTTCTGAAATTCTATACTTTAGTGTGGAAGGAGAGGTGGCAGATTTGCGGGGAGTGGAAAGTAGTGTTGGCACTCTCGAGCAGTGGAAGTGAAGATTTACATGTCAATCACTGCAGAACTTTAGCCGTCACTTTAGGTGGTAGAAGACACAAATTACAACGCTGTAAAGCACATAAAGTTGCCTTTAGAGGCTGGGGACTTAACTGTACTAAACAAGAAACATGTCAGGAATTAGAGTCTGTGGTGGCCAGTTTAAAGGATCCATCATATGTTGATTTTGATCTGCAGAATAAACACTCGATCAGCACAGTTTTCTTAATTAAGTTACCATAAAAAACTTTATGATTTATCCACAAATCTTTTCTTTCACATCCGCCTTTGCTCATCTTGGCGATCTACTGCTTCTCCAAACATCCTCAACTTCACGTTAAAGGAGCTTGAATGTGAATCCTTGAGTAGCAGTCGGTACTATTCTACCTGTCAAAACTTTGAGGCAAATCATCAACAGTCCTTTTATCAAAGCATTGCCATGTGCCATGAAAATCATTGTCATTTATTGGTGAAGCATGAAAAAAATTGGTGAGCTGGCACGTGGCGTGTGTGTCAAGGAAAGCACCACTGTCAGGTCTCAACAAAAACTGAAGCCGACTTCTCCTCGCTGCTGTAATTTTGTACAAAGTGCAGTTTCCCACAGCTGTCAAAAAGTAAAACCTTCCACAAAAGATACCCTCATGTCGAGGCCCAACTTCACACCAAACTTTAAGCTTTTAGGAAAACAAGAAAAGGAAGTGTCACTCCAGTCGTGATGGGTTGTTTTGGGAGTGAAATGTATGTTCAAAGAGAATATCACATATTTGTCACCTGTATTCAATCAGACTTCCTTTTTTTTTTTTTTTGACTCCAGATGGCAGCGAAGATGGGCGGAGACCAAATGCCCAACATGAACAGCTCCTCTCCAGTCCTAGACCCCTCCCTCTACGGTTTCGGAGGCCAGAAACGTTCCCTAGACAATGGAGGTAAGCCTTACGCACCCACACATGCACAACATACTGCAAAGTCATATCTTATGTCATCATGTAGGGTTGTATTAATTTAACATTTACTTCCATACAATCAGATATAGAAGGTGGATCCTTTTTAAAAAGGGTTTTGGGATGTGTTGCTCTCCTCCCTGTAGAACCAAAGGGCCTCAAGTTGACCATCATTGTTCAGTGATGCTGAGTGTTTGTGGTTCTTACTTTAGCCACTAACAAAAAGCCCCTTCCCACTCCTTCCGTACTATTTTTAACTGTAAACCGGTTCTGTATTTTCATGCATGCTGCACTGCTATGCTGGGGTTCACCAGCTGGTAAGATCAGAAAGGGCTCTGGCAAGCGAAACTGAGTGGTATGAGTAATAATGAGTGTTATATGGGGGACTTTACTTCTCATAAAGCTGTGTAGTTTATACATCATGGATGGAAATCTTTCACAAATACAGAAAAAGAATGCTACAATGGCCAGAAAATACATTTGAGAGGTTGTAATTAATATAGTGTATATACTGTATCTATATAGTACAGTCTGTGTGTGGGAAATACAGCAGTCTCATAGCAACTGATTTTCCTGTGCCAAACAGGTCAGAGCAGTTGTCTCTACCTCTCCAGCAGGTTTGGAGAAGTAGAGACGACAGTGAGTCACACAACACTTTACCGTGTCCATGCAGGTGTAGACAATGAAAGGAAACACTCCTCTGGACACCCACCCTGTAAACTGTCTGTTTGTGTGGCAGGAGCGTGAACAAGAACCTGGGTGAGGTGCTTCTGGGAGCAGGAACCGGCAGTGTCACTCTCAACCTTTATGACAGTGTTTCTGTGTCGTATCAGTGTGCCGTGTATGATTTTACATTTTACAACCTATGTCCTCTGTCTCTGAGTCTCAGAGCACTAAACTCGTATTTCCAGCAAGTGTTGGGAATGCTGTCGTCTTCTTTTGCTATTTAATGCGGTATGCATTCTTCTTCCTTTGATTTTAATGCGTTAACTTTCTTCAGCTATCAGAACCACTACAGCCACCGTCTGGTGGGAGTACTGTATTACAACCAGGAAAGTAAAAACAGTGGAAAAATGTATTTCTAAGATAAGATATTTGCATCACCCTTTTGATTAGATAGCCATGCATATTAGATTTTAATGTGCATGGAGTAATAAAATTATACATTATACATTACTTTTTTTTAACCTAAATATTTCTTAATATTTTTCTATTTTAATAATTACAGATGGCTGGACAGAAATCCCAAAGTCCCTTGTGGTAATATTTTAATCGGTCTAATCGGTCATCATTTGTTGACCTGCTCTCTTATTATCGACGTTGGCCATCAAAAAAGCAGTATCACTCAACCACTATTTCAAACATATTAGAGCAAAGGGTTGTCACAGTATCAACATTTTATTATTCAGTATCATCCTAATAATAACAATATAAATTTCATATTTCATTTCAATATCAGGGTCACAAATATAAATGTCCTTGGCACGCTCATTTGAAGTACTGTATAGAATAACAAGGAGCTCATAGACATTCCACAGAACAGGACTAAAAGTAAAAATAGTGGTCAGGTTTCATCACTGTTTATCCTGCGCTCTGTCAGTCATGAAGAATCACAAGTTACATTTGTGTCTTTTGCTGAGACCCCAAATAGTCTTAACAAAATGTCGGTACTTGCGCACCAGTTAGTTTGAAAGTCTGTCCGTGTCGTTGCCGTGTGAGAGCTGCAGGTTTGACAGAGAGCAGAGAGACACAGCAGTAAGTATGAAGAGCGGCTACATTAGAACAAAATTAAGCTCCCCTTGCATGTTAGTGAGGAGCCTTCTTACGAGTGAAACTGCTGTGGACATTTAAAAAAATAACACTTATTTCTTTAATTATGGACCCCCGGTAGAATAATTGATACTGCACTAATAACTAATAGGGGCCGTATGTAAATACAAAAGATTCCCCGCATTGTGTTCATTAGTGGCACTAGCTTTCCCCATGTCACTTGACCACCGCTGCTCTTTCTCTCTTCCTCATTCCTGATAGGTTTAGGCTCAGTTCAGGCTCAGTAGTTCAGCTTGATTGTAAGGATATAAGAGCCACTAAATTACATTTCAAATCGATTAAATGTATAAATATGAGGGCAGGAAAATTTAAATAATGCAATATTTTTTTCATGGTAGCACTATGCTGTTGTGATATTTTTGCATAGTCCAATCAGGAAGGCACAATAAGCATGTCTTTAATGTCTTCATCGTTAGTAGTGCCAGTTTATTGGGTTTATGAATGAAAACATCTAATTTCGACATCTTAATTTGATTATATTTTTTTATGAGAGTGCAATACATCTGGAGCTTTGGAGCACTAACACTGTACTCTGAAGTGAGTGTCATTGTTTTGTATTTCCATGTCTGCAGAGAGCTTTAAGCATCTGAAGCTGCAGGGTAGGAAAAGTGTCATTCTAACCCGCCGCCTCCTGCACACATAACAAATATTTGATCCATTTCATGTCTATGAAGTGGAAAAAACGAGTCATTTATCCTGTCCTCCTCTTATCCTGTCACACTTCTTTGTATGATAGCTCAGTCCTGAATGCACCAATAGATAAATTGTTTGGTACTCTGGTTTAGGTTTTGACGCACCGTTATTGTTTGCAACACTTTGTCCTCAGTTTCTCTCAGTCAAGGTTGTCCCACAGTGCGAGGGGAAAACAGGAAGAGTATCTGTGTAGCCATGCACTTAGCTCTCAGCGCCAAATTATCAAATGTACACAACCAGACTCGAGGCATTCACATTTTATCTTGCAGTCTTGTCCTTGGATGAATTCGGTCCACCTCCTGCTTTATATTCATAGCTGTTCCATTCTCAAACGTTAACCCCGGTGCATTTCCAGAAGAAGTGAAATCAGTGCAAACGACCATAAAATTGATTGAAGCTGCTAGATATCAACTCAGGTGTTCACGTCCACGGCAGCACATCCTCCGCTGACCCTGCAGGACCCTTGCTCGGTGCTACCTGTCAAAATTCAATTCAGGACCAGCCGCCACTGACCCGGCTGCTGCCTCTCGCCTCTGATTGAAGCACTCACTCAGACACTCACAGGCCTGATTACCATGCTCCCGAAAAGTCCCCTGCTGAGGGTCAGACACCGACCACAGAGGATTGGCAGGGCCGTCTCCATCTGCTCACTGCCCCCCCCCCCCGGCCCTGACTCATTCTTCTTCAGTTTTCTGCTTCGTCAGCTTTCACTTATTGTCTCTTTATAAACATGATCACAGATTAATTCTTGCATGTTAATAAAGTTTCCTTCTCTTCTCTCAGTAGGGAACCACCTCGGTGCAATGGTACATCAAAGGTGAGCAGACCATGATCTTATTCCTGTTTTCTTAGTATTCACCCTGGGCCTGGTATGGGTTGTTTTGAGAGCACCTTTTTTTTTAGTTTGCCTAAAAGTCTTGTGTTTCTATAAAGCTTATTCTCAAAGATTTACCATGTCACCACAGGGTACCACATATCATATGCCATGTTTTTAAATTAGACAGCAATAATAAATGCAATAAAATAACATGATCAAACATTTTTTTCTTGACCAATTGCTGAAATATGAGGACAAATGTCTCGAATATGACACTTTCATATTCCTGAGTCTGTGGTGTCAAAAATCCCAGACAAAGAAAAAATATATTTATTTAAATTCTGTGAGAAATTAAGAAATATATCAACATTCAGGAGCTGCAAACAGCGAATAATGAGCATTTTGGAAATTTAGGAAAACAATAAATGTGTAACCAGAATCGGTTTTATATTCCATGGGCAACAATTGTTATTGACTCTCAGATGTCAAAAAAACAAAAGATAAATGGTTCCACTTACTCAAATGTGAGTATTTGCTATACATGTATTTATTTATATATGTTTGTATGTATGTAATTATTTATTTAATTACTTTACTATTCAAGTTGACCATATTTAATTTCCTCAGACAAAGCACACTCTAAAGATGTCAGCCTCCACACAACTATATTTTAGTTGAAGTATGAATGAAATATTGATCAAATCAATAGCTCTAGTCACTTTCATGTCAACTCTTCATTTTTATAGGCACAAGTTGATTTCAAAAGAAGGCTTGGCGAGTTTATCTCTCTTTTGATTTTATCGCCTTAGGTCAGAGTTATTGATCATGTTGTCATCTCTCTCAGGGCTCTTGCGACAGAAGACTTCAAAGTGCCTGATAAGATGGTGGGATTCAGTAAGTAGACCTTTGGTTCATTATAGTCAGTTTAAATGTTTCACATGTAATCATTAGTATTGATATTCTACTCAGTTTTGGGGTCATAGCCTCAGGCCCCTGTCTCAAAAAATCAAAGAGGCTTAAACCTGTTGTTCACCTCCCCCTCTCTCTCTGTGCAGTCATTGGAAAAGGAGGCGAGCAGATCTCAAGAATTCAGCTGGAATCGGGTTGTAAGATCCAGATCGCTTCTGGTAAGTTGGAATAAACTCAACCCCCTATGCATTTGTGACCAATATACTGAGTCCGGTGAGATCAGAACCATGTTGGACTATCTTTATTGACATTGTCACAAGTACAACAAAATTAAGTGCAATCGTATTTCTTATTTAAAGCTGGGGTTGGTAGTCAGTTTTAGATACTTTTTGTTATACTGGTTAAAAAGAATGTCATGTCCGGATGGTAATCAATAAATAATGTGTTCTTAAAAAAGTGAAAAAAAGCCACTATCTACAGCCGGAGTAAACCCGGGAAAACACCAACCAATCCCTGCCATCAGAAGCCAAAATGGCAAAATGGCTTCTGATGGCCAATTAGATGGTGTCCTAAGGACATGCTACATTCTAATTCATTCTAGTTTTCCGTGACTACCAACCCTAGCTGTGAGAAAGTGTAACTAATGGAAGTAATCTTTATTTATGAAGCACTTTAAAAATTGGTTTCAGAAAGGGCTTTACAAAAAAAGGCAATTAAGAAAGTTAAAGGCAATAAAAACCCTCAAATCAGAGTTACCTATACTAGAACATGTAGTACACTCGGGTGAGGTAAGGACAAAGGTCTCTGAATCGGCTGACGTGATTCCTTGTGGCAGCTTGTGGTGGATAAAATAAATTTGAAGTATTTAGTATGCCTCAATAATTATTCTAAATTAAATGTTTATCAGTGAATTTTATCGAGAACAACATTGCAGTTTTTGTATTTCAAATAGAAAAAGAATGATTAAAAAAATTAAAATATTCCATCCTTTGAATGGGAACATTTCGGATTCAGGAAATTTTCAGGAAATATTATGGCTGTTTGTATTCAGCCCAGAGGTTTTAAGAGTTGTGTTCATGTGTGATCAGGCAATCGTTGTTTTGGGGTTTCTTCATCAGGAGTTGGTCTGATGAAAAACTTTTAAGAACTTTCACTTTATCAGTCAGGATGACATCACTCACTTTGTTGAGTTTTTAAGTTTTTAAGTTCTCTGTTGATTCCTCATTCTTGTAATCTGAGAATGTTTCCTTCAACTTCTCCACTTTCTTTGTTGCAGACAGCGGAGGCATGTTGGACCGGCCCTGCACGCTGACCGGCAGCCCCGAGAACATCGAGTAGGTCCCGCTTCACAACTTTGACAGATTTACTGAAACGTGCCCCCTATTGTTGTGACACAGAGGGCACGAACTCCACTCTCTTTTCACATCTGCTCTTAATCAGTCACTGAATCACCTGAAAACCCTCTTTCACGTTTGACAAAGAAAAATGTGACGTGTGTGTCGAGTCTGTTACTGTGGTGGTGACAAATGTATTTCTCTGTCCTCGCTCCGCCCCAACAGCCAGGCCAAGAGGCTGCTGAGTGAGATTGTGGAGCAGTGTCGGTACGGTCCGGGCTTTCACAGCGATATGGATGGCAACAGCTCGATCCAACAGATTCTTATCCCTGCCAACAAAGTCGGCCTGGTTATCGGCAAAGGAGGAGAGACCATCAAACAACTGCAGGTCAGCCAGGAGAACACACTGAACTCTTAAGCACAGAACAGTTGTTTGTTTAACACTTGACTCACCATCATTGTAGGGATTGTGGACTTGGACCACTCAAAGCAGCTCTAAACTGAGTCTCCTGAGGTGAAGGTTAAATCAGTTCAGGTATTTTAACCATTTAGCTGCAAAAAAAGAAAATACAAAGCTTAGCACTACTGTACTGTGGTCTTAATTCTTCATTAGGATCCTCATTAGCTTCCATAGTGTGGTAATTAGTCTTCCTGGGGTCCAGAAAACCAAAGAAAAATAAGAAAACAACAATTCAAAATCACACAGTATCCATAAAACAAAAACACACTATCAGCAGACTATAAAACTGCAAAATAAAAAAGTATCTTAGCAAATAAAGAAGAAGTTGCATTAAACTGCAAAATAAAGAAAACAAAACACAATTTTCACAAACACGTAGCACAAAAAAATCATAAAACAAAGAGTTTCAAATCACAGATTACAAAGCATCTGAGAAATTAATCAGTATGTGTAAAAACATTTGGTTTTGATCAGTCTCATGTTAGCAGGGAGCATATTCCAGGCAGAGGAACCTCTAAACAGAACAGTTCTCATCATACAATTAGTTCTTGGACTTGTTGTTGGCAGATAACCAGTGCTCACTTGACGTGTCATATACCTACGATGAGAACCAGAGTATTCTAGTTTATCATGAAAGAAGTGTAGTGTGTTATTCCACTGAACAGTTTGCATATATGATAGAGGACATTATTTTAATTTTGCCTCCACAGTTAGCCAAAATGATGGTTAAAACAACAATGAAGAGCCAATCTGGCAGCTCTGCTTTGTGCAACTTAAAGTTGTCCTGTTAGCTGCATACTCACCTCTGTTATCAAAACCAGTTTAAGTATCATGCTTGTCTTCAACTACGGTATGTTTCATTGCAATTTCTATAATCATCTACTTATAAAAAAATAAGATTTGTTTAGTAATGGCATTAATACTTCTTCATGAAACATGCCTTTTAAGTCTAACCCGGTGAGGACCTGGTTGTTTTTATTATCTCAGGAAGCAGGAACTCATTCAAGAAAGTTTTCAGTGAGACCAATTGTTTTATTTTCTGTGTTTGCAAAGGAGCTCTGGGTATGTTTAAAACAGTTGTTTCTTTCTGGTGATCTAATTCCCTTCAAAATGTGAACATCTGCCTTGTTGAATCCAGATTTTTTTTGGCTTTTTAAGTTATATTTTTGGGCATTTTCCCCTTTTAACGGACAGGACAGCTGAAGAGAGACAGGGAATGTGGGGAGTAGAGAGTTTGTTTCCTCGGATCAGCATTTCTACATGCATGAAAGCAATTCTATTCCAGTGCATGATGATTTTCCACACAGGCACACCTTTACACTACTTAATGAAGGGAGTTGGTTTTAAAACAGGCTTTTTTTAAATACCAGGGATTAAAATCTTTCATAATGTCTGCAGTGTGGTTTCATATCAAGTTGAGCCGGTGTGAGTCAAGCAGCCGTTACAGGGTTCAAAGAAAATCACGATAATCAGTACCACTGAATCAGGATCAGAAAATAAACCCTGTTCTTTAAGGTGTCGCAGAGTTTCCACCTCTCACAGTGAGCAGTGTTTTGGGCCCCAGGTAACGCTCTGATGTGTGTTTTTGCGTCCGTCTGATTGTACCCCTGCAGGAGAGAACAGGAGTGCAGATGATTATGATTCAGGATGACCCCATGCCCACTGGAGCGGACAAGCCCCTGAGAATCACTGGGGATCCCCACAAAGTGCAGGTCGGTCTCTGAGGAGCTCAGTGTGAGCCGCTATCTTTCCTGTTTACACTCAATTTTACACATTTTACGCCCTTAGGACTTCCACTCAAATCTTTCTTTTTATTGAGAGGATCTCGGCTGCATTCTTGTTTTGCTGCTTCTTCAGATAAATTGTTAAAATATTTTATTTCTAAAGACTAACCTTTTTTTAATCTTGTTAATAGCAAGCCCGTGAACTTGTGGTGAAGCTTATCAGGGATAAAGACCAAGGAGACTTCAGGGTTGGGAGAGCTGACTTTGGAACCAAAATGGGGGGAAACAGTCTGGATGTAAGAGCTTTTTCTTATTTCAAATGCTTCATAAATTAGATTGTCATTTATTCACATTAATTCTCATCTACTTACCATCCAGGTGGTCGTGCCCAGATTTGCCGTCGGCATCATCATCGGCAGGAACGGAGAGATGATCAAGAAGATTCAGAATGATGCAGGAGTCAGGATCCAGTTCAAACAGGGTGAGAAGATGATACTGGACCTGGTTTTACCTGCTAGTTAGATTAAATAGAATTGCATTGTCTGCAAATCTAGTTTCACGAAAGTCAAGGTCTGTTGCGCAGCAAAGAGTTGAAGCTAATAGGAGGGTCGTATCTTGTGTTGCGTCTTCCTGCAGGACAATTTTCATTGCATCCACCAAAGTAAACAAAGTGCTTTTTTTTATTTTGCAGCTGTTTTAGCTCTTTCTTATACCAGCTGTGTTTACCTTTTTGGAGTTTTCCATCCTGCTACCCATCTTCACTGGTCACTTATTGTCTTGATATAAAGTGTTTTCAATCAAACCAGGACCCTACAAGGTTAATTAGCTTAATAATAGACCACATTTTTCTTTAGATGAAAGTATGACTTATTGAGGGAGAAGAGATGTTGAGTCAGTCTGGTCCTCTTTAATGGTGCAAGACAGCTGCTTGCAGTACTGAATGAATGGGAGCGTTGACTCAGACACAGTTGATATTGAGGACTGCACTAGCTGTCATGACGGCGCTTGTCTTTGACAAACCTTTAGCCTGTATAGCTACGTCTTCCAGATAAATGACTGTAACACAATAAAATACCTCTCTACGTTTTAGACTGATAGTCTCATTGGTGTATAGGAACATTTTTTTAGATGGAAAAAAGACATTAAAAGTTCATTGTTTACATTTTATGGTAACTGCCAAAAAGTCAGTGTGGCTGTATGTTGGCTTTCTCAAGTCCATGTTGTTGGTTACATGGTTTGTTTGTTTTTTATTCTGAATGATTGAGCATTAAGGATATTTTCACAATCCTCAGCATCAAAGACTTTTTTTTAAAGCACATTTATCAGAGAAATCAGACATTTTTTTCCTACTTAAAAATCACACTGCACATTCAAAGCCATTAGGAAGCCAAAGTCTGTTTGTTTTTCTCACTGACTTGTATAAATATAAATGATTATCCAATTTTCCATCATTAGAGACATTCTGTTTTTTTTGTATTTGTTTACCAGATGATGGAGTGAGTCCCGACAGAGTCGCTCAGGTGATGGGTCAGCCTGACCACTGCCACCACGCGGTCCACCTCATCAACGAGCTGGTTCAAACTGCTCAGGTATTTGCATCAGTTTTCCCCTGCTGGAAACATCCAGCCAGGAAAAAAACAGCATGTATAAATATTCATATATAGATTTCTGACAGACATCATCTCCCCAGATTTTATCCCACCATAAACCAGGACGCAGTCTGAGATCCGCTGGCAGTGCTCTGCTTGCTGTTCCACGGTCTAGACTAAAAACTAAAGGCGACAGGGCCTTGAGCCCCTCCACTGTGGAACAGCCTGCCAGAGGAAATCAGACTTGCAGAGTCAGACCCTCATTTTATTTCACTACTCATGAGACACTTTTATTGTAAAGATTTTATTTTGTGAATGTATTTTAATCTTTAACGTTTCACCTCTCTGCTTTTACTGTCAGTTTGCTTTAATTGGTTCTCAGCTTTTATTGTTTTTATTGTTCTTGTGAAGCACTTTGTCATTCCGAAAAGTGCTATACAAATAAAGGAATTTAAAGGTATTATGTTAATAGTTGAGAAATGATGCAATCATAGGGGCTTTTTCTTTGCCGAGATCAATCAGCTTACACACTATTGGGTTTAAGAAGTGAAAAATGTTAGTACTGCGAGGGTTAAATATCTGTTGTTGCAGTGTAAACAGTTCAATTAGCTGATTACAGAAATTAAAGAAATATATAGACTTTTAAGTCGATCTTTATTTCCCCCTGATCTTTTCAGAAAACTGTTTGAGCATAAACTCCTTCAATCATATAATTTTGTCCTTATTCTCCTGCTGTAGGAGCGTGATGGGTTTGGTGGCATGATGGGACGTCGGGGACGCAGTGACTGTAACATGGGAGGATCTGGAGGACTGCAGGAGGTGACTTATGCAGTACCTGCTGACAAGTGTGGACTGGTGATTGGCAAAGGTAACAGACTGACCTGCGTTCATTCTTATTTTTCATTGGTTGTGTGTTACACTGAAGCGGTTTTGTTGCTGTCTTGAATTTAAAAGCTGATCTGAAGTGTGTGTTGCTTTAATGTTATCTCCCAGCTTGTGCTGAATTTTTTACAAATGCTGACGTCCCAGAGAAAGAATACAAAGATCATCACTTTTAAGAGTATCCCTTCACTGCCTTTGCCTTCTCCCTTTTTAATAACTGAAAGGCATTTGGTGTGTTGCCTCTGCGTGAAACTGATGAGAAAAGGGGGGAGAGTGACCACCCTCCTATTCTCCCTCAGGGGCTCATGTATACAGCACAAGTGGCATTCATTGGCTTCACTAAGGGCTTAATGACGGGGATAATGCGTGTAATGTGACATTAATTGTTAAAGGTGCATAATAACAGCCCTCAATCATGTGGAAGGCTGCCTGGCATCTAATGAGGGTCTTTCAGCCCAATAGAGTGCAGCGAGGGAATGAATAGGAGGAATTAGCTTATTGGCTATTCATGCCCACTCTATTGCCAGCTATTTAAAAGTCATTGACCATTGCATTGGAAGGAGCTGTGAGTGTGTGTCAGTGTGCATGCATGCAGCCTTGGTGTGCGTGTGTGTGTGTGTGTGTGTGTGTGTGTGCGCGTGCGCGCGAAGTGGTAGGCGGGGTCGAAGGGGGCCTCTTTACCTAAGATAAAAACATGGCAATAGAAATGTCAAGTGGCTTTTGTGCATGTAGTGGGCCGAGGGAAACAAATAAACCTGGGCGTAGCGTCCCCCTCTCTGTGCATTAGCATATGAAGTGGGCCAATATGGTGGAGATGGCGGTGGGTCTGGGTGCTGTCAGCGGTCCCTTAAAGAGTGCAGTGATTAATATCTTTACGATGCCATATGCAGCCCATTGGCCCTCTGTTTTGACCTCCTACATACACACTCACATGCTGACACACACACACACGGGTTGATGAATCAAGCCACCCACAAACCTGCTCTTTGCAAAAGCAGATATTTAAGTATCTAACATATTTTTGCTGTATGGCTTTTGAGTTAAAATATCTAAAGTCAGAGTTCTAATAACTGGGTTAGAGCTTTTAGTCCCGTTCAGTCTGATCAGCTGAGATTTAAAATGAGCTTGTTTGAAAACTGGAAAAGCTAAGGGAACTTTAAATGACTCAATCCCAGTGTATCAAGATGATACAAAAATGAGAGTTACATTTACTTATAAGTAACAAACTGAATATTCCTTAACTGTTTTCTTATTTCTCTGTTTCTCTCTGACATCATTTGCTTATCTACTTTGAAATTTTTTTGGTAACCAGCCTGTAAAAGTTAGACGATACTGCATTAAAGCTCCTGTGAGGACTTTTGAGCTGGTCATAAAACAGACAGAAATGAATACTAATGGATCTTAAAGACCCAAACCGAGTCATTCAAAGCTTGATCCATAAGGCAACTGGACTAGTTAAAGGCTTCTTTAGCTCTGACCAGACTTGGGAAGAGCTGGAAAATAGATGCCTCTAACAGTCGTGGGGGTGTTCAGGTAGTCACAAAAGGTCCTAAGTAGGGTCGTTAACCAAACCTAGTCATCAGCATAAAGGTTGATTATTTCTATATAGTTGCATTGATGCATTTAACTTTAGGAGATAGCAGGATGAGGTCATTTGTAAAGAAATAGTACTTGCATGTAATCTCCATGCACATATTCTACATATACATATAAAGTTGAGAATCTGTACATGGGGTGGTGGTCTGGATTTTCAGCATGAAGAGTTTTCTGGTTCCGGTTGAACCCCGAGTGGTATTGGCCGATGTGTATCCACGTGCTTTGATGTAAGCAGGTAAGACAGTTGAGTAGAGAGCAAAGGCAGGCGTGACACACCCAGCTCCCATTTCTGTATGTCTTCCCGCAAGTACCATTCTGGGTCAAAAACTCCAACATTAGCCACAAATCTGTGCACCAGAAACAACTGATCTGACTTCCATACAACAAGCATTGTAAACGTTTAATTCTTCCTTCTCTTGAGAACAGAAGTGACAAAGTAAAAAAAAAAAAAATTATCATAATGCTATTTTGGCAGACTTAAGACCCATAAAGTGTTGAGAAATCAAGCTCTGTGTCTACTGTTTAACTGAGACCTACTGGTACTTGAATGAATGAACATCCTTTCCTGGTAGACTTGAAAACAAAACTTGAGTATTTTTGCTTGAAGGATTTGAAATGCCCTCTGATATAAATAGACAAATAGGTAAGGTTAGTCTTAACCATGTGAACAATACAATGTTAGCATGGGTATTTGTGACAAGGGTCAGCTGGGTTTGTGTCCTTAAAAAAGCTTTAACTCCTTTTAAAAGGATAAGTAGGTAATGCAAAATCACTTAATTAATCAACTCATCATTTCTGCCTGAGAGCAAACTTTAAATAGGACCTGATTAACACAGAGCATGTTTTAAAAACCCATCCTTCAGTCTGAGAGAGAGTGAGTTATTGATATGGAAGTTCATCCATGAACAGGAGCTTCAGATTGTCTGAGGTTTAGAAACATGTCTTCATTAAAATAGTTTACATGCCCTTCTGACTTATTGATTTCATCCACACCGCTTCCTTTAGCTTGAATTAAATTCTCTGTGTAACACTCTGTTAGTGGGTTTTTTTCCCCCTGGAGGCCTGAGAGTCTGTCGCCACCAGCAGCTAACCAGTCCCTCAGCTTCGCCTTGAATGCGTCACCAGTTGCACTTTTGTGTCCCCCCTTTTCTCCTGCTCACTAAACCAGTCTCATTAATAAGGCCCGTATTATCTGTCTTCACTACAGCCCAGTCCATGAAATGAATGGTCAGGGTCTTCATTGCTCTCTGCTGTCTGACTAGAAGAGCTCATAATGGCTTCATTAAGGCAGAAGTTTCATTTGGTTGACAATGGGTTAATGGCCTATGTGCAGTCTGTTGGCAGCCAGGAATAGGCTGCGGGAGGGGAGAGCTTTCTGATGAGCGTTTTCATTCGGGGGTCAGCCAGGGTCATCCGAGTGTCAGCCACGAGTGAACAAATGTGTAATTGATGTTGGGACAGCCCTGGTGTCCCCCCGGGAAGCACCCTCAGTCTTTTTACGTTCAGATGGGCATTCAGAGGAGGGGAGGGGGACGCTATATGCCCCCCGCCCTGGTTCACTCCCTCCTCTCATCACAGAGGACAACACAGAGTCAAGAATGAAAAGGGTAAAAGAGACAAACGATATCCCTGAAGGAGGATACGCTTCAATTTCGGCTCCTTTCTCCTGCCAGCGATGTTTCATTTCTCCCCGTTGGTGTAATTGCTCTCCCCACACGTCGGGAAGCTGGCATCTGATGCCGAGGAGGGGGAGGTGTGCAAGAGATGTCTCCTTTTGTTTCCTGATTTGCATGGATGTTACCACAGAATGGTAGATAAGTGCTGAGACACATGCCAGACTCTTCATAAGGTAGCAGCATCACATGACTTCTGTCAGACAAGTCAGCGGGGTTCTGGTGGAGAGATGGGGAAGATTTCAACAACTGACAAGCAAACGTTCAAGACCGCTAAGACGGATCTATAACTTAATACTTGTTACAGCTTAAATAGTCCATTGAGCATGTAACCCCATTACTAATGTCATTAGTCTTCTAACAGCCTTGATGCCTCCATGTTTTCATGTCTGGTCGTCTGTTGTTGTTGTTGTTGTTCCTCCTCTGCAGCTGCAAGTATCAGCAAAAAATAGTTTGAATGACTAAAGGGAGCTTGATAAATGAAGCCCTGCATTCTTCCTTCCACTTCTGTAGACATTGTTTCACAATTATTGGTGATTATTGGAAAAAATTTAAAAAGCTTTCCAACGTCAGAAATGTGATTTCAGATGTTGATCACTACTTGAAAGCAACTTGGGAGGGTTTCATGACAGAAGTATAACACATCAGCCACGTATAGAAGCATCCTGTGGTTCTATGATATGTTGCTAAAACCATCAACAATGATGAATCTGTTGTCAAGTAACCGAAGATTGAAGAGGAACTATTTTGATACCATATTAGGAGACATTTACTGAATCTCAAATTTGAGAATTTACCAACATCTAAGACAGTCGGTCAATAAAGGCAACACAATGAAGTCCATGAGCTCGGGCTGAACGATTGATTTTGTATTTTCAAAATATTGTTGGATGAATTGAGAAATGAATCAGCAGAAACAAAAGGGTGTCACTTTCAGCCTAAGTGAAATGTTTCCTGTCCCATGATTCTCTTCCAGGTGGAGAAACCATCAAGAACATCAAAGAGCAGTCTCGTGCCCACGTGGAGCTCCAGAGAAACCCACCTCCCAACACGGATCCCAACGTGCGCATCTTCTCCATCCGAGGCACCCCTCAGCAGTTGGAGAAGGCCCGCCAGCTGATCGATGAGAGAATTGGGGTAGGTGGTCCACTTTTGTCTGGCCCGATATTCATGAGCGCACATGTCAATGCGTGGAGCTGCCGGGGGTGCGGCTGGTCACCGTGGTCCTGGTGGCCGGCAGGATGTCACCAGAGGTTAAACATGAAGAATCCATCAAATGGACTTAATGGAGTGCATCAGCGGCTGGCCCTGACCTCTGACCTTGCCTGTTGGCTTCTTTTTAAACACAAGTGTGGTCTCTGACTCGCCTGCTCTTCTCTCTCTCTCTCTCTCTGCTTCAGGGCCCAGGCATGGGGGGCAACAGCAGCTTCAATATGAATCCCTACAACCAAGGACCAACCACTCCTCCTCAACAGTAAGATTCAATTTCCCTCCTCACGTTTTAAAATCATCCACATGTTTAGTCGATCCAATGAGAGCTTTAAAGACTGACACAGTGAATATGAATGAATAATTTTCCCTTTGAATTGTTTTTGCATCAGTGGACCTCAGACGTTCATGACTGGTGGTGGAGGAGGATGGGGTACGACTTTTCAAATATGGCAGCCTCAAGGCCAGCAGGACCACAGTGAGTAAACACTGGTTAACCCTCAGGAGAGTCATTAGAAGTTGTAAAGACACTGTGTTGTTAGCTAAATGTGTTGAAACAAAGCACAAACAAACTAAGGAATATTTCTCACCTCTTAGTAAAGTATCTGACTTCCAGACATGTTTTAGTGTTTGAAACATGCATAGTTTTATCAGCTGAGCTCCAAGATGTTAGTACAGATCAGATGTCATTTTTTAGTCACGTAAATCCCTGAAGCGACATCACTTCCTTTCTCTAAAACCTTGCACATGATGGGAGTTGTGCTCTTATTGTGCAACATTTTAAACAGGTTAGACCCACCATCATCCACTGGGGTCGAGCCTTGCTGCCCTGCTTTCCCACCCCTCTCTTACACTAGATCTAACAGGGTTCCCACGCATCCTGGAAAACCTGGAAAAAAGTTGACCACCTGGAAAATGGGAGAAATAGTGAAATGTCCTGGAAAATCACATATTGTCCTTGAAAAATGACTGCGTGCGACCTGACTTGATTAAAAAAAACTCATCCCCATTCATTGAAAGCTGAGTGCATGCTGTGCTGGAAAAGACAGCGACACAGACCGGTCATGCCTTTTCTCCCTCACTTGGTCATAATCATGCATTCACTGAAAACTGGGGAATATTGTTTATGTTTTATGGTAAATTAACCTTGTAGAGTGCTCTTTTTATTCAAAGAGTCTTATATTTAAGTTAAGTTAAAGAGTGACCAGCAGAGTTAGGCAGAGAGCTCGGGGGTCTGTGCCTTGCAACTTTCCCTGCAGGCTGAGAGCTCAATTACCGTACTCTAGCTAGTAGGAGTGCAAACTCCGGATAGTGAAAACAAATGGGAGAAAAAGGAGCGGCACAGAAACTGCACGTTGTAGACATAGCTGATCACAATAGACATCGCCACGCAGGAAGACAGTTTAGACTTTAAGTCTCTGAGAGATCTTCATATACAGAGTGCGTCTTATAAACCAGTGCGATTTTTCCAGAGGTTACGGTAACTCAAATAAACATTTTTATTTGAATGTGACATTTGCTTTGTTTTATATTGACCACTTTGAATATCCATGATAAAGCAGGAATATTTTGAGTTTGAGTTGAGAAACATTTGTGGTCATTTTTGTCATTCAGTCTTATTTAGGTCAATATATGCACTGATCCTCTGATCATTATTATTATTTATTTATTTTAGTAAGGCAGCTTCCTGATTCCTTTGCTGGCTCTTTTGTTTTTTTCTTAGCTCATTTAATATTTTTTGAGAAAAGAGAAAGTTGAGATGAGATGTTGCCCATCATTGTCACTTGGTTGCACTAATAAAGTGAAGTGCTGTACATCTGTGGTTGCATTATTCTATTATCAATTTGCCATCATTTTTAAGTATATAAGAGATTTTTTTTTATAGATAGCCATAGACTGCATGTCTTTCAATGTAGACTTCCACTGAGAGGAGCATATTAGACTATTTAGGAAACTAAATTAGGAACTAAATTTAGAATGTCATACCAGCTTGATCATCACTCGGAATGTCCTGGAAAATGATTTCTGAAAAAGAGTGGGAACCCTGTCTAAAGTTGTCTAGATTTATTTCAGATCGAGTAAAACAGACTCATGCAAAACAAAAAAATCCCTGGCAGTCACACACTGGTGGTCCATTTATCAAAGACATCTGATTTTACTAGATTTCTATGTATAAAAACATGGAACTCTAAATAATCCGATCCGCCCTCTGAGGTCTTGGGGGCATGAGTTCTCATAACTGTGTCACAGCTAAACCAGTGACGCCCAGTTTCCTTCTGCAGAAATCCTCCACAAGTGCACATAAAATGACAGGTCATCGTTTCCTGCGGCTAACCGCCACCTTCCTGTACAGAGAGAGTTCAAATCTGCGATCTATGGGAATCATTAAGAAACAGATCTGCAGAGGAGGTGAAAAGGGGGAAAAGGAGAGCCCATTGTCGGTAACTCTGGTGTTATCTGTGTCTGGTTTCAGGTCACAATGGATCCCAGACGGGCCAGATGGACTGGGAGCAGTATTATAAAAAGCTAGGCAAGTGTCAGTCAGAGAGAAAGGGATCATCTCATTCAAGTCCACTCTGGTCTAAGATTGAATCCTCCTTCCTTTATGTGCACTTTGTTCACACACTCATTATACTGGAATGAACAGGAGCTCAGACCCTGCTTGTTGCTTCAGATAGTTTGAATGAGTTCTGAAGCTAAGAAGTCATTTCTCTGTTTGTTTACAGGCCAACAAAACCAGGCCCAGAGCAATGCTCCTGAATACAACAAAGCCTGGGGTGAGCGTGCGTAAACCCTTTTTTTTTTTAACTAGTATCACATATCAATGAAAATATACATTTTAATTCATCTTAATCTGCCTTCCACGTTTTTGATAAATGTGTCTTCTTTCTCTTCAGGCCAGTCAGCTGGTCCTGGATCTCAGCAGACCTCTAACCCTGACTACAGCGCCTGGGTGGATTTCTACAGACAGCCTGTGGCGTACTTCAACCAGGGCGCACAGCAGACACAAGCCCCGGGCCTTCAGGTGAGAACACAGTGCAGATCTGTCTCGATCAGCGTAGTGTAGTTTGTCTCAATGAACCCCTTTTTAATAAATACCTAAATAAAAGTTTTGGACTTCCAAAGTCTGGCTGAGATGAGCTCACTGGATGTAACTGGAGATATCTGCGTAGAAAAAATATCCCACGTGTTTCTGAATTTTAAATGTAGCTACCAGAAAATAATAAGTCAGCTGACTTTGATTAATCTTTATTTTCAAAGCTGAAATGTCCAACATTAGGTCTCATCAGTTACTGAAATATGAGGATTTGCCATTACTCCTTGTGATATATGATAGTAAATTTACTTTGATTGTTTATATTGAATTAAAAATGGTAAGGGAAATAAAAAATAATGAAATAATGTCTGCATGCCTCAGAATAAAGGCACTTCCCAGACGTATAATCACACACTCTGGTCTTTAAAACTCCAAACTAACATGTTTTTATGTTAAACTCTACCTCATCAGAGAAACCAGTTTAACATCTCGGTGTAAACATTGTTCAGAAAGCTCATCAAACTGTCTCTCTCCCTCAGGATCATTAGAGAAGACGCCCAGGTGACAGACTTGAATCACTGAGGATGAAAACAACCCTTTTTTAACAGAGGGGAGTTCTAGATTTGCAACGCCTTGAAGACTTTTTTTCTTAGTGAGAAACACTAGCTGTAGAATGACTTCTATGATAAAGTAATATTTCTAAAATCAGGAACATTTATTTGTTACTAAATGCTTGTGTACACTGTTATTTTGGATAGACAGTACCTGGGATCCCTTTTTGGACTTGAGAGAGCTGTTTTTGTTTCTGTTTTTGTTTTTCTTTCGCTGTATTTTCCTGTCTTTGACTCAGATTGTACCGCCAAAATGAACCCAAAAGTTGTAACATTTCAAACGGCAATATGATCTATTTTTTCTAGTTTTGTTGAAATGAAACCATGGTTATGCGCTTAGCAGTCTTGAATACCGTTTGTCACATGTCATGATGTTTAAAGAGTGTGTTAAAATGTTTTCCTTTTACATAATTCAGTGAAATGAAACTGTGATGTTTTGTTACAGGAAATGTATTTTTGTTACAAAGCTTAAAAACTTTAAGGATTAATGTCCAACAGTGGCAATAGTTCTAATTTAATTCCTGTTGTGCATTGTATGCTGTTTTTCATTGTCATTTTATTGTACTCTGGTTTAAAAACAAAAGGTGCAATATCTTATTTCACTTTTGAAACAAAGATGGGTTCTCTAATATTTTGACCGACTTTTAACTTGTAGTTTTAAGATGTTTGTTTTTTTCAAATGGAAATGTCATGGATAATTTATTACAATTATCTCATATGATAGGATTTAGGGGGATGTTGCAAATAGCTTTTTTGCCTTTGCTACCTTGTAAAACTATGTATATATGCTCATATATTTGACTGTTAATTTAAAATATATATGTTTCATATATATATAAATACTTATATAAAATTATTTTTTCCTGTTATCAGTGTCGCAGGAAAATGCTCCCTCTTTTTTCTGTTCTGTTTTCATACTGAAATGTTCAAAGATTGTGAATGTGTGATTTTTGAAATTCGATGTTGCATCTCGTTATGAAGAAAAAAAAAACAAAGCGGTGGATTTTTGTGTATGTTCTGCACCTAAGCTATTCAAGACTGCTAAGCCTCTGTACTTCTACCTGTGTAATAATTAATGTAGTATTTTTATGTTTTAAGTATTATGATCAAAAACTGTCTTATTTGGTACCTCCCAGTTCACTGACGCCCTGTGGAGTCCACAGCCAGGACTCAGCGGGGTGTTGGAGTCAGTCCAATGCTAATAAGTTTTTAATTAATTTTTTATTTCTTTGTGTGATCTAATATAAATGGTATAAATGATGCATCATTATGGAAAAATGATTATGGTATTAACGTCATTCTTAATGAAAAGGGATATAATTTCAAAATGTCTAATTATGGTGTTTGTTTTTTTCCTTCTGTGTACAGTTAACCATGTATTAAAAACATCCAGACTACCTTTATGTCTTCTTGTTTAGCTGATTTTCTATTCATGACTTTAGTATTATACACTTGTGGATGTCTTTTCCTGTGAACGCTCTGTTGTGTAAATACTAACAGATAATACGTAGAGATATAGAACTGTAGGCTGACTGTATGTTTTCATGTTTTATAAGCAGAAATCTATTTTCAGAAGTCTGCTGACAGTTCTCAAATCCAAATAAATGTCCCGCAAGCCTCTCTGTTGCTTGAGTTATAATATCAGTACAAGTTTTAAGTGTTAACTGCAACACTTTGTCACTGCTGCACTGAACACACGAGTGCCGTTTCTCACATAAGCCTGGTGCTGCCATGAAAGAAGATAAAGCATTCTTTGAGAGCTTTTCAGCTTTAAATCCATCTTATATGATGTGTTTTCATTTTACTAACGAAACATTTAAAGAGATCATGATTTAGTAGAAATGTTCTTATTTACATTTGTCATACATTTAATTTGTTCTAACTAATTGCAAATTCCAACATATTTTTATTTGAAAGAATAAAAAAAGATTGATAACTCAACTTAAACATTTGTCCTCATGATATTTTCTTATTCTTTGATGCCTAACTTAATGAAGAAAATTTGCTCCATATCTATCATGATCTATACCAGTATATATTGATCACTCACTATCTAGACCCGTGTCTTTAAGAAGTTTATGAAACATCATGTTTGATGATGACCATTCTCCTTTTCATCCTCATGTTGCTTAAATTTCTCTTAGATTTTCTTTGTTTTGTTTTGTAAAATTATTCCATCACAATTTTCTTAAGAATTTCTGCTCTTCTTTCTTTCATTTCTCCCTAAACAATCTCATTTAACACTCCCTCTGTTGTCCATGTTAACCTCCCTCCAGCAGCAGCAGCAGCATGTCCTCCCTCTGGCTCCTGTCCAGTGAGATGTTCCTCTCTCCCCTCCTCGCTCTCAGCTTTGTCACTGCACATCTTTGCTCTCAGCGGGGGGACTCCTGCCACACCGGCCCTTGCATTGATGCGCTGCAGCTGTTTCCAAATCCAGCCCTTGATTTTGATCCTCTTCCTCCTTTTAAGGCCCCGTCCCCGAGGACAGTCCTGACCTGGTGGTCCTTTGTGCCCAGCTCGTAATTTAGTTATTCTAGGATCATCAGTGGAGAGAGGATGAGAGGAACAATGACTCTTGTGGATGGAAATATTTTCAGCACCTTCTTCTCTGTTAGGAAGTTATTTTTATGCTGCAGTGTTTGAAGACGGATTTGTTTAAGGTGGAATTTTGAACAAACTGCAGCATGCTCAGTTTTTCAGGACAGTGCAATATAAATGCTTTAGAAATTAACTCGGACATCATCTTTAAGATAAATGAATACACACTGCATGAAAATTAGACTCAGGAAATATTCCACTGTGGTAATATCTGCTCCAAATACTTTGATCAGTTCTATCCTACAAAATGCATCACCAGCTTGGGAAATAATATGCATTGTTAAATTGAAATGCTGAATAGACACGGGCTGATAAACTGAGCCTCACTAAAGTACTGTTAGAACAATAACATAACACAATAGAAGACGGTGATTGTCTTTTAAAACATAATACAATAATACTTATTTTTGTCTGTTTGTCAAATTGTAGTGCAGTTATCAGTGCTTGTTTCACCACTGAAGCCATTCACTCTCTCACTCTTAGCTCCCTTTATAGCCATGAACAGTTTTCTTATTGATCTGTTGTGGGTCTGCACAGAAAACACACAGCCCCTCTTATAGATTAGTAAAAAAAAAAGCAATTTGATCATGTGAAAATACTAAGTTAAAGGTGAGTTATGCATTCAAAAGTTACTTGAGGAAAAGTATTAGGATTGAAATAACTTAAAAAATATATATATTAAAGTCACATTTTCCTCCTCCCAGATGTTTTAAGTTTAAATCCCCTCACCATCATACTTCTGACCCTTTAAAGTTGCAACTGGTTAAATATGGCTCATTGGCTTACTGTATTAAATCATATTTTTAACTAGATTATATATTTTTTAAAATGATTTTAATCAGCAAAGCAACCATAACTAAGTTAAAGTTGATTGAATTACGAGAGGAAGAAATAATCAAGTTTGAAGTAACAAAATAAAGTAAAAAAATATAGTTTAAAGCATGATATTCATGTAATGTAACATTCCTGAACATGTCTCACAATTTGATAATTTCCCACACACAATCACACACACAGTCTTCCATAAAGCAGGTGTCCTCAGACTCCCCCTGTCCCGTCAAACAACAGAGAGAGAGAGAGAGAGAGAGAGAGAGAGAGAGAGAGAGAGAGAGAGAGGAAAGGAAGAAAAAACACAACACTTTCTGTGGGGGAAGGAGGGGGGAGAACACCTCTCTCACCTTTGCATCAGACGATCTGATCTTCTGTCTCCTCTTCACTGAACCTGCACCTTAATCTGGTTTTAATGACCCTGTGGAGGATCCCCGGAGACCCCGTGTTCTTCTTCTTTACAGCCGCTGGGACGTCTCCACGTTAGAGTGTGTTTCAGTGAGTGTGTGTGTCTGAGTGAGTGTGTGCGTGTGTGTTTGTGTGTGTGCTCCTACAAAAGGCCCGATTGAATCTATCAGGAACTAAAGTTTTGAAAGGAGTTTCTCTCTTTCAGGGTTTCTCTCTTAAAGTTAAAACTTATTTATGCGAGGGAAATAGCAGGAGAGAAATGAAACGTTTTTATATTCTTGTTCCTTTTTTAATATAGTTTCAGGTTTTTGTTTTTTTTTGTCTTTAACAGTTGTAAAGTGTTGGCTCTTATAAAACTCGATGGAGTTTCTTTTCCTTAAGGCTTTGCTTTCTCCCTGATAGGCGTAAACTCTGCTATTTATCCCCACACAAACGCTTTTCTTTGATAGGTTTCCCAGCACCTCTTTGAAATAAAACAATTACCGCATTCTTTGTGCAATAATTGTCAATCATCCACATGAAATTGATAGGCTTTAAATGGACAGAATAAAAGCTTAAATTGTTTTACAATGGCACAGCTAAGCGGGATGATTTGCCATTGCTGACATGCCCGCGGCTTTACCAGCTCCACATAAAGCCACAGGTTAATGCATAAATAAGCAAATCAAATCCATGCGTTACCCCAATTCAATTCATTTAATTCCTCTTTAATAAAGAAGCGGCCCCACCCCCCTGTCCCCCCGCCATTTACCTCGGATTTGTGCTATGAATGCTATAAATGTAAATCAATCTAGATGAGAAAGAATCCCATTCAAAGAGCAGAGAAATTTCATCTGGGAAAAGGAGACAAATGTAGGAGGGGCGCGCTCATAAAAAGCAGCTGTTTCACAGTAATCTTTTTTCGTGCCCTGTCACTCACCTTGCCTTTTCACTATCTCTGAAAAAAAAACCTCTGCTATTGTATTTAGTTGCCATATCTTCTTTTTTCCCATTACATAGTCCATATTCGTCCAGAAAGAGAGAGAAAGAGTGAGCACAACTTGCCCATTTTTCGGACAATCCCCTTGTAGTTGTTGCAGTGAAAAGAGGAGTGCATGGATGTCAAATTGCCTTCAAAACACCATGAAAGATTGATTTGCAGCACTTTTCAGGGCCCTGACATTACTTGGAGGGGAGCTGAATAGGAAACCTGTGAGCCGGGGATGGAATAAAGATGTCCTCTCTGCTGGAAAAGAAGGAAAAACTGCCCATTTAGCCGCAGTCCATCAAGCCCGAAAAATAGGCGAAGAGAGGAAAAACACTATAGAGGAGAAAAAAGGAGAGAGGGGGGGTGTATATACTCATCTAAACGTTGTCACAATACCGAGGAGGGGGCTCCGAACAGCCATGAATATTAAACCGCTTATACCTCAACAAGGGCTTGAAAAAGTGAGAGCACGTCAAAGCAGCTTTGCATTTTTTTGCAGCGAACAATGCTGCAAAAACGCTTGTTTTTCATTCTTGTTGTTCCCGCGCTAACTGCGCACAAAAAAATTACAATTATTACCAGGGAATGAATACGAAATGCCTGAGAAAAAAATGAGAGCGCAACTCCCAGACCCAATGACCCACTTAGTTTGAAAGTTATCACTCAACCTCGAACAAGATGTGGTCTCTTATGATGCATGGACTTATCAAAGATTATAAGAAATACATTTTTTTATTCGTTTTCAGGATGCAGCATCTAAATCCTGTTTTCTAAAACCGTGTTTCCTATCTTATAAAAGTTTAAAACGCTATAAATAGGTAATAATACAATTTAAAATTGTTCAAACTTTGGATGCAATAAAATTACTTCTTTATTTTAGCAAGGCAATGTGCTCTGTTAGCCCTGCACAGAAAAAGTTGTATGAGTTTTTAGTGCGTAAAATCGTTAAACTAAAGTTCTCTTTTTCGTCTCTCCGCTGGTGTTGCGCAGCAGTAGCAGCAGCAGCAGGCAGGTCCACACGGCGAGGGGTGTGTCATTAATAAGTAATTAGACAGGGGTCACACACAGCCACTTATATAAAGAGACCCTCCGAGGCAGACAGGGCGCACAGTTAGGTGCAGAAGCGCAGACAGAGGAGCAGCTCTCTTCTTCTTCTTCTACTTCTCCAAGCAGCATCGCTTTTTTTGTTTTCCAAACTTTAATTTCAGGGGTTTCTCGTCTTGCAACATGGGCTCCGTGCTCCCCGCAGACGCTTTAGCTCTCAAGTCTGGATTTAAGTGTCCGAGTCGCGCGCTGTCGGACGTGATCACTTCGGACATCCTGCACAGCTTCCTGTACGGCAGGTGGAGGAACGTGCTGGGAGAACACCTGGCGGAGGAGCGGCACAGCAGCAGCCCCAAAACCGCCTTCACCGCGGAGGTGCTGGCTCAGTCTTTCGTCGGAGGTAGGCATGGCAATGTGGTTCAATGTGGGACTGTTGTATTTCATTTTAGTCATGGCTGTTTGATTTTATTGCTGTGCGTCTTTGTCAACATTATTGTGGGAAGTTGCATCAGAATTTATAGACTTTAACGCGTCATTTAATCCAAATTCTGACTAAAACATTTTAAATGCATAGAATGATTAAACTAAATAAACATGCAACTTAATTAAAATTTATTTAAAATAAATCTAAACGAGTTTTATTTTTAAACTGACAGCATTTTTTTTGCCATTTAAAAACGTAACATTTAATTCCTTGAGATTCCACGTCCTACCTCTTTCAGAGTTCCCGTCTTTTGAAAAAGAAAAATTAACTATCCTGGTAAACTTTTCTTTAAAGTTTCTCTCGCTAACTTGTTGCATTTTTCTGCTTCTTTTCCTCATTTTTCTGCTTTCCATTCGTCCCATTTAACGCATTAACCCTTTCAGGGCTGTGAGACCTCGCGTTTGGAGGCTTGTTAGGCGTGTAAGCGCCGCTGATTGAAAGACGCAAGGCATTAAATTCATTTGGTTAACTTTGTGCTTGACCTGGGAAAGTTTCCACTTAAACCTCGCGCAGAGAAAGGTTCCCTTTCTTTGAGATGTCCCGGGTTTTTATCCCGCATTCATCAATCTCCGGACAGTCTCTTTTCCTCTCTTGGCAGCTATGGGGCTCCGCAGCTTTTCTCTTTCTCTCGCCTTAAAAGATTTGCTGTTCCTCGCATAATGCACCGTGAAGGCTAAATCTAATGCTATTCATTGCATGTCAACCATCTAATCGCCTTTCCATTTTTTTGTCGCCGAAATTCCTGAGTCTTTTAAACAAGTCCTCGTCTCATTCAGCGCAAATTTATTGCTACAAAGTTCTTAAAAGGATAATGAATTTGGAATTAGCCGTTTTCTTTTCCAGTAAACTTTAATGAATATCACATCTGAAGCATGACAAATCGCTGGACCCTGAGCTATAGAGGACCATTTAACCCCTATTCGGAGGGCCTTTTTTGCAGTCTCAAATAAAAAAATCTTTGATTTTGACATTAAAGGAGCGCGAGTATTTCTCTTTTTTCTCTCTCTGGTGCGAATAAAAATGCTTTCTGAGGGGGATTCTGTGCCCAACAAAAACTTTCAATTCAAGCAGATAATCGAATTAAACGGGGGATAAAGTGTAGCTTAATATTTCGTGACTGAAATAAGATCCAGTCCATTTGCTGCTTTCAGGTCTTTCCTGCTCAACAACTCTTTGACCACGAAATCTCTTTTCGCTTTCTCACATTTCTTTCATTTTGACTTCTAAACATTTTAGAAAGCTGTTTTAGATTTTGATGCACAGCCATATACTTTTTTTCAGGCCATGGGTCACTTATTTAAATGTCCATTTTCTTTTTTGCAGAGGTGCAGAAGTTGTCCAGCCTGGTCCTGCCCAGTGAGGTGATCATCGCGCAGAGCTCCATCCCTGGAGAAGGTCTTGGCATCTTCTCAAAGACTTGGATCAAAGCAGGGACTGAGATGGGCCCTTTCACAGGGAGAGTCCTGTCCCCTGAGCATGTGGACCTGCTCAAGAACAACAACCTCATGTGGGAGGTAAGCTGAGAGTCCAGACTTCGTTCTTTAAGCCAGCAGAAAAACCCGGTGGTCCTGTGTGATATCCTAATATTTCTCTTCTCTTTACGCGCTCAGGTGTTCAATGAAGACGGCACGGTGCGGTACTTCATTGATGCCAGCCAGGAGGATCAGCGCAGCTGGATGACATACATCAAGTGCGCGCGGAACGAGCAGGAGCAGAACCTGGAGGTGGTGCAGATCGGCAGCAGCATCTTCTACAAGGCGGTGGAGGTGAGAAGTTTGTTTCAGTTCAGCAGAGCAAAAACATAAAGGCATGTGTCTGATTCATGGACCAGGCCGGGAATGTCGGTGTGCTTTAGAGGAGCGCCGCCTGCTGGCCACTGATTAGAATTGAAGATGTGATATTCTGTCTAAGAGCAGCAAATTTAACTTACATGATTAGCTGACCTTTGACCCTTTTTCTTGTCTTAGACTATCCCACCTGACCAAGAGCTCCTTGTCTGGTATGGAAACACTCACAACACTTTCCTGGGCATCCCTGGAGTTCCAGGAATAGACGAGGAACAGCAGAAGAAAATCAGGACTGGTGAGTACACATGAATATTACAGCTGTTAAAGCCTGGACAATAATGCAGTAATAATCACACATCTGTGGCACCCATCTTTAACTACGTGTATGTTCTTCTTCCAGAAGAATCCCACTCCTGCGAGGGCCCTGCATCCTGCTCCCCCTTATCCTTATCCCTATCCTCCTCCGCCGCCGCCACCGCCTCCACCACCTCAGCTGGCCGCATGCGCTGCGTAATCTGCCACCGCGGCTTCAACTCTCGCAGCAACCTGCGCTCACACATGCGCATCCACACCTTGGACAAACCGTTCGTCTGCCGCTTCTGCAACCGCCGCTTCAGTCAGTCATCCACACTGCGAAACCACGTGCGTCTGCACACCGGCGAGCGACCCTACAAGTGTCACGTGTGTCAGAGCGCCTACTCGCAGCTCGCGGGACTCAGGGCGCACCAGAAGAGCGCGCGGCACAAACCGGCGGCACATGTCGCCGACGTGTCATCCCAAGTGTCCCCTCCTCCCCCTCCTCCACAGATAACAGCCATGACCCATCAGCACCAGATGCCCCTCGTGCACCACATCCCCACCATGGTGCTATGATGACGCAGACACGGAGGGACAGTGATGCAGAATAACGTTGCACTTTAGATTACAGCTGTTGAGGAGAAGTGAAGGGAATAAGTGAGTTCTTGTGATAGTAAACATCCCACAGTTTGTTACTTTATTTGTATTGTCTGTTTCTTTGGCGATCAAATGATCCACACTCCAGCAGAAAGTGGAATAAACAATATTTTGGAAATTTCAGATATTCTCAAAAAACTCTGTTTTATGATATTACATACTTTTCATTTGTAATCTGTGTGTCAGCAAATCAGCTATTTTCTATATTCTTCATTTTGCATCACATCCTCACCAGCTCAGTTGAACAGTTCATTCAACCAGAGATTTGAACATTGAAACATAAAAGGGACGTGCTTCAGCTGCGTCGGTCCACACTGTAAACTGAATTTGTCACTTTAGCCTTGCACAGACTGTAAACTATACAATTGTGTAATTGTAAAATTGTATTGTACGCTACTGTACATGTGAATGTAAATAGATTTGTGCTTTCCTGTATTCTAAATAAATATGATATGATATTACAAATGATGCTGAGTATTGTTTTGTATCAGTCACATGTTCATTAGAACACTTGTTGCTACTTTAAAGGTTCACAACAAGCACATGAAATCTTTCACCAACAAGAGACTACTTGCTGTTCTATATTCTATATGTTTTATATGACCGACGGGTGGCAAAACAAGTTTTTCTGACTCACAGCTCCAAAGGTTACATTAGATTATTCAATCAAGTATATCAATCCACGCTTGATCTAAGGACTGCTTGAAATTATTATTTTTCTTTACTTTACACTCTTCTACACTTCTTTAAACTTCTACTACAATTCAGATTAAAAGCTAACAAATATGATGATCTAATCCCCCTGAATTAGTTAAATTTCAACCTCAGTGTCATGGTACAAAGACAACAATATAGAGTTTAAGCATTCATAATCATTCACACACTGCTGAGCAATCTGGGGTTCAGTGTGGAGGACACTTTGGTATATAAACTGCTGGAGCTGGGATGGAACAGCCAACCTTTCAACCAATGACTAACTTTGCCACTGAGCCGCAACTGCCACATGGTATGAATACACTGAGATATATACTATATGAGTACATGATATGAAAGCTCTTTAATTAAAGACTATACATATAACTTCAGTTATTTTGCAGATCCAGAATAATACTACAAAGTATTATCAACAAATAAATTGAATGTTGTCAATTTGAATGGACTGATGTTCTGGGGAAATTCCAAAGAATTGTTCTTTATGCAACAATATAAAAAATCAGAACTAACCCCAAATGTATCATTGCAGTACAGTACACATGAATGCATCAATAACTGAAATCAAATAATACACTTTTAATAATCTGAATATGCTCCTCTTGAGTAAACAGAGTTTAAAGATTATTTTACACTGAGCATTGCTTCTTTTGCCAAGTTGTTTCCTCTCTGTGAAAAATCAAATGTTAAATAAGAGTTGTGTCTATCAATTAATCAATCAATCAATCAATCAATCATTTAAACACTTCTTTAACTTAGAAAAAAAATGAGAAAGATCAACTCTGACAAACAGTCAATGTCTGTTTTTTTGTTGTGTTTGTGGGTGAAGTGTCAGTTTTTGCAGGTTAAAAGGTTCATGTGTAAGACATGTGTAAGACATGATGTTTGCTAATAGGATAACCTAATAGAATACAAATCAACCCCTGTTTGCATGATTAACCTAGGAGTCAGTTTATGTTATTATAAGAATGATGCTCCAGACTAAGATTTAAGTTGTTGGTTGTTGTTGTTTATTTAACAAAGTCTATTATGTGTTGTGCGTGTGGGTGTTTTGATGTGTTCAAAAATGCTGGATGGGACAAATACACTTTTCCTTCTTTGTGGACGATACAGCTCTATTCTATTTCATTATATTTAATCAGAAGTTAAATCAGATTCATGGACTTAAAGTTAGTTATAGATAGGCCTGCTGATTAAAAGATAATAAGAAGGAGAACTTCATTTATGTAAAGTAACAGTGGTTTCTTTTTGAAAACTATTTCTTTAATATACTTAATGGGAACTCTTACTGGGCCATAAAAAATATTCTGAAAATATTCTTGAAAAAATTCAAATAATTGTGTTTAAATTTTATCCTTCAATATATTTTCCTCTCCTGGTAAGTAAAGCTGCCTGCTGTCTGTCTGCATTCTGAAGTGAATGGTCTCCTGCAGGAGTTCCGTCTGCCACACAGCGGCGCCACACACTCAGGAAGAGAGTCTTCTGAGGGAAAAGTTGGCCTCTCCTGGAGAAACTTGGAAGAACATTTGTATGACACAGACAATGAAATGATCTCAACAGCCTGTTTTATCATGTCATTTGATTTATTAAGAATGCTGAACATATTACAGCTCTGACAAACATATGGTTCATACAGTAGATTTACTGCGTCTCCTCAGCTGCTGCTGAACTCATCTGCTGTCAGACATCATCCTACTTCCAAATAAGAAGTTTTCAGATGAGTCGTCATTAAAACAAGCTCAGAGCAATCATAGATCAACATACTGTAGGTTAATTAAACATAGAGATTCCTCTGCCTGCTCTCCTGGGAGTAATTATGTTGGGATTTGACTTTTGGATGTTGTTTCATCATTGGACACTGTCCACACCTTCTGCCCTGCACAGTGAGACAAAAGGGACAGTTAAGACCTCAGAAATATGAGTACATGTTTCAAAATACATCTCCTAAACCAAAAATACCTTTACATTGATAGAATCCTCCTGTCCTGTCCTTTGAGCAGCAGCCACAGCATGAAGCTATCCACTCAGCGGCACGGCGCAGAGCTGGAGAAAGACAGGAATCTTTCTTTTATCTGTTTGTAGTATCAACCACAAGTTGTTTTACCCTGAGACAATGTCGTGCCAGGAAACCTGATAGCACTCATATCAGGTTTTACACGCTGCATTTTACACCCACTCCTTCCTCAGGACATTATCTCCATCCCATGTTCCGTTAATACATTAAAATGTGTCTCTCAACACAAGGAATGAAATAAGTCTGTTAAAAGGGTAAAAAGCTCATTCTTCAGCATAAAAACACACTATGAATATAAAAACTTTTAGCAAAATTTGGTCTTTCTTAAATTTGTCTGTAAAATTGTCAGAGTTTTAATGCTTACCAGAGAAGAGTAGTCACAGCATTGTTGTTGTTTCTTTCTTCCTTTAGTCCAGCTGCTTCTCTGTTCCCCTGAGGTCAGTGCAAAGATATTTGTTGTGCCCTCACACAATGAGCCAGTGAGTGACACAGCGTTTCTCAGACTAGGACACCACACAAATAAAGTTAAGTGTTACCTCCATGTGTCTCATGCATTATTTAGTGTGAAAGATGGCACAACAGCAGGATCATTTTCTCATAGACCTCTCATTGACTTCTAAACAATTGGACTAGTTCTGTTACTCTCAGTTGCCCTCTTCTGGCTTTTGTAAAGAATGCATGCTTGAGGACCTTGTAAGACACAGAGGCCAACCGAAGCTCCTAATAGATATGTTGATATGGAGAGGTGCCAAGATGTCAAAAAAGGAGAATGTTAAACACATTGAATTTTTTCCATTATCTCGAAATAACTCAAAATTAGTTTCTTAATTTTCTGGAGACAGATCAATTATCCCATTATCACGAGAAAAACAAGTCAGGATCTTGAGATAATAAGATTTGGTTTAAGAAGATAAAATAGCCCTAACCGTAATCATTACCCTAACCCTAATCAAAACTCTAACCCTAATCATTACCCTAACCCTAATCATAACCCTAACCCTAATCAAAACCCTAACCCTAATCATAACCCTAACCTTAATCATTACCCTAACCCTAATCAAAACCCTAACCCTAATCATTACCCTAACCCTAATCATTACCCTATCCCTAATCATAACCCTAACCCTAATCATTACCCTAACCCTAATCATAACCCTAACCCTAGTCATTACCCTAACCCTAATCAAAACCCTAACCCTAATCATAACCCTAACCTTAATCATAACCCTAACCCTAATCAAAACCCTAACCCTAATCATTACCCTAACCCTAATCATAACCCTAACCTTAATCATTACCCTAACCCTAATCATAACCCTAACCTTAATCATTACCCTAACCCTAATCATAACCCTAACCCTAATCAAAACCCTAACCGTAATCATTACCCTAACCCTAATCATAACCCTAATCATTACCCTAACCCTAATCATAACCCTAATCATTACCCTAATCATAACCCTAACCCTAATCATAACCCTAACCCTAATCATTACCCTAACCCTAATCATAACCCTAACCCTAATCATTACCCTAACCCTAATCATAACCCTAACCCTAACCATAACCCTAATCCTAATCATTACCCTAACCCTAATCATTACCCTAACCCTAATCATAACCCTAACCCTAATCATTACCCTAACCCTAATCATAACCCTAACCTTAATCATTACCCTAACCCTAATCAAAACCCTAACCCTAATCATTACCCTAACCCTAATCATAACCCTAACCTTAATCATTACCCTAACCCTAATCATAACCCTAACCCTAATCAAAACCCTAACCGTAATCATTACCCTAACCCTAATCATATCCCTAACCCTAATCATAACCCTAACCCTAATCATAACCCTAACCCTAATCATTACCCTAACCCTAATCATTACCCTAACCCTAATCATTACCCTAACCCTAATCATTACCCTAACCCTAATCATAACCCTAACCCTAATCATTACCCTAACCCTAATCATAACCCTAACCCTAATCATTACCCTAACCCTAATCATTACCCTAACCCTAATCATTACACTAACCCTAATCATAACCCTAACCCTAATCATTACCCTAACCCTAATCATAACCCTAACCCTAATCATTACCCTAACCCTAATCATAACCCTAACCCTAACCATAACCCTAATCCTAATCATTACCCTAACCCTAATCATTACCCTAACCCTAATCATAACCCTAACCCTAATCATTACCCTAACCCTAATCATAACCCTAACCTTAATCATTACCCTAACCCTAATCATTACCCTAACCCTAATCATAACCCTAACCTTAATCATTACCCTAAGCCTAATCATAACCCTAACCCTAATCAAAACCCTTACCGTAATCATTACCCTAACCCTAATCATAACCCTAACCCTAATCAAAACCCTAACCGTAATCATTACCCTAACCCTAATAATAACCCTAACCCTAATCATAACCCTAACCCTAATCATTACCCTAACCCTAATCATTACACTAACCCTAATCATAACCCTAACCCTAATCATAACCCTAACCCTAATCATAACCCTAACCCTAATCATAACCCTAACCCTAATCAAAACCCTAACCGTAATCATTACGCTAACCCTAATCATAACCCTAATCATAACCCTAACCCTAATCATAACCCTAACCCTAATCATAACCCTAACCCTAACCCTAATCATAACCCTAACCCCAGGGGCGGAGCTAGACTCTCAGCGCAAAGGGGATGGAGCATCCTCAAGGGGCCCTTCTGAAAGTCAAATTCACAACTGCAAAACAGCTGAAATATTGTCTCCCCTACTTATCAATAAAAACACAAAGACTCACTTATTGATCTAAGAAAGCCCATAAAAGGCAACAGGTTGCTTGTGAAGTTCAACTGTTTCAGCTGCACCGAGGACAGCACACAGCACTCTACTGCATTGATTAATGAATGGTTCCGCACCGACGCTGATAGAAAGCGACAGGCAGGTGCATTGTTCAGCACTGTCTTTATCAGGAATAACATTAACATAAAATAGACTCAGCGGTTTAAACGCTATTTCAAAGGCAGTCTACAATACCTCAGGAGATGACACATAAGTGCTGAGATCAGCATTTTCTTTTCCGCATCAGGGTGCTCAGTATTGTGAACAGTTTGGCCATTTCTCGATTCTCGATCTGCCCCACCAAAATACAGAGGATGAAAAAAAATAAACCTCTGCTTAGAACAAAAGGCCTGTGCCGCTGCTGTTACCTCACATCACAGCTTATAAAGGGGAAAGATCGAGCGCAACTGTTAGGAGCGAGTGTGACGCAGTAACATGCAAGCATATTTCAAACCCCGATTCTTATGAATATGGGCACTAGGGATGTAAATTTCAAGTATTCTCTGTGATCAATCTTTGGAAATGATAACGATCAATTATCGATTAATAATTTTTAAAAAATGTAAACGTATTCCATGTCAAAAACAATGCCAAATGATTTTTTCCCCTGAAGCAAGTTTTGCCTTCATGACACAATGTATATAATTGTCAGTATTGAGTAGCTACAGATTGTATTGAGGTGTTCAAAATGTTAAATACGCTGAATATCAACTAACCCTTATCACAACCCTAACTACAACCCTAACCCTAACCACAACCCTTACCCTGACCCTAACCCTAATCCCAACCGTAACCCAAATTTAAGCCCAAAAGACTCACTTCAATATAAAGCACTAAAAACCCAAGAGCTGAACCCTGAAAACTGTCCCCTTAGTCAGCTGGTGAGGAAGCTAATCAGCCAGACTCCAGTCAGCACTGATCCAAAACACAACCAAATTAAACTCATCATGAAGCACTCCAAAGATCTGTATTTAGAACACTGGAGACACACAGACCTAAAGTAGAATGAATTGTTATTTGACCCTAAACCGTGATTATAAATGATCTGAATATCTGTACAGTGTCAGAGATACAAAACAAAGACGTATCCTGACCAAATACAGGCTGAGTGACCACCAGCTAGCTGTAGAGACAGGGAGACACAGGCAGACATGGCTGCCCAGAGAGGAGCGTCTATGTGCTCACTGCTCTACAGGGGACATAGAGACAGAGATGCACTTCCTCCTCCACTGTAGCAAGTTCTCTTTACTAAGAGATTCCCACTACAGGGAAATTACTAAAATGGTACCAAACTTGCCAACATTAACCCCAGAAGAGAAACTGTCAGTTCTCCTGGGGGAAGGGTCAGCAGCTCCTCTGGCTGCTAAATATGTGTCTGCCTGTCACAGCCTGAGGGACGCACCATCCCATAATATCTGATTTTAGGTGAAGGTTTTATGAGCATACTGCATCAAGTGAGGACATTGAGACATGCTGTATGGGTAATCGTTCATTAATGCGTATAAAATATGTAATATATATAATATGTAATTAATATATATGTAATGAATATAATATGTTATGAATATATATGGAATGTATGTGTATGAATTTTATGTGCATTGGCAATAACATGTCTTTGTTCATGCCAATAAAGCAAAATTGAATTGAGATTGAACTCAGACGGTGATGATGACATCATCGTGTCACTCACAAATAGTCCTTTGATGTGGAATATGACATCACAGTAGGACCCACAAAGAGCCACATACACTCCTATAAACCACACACTCCTATAAACCACACACACTCATCATTTCAGTCAGGTACGATCTACTACAGAGACTATCTACTACACTCAACTACAGACTCTACTTGAGATCGCTACTGAAAGAGCAATGAACACAAACATGTCAGGAAACCAGGCTGGACGTTCTGCCCCTCAGCAGGATCCAAGAGCCAATGTTGAGCAGCTGTCAAATGCCCTGCAAGGTGCTCAGAATGAGATCCAGCAACTCAACCGGCAGCACGATATCAGGACCAATGAATGGCAAAAGGAGAGGATAAAGCTGGGCTACAGGATCCACAACGGGAAGTACAAGGTGGACCGTCTGGAGGGACTCATTGACCTCAGACAAAATGCGTTCGCAGAAGAACTCCAGAGTAGCATCCAGACCGTCTCCGAACAAGAGTCTGAGATCTCCGGACTCAAGATCAGCCTCAGGATCAAGGAGGAGCAGATGGAGGCCGCCCAGCGCCTCAACAAGGAGCAGGAGGAGAAGTTGTCTGCTGCACTGCAGGCAGAGAGGCAGAACGTCTCTGAGCTCAGAGACCAGATGTTTAAGGCGTCTCTAGAGAGCCAGAGGGCTGTGGCCCTGAGCAGAGAGAGCCAGATGATGCTGGAGCTTGTGAAACAGCAGCTTCAACAGAGGGACAAAGTCATCCTGGATCTCAGAAAGGAGAAGGAGGGTCTCTCTCAGAGACTCATCCAGACCTCAGACCAGCTGAGGAGGACAAACAACCAAATCCTCCAAAAGAATCCTGGGGAGGAGAAACTCAAAGCTCTGAAAGAGCAGTTCTCCAAAGAGATGGAAGACAAAGAGAAGGAGTGGACCTCCAAAATCAATGAGGTCAAGAAGGAGAACAGAGACCTGGAAGAGAAGAACCAGACTCTGACCTCCAGAGTCACAGAGGTGGAGAAGGACAACCAAGATCTGGTCAAGAAGCAGGACACCCTGAAGACCAGAGTCCTGGAGGTGGAGTCAGAAAACATCCGACTGTCTGAGCAGGAACGGATTCTGACCTCCAGAGTCAGAGAGGAGGAGGAGGAGAAGAAAGAACTGATGCTTCTCATGACTCTGAAGAAGAGAAACTTCTTCACCAGGATCTTGAAAAGGGAAACAGGGGAGGAAAAGATACTGAGGAAAAGGCTGAGAGAGAAAAAGAAGGAGCTGAAGGACCAGAAAAAGGAGGAGGAAAATAGACAAAGAGAGGAAGCAGAGGAAGAAAAGAGACGTAAGGTAGAGGCAGAGAAGGAGCTGAAGAAACAACAGAAGAGGGAGAAGGAAGATATGAAACAAAAAGAGAAGGATGAGAAGAAAAAACAAGAAGAGACCAGAGAGAAGAAAGGTTTCTGGAGGTTCAGGAGGAAAGGAAACGGGAACAGAAAGGTGGAAGAGGCTGCTGAAGAGCAACAGTAGCTCCCTCTTTCCATGCTCCTCTTCTCTCTCTCTCGCTCTCTCTGTCACCTTCTTCACCTCCCCATCATACCCCGCCACGCCTCGCCACACCAAGTGGTTTTCTCCGGGTCACTCCGGTTTATCCCACACAAAATAAATACAAAATAATAAAACAATTATAAATAAATTCTTGAAAAGATATGTTCTTCCTTAGGGTTTTATTTCTGTATTTGTCATACTGTTTGCAGAGAGAGTCTCATGTAGAATCAAATACTGTGTTTGCAGAGTGTGTATGAACCAGATGTCGCCGCTTGATTCTATCTGGATCTGGACCACTGTAAAAGAAGAATAAGAAATAGTATAAGAAAGATACCCGCGGTCACTTCCGGCTCTCTTTAGGACGGAAATACGAACTTTTTTCAATTTTTATTATAACGATGATTAATATTTGTGCTCAAATTTTAAAAACAATTTATATTCATTTTCAGCTTTTTATGGAATTGTAGCTTTAAGCATTTTTGTATAATAAAATTTATAAAACATTTCTTCTATCTGTGTACTTCCGGTGAGTAACGTTCGGCTGGTGAAGGCCCGAGCTCGTCTCTTTGTGTCTTTGTGCGCATTAAATACAGAATTCCCCACAAAGTTAACATTTTAATTGAAATAAACAAAATCTAGAGCCCATTTAAATATAGATTATTAAAAGGTAATGTGCCAACAACCCTGTTTTTAAAGTACGAACGGCTGTTATACGGACGGCAACAGTGTACTGGTTTTCACCAAGCGGCTACCTCTGGTCTCAAACGATGAAGCCCATGAAGAAGTGTTATAAACTGCAATACATCCAGAATCCGCTTGAGGCTGGATGCAGTGGAAACCACATAGACATGAATGGGAAAAAGACAATCTTTGCAGCATTAATAAACATGTTTACAGTCTGGTTCAAAAAACGGCTTGGCCCTACCAAGCTAATCTCTCTATCAGCACACACTTTACGGGGGGTGATTTTTTTTCTAAAGTGACGGTTCAGAAGATATTAAGATTTGGAGTTCTTGCCCAAATAAGGACATGACTGACGTGACTCCCGGTCGGGAACACATAGGGCCTGATCTACTAAGATCCCAAATAACAAGCGCTAATTTGCGTGTGCAAATAATAATTTTGCACGTGCTATTTCTGGGCGTGTTCCGGGTGATCTACTAAGACTGCGTGCGCAAATGATAACGAGTGCAAAAGTGGTGCGGACCGCCCTATTTTACGAGGATTTTGCGTGTGCTATCGGCTGTCACCATGTAGAGTTTGAGAGAACAGAGTGGCCTTAAGCGATAAATGAAGTTTGAAGACATGGAGTTGGAGGTTTTAGTTGAGGAGGGAAATAAACACATCGGTGAACTCCAGCAGAGACATCTCAGCGTTAGAAACACGATTGGGGAGGCCATCTGTGAAAAGGTGAATGATGTGAGAAAAAACAGAAGATCTGCCAATGAAATAAACGCATCTACTCTTCTCCAAAACGCAATCAGTGTTTTGATGGAGTTTAGAGAGCGATTTGATGAGGCTTAGTCTGCCAGTCTTGCTCTAGAAAAGTTAGGCGTCACTTGGATGAAGACAGTCGCCTCACTGTCCCAGGGAGCAACTTTCGGGTGAATGTTTTCAATGCCTGATATCATCATCCAGCAACTGTCCCAAAGATTCACCAGCTTAAATGGAACTGGGAACATGTTTGAGTCAATTGGCCCCAACACACTGCTGCAAGCACGAGATGAGGAGTTACGCAGAGCTGCCTGGCGCAACTCAGTGAGCGCTCATTCTCCAAGTTAAAACTAACTAAAAACCCCTTGATGAGCACGATTGGACAGAATAGACTGAGTGGACATGTCATGTTATCTATTGAGAATGACAGATCAAAGAAAATGGACATACAGTGCATCATGGACAAGTCCGCGGAGCTTAAGGCTCGTCCAAACAGTGGTGAGTAGTTGAGTACTTCATATTGATTTTTTGTTTGTATGTGAACATGTGGGCCGCTGTGCCAATTTTAATAAACTTTATTGCTGTTGATACAGTGACCTACTGTGCTCTCATTAGTTGAAAAAGTTAAAGTGGGTGTCAGAATGATGCAGTCGCTATCCGTGTTGCTGAACTGCTTTGAATTTGTGTTGTTTTATTATTATTATTTTGTTCTCTTGGTTTGATTGACTAAAACATGTAGTAATGCTTGTAAACCCAGCTTTTGCGGGCATGTTGTAAAGCGATGGTATGATGAGCTTTACAGTGACCGCAGCCATGTCTGTGTAACGCTGTGCCAGTTTGCACCTGCCTTTCAAACGTGCTAAATATAGACGCAAATACAGCGTGCGCTATCTGCTTCAGGTTTGATAAATCACATTGCGTGTGCTAAATGTTTCCATTTGCATCTCCTCCTCCCAGTATTTTGCGCGTTCTGATGATCTACATGTATTCTGCATATTCATGAAGGCAAACAAGCTAAATGATTTGTGAGTGCTATTTTGCTCATTTGAAAGACGCAATCCTCTGTGCTCCCGGTTAGTACGTCAGCTTTGCGCGCGCTATCAAGTTTGCACGTGTTTTTATACACACAAACCTTTAGTAGATCGGGCCCATAGTTGTTGGCTAAGAGGCTCACACTAAGTCCCACTCTGCCTGGTTGACTTCCGCATTTCTAATATGGCTGCCGCCGTCGATTGGCTTCAAAACAGCTCTCAGGAACAGATGGGTGACATCTCGGATACTACCTCCATATTTTATACAGTCCATGGATTTCACAGAGGAGTCCACGAAGAAGAAACAGATTCCAAAGTGTGTCAGTTCAGGGTCTTTTAAGGACAAATTGGTGTTAATGCTTAACCCTGTGTCTGTTCTGGGTCTAAATTCTCGTTTTTGGACATTTGTTTTAAATTCCAAGGATTATTTATTAATCTCTAAAACGTTTTACACAATTTAAGTCAAATTTAACGTAAATACCATAGCTAATAAATATAATAAATAAAATAATATATATATAATAAAAATATATTCATACAGTCTATCCAAGGTCATTTTGTTCCTCATCTCTGCTGTGAACACGTGTTGGCCGGATGGCAGCATCACATGCTTTATTCACACAAAGAGAGAGAATTGGAGCGATGACATATTGAAGTTGTTTCTTTTTAAACTAATACTACTATAATACTAATGTTCTTCATGTTATCTTTACTGTGTAAATTAGAATATTATTTATCTTTAAGTTATGTAATCAATTTAAAAATAGAGGTAGTAATAAAAAATAAGTATCACTTCTATAGACATTTATTTCTGTAACTTTATTGAAGTTTATTGTATCAGTGTTCACATCTGAAAAACAGATTTTACTTTTATAAATATTCCCCGGTTCTTTAACTTATCACACCTATATTGATCCTGTATTAAGCACTGTTTTCTTGCATTTAACCCTCGTCCTCTTTATGCTTTATGATATACTCTTTTAATTTCATTTCTATTTGATATTCCTTTATGTTAGGCAAGGTTAATGAAGTTCCACCATATCCTCCAATCTGTATAAGAATGGTAAACATCTCCTGCTTTGCTCTCCCCAGAGCAAAATCAAGGATCTGAAACACAATTTTAAACACCTGTAGTTTAGATAATTTGACTGTAACCCTCATGATGTAAGAGGTTACTTCTTATGACACAAAAAAAATACATTTCTCTTTTACTTTAATCAAATAGAGCTAAAGTGGCATGATGATTTGTGAGCAACAGAAACTTCTGATCCATCCTGCATTTAATTATTGTTCATCACCAGGGGCGGAGCTAGACTCTCAGCGCAAAGGGGGTGGAGCATCCTCAAGGGGCCCTTCTGATAGTCAAATTCACAACTGTAAAACAGCTGAAATATTGTCTCCCCTACTTATCAATAAAAAACACAAAGTCTCACTTATTGATCCAAGACAGCCCATAAAAGGCAACAGGTTGCTTGTCAAGTTCAACTGTTTCAGCTGCACCGAGGACAGCACACAGCCCTCTACTGCATTGATTAATGAATGGTTGAGCACCAAGGGAGAGGTTCCGGTGGCTGGTGGTGAGGCTCTCAGCAGTGTGACTGCCCCCTGGTGGCTGGCTGCAGTGTAGGTCAAAAAATCCGTCTCCCCCATTCATTTGAATGGGCGAGCAGTCAAACTTTAAAAAATAAATACACGTCGTACGAATGTTTCTCATACCCGTATGCTGTGGTGATATGTAGTTATTATTTGACTGTTTTGTGTTCAAGGCCTCTTTTTCCTGAAAAGTTTCTTTTTCGTTAGTTATTAGAGTTTAAAAAACGGGGTTTTACTTCCAGGTTTCCTTTGATTCACAGCCGCCGTGGAGTGAAACTTCAAAGGACACACAGCGTCTTGTGACGTTACGCTGTAGGGCGGAGCTTATTACAGTGGCTTCACAGGCTCTGGCTGCACAATGGCGGCGCCCAGAAGGGGGATTTTTTGGCTTCAGAACAGTACAACGGGAAGAGGCGGAGCAGTCTATGTTCAGCACCAACGCCGATGGAGAGCGACAAGCAGGTGCATTGTCCAGCACTGTCTTTATCAGGAATAACATTAACATAAAATAGACACAGCGGTTTAAACGCTATTTCAAAGGCAGTCTACAATACCTCAGGAGATGACACATAAGTGCTGAGATCAGCATTTTCTTTTCCGCATCAGGGTGCTCAGTATTGTGAACAGTTTGGCCATTTCTCGATTCTCAAACTGCCCCACCAAAATACAGAGGATGAAAAAAATAAACCTCTGCTTAGAACAAAGGGCCTGTGCCGCTGCTGTGACCTCACATCACAGCTTATAAAGGGGAAAGATCGAGCGCAACTGTTAGGAGCGAGTGTGACGCAGTAACATGCAAGCATATTTCCAACCCCGATTCTTATGAATATGGGCACTAGGGATGTAAATTTCAAGTATTCTCTGTGATCAATCTTTGGAAATGAAAACATTCAATTATCGATTAATCATTTTTTTAAAATGTAAACGTATTCCATGTCAAAAACAATGCCAAATGATTTTTTCCCCTGAAGCAAGTTTTGCCTTCATGACACAATGTATATAATTGTCAGTTTTGAGTAGCTACAGATTGTATTGAGGTGTTCAAAATGTTAAATACGCTGAACCTAACCTACAACCCTAACCCTAACCACAACCCTTACCCTGACCCTAACCCTAATCCCAACCGTAACCCAAATTTAAGCACAAAACACTCACTTCAATATAAAGCACTAAAAACCCAAGAGCTGAACCCTGAAAACTGTCCCCTTAGTCAGCTGGTGAGGAAGCTAATCAGCCAGACTCCAGTCAGCACTGATCCAAAACACAACCAAATTAAACTCATCATGAAGCACTCCAAAGATCTGTATTTAGAACACTGGAGAAACCAAACAAAGACCCAAAGTAGAATGAATTGTTATTTGACCCTAAACCGTGATTATAAATGATCTGAATATCTGTACAGTGTCAGAGATACAAAACAAAGACGTATCCTGACCAGATACAGGCTGAGGGACCACCAGCTAGCTGTAGAGACAGGGAGACACAGGCAGACATGGCTGCCCAGAGAGGAGCGTCTATGTGCTCACTGCTCTACAGGGGACATAGAGACAGAGATGCACTTCCTCCTCCACTGTAGCAAGTTCTCTTTACTAAGAGATTCCCACTACAGGGAAATTACTAAAATGGTACCAAACTTGCCAACATTAACCCCAGAAGAGAAACTGTCAGTTCTCCTGGTGGAAGGGTCAGCAGCTCCTCTGGCTGCTAAATATGTGTCTGCCTGTCACAGCCTGAGGGACGCACCATCCCATAATATCTGATTTTAGGTGAAGGTTTTATGAGCATACTGCATCAAGTGAGGACATTGAGACATGCTGTATGGGTAATCGTTCATTAATGCGTATAAAATATGTAATATATATAATATGTAATTAATATATATGTAATGAATATAATATGTTATGAATATATATGGAATGTATGTGTATGAATTTTATGTGCATTGGCAATAACATGTCTTTGTTCATGCCAATAAAGCAAAATTGAATTGAGATTGAACTCAGACGGTGATGATGACATCATCGTGTCACTCACAAATAGTCCTTTGATGTGGAATATGACATCACAGTAGGACCCACAAAGAGCCACATACACTCCTATAAACCACACACTCCTATAAACCACACACACTCATCATTTCAGTCAGGTACGATCTACTACAGAGACTATCTACTACACTCAACTACAGACTCTACTTGAGATCGCTACTGAAAGAGCAATGAACACAAACATGTCAGGAAACCAGGCTGGACGTTCTGCCCCTCAGCGGGATCCAAGAGCCAATGTTGAGCAGCTGTCAAATGCCCTGCAAGGTGCTCAGAATGAGATCCAGCAACTCAACCGGCAGCACGATATCAGGACCAATGAATGGCAAAAGGAGAGGATAAAGCTGGGCTACAGGATCCACAACGGGAAGTACAAGGTGGATCGTCTGGAGGGACTCATTGACCTCAGACAAAATGCGTTCGCAGAAGAACTCCAGAGTAGCATCCAGACCGTCTCCGAACAAGAGTCTGAGATCTCCGGACTCAAGATCAGCCTCAGGATCAAGGAGGAGCAGATGGAGGCCGCCCAGCGCCTCAACAAGGAGCAGGAGGAGAAGTTGTCTGCTGCACTGCAGGCAGAGAGGCAGAACGTCTCTGAGCTCAGAGACCAGATGTTTAAGGCGTCTCTAGAGAGCCAGAGGGCTGTGGCCCTGAGCAGAGAGAGCCAGATGATGCTGGAGCTTGTGAAACAGCAGCTTCAACAGAGGGACAAAGTCATCCTGGATCTCAGAAAGGAGAAGGAGGGTCTCTCTCAGAGACTCATCCAGACCTCAGACCAGCTGAGGAGGACAAACAACCAAATCCTCCAAAAGAATCCTGGGGAGGAGAAACTCAAAGCTCTGAAAGAGCAGTTCTCCAAAGAGATGGAAGACAAAGAGAAGGAGTGGACCTCCAAAATCAATGAGGTCAAGAAGGAGAACAAAGACCTGGAAGAGAAGAACCAGACTCTGACCTCCAGAGTCACAGAGGTGGAGAAGGACAACCAAGATCTGGTCAAGAAGCAGGACACCCTGAAGACCAGAGTCCTGGAGGTGGAGTCAGAAAACATCCGACTGTCTGAGCAGGAACGGATTCTGACCTCCAGAGTCAGAGAGGAGGAGGAGGAGAAGAAAGAACTGATGCTTCTCATGACTCTGAAGAAGAGAAACTTCTTCACCAGGATCTTGAAAAGGGAAACAGGGGAGGAAAAGATACTGAGGAAAAGGCTGAGAGAGAAAAAGAAGGAGCTGAAGGACCAGAAAAAGGAGGAGGAAAATAGACAAAGAGAGGAAGCAGAGGAAGAAAAGAGACGTAAGGTAGAGGCAGAGAAGGAGCTGAAGAAACAACAGAAGAGGGAGAAGGAAGATATGAAACAAAAAGAGAAGGATGAGAAGAAAAAACAAGAAGAGACCAGAGAGAAGAAAGGTTTCTGGAGGTTCAGGAGGAAAGGAAACGGGAACAGAAAGGTGGAAGAGGCTGCTGAAGAGCAACAGTAGCTCCCTCTTTCCATGCTCCTCTTCTCTCTCTCTCTCTCTCTGTCACCTTCTTCACCTCCCCATCCTACCCCGCCACGCCTCGCCACACCAAGTGGTTTTCTCCGGGTCACTCCGGTTTATCCCACACAAAATAAATACAAAATAATAAAACAATTATAAATAAATTCTTGAAAAGATATGTTCTTCCTTAGGGTTTTATTTCTGTATTTGTCATACTGTTTGCAGAGAGAGTCTCATGTAGAATCAAATACTGTGTTTGCAGAGTGTGTATGAACCAGATGTCGCCGCTTGATTCTATCTGGATCTGGACCACTGTAAAAGAAGAATAAGAAATAGTATAAGAAAGATACCCGCGGTCACTTCCGGCTCTCTTTAGGACGGAAATACGAACTTTTTTCAATTTTTATTATAACGATGATTAATATTTGTGCTCAAATTTTAAAAACAATTTATATTCATTTTCAGCTTTTTATGGAATTGTAGCTTTAAGCATTTTTGTATAATAAAATTTGTAAAACATTTCTTCTATCTGTGTACTTCCGGTGAGTAACGTTCGGCTGGTGAAGGCCCGAGCTCGTCTCTTTGTGTCTTTGTGCGCATTAAATACAGAATTCCCTGCAAAGATAAAATTTTAAATGAAATAAACAAAATCTAGAGCCCATTTAAATATAGATTATTAAAAGGTAATGTGCCAACAAGCCTGTTTTTAAAGGACGAACGGCTGTTATACGGCTCGGCAACAGTGTACTGGTTTTCACCAAGCGGCAACCTTCGGTCTCAAGCGATGAAGCCCATGAAGAAGTGTTATAAACTGCAATACATCCAGAATCCGCTTGAGGCTGGATGCAGAAACACTGGAAACCACATAGACATGAATGGGAAAAAGACAATCTTTGCAGCATTAATAAACATGTTTACAGTCTGGCTCAAAAAACAGCTTGGCCCTACCAAGCTAATCTCTCTATCAGCACACACTTTACGGGGGGTGATTTTTTTTCTAACGTGACGGTTCAGAAGATATTAAGATTTGGAGTTCTTGCCCAAATAAGGACATAACTGACGTGACTCCCGGTCGGGAACACATAGGGCCTGATCTACTAAGATCCCAAATAACAAGCGCTAATTTGCGTGTGCAAATAATAATTTTGCACATGCTATTTCTGGCCGTGTTCCGGGTGATCTACTAAGACTGCGTGCGCAAATGATAACGAGTGCAAAAGTGGTGCGGACCGCCCTATTTTACGAGGATTTTGCGTGTGCTATCGGCTGTCACCATGTAGAGTTTGAGAGAACAGAGTGGCCTTAAGCGATAAATGAAGTTTGAAGACATGGAGTTGGAGGTTTTAGTTGAGGAGGGAAATAAACACATCGGTGAACTCCAGCAGAGACATCTCAGCGTTAGAAACGCGATTTGGGAGGCCATCTGTGAAAAGGTGAATGATGTGAGAAAAAACAGAAGATCTGCCAATGAAATAAACGCATCTACTCTTCTCCAAAACGCAATCAGTGTTTTGATGGAGTTTAGAGAGCGATTTGATGAGGCTTAGTCTGCCAGTCTTGCTCTAGAAAAGTTACGCGTCACTTGGATGAAGACAGTCGCCTCACTGTCCCAGGGAGCAACTTTCGAGTGAACGTTTTCAATGCCTGATATCATCATCCAGCAACTGTCCCAAAGATTCACCAGCTTAAATGGAACTGGGAACATGTTTGAGTCAATTCGCCCCAACACACTGCTGCAAGCACGAGATGAGGAGTTACGCAGAGCTGCCTGGCACAACTCAGTGAGCGCTCATTCTCCAAGTTAAAACTAACTAAAAACCCCTTGATGAGCACGATTGGACAGAATAGACTGAGTGGACATGTCATGTTATTTATTGAGAATGACAGATCAAAGAAAATGGACATACAGTGCATCATGGACAAGTCCGCGGAGCTTAAGGCTCGTCCAAACAGTGGTGAGTAGGCCGAGTACTTCATATTGATTTTTTGTTTATATGTGAACATGTGGGCCGCTGTGCCAATTTTAATAAACTTTATAGCTGTTGATACAGTGACCTACTGTGCTCTCATTAGTTGAAAAAGTTAAAGTGGGTGTCAGAATGATGCGGTCGCTATCCGTGTTGCTGAACTGCTTTGAATTTGTGTTGTTTTATTATTATTATTTTGTTCTCTTGGTTTGATTGACTAAAACATGTAGTAATGCTTGTAAGCCCAGCTTTTACGGGCATGTTGTAAAGCGATGTTATGATGAGCTTTACAGTGACCGCAGCCATGTGCGCGTAACGCTGTGCCAGTTTGGACCTGCCTTTCAAACGTGCTAAATATAGACGCAAATACAGCGTGCGCTATCTGCTTCAGGTTTGATAGATCACATTGCGTGTGCTAAATGTTTCCATTTGCATCTCCTCCTCCCAGTATTTTGCGCGTTCTGATGATCTACATGTATTCTGCATATGAAGGCAAACAAGCTAAATGATTTGTGAGTGCTATTTTGCTCATTTGAAAGACGCAATCCTCGGTGCTCCCGGTTAGTACGTCAGCTTTGCGCGCGCTATCAAGTTTGCACGTGTTTTTATACACGCAAACCTTTAGTAGATCGGGCCCATAGTTGTTGGCTAAGAGGCTCACACTAAGTCCCACTCTGCCTGGTTGACTTCCGCATTTCTAATATGGCTGCCGCCGTCGATTGGCTTCAAAACAGCTCTCAGGAACAGATGGGTGACATCTCGGATACTACCTCCATATTTTATACAGTCCATGGATTTCACAGAGGAGTCCACGAAGAAGAAACAGATTCCAAAGTGTGTCAGTTCAGGGTCTTTTAAGGACAAATTGGTGTTAATGCTTAACCCTGTGTCTGTTCTGGGTCTAAATTCTCGTTTTTGGACATTTGTTTTAAATTCCAAGGATTATTTATTAATCTCTAAAACGTTTTACACAATTTAAGTCAAATTTAACGTAAATACCATAGCTAATAAATATAATAAATAAATAATATATATATAATAAAAATATATTCATACAGTCTATCCAAGGTCATTTTGTTCCTCATCTCTGCTGTGAACATGTGTTTAGTCTGCCCCCTGGTGGCCGGATGGCAGCATCACATGCTTTATTCACACAAAGAGAGAGAATTGGAGCGATGACATATTGAAGTTGTTTCTTTTTAAACTAATACTACTATAATACTAATGTTCTTCATGTTATCTTTACTGTGTAAATTAGAATATTATTTATCTTTAAGTTATGTAATCAATTTAAAAATAGAGTTAGTAATAAAAAATAAGTATCACTTCTATAGACATTTATTTCTGTAACTTTATTGAAGTTTATTGTATCAGTGTTCACATCTGAAAAACAGATTTTACTTTTATAAATATTCCCCGGTTCTTTAACTTATCACACCTATATTGATCCTGTATTAAGCACTGTTTTCTTGCATTTAACCCTCGTCCTCTTTATGCTTTATGATATACTCTTTTAATTTCATTTCTATTTGATATTCCTTTATGTTAGGCAAGGTTAATGAAGTTCCACCATATCCTCCAATCTGTATAAGAATGGTAAACATCTCCTGCTTTGCTCTCCCCAGAGCAAAATCAAGGATCTGAAACACAATTTTAAACACCTGTAGTTTAGATAATTTGACTGTAACCCTCATGATGTAAGAGGTTACTTCTTATGACACAAAAAAAATACATTTCTCTTTTACTTTAATCAAATAGAGCTAAAGTGGCATGATGATTTGTGAGCAACAGAAACTTCTGATCCATCCTGCATTTAATTATTGTTCATCATCAGGGGCGGAGCTAGACTCTCAGCGCAAAGGGGGTGGAGCATCCTCAAGGGGCCCTTCTGATAGTCAAATTCACAACTGTAAAACAGCTGAAATATTGTCTCCCCTACTTATCAATAAAAAACACAAAGTCTCACTTATTGATCCAAGACAGCCCATAAAAGGCAACAGGTTGCTTGTCAAGTTCAACTGTTTCAGCTGCACCGAGGACAGCACACAGCACTCTACTGCATTGATTAATGAATGGTTCAGCACCAAGGGAAGGGTTCCGGTGGCTGGTGGTGAGGCTCTCAGCAGTGTGACTGCCCCCTGGTGGCTGGCTGCAGTATAGGTAAAAAAATCCGTCTCCCCATTCATTTGAATGGGCGAGCAGTCAAACTTTAAAAAATAAATACACGTCGTACGAATGTTTCTCATACCCGTATGCTGTGGTGATATGTAGTTATTATTTGACTGTTTTGTGTTCAAGGCCTCTTTTTCCTGAAAAGTTTCTTTTTCGTTAGTTATTAGAGTTTAAAAAACGGGGTTTTACTTCCAGGTTTCCTTTGATTCACAGCCGCCGTGGAGTGAAACTTCAAAGGACACACAGCGTCTTGTGACGTTACGCTGTAGGGCGGAGCTTATTACAGTGGCTTCACAGGCTCTGGCTGCACAATGGCGGCGCCCAGAAGGGGGATTTTTTGGCTTCAGAACAGTACAACGGGAAGAGGCGGAGCAGTCTATGTTCAGCACCAACGCCGATGGAGAGCGACAAGCAGGTGCATTGTCCAGCACTGTCTTTATCAGGAATAACATTAACATAAAATAGACACAGCGGTTTAAACGCTATTTCAAAGGCAGTCTACAATACCTCAGGAGATGACACATAAGTGCTGAGATCAGCATTTTCTTTTCCGCATCAGGGTGCTCAGTATTGTGAACAGTTTGGCCATTTCTCGATTCTCAAACTGCCCCACCAAAATACAGAGGATGAAAAAAATAAACCTCTGCTTAGAACAAAGGGCCTGTGCCGCTGCTGTGACCTCACATCACAGCTTATAAAGGGGAAAGATCGAGCGCAACTGTTAGGAGCGAGTGTGACGCAGTAACATGCAAGCATATTTCCAACCCCGATTCTTATGAATATAGGCACTAGGGATGTAAATTTCAAGTATTCTCTGTGATCAATCTTTGGAAATGATAACGATCAATTAATAATTTTTTCAAAATGTAAACATATTCCATGTCAAAAACAATGCCAAATGATCCTTCCCCTGAAGCAAGTTTTCCTTCATGACACAATGTATATAATTGTCAGTATTGAGTAGCTACAGATTGTATTGAGGTGTTCAAAATGTTAAACACGCTGAATATCAACTTGTGGAGCAGGCTCATAATCTTCGCGGACACAGTAATGATAGGAATGTCTCAGACTTCAACATGTGGATTCCTGCAACAAGAGAACTGAACAGAAACATATTTTAGACTTACAGTGTCTAGTTTTCTGTCTACTCGTTCCTATTGAGAAAAATAAGCATGTGACCGGGTCATAATCAGTCTGGCAGCGGAGAAAGAAATCGCTCATGGAGACCTGTCACTCAGCCCAGCCCCCAGCTGAGCTCCTCCGCTGTGCGCAACACATGTAGTCAGCTGATTCACAAGGAAACATGCTTTAATTTAAAACCTAACCCTAATTTTAAATTGTTTTCAAATTTGTGTCTTGTGTATAAGATTTTAAATGGCTTGGCCCCGCCTCCACTGAGTCAGTTTATCAACTTTCGCTCAGTGGACTCCGTTAAATCCACAAGAATCTTTTCGTACAGAAATTGCAATGTGCCCTTTCGCCGTTCTGCCTTTGGGCAGTCAGCTTTTTCTGTGAAAGCCACAATTCAGTGGAACATCTTACCAGAGGATATCAAGAGCTGTGAATCTCTCAATCTCTTCAAAACCAAACTGAAAAGTCTGCTAAAGGACACTCAACACTGCAACCACTGATTTGATACTTTTAACTTGATATACAGTACTGTTTGTTTGTTTGTGTGTGTGTGTGTGTGTGTGTGTGTGTGTGTGTGTGTGTGTGTGTGTGTGTGTGTGTGTGTGTGTGTGCAAGCAAGCGTTTTTACAATGTGATGTTTTAATTGTTGTGACCTGCCAAGGGACTGCAGATGTAAATTAGCTTTAAGCTAACTCTGGTACAATGCATCAGATGGTGACATTTATGTTTAATATTGTACATGGTCCCTTTACAAATAAATCGAATAAATAAATAAAATAAAAATCCTAACCCTAATCACAACCCTTACCCTAATCAAAACCCTAACCTTAATCGCAACCCTAACCCTAATCCTAACCATAACCCTAATCAAACCCTAACCCGAATCACAACCCTAACCCTAATCCCAACGCTATCCCTAACCAAAACCCTAACCCTAATCCCAACCCTAGCCCTAACCAAAACCCTAACCCTAATCACAACCCTAACCAAAACCCTAACCCTAATCACAACCTTAACCCTAATCCCAATCCTAACCAAAACCCTAACCCTTATCACAACCCTAACCCTAATCATAACCCTAACCCTAATCACAACCCTAACCCTAATCATAACCCTAACACTAATCACAACCCTAACCCTCACCAAAACCCTAACCCTTTTCATTACCCTTACCCTAATCATAATCCTTCTGGTGTTTTCTTGTGACACTGAACAACCTATTGCTCCAGCGTTAAGATATTATTCACAAAAAAGCAACAAAAAGCTTATTAAACGAGGAAACTACAAACGGAGTCGATTGGTTGTTCTTGGATCGATGATGTATGGATCTGTTGGTCGAGTCTGCTCCATTCACCTCTCCTGGAGGATTGTTGTCATTTTTTGGTAGCTAGCCGTCAGAGCTAGCTCGCCGCTTGATTTTCTTTCCAACATACTTTGATCCAGCAGGTGGGTCACAGTTTATGTCAGCAACTTTGTTCTACTGCCAAGCTTATAAGCCTTGCAGTGAATGCATTCGTGTACAAAAGTAACAGCTCGTCATTCGATGTGTAAACGTCGTTTTGATGTTACGGAAGCAGAAAGTTGAAAACAAATGTCAGCTAACAGCTAGCTGGTTGATAACAAGTTAGCTAGCGTAACGTTAGCTTGTTACATCTGTTTACTAATCTCTTTTATGAGACCAGCATAACACCAAACAAACCTGCTGGTTATAAATTATTTAGCTTGTTAATGTTCGATATGCAAGCACGAAGGCTGTCGACTATTCTGAGTGTTAACACAGTGACTTGTTTTGAGTTTCACGCATAGCTGCTTAAATGTCAATGTTAATACGATGTTTTTTCTGCCGGGGAAAGCTGCCTTTACTTACTTTATACGGTTATAGTAATGTTTAATTAACACAAAGTGTAGTTCTCGTGAAATTCCTAATATGACACGGTCGAGTAGGCATGTAATTGAGAATATGCCACGCTAACAGGTCTCTGTGTCTGCAGTGACTTTGTGAATGTACGAAACACCCAGAGCTCAGTACAACTCAACATAGAGTTCAGTGTGTTCAATGTCGATCTTATGGATAGACTGTTACTTCAAACATTATGATGCTGTGTTAAATGAACAGCTCTGTCTGACAGCAGGAGACCTGAACACAGCTCCGTGCTCTCCGTGCTTTGTAACACACACCAGAATATCAGTCACAGCTGTCAGGCTCAAATTAGTTCAAGCTAAGGTGGAGCCAAGTTATTTATGGGTGAACAGAAAACATGATTACCTTTTTATGAATTGATACACCCTCTTAGCTGGAGTATGTTCTCTATATTTGTGAAGCTGGAAAACTTCAATAATCCTTTCAAATGATATCACACACTGTTCTATGTTTTAACAGTGTTCTTATGAAGCATGAAGCAGAACTACTAGTCATCCAAACTGATTAAATGTGAGGATTTGCTTTTGTTTTTGCTGTATATATTTGATGCAGAATAGAGTTCACAGATTTGGGATTTCAGAGGCCAGGACTGATGGTGATGGATACTATTAACAGATTACAGATTACATACAATGCTGCTGATGTAGATTTATAGATCAGTTATGGACCGTTTTGATCCATGGATTATGAAAAATATCCCTCTCTGCATGCATAGTGTGTATCTTAGTTTGGGCATGTAGGAATAATTTGTAATGGAAATTCTTATTTATGTTTAATTTGACCAAAAGATGGGCCAGTTTGCAAAATTTTATGTCAAATCTCAATTCAAGTACACCCTGAGAATTCCTTTAAAAAACTCAAGTGACTCCCTGATGCAGAACCATGCTAAGTTTGGTTAATGTTTCAATGTTAGGACCAGCTTGCTCTCTTGAACACACATTTACTGTGCTTTTTAAAGGCAAATTAAGTATATAGTCCAGTATGAATATAGTCTCTGAATAAAAGATAATGTACTACATTAAATTGGCAAGGCAAGTTTATTTATAAAGCACCATTCATACAAAGAGCAATTCAAAGTGCTTTACAGAGTTAAAGACAAAACAAAAACCAGAACAGTAACAATCAACAAAAACATACAGCAAACACTTCAAACATTAACATTTTATGTGCGGCCAGTTATGTTTTACCTACTCTCTCTTTCTCTGTGTGTGTGTGTGTGTGTGTGTGTGTGTGTACTTATGTAACTTAACGTACATAGTGAATAGTGTTGGGTCTTATTATTTATTTGAATTAGGAGGGATTATTCTAAATAATCAGCCCCCTTCCCTGCTCTGAAGTCCATAACTTGCAGTCTTACCGCCCCACACAGAATCACAACTGATCTTGTCTTAACTGAAATGAACCTTTAATTATTCGATTCATCTCAGAACTGCATAAAATTAAAACAAAATTCATTTATATCAAACTATCTTTGTGTAAAGTTAAGGTGTTTAGTTACCTGTTAGTCCGATTACAGTTCAGGTTTGGCCTTCTGTGTGTCAGTGTTGGATTTGACTCCACCTGAATGAATTCATCATGATAAGCAAAGATTAAGTTACAGCTTTCAGACAATGTATTCATTATTTGTCAGATTTGAAATGTAGGATTTGAGAAAAGGGTGTTCCAGATTTTCTGATATTTATCTGACCTTTATGTGAAAACAGTTAGTGGCATGTCTGTTGGCCAGTTTCCCCAAACTCATTCTGTGCAATTCATGGTTTTTATCCACCCCTGGATTATTTCATATTCAGGGAGAGATCCCAAAGTTTTTAAAGATGTCACTTATGAGTCTTAAATAATACAATTCATGTACCTGTGATCTGTGTGTTTGTGGTACCCAGGATGTTAGTATGGAGTGTGTCCCAGTTCTGCCGGACAGCCTGGTGTTGGAGATCTTCCTGCGTCTGCCCCACGATGCTGTGCTGAGAGCTGGTCTGACCTGCAGACAGTGGCTCGCTGTCTCCAGAGATGAGTTCCTTTGGAGGGAGCTGTTCTACAGCTACTACCGCATTCCACGCTCTGTGCCCAGACATCCAGGTAAGTCATTCTAACTATTAAAAAATAAGTCTGTTTCACTCAGTATTCATTAAACACACACTAATGAAGGTTTGTTTAATAACCTGTAATGTAACTCTGTGCAGCGGCGGTGTCGTGGTACAGGGAGTTCAGGCGTCTGTTCGACTGTATCCCCTGTGTGGAGGTTCAGACGCTGAGAGAGCACAGTGACCAAGTCCTTCACCTGGCTTTCTCTCACAGGGGTCACCGGTTCTCCTCCTGCTCTAAGGACTGCACTGTGAAAGTAGGTTGAAAACATTGTTGATTTTACTTTTATGATAGATCATATTAACTTACTTTCATTCCAGCCTGTCGAGTGATTGTGTTCAGTATTTAGTGACACTCTTTAGGAGTTGTGTCCACTAAAGCTTACCTCAATTTTAGAGCACTTCTCACCGGTGCTAGTTTACGAAAGCTGTTCTGCAGCATTTCTGCTGTCCTGTGGTTCTTAAGTCTGTTTTGAAATGTTCTGTATGCTTCTTATTTGCTTTCATCTAAAATCATCTTAAAAAAAATAATAAAATCAATTGATTGAAATTGTGTCATAGCATGAGCAGCAGCTGTAGACCTAGAAATTGTACCACGAAAATACACGTGTAGTTAGTTTCTCTTCCGTACAGACTTCCACCATGTTATTGACAAAGTTGATGTCTGAAGTCCCGCCCCTTTTTGATTCTGATTGCTCTGTCATCAAGAAGTGACAGTGATTTCTAAAAGACCATCGGTATAAGGACCAGGGCTGTCAACGAATATTCTATATTCGAATATATATTCGAATATTAAAAAAATGGAGATTAAATTGTGAAAATTAATATTCGACTGTGAAAAAAAGCACATCGGCGGCTGCTTTGCGAATGGGCGCACTGCATGACAGGTCAGGGACAGGTCACAGGAGTCACACATCAAGTCAACGAGTCAACGTAGTGAATAAAAAGAGATCGGGCCTCTTCACACGTAGACTGTCTTATGTTTTTGGCAAATAACCTGTCAGGCCTAAGACCCTACATTGACAGTGGACTAAAAGAGCCAGACAATCAGCGACACTGGGATAAAATGCAGTTTTTCCTCTTTTTTTTTATACAAGCGCCAAGAATGTAGGTGGACTATTTTTTCGTTTTTAACTTTAACTTCAATTAATGTTAATAATATTTGCTTCAATCACTTAATGAAGCCTGCCTATATTAGGGACAAGAGTCGGGACCTTTAATTGCTCGCACAAGTCTTGTTCAGCACTCACTCAGCGCATTGCGCACAGAGAGAGGGGGGGCGAGCGAGCGAGAGGTCTACGGTCTTAAAAGTGTTATGGTATTGGCCATTAGGTCATTTACTTGTTTTGTAATGTGTAGGCATGTTTTAGCCATGTTAAATCTAAAATAAAAATACCTATACAAGTAGTTATGTCTCCTTGTATTAGTTTGTCCACCTGTTATTGACATAATGCGCAAATATAGATATTCGAATGGTTCGAACCTATGGATTTTTTTTGAGCAAATATTCAAACGTCATTTTGGAGCAATTTTGACAGCCCTAATAAGGACTGAATAGTTCTATAAAGTTATTTTCAATGTATGAGCTTGCTGTAGAGAGGTAGGTGTCAGACTTTCCAGCACACTGAACAAAAAGCTTTTTTTTTTTACATTATTCACAGCAAAGAGTCACAATGAGTGATGCATTTGGATGTTAAAAGAAAACAGGATCAGGTGTTTTGTTAGAGAACATGACTCAAATGTGTTCAGGAGAAGACGTTTAAAGGGAGAAGATGGATCACTTTGTCCACAGAGGGGCGCTAAAGTCAACACAAACTGAAAGTTCTTCACAGGAGCTTTAAAATGTCAGCTTCTTAAGAATCAGAGCTGCTGCTTTTCTTTGTCATTGATAAAACTAATGACGCCAAAGGTTGTTTGCTTATATACAAATGAGCAACATGCAGCCGTCATTATTTATTCCAATCTGCAACAAGAATAAGTTGGTGCGTTGTCATGCTGTCACTGATCCTTCCCTGCCTTCTTTTGTGCAGCTATGGGACACAGAACGGCAAGATGGCAACATCGTTATGGTGCACAGCTCCAGCATGCGTCAGTTCAACTGGGGCTACACTCAGTTCTCCCAGTTCAACGCTGATGACACCCTGCTGCTCGTGTCCGGGGTCTACCTGGGCCCACACCACTCCTCGTCCGGGGAGATCGCCGTCATCAGCTTGGGTAGGAAACAAACATCCCACACGATGCCTGTCATCAGTTCCTGTTGATGTTTACTGATGATGAGCTATGTTAAGGTTTCACACTTTCATGTTTTGTGGGAGGTTTCATTAGTAGGTGTGGTATCGCATGCTGTCACAGTATAAACATAGAGGTGATGGTACGTGTTGGAAAAACAGTGTATTCCAATGTGAATTTACAGCGCCATAAACTACAACCACAAACAAAGCTGTATCTTTAAATGAGCACCTCTTTCAGATGTTTTCAAACTACAGCAAAACTTTAAACTTCACTTATTAAGAGTGGATTTATCGCAGGAATCTCAAGCTAGCTGACCCCTCTAAATGTGCAACTCAGTGTAAGGTGCATGACTCATAAAAACTTTGTGAAACCAGCCTGATGAAATAAAAGAAAGGATTGTTACACCTCTGTTTACAAGTAACTTTAAATGTGTGAAGTTATGTAAATAAACACTAAAAGCTCTTTTCTGTTTCCTAACATCACAGAAAACTACACGCTGTTATCACGTGTGAGGAACAAGCCGTACGATGTTTTCGGCTGCTGGCTGAACGAGACCCACCTGATCTCTGGGAACCTGCATTGGATCGGGAACATGACGTCGTGCTCTGTGCTCTGGCTCAACAAAGCCTTCCAGGTGAGACTTACCGAAGAAGCTAAATCCGGTTCTGTCATGTCAGTCAAGATCTGTCTGAGTCTGAGTCAGCAAGTTTGTAATGAACACAGAAGAACAACACATTGAATTGATTTCAGCCCTTTTTTTCCTGAGATAATTCTAAAGAAATCAGGTCCTTTCCTAAACACTCAGCTAATCCAGATTAACATGTTAGCACCCAGGTGTGAATTAAGGTGTTATATTTAGATATAGAAAATAAAACTGATCTCTCATTGTGTCTTTTTCTCCTTTCTGAACAGGATGTTGAATCAGAGAACGTCAACGTCGTAAAGCGCCTTTTCAAGATCCAGAACATCAACGCCAGTACCATCCGCACGGTGATGGTGGCCCACTGCCGCCGCCACGACACCCCAGACCTGCTGCTGGACTACGAGGCTCAGTCTCAGGCTCGGCGGCAGAAGGGGCAGCAGCAGCAGCAGCACCAGCCTCTCCTCTTCGACCTTGGGACCTCCGGCAGCGAGGAGGAAGACGAGGAAGAAGAGGACGAGGAGCGTCAAAGGGAAGCAAAGTGTCATGGCCTTTGCACCGGCCGCCTTCCTCAGCCCACTTACTCTGGCCTGGAGCATGTTATACAGGTGAGCAAGGTGTGAGACTCAAAGATGGGATCAATATTTAAAGAGGTGTTTTTCGTCACTCTGTCTTTTCTTCTTTCTTTCGTGTCAGAGTCGTAAAAAGGTCGGAACACAAGAGCTGCAGATTGAGACGCACGTGGCTAAGATGATGGGCAGATCGTTCACAGCGCCTGCCTCTGACTTGATCGAGCCGTCTGAGCCTGGAGAGGGAGAGGACAAAACTTACTTACTCTTCACCACTGGCAGCCTTACTTACTCTCCTCACCAGATAGGTAAGATTTCCTCTCATGCTGCTACAAATAAAACGACAGCGCACAGAGCGACGCCTCCTCTCATGTGTGAACTGTTCGTGTTTCAGGTATTAAGCGGATTAAGCCCGATCAGATGACCACGTCCGGTCCTGTTCTCGGGGAGGAGCGGAGTTCAGATGAGTTTTTTGATTCCTTAGATCACGTCATCGACATCCATGGACACATTATTGGAATGGGCCTTTCTCCAGACCACCGGTGAGGAAATGACAGTATCATTACAATTACATTAAATGAAACTACATCCAGATTCAGTCTGCTGAAACGAAGGCTGTGCACACTCTGCAACATTTTTTTAATAGGTGTATTTAGAGGAGAAATTATCTCAATCCAGGTGCATTTTTAGTATAATTTGAGAACTAATATCTGCTTGTGCTAACAGGTTCAAGTAACAGCATTATAATTGCACCTAGATGCTGAGTGTAAATGTAGAAAAGGTAGTAGGCGTTGCATTGTGCACACACCTGTACACACATTCTCTGACATTATATACAGACCATGGGTATTTAAGCCCCTTGGGTATATAAACCCCTTCGTAAACTGTATCCTGCTACAACACCATGTTAAAAAAATGTTTGTGTACCTCTTGGTCAGACACCGTTTATCACAGTTTTGATCCATGCTATTAAAATTAAGAAAAATGTGTAGTTTATCAGTTACACAGTGATTTGTCTGGGTTTGCTGTATTTAAACATTACACTCTGTGACACTGTATTTCATGACTGCTTGACAGTCTCTGCTGCAATAACCATTACCTTAAAACTGGCATCATAACTCTACTTAAGTTGTTGAATAACTCGGCCGCCTTTTGAGCCGCTCTGTTCTGGACCATCACTGTGGCTCTCCTTCTTTAATCCCCCCGGCACTGTGTGTTGTGAGGGGAACAGTTACAGAGAAGTGGCTCCATCCTCCGTCATAAACAGATCTCTGCATTCAGAAGTCAAGACTCTCAATATAAGATGATTCCACGTTTTAAGAAGTACCTTACTCGGATCGCTACCATACATGACAAACCTGATCCAACATCCTTTTGGACAAACTGAAACACCGATAGTGACCGATAGTGGGTAGCATGAATTCTAAATGTAGTTTAATGGGAGTGAAGCCTTCTCAGAAGAGTGGAGGTAATAGCAGCACAATGCCCCCGATCTTGGACAGTGTTGCCATCTTTCACATAGAGATGTGACATTTGTCCACATACTTTTGGCCACATGGTTCAGCATCACACCAAATTTTCAACGTAAAGTCATAACATGAAACGTCAGCATGTATCTGTGTCTTTGTTTGACTCTAAACTGTCCCCTCTTCTCTCATGGATTAGGTACCTTTACGTGAACAGTCGGGCGTGGCCTGCCGGGTGTGTGATCTCAGACCCCATGTCGCCCCCACCCATCGCAGAGGAGATCGATCTGCACGTGATCGACCTGAAGAGTCTGAGGGAGGAGAGGAGGAGTCTACGCGCCCACCGAGCCTTCACGCCCAACGATGAGTGCTTCTTTATCTTCCTTGATGTCAGCAGAGACTTTGTGGCCAGGTGGGTGAGAAATAAATGCAGTGTCACACACGTGGATCTTACCGTGACTTTGTGTGTTTTGCCATTAAAAAGTCATGTACGAAGAGAATATGTACAATTACGTATTAGTAAGAAGTGATGGAAAGGGTAGAAAATGTGTCTCTAATTTTAATCTCCCCACTAGAATAACGTCTTTGTATATGTTACGGCAAATTTTGTTCACTGACGCATCACAAAGCTGTTATTTTTATCAGATCAGATTCGGGTTTAGTTTGAAATCAGACTTGTGGCTGTACGCCATCTTTCTGTTTCCTTCACTGTGTGTCTGTTAAAGTCAAAATCTCCCCTTAAATGTTCTTGAAAATAAGTGTTTGTTTTTTAAACGGTGCGGAAAAATGTGAATTAAAAAAAAAACCCACCAGAAACTTTTATCAAAAGCACAGACTGAAGAGTTCCCCACTGAAACCTGAATTTTAAAGAGAATTTAAACACAAAAGTAGCTTGAACGTTGGTGAAACTCACTCACTACAGATTAGTGTATTTGTCCTGTGGGTGGTATTGATTACATAGTGATAACGTATGAGAGGTTTTGGGGATTTCCAAAGCTGAGTAATGACAAAAGAATGTGTTCCAGGCCGTTAATTACCTTTAATTAATACTTATTTTTTGACAGAGGAGTTAATAATTAACTGAGTTGGAATTTAGAGAATCTGTAACCTTCATTCAATCAGTGATAGGTAGTGTTAGTTTTATAGTTCTTGTTCTTTGTTTATTAATCTACACACACAGAAACAGGACTCTGGAGTCATACATGAAAAACGTACATTTCCTTTTTATTTGATCAACCCTGATGTTTATCAGAAAGCCCTTCAAAGATGGTCATCTCTATTCAGAGGGCATAATTCTTGAGACTTTTGGTTAGATCTCCAAATTGTTATATGTACAAAATTGTGAAAAAATCATTCACTAGCTTGACAAATTTCAAGTTTTTTATGTTGGCTTTATTTAATTAGTTTCTGAGATCTTAACATGCGTCATGCTGCATGCTGTGGAACCCACAGTGTAAAGGCTGATTGATACTTTTGCGTCACCCCTATGCAGCAGGGGCGGACGTGGACATGAGCACCACATACTTGTGCTTTGATGTGTCTGTGACGCGCAGCAAATCTCCGCCAAAACGCTTGAGGGCAGGATGGTCTCTCTGATAGCCGGTTGCCTGTTTCCAGCCCCACAACGATCTCTCTTTACTTTTCCACAGCAATTCAGAGCGTATTATGTTAATCTACAGCTGATACATGTTGCTGTTTATCATACAGACATGATTACATGAAGAATAGAGAGGAGGAGATGAAATACACGGTGATGAGCGGTGATCCCGGAAGTGCTGTAAATGCGGGAAATACAATGGTGCCGAGCGGACCAATCACAGGGCTTGCGGTCCGTGTCGATTCTATGCGTAGTGAGTAGGCCTCTGCATAGGTACGGGAGCTACACGGACCTCTGGCGTAGGCTACGCTGTCGATTCAGCGCAGAAGCATATATCAGCCTTAATGTTTACAACATGATGGTGGACAAACGTAGAAACAGGGACCGACAGGATGATGACAGTTTTTACTTTTACATCAATGCTCTGCACTAAGTGATAGATTTCTTTTCTGTTCTCCTCTTGAAAATGATTTTGTGCGTTTGGATGTTGTTCATCCGGCTGCATGTCACTCTTCGGTTTTGCGCCAGTCACATTTCTAAATGTCATTAACCCCACCTGCTCTCTCACAACTAATTTTCCTGAGTATTTGTGCATTCTCACGTGAACTCACCCCAGTTTTCACACAGATATTTTCCTCAATCACTGTCAGGAAAGAATGTGGGACAAAAATGAGTCTGTTTGCGTTCACACGTGCAGCCCAAGGACATTTCAGGAATGTTTAGGAGTTTAGAGCATGTGTGAATGGAGCTTCATTTTTTTATTACTATTAATGGAGAAAACAATCAGATAAATAATCCATTCAGGTAATCAGACTTTGTTGATGGTATGAATGTAGACTTAGACTTTAGACTTTATTGTCCCTTTGGGGAAATTTATTTCCACAGCCCCTCCTGTGTTCCAGAGACATAGACATCACAAAAAGAACACAAACTACACTGCAAGAAAACACCAACATCAACATTCAAACAAACAAAGTCTGCACTCTGCACTTTTTTTTAGTGTATGAATTTACTGAATGCTTTGTCGGTTATTTCCCTGTGAATGTTCCACTGACTCCTCCCTTCTGCTTGTAGTGGAGCAGAGGACAAGCACGGCTACATCTGGGACCGACACTACAACATCTGCCTGGCACGTCTGGCGCACGACGACGTGGTGAACTCGGTGGCGTTCAGCCCCGCCGACCAGGAGCTGCTGCTGTCCGCCAGCGACGACTCAACCATCAAGGTGTGGCGCTCACCACACATGGTCCGCCTCGCTCATACCTCCTCTCGACCGCCGAGGCCCCGCAGCGTCCTGACGTCCTGGCTGAGCCGAAGCAAGAACTCAACGCCTGCCAGCAGTGTGAATGGAAAACCATGAGTCAGGGTTTGGAAAAAAACACAAACATGTGCAGCGGGAGGGAGAGGGAGGGGAAAGTCTGATCTTTTCCTCTGTGGTGTGAATATAATATACCTACACTCCATGTATATGTACAGTGTGGGAAGAGTTGGTGGTTTTGCTTGAGCTCACAGTGTTTTTGACACACAGAAGTGCTCGTTTACTTCAGCTGAAGGAGACGGTTTGTGATGTGACTCAGGGTTAGACACAAGAGAGCGCCAGAGCACCAGCACAAGGACAGGAAGTAGCACAGACTCTGAGTGCTGTGGACAGGAGTGATGTGAGTTTTTATCACAGATAGAGATAGAGTAGACACCTAAACGCACAAGACAGACATCCAAACATGTTCCCCCAAGAGACTTGTGTTGCCTGTTTTTATCTTTCTGGATGGGTCAGACACAGGAACCATGGACCTGAGGTGTAATTGTGTGTAAATGTTCTGCAGAGATGAACCCTTATGTCCTGCTCATCAGAGGCAAAATGCTGTACGTGAGAAAAAAAATCTGAAATGTTGTGTCTTATTTATGGATGTATCCAATTGATGTCTTGAGTCACAAACCCTGTTTCCAGAGAATCAAAAAAAAAAAAAAAGGGAAGCCGGCATAGAGCTGCCTGCTTTAGCTTCATCCCAACACATTGTTTTTGTGCCCCTGGAATGACAGACCGCTTTTCTATTCAACGTAGAATTATTCAGTCATTTGATCTACAAGAGTTTCTAAAAAGTTTGTGTAGCTAATTGTTATTTGGACCTATATAACGTAGACGTTTATTTTATCACCTTCATTAAATCGTCACGCAAAGCCGCATCCTTTAATTTTTGACATATCAGGATTGGATTTTTACCTCCTGGACCTTTTTTTTTTTAATATAGCATTTTTTGTCTTTCCCCATCATTACAGAAGTTTGTTTAAAATCCATGTATGGAGTGTAAGGTGCATGGATGTATTGAACATGCACAGAGCCCCTGTGAAACGGTTCTGTCAGATCTCTTTGGGTGTTTTTAGAGCAAAAAAAAGAAGAGTCACCACTACACTTTCCTTGAAATGTTCCCTATTGTGTTCTTTTCTTTAACATGACACATTTTTTTTGAACATGTTGAATCATATATTTATATATATATATGATGTTCATATATTTATGGACTTTATATGCCCTTAAGGCTACATTGTGCATGATTGTGTGCTTGTGACGAAGTAAAAAAGGCCCCCTCAGATGCTGTTCAAAGGACACATTAACATTAATTGATTTAAAGGTACAGTGTGTAATCTTCAGCAGCATTCAGCAGAACAGACTTGGTAGAAACAGTAAACGATATTCATAAGTAAGTTAAAATGAGTGTCAAAGCCTCAATTTAAATATCTTTCTAATTGTTAACTAAGAATGAGTCTTTTATATCCACATAGGAGCAAATCTCCTTCCTCAGAGGCCGCCATGTTTCTACCGTAGAACAGAACGGACAAACTAGTAACATGTGCTTTTTTGTATTTAGTGAGTGGCCACACAAAGCGCACTGGTTGGAAGACAAGAAAAAGAGATTTGTTGTGTGTATTGGGGGAAGGTTTTGATGGTGGAAACTTGACTTATGGATCATGCATCACAGGAGCTTCTTGTCCTCGAAGGCCACCGTCGCTCCAACGACGGGAGGGGTGAGAGCATGGGAGCGTTTCTATTTCTACACACTGTACCTCTAAGTGGATATTCTATGGGGGTAAAAAAAAATGTTGCTGTCACAGTTTGGAGCAGAATTGACTCAGGGTAAGAACAATAAACAAAAAGAAGAATTCACAGACATTTCCAGCCTTACAATAACACCACATTTGATGACTTCGACATGGTATGCACATTTTAAACAACCTAAAAAGATCAAAGGATTTCTTGAAGTTTGTCGCGTAAAATACCCAAAATTAATTTAAATCTTCATCATTACAAAATCCTAAATACTGTGAAGTAGTCTGATGATTAGATCAATTGAAAAAGTGGAGACCCTCCTCTTAATTGCCAAATTGGAATCTTTTTTTTTCCCCCACCTTTTAAAGAATAAATATTTGTGTGAGCGAGGGTTACCCCTTCTATTCCCATCATGCACGTAGTCTCTGTTCTTTCCAGTCTTATAGCTCGGTGTCTCCAATAAGAACAAAAACAAAACAAAAAGTGACACGTCTGATGTTTTGTTTACAGTCACAAAGAGGGTCAGGTACTTTACCCGGTAGGTGTTTGTGACGGTTGATAAAACCCTAAAACACTAACATATTTATAAATGATTTGGTTGTATTTGCATGTCCATTTGTAAGGAAACTGTGTGGATTAGTCCCTTCTTCTTCGGCTGTCCCTTGCCACCTATTGAGCAATATCTTCCATGTTTTTTCCAGATGTGTGTGATAGGTCATAAACTCTCTCCTTGCTTTTCTTTTACAACTTTCTTATACGTTATTTTGACTGTAGCTGCATCTTTTTAATCATGTTTCATGTCAACCTCTGTTGTTTTTTTTGGTACACCCCTGAAATAAAAAGCATGCCATGAAAGCCCAGGTTGTTATTGCAAATGAGAATTGGTTCTCAATTAACTCACCTGGTTAAATAAAGGTTAAATAAAAAATAAAAGGCCAGAAGTCTACTTAAGTGTCCTGTTCATGTCCTTTGACTCTGTGGTTATGTAGAAGTTTTATTCAGAGAGCTGAAACTAACACATTGTCTTTTTTTTTTTAAACACAGTGACACACGTATAAACCTCACCGTACAACACTCACGAATATTTAGAGAGATGATTGTTTACCGTGTAAGCTATCCTAATGTAGTGCGTTAATAAGAACTTACACATGAGCACAAACATACAATTATTGTTTCTCAGCCCCAGATGTTTGGCTGTTAATGTTGAGTCTTTTTCAAATCTACAAACCAGCAGATAATGTTGAAAATCTATTATTTTTTAAAAAAATATCAGAAAGGTAAGGCAAGGCAAGGCAGCTTTATTTGTATATCACATTTCATACACAAGGGCAACTCAATGTGCTTTACATTAAAACATTAAAAGCATTGGAAACATTCAGACAAGCACAAAAGAGGAAGATTAAAATGACAAATATAATAAAACATAGAAAAGAAAAGGAAAATTACAAATATATTGAAAAATAAAATTGCATTTAAAGTGAGTTAAAATAAGCCAAGATATGAAGGCAGTGGCAGTAAAAAAGTCTTAGTCTTTGATTTAAAAGAGGTGCGAGTTGGGAACCATGAAACATATACAATAATAATAATAATAATACAAATAATAATGTTTAAGTTTATGTAGCACTTATCACAACAAAGCATGAGGGGGAGACACAGAGCTAGCAAGACAATTTAAGAGGAACAGCTGAATAACAGAGTTAAAGAGAAAAAACTAAAAGCAATTTAAACAATACAACATTTAAAATCAGTAAAACAAATTAAAACAATGAGTGAATAAAAGAAAAACATTCATAAAAGTAAATTAAAAATAAATATAGCATCATGGATAAAACAATATTACAATAAAAACTTCCGTTATATAAATATGTTTTTATGTTTAGATACTGATGCAGCTTGCCTGACATCCTCAGGCAGGTCGTTCCACAGTCGTGGAGCCTGAACAGCAAATGCTCGGTCACCTTTAGATTTTAAGTTCATATATATATTTATTTTAAAAGATCTCTTTATCCTCAGCTCATTACGTTTCATCATCACTGTGCGATCAGAATATCATCAGTTCTCAGAAAAGAGATGGAACTTTTGCCAATATAGAAATTCCATTTCAACAATGATGTCAGACTGCGTGTGTGTGTTTGTGCATGTGTGCGTGTGTGCGTGTGTGACAGTTACACACAATTCCTCTTGGTTTCCCTTCAGGGTATAAATGATGGCTTGTTTTCTTATAAACTAACCACCAAAGCCGCAATTCTCGTTCTCACTGCTGAGAATAGGAATGAAACCTCGTAGTTCGCACCTTAGTAGCCAAGAGATATTGCTGTGTGAAAATAGCTGCACAATGCCCACCTGGGTCACTTCACTGATATCAGTGAAGTGACCCAGGTGGGCATTGTGCAGCTATCAGAAAAATGCCCCCCAAAATGACCATTCAAACAATTCAAACATATTAAATTTGTTATCATTATCTACCTCTTGCCCCATGGTCACATCTTCAGAAAATTCGGGATTCACTTCCACTGCTACGCTGATGACACCCAGCTCTATCTGTCCTCCAAATCAAACTCAGTCCTTCCACCTTCTTCCCTCACAGACTGTTTGCATGAAGTAAAATCCTGGTTCTCCCTTCATTTTAATCTCAAACTCAACAGCAATAAAGCAGAGATTCTTCTCATTGGTTCCAAATCCACTCTAGCCAAAACTAACAGCTTCCCTCTAACTGTCGACAACTCCACAGTCCCTCTCTCCCCCAAAGTCAAGAGTCTGGGTGTCATCCTGGACGGTACACTCTCCTTCAAACCCCATATCAATCATGTCACCCTCCTCTTTGGTCTTCCCCACAAACTTCTCCATAGACTTCAACTGGTCACAAATTCAGCTTCCCGGATCATAACTAGAACCCCTTCCACTGAACACATCACCCCTGTCCTACAACAACTCCATTGGCTGCCTGTCAAATACTGCATAGACTTTAAGATCCTTCTGCTCACTTTCAATGCTCTCCATCACCTCCATACCTCTCTGATCTCCTTCAAACAAACACACCTACCCGCACTCTCCGATCCTCTTCTTCTATGCTCCTAGCTGTACCCCATGCTCGCCTAACCACCATGGGATCTCATGCAGCCTTACCACAAACCATCCGTAACTCAGACTCTCTTCCAAATTTCCAATCCTGCCTCAAAACCAACCTTTTTAGAACAGCATATTCTCTGTAAACTCCCCACATGTATCTTTTTTTATTGCATTTCACCCTTGCATTCATTGTGTTCTTCATATTGTATATTGTTTGTTTTATAAAGTGCTTTTTTTTGTGTTTTTATTATTGTTACATTTGTACAAACAATGAAAATAATGTAATATTTACTGAATCTATACAGGTTACCTTAATTAACACAAGACTTTTAAACATTTGAAGCTTTTAAACTCATATAGTAGTTTTAGATTGAAGAAACAGGTTAACCTCCATCTGGAATGCTAGAAACGGAAAATTCTGTTCTCTCTGAGTTGAAGCTTAAAAACTTGGGAAGGATTTAAAATGTTAATGAGGCACTGATGTCTATCATGACTCTGTCTATCATGAGATAAAGAATCTCTTTTACAAGAGTGTCCTGGCCAAGATCAGCTGCAGCACGTTCCAACAAAGTTACAAACAACACACAATTTTAAAACATGACAACATATCATGGATCTCATAACAGAAAGTCATCAGTCAAAGCATCTACAACAGAGTTCCCAAAGTGTGGGTCAGGACCCACTGGGGGGTGGTGAGACACCAATTACGGGAGCCGCGAGATTTCTTCAAGATATTTTATTTATTTAAGTACAGTAAATGTGCTTGTTTTACCAATTATTTTTAAAATATAGACAAAAATATTAGTTACATTTGAAATAAACCCCTCCAAATAAGTACATTTCATTAGTTTTCTGCCTTTTGTTGCCAGAAGACTCCTAAAGTTGGGTTAGGGTTAGCTAACAGAGGAAACAGCCACATGTGCATGTAGGTAAACTCATTTTGAAGTATGAAGTAAATGAAGTATGATGCAACATTTAACCACTACAAGGGACAGTGGGAGTCAAAAGTCTTTGGCACCTATATTTGGGGGGTCGAGGGCTGAAAAGTTTGGGAACCCCTGATCTACAAGCAGAGGCATCTTCCTCCAATGCCTTCAATCTGCTTTTAAAAACATTTAAAGAGACAAGCTCCCTCAAACCCAGGCTCTCCTGCTGCAGGTTCCAGGCTGCAGGAGAACCTGAAACTCTTTTTTTTCCATTTCAAGACGCTCTCTGGAGACCTAAAGCAAAAAAAGTTTCGTCTTTTGTTTTAATGTCTTTTTGTGAATTTTGTGGATGATAATCTGAGGGTTGTCGTTTTGACCTGCCACTGAAGAAGAAGTAAGGGGACCACCAAAGTTTGTCGTATTCATTCTTTGGTCAGAACATGATATTTGATTTTATTTCAGTGGTGAACCAACCTACAGATAAATCATCTTTTAACTACAACTTTGGTTTGTCATCACACACCTGTGATGACATTAACATTTAAAATCATTGATTTTTGGCTTGAACATGAAGTAAACGTATTATCCCCAGGTGTCCACAATGTCTCCGTGTGAAAGCAGTTCAACCAACAGCAACAGAACTTGTATTTGAGTTTTTTGTGTTATTTTGTGCCTCTGAAATCATGTTTTATTTACGTAAAGATAGGACTTGTTGGAGATAGAAGTTCAAACATTTGTGCAACAGAGTCTCCAGTTACTGTTAATTCCTTAAAACACTTTGTTTTTTGCGTTTTTAATAATCTACGAGCCAAAATACTTCTGAGTCTCTATGCACTTTATGAAAGTTCAAGCAAAGTGCTTTAAAGGTTTTTTTTTTTTTGTGTTTCAGAGTGTGGTTGTGGTTTGCAGATGAGCACCTCGCTGCAGGTGGGTGAACTGTTAAGATGTGCTGGAAAATGCTTAATAGAAATGTCACACAGTGGCCCACAAGGGGAAAGTCTTAGTCTTTATCTGGATCACTTTGAAGACACCTTCAGATGAATATCAGCAGTGAACTTCTAGTCTGGGGATGTTCACGACGGAAGGCGTTTTCTGCCGTTAATCCTGTCCTGATGACCTCATCTCTGTCTGATATAGCAACAACATTTATTTGTTTCTTTATATGTTTACAGTAAAGCTCACCTGTTTTTACTTCAAACAGTCGAAGTGTAGGTTCTGCAGCGAGCTCTCTTAACGTTAGAGGTGCTTCTGTGTTTTTACTTCAAAAGTATTCTTTCTCCAGCAGGCATGGAACTGCTTTTTAATCATTGATACAATTATTTTGTTATCAAATCGATGAATTGTTCAAAAAATGTCAGCTAAACAATTCAGTTCAGTCGAGGCACATGTGTCTAACACAAGTCTGGTTCTGCTTGAGGTTTCTGCCTGTTAAAAAGAAGTTTGTCCTTGTCTCTGTAACTTGCTAAATACTTCAAAGTGCTGGTGGATTAAAATGAGATCAGACTGAGTGCTGTCTGTAAGATGGGACTGGATCTTATCCTGTCTTGATGTTGGTTCTTTGTTAATAATGTAACAGAGTACGATTTAGACCTGCTCTGTTTGTGAAGCGTTGTTGGATAACATTTGTTGGGATTTGGTGCTATATAAATAAAGATTGATTGATTGATTTATTGATTGGTTTCATATAATTAAAATTTTCAGTTTACTTCCACAAAGGAAAAAAAGGGAGAAAGGAACCCTCACATCTACAAAGCGAAAACGTTTTATATTTGACAAAGCAAGTCACCTCTACATTTTTGTTTTGATCAACAGAGCAGCTGACTACTGTTTTCAGCTCTCTTCTAAGGACAACATGAGACCGACATCTAAAAGGCTCTGTGTTGGTGTTGAGTTGTGACCGTAGACTGTGTAAATAATGAACGTAGTATCCGTGACGTCACCCATCTGTTTCTGAAGCATCAGCGGGAGCCATATTGAAAATGTTGAACTCAACATAACTGCTGTAGACCTTGGCTGTTTCCGAAACGGCCTGCTACATACTACTTACTAATGTAGTAGGCAGTAGGTATTGCCTACTACATACTGCGTTTGAATTTAGTATGTAGTATGACTGTTCTGTTCAATCTGTCATGCAGCATGCTGAGCCAGACTTCGCTGGATTTCCGGTTTCGGAAAGCAGAAGTAAACAACGGCGAAGCCGATAAATAAAATGCTTATTTAGCATCCATTCATGATTTAAAAAGTTAGGAAGTGGTTTATATGTAATTTGATAACTTTCACAGCACCCAAAAAAGGATTTCCTCCCGTCAAAAATGAGGAAAAAGAAAAAGCAGAACGAGCGCTGTGCATTGTGGGAAACAGTACGTGAGGCAGACTGGTCCGATGCATGCTGAGATATTTTCACGTATCAGTAGACATCCGGGGAGTTTTGGCATACTGCAGATTTTGCTCTTGTTCACATACTGCTTACTACATACTGAATTTTGGACATATCAGTACGTACTGCTAGTATAGTAGGCAATTTCGGAAACAGCCCTAGTGTGAGGTAAAGAGGCGGGCTTTGAGCCTCCTAGCCAACAGCTACAGTGTTCCCGCCTGTCAATCAGTTCAGCTGTGCCTCTCATAATGGAAAACCTGTAATCTTAATATCTTCTAAATTGAAGTGTTATGAAAAAGTTTACCCAACATACAGTGTGTGCCGATCGAGAAATGAGCTATCCAGACTACACTCGTTTTTGTACCAGGCTGTTAACATGTTTATTTCTGCTGTAAAGATCGGCTTTTTTGAATTGGTGTGTATGTGGTTTCCGGTACTTGGTGTTTTTCGAGAAACTGCAGTTTTTAACACTTCAATTCTCCCCGGAGGTTGCCGCTTGGTTGTGCAGCAAAGATATCTCATCTACTACGTTTAACATACACATTTCAGAGTTTATACATTTCTGAAGTCTTTCCCAAGCGGCAACCTCCGATCTAAAATATGAGTCCAATGCGGAAGTGCTAAATACTGCAGTTCATCAAGTGTCCACTTGAGGCTGGCTCCGGAAGTACCGGAAACCACATACACACCAATTCATAAAAGACTATCTTTACAGCAGAAATAAACATGTTTACAGCCTGGTACAAGAAACAAGTGTAGTCTGGATAGCTCATTACTCGGTCGGCACACACTATACGGGGGGTAAATTTTTTTCTAACGCAGCAATTTTGAAGACATTTAGATTACGAGTCTTCCATTGAGAGGCACAGCTGACTTGATTGACAGGAGAGAACACCGTAGCTGCTAGGAGGCTAAAAGCCCGCCTCTTTACCTCACAATCGTCGACAGCAGCAATATGGCTGCTGTCGACGATTGGCCTCAAAACAGTTCTTCAGAAACAGATGGATGACATCATGGATACTACGTCCATATTTTATACAGTCTATGGTTGTGATAAATGATATGTTCATAAACAAAAAAAAAAGAAAAAGAAGGGCGCTCTTGGAAATATAAAAACAACAATACATGTACCAATCATAGATATACAGCAGAACTATTTTACAAACAATATAAACTCTGACATGAATATAATACAATGAAAACTTTAACCAAGTGAGAAGGAAACTCTACTAAACAAAGTTTATAGAGAACATGAAGGTAGGAAGGTATAATATGTATAGTAGATATTAGCTGTTAAAATTATCCGAGTGCTTTAACCATGAAGGTACATGAGGTTTTGTTTTTAGCAATATTCATTCAGAACTATTGTTCTGCTGTATATTCGCAGTTTACATAAGGCCACTTACTCAGTACACTCTAAGCTTTTTTTACTTCTTCTATGTTTATATTCAGAATAATATTCAGGTATTAACTTGTTAATGGGTAAGGCCTTGAAGTTATATGACCTCATATCATCACTTGTCAATTCAGAAGCTACGTTAAAGTTGTAAACTACGAAGCTACCACTGAGACTTCCACTATTCTACGTATATATCCCAATATATAGATCATATATAAAGAAGGTATTTGATAAAAATATAGTTATTACATGTTATTAAAAACAAAGAGTGTCACATTAGGAAAAAAATAAATAAATAAATAAAACTATCACAGGAGCGGTACTGAACTATGTTATGTTATTACACCCTAACTAAGCTTATACCAGTGCAAGCACTCTGCTAGTGGTAGTTTCATACCAGTATGTCAGTATATGTGATTCAGCTCAATATAAATGCTGATGCTAATATGTACAAGACATAAATGCAAAAGCAGTGATACTCTAGTTTATATAAAGCCGGGTTTTGACATGGCGGTGCCTCCGTGCATTGGTTGCTTGATTAATTTATCCACTAAATATGGATGCATATAACCAACACAGATCCACCGCCTAAGATGTTAGTTCACATTTTTGTATACGTGTCCTAATGTGACACTCCTAAGAACATCATAGAGATTTCTGCACTATGATGTAGATATTATATTATAGTCACGATGTGTGATATATCTTATTATAATTGAATTATCATTATTATTATTATTATTATCATAAGTTTCTCGACCTTCTATGTTTTCCTTTCAAAGCGCTTGGGTGTATCTTCCACAGTACACATTACAAGCCAGTGAGGTCTACGATGGCCTTGATGAATATGGTATCATCTCTAAGGTATGAGCTCTTGCCGGCCAGTTTGGCCAGAGGGCAGAAAAGTGGGCAGCCGCTAGCGATGTTCATCTCACTGATCGGCCTCTGGAAGGAACTGGAGGTGACGTCAGGCCGGAAAGCATCGATAATGTGCTCCCTGTTGTTCTGATCCAAGAGCATCAGAGTCACCTGTGGGGGAGGAGAAAGAAAGGAGCTTGTACTTGTGCTGTTTGTTTGGGCCTCAAATTTTCGGATGGTGGAAAGATGTCTTCAAAATCGCCCTACCTTCTGACTGAACGGCCACTTGAGCAGCGCATCGCACTTTCCCCTCATGACGACGAAAAACAGTGAGAGGTGGGTTCCTCGGCCGGTCCCATCGCCGTTCAGATACAGCCTCAGGCACATTTTGTATCCGTATTTGCTGGAGTAAAAGGCTGTGAGAAAAGACATCCAGAATGTAAGCAGAGCCTAAATATAATCACCATGTGAAAAAAGGAGAGACACAAATACTCCCTGAAGAACAACAAGGGCGTAGTGAGGAGGAATTTCCCTCGACTACATGCCAAGAGTCAAGATCATGTGAAACACATGATTCTGGCTCACTCGGACTTCTTTGCTTTATCTTTTTTATATATATTAACAAACAAGCACACTCAAAAACACTCATGTCTCAAATCACATATCTGGAATAAATTTCCCCTTTGTTTATTTGTTTGCTTGATTTGTTTATTGGATTTTCTCTTGTTCTTGCTAAATCCTCTCACTACATCTATGATGATCATAATAAAAAGGAAATCACTTTTCAATTTATCAAAAGAGCTTCAAACCGGACATGTGAAATGCATGATGGATCATATCTTTCATCTCACCTGGAGAGAACATAGCAGGTGCTCTGCCCCCTACAGCGTCCTGCCTCCGGCGAGAGAAGTCTGAGATCTTCCAGACGAATATTCCATCAAAGGTGCAGAACTGGAGCTCTCGCACCATCTGATCTCGTTCAGCCAGCTGCAGGTCTCTCATCTGGACCGTCCGCTCTAACTGGTTCATTCTATTGGAGAGGCTTTCAATTTTTTCTTGATCTAAACGGTGTTGATGTGAGAAGGCCTCTAATGTAACTGAGCTGCGCTCCACCTCTCGGTTCAGGACACACACTATGTTTTCTAAAGCTTTCACCTGTGAAGAGACGTAGAGAGAAACACGTTCAGATACTCGTTCAACACAGAGAAACATAAGCCAGTAAGACAGAGTTCAACCACTTCAGACTCACCTTTTTCTCCAGGTCCACAGACTGCCCGGAGGCTGCAGCACTGGCGCCCATTGTGACTCCCTCCTCAGGAGACCTGTACAGGCCCAGACCAGAATCCTCCTGCCACTCTCCAGGACCGGAGTCAGCGCGTATCCGAGTCATGGACAGCACCATGGGCAACAGCAGACGCAAGTGCTCCATGGTGCTGCTGTGCTCATGGTCGCCAAGCTTCCCGTTTTCTATCTGAAAAAACAAAACAGACAATTTTTAAATACCACTTTAATAAATGACCCAAACTGAAAACTTCACAAAACAAGACGTCAGATTGTATTAGTGGTGAATACTGAACAGTTCTATTGGAAGTTTCAATAAGTTTCAATAAGCTAAATACATGCACATCTGTGAATAATGTAAACAGAGAAAGACAATGCCAACACTGGAATCTGAATTCGCAATAATGACCAATAAGTTTTAGTTTCATAATAAAAGGAATCAAGCTCTCTCCGTGTCTTTAAAAGGAAAGTTAAAGCTCCAGTGAGGAACTTTTGGTTGTGTTGAGTTTGGCGCCTCCTCTGGACAAACGGGTACGTCTTCCCTATCTGCTTATTTAGTCCTGAACATTTGTATGTAGTATTTTCTGACTCTCACCCTTCTTAATTTTAACACTTGTTGCTTATCTCTGCAATGAAAAATGTAAAAACAAACAATGTTTTAGTTACGTGCAGTTGCTCTATTTGTCTGACACCTACTCCTCCCAACCTGCAATTCTACATGTCACAAAAACTGTATTGAAATAACCAGTCATGCCCCTGATGGTCTTGTTCGTTTCTTCCGGTCATAAAGAGGCATTAGTATTGATGTCAGCCTTTTTCTTAACCAGCTAAAAAATCCTCACAGCAGCTTTAAGACCTGCTATTTTAATCTAGCTTTAACTCAGAGTGATTTAAGGCTTTAGTCATACTTTATATTGATTTCAAAACAGTTTTATTTGTGGGTGTTTATTTTTTTATTAAGTTTTTACTGACTTTAATAGAAATCAACTTTTATTACGTTGATTTTAACCATTTAAATTATTATTTTTTATTATTTCAATTGTTGCTGTCCATAAATCACCTTTTCTCTTTTGTTGTGAAGCACTTTGGGCTGCATGCTTTTATGTATGAAAGGTTTTTGTATAAATAAAGTTTAATCAAATTTTAAATTGAATAATTATTTTTATAATGGTCGCATACAAAAACTCAACAGCTTCACTGACATAAAACATAAAATCTAGAATATTCCAGACTAAATCATATGTTTAAATTCAGGGCAGGGAAAACGACGCACTCAGCTTATGTTTAATAAGAGTCTAAAAGCAGATGATCTTTCACAGAACTCTGTGGGTGCGGTTTTCCACACCTAGCAACAAAAACAACCCTTTCAGATGTCAATAAAGTTAACCTCAATCTTTCAAAAAAAGCCCCACCCACAAACTGCAAGGGAGCTCTGGCATGAAATACAGATACTTAATTGTTCCTGTAAGACATTTGATGTGGACATTTTGTTCTGTAATGTTTAGTCGACTGCCTCTCAAAATAGGAAAGTACATACCACAGATTTACAGCCCACTTCACTGAATGGACAGGCACTCTTCATCTTGGCGCAGGACTTGCTGTGGTCATTGAACTGAAAATTAAAAGTGAAAGAAACAGAAACAAAACAGAAATTTGAAGTTATTGGACCAGCTCCAAACCGTTTATCATATCAAAGAGAAAGTAAAAGTGCAAGGACTTGAGGTCAGAGACATAAACCCCAAAAGGAGACTGACTTTCGCTTTTTAAATGACCTAATAGTAGCACTCCTGAGGCCTTGACTACCCAACTTGTATTTTCTGTCTCTTGTTTGCATCTCTTATCAATGTCTGTATTTTTTGAAGTTCTGTGTAGTTTTTTTTTTTTTTGCTGTTTGGGGTCAGTTTTGCATCTTAACAGAGGCTATACATGTTTAATGCATTATCGGGATATTCTAGGCCTGCACAATTTACAAAAATGTGATGTACCATTTAATTGCTCTACACTGGGGTAACCATATAAAGTGCTATAGATAAACACATATTAAATATTGCATATTGCATATTGCACATGTCAATGCGAGTGAAACCTCTAAGAGTATATGATCAGACACTAGCTGTTTGAAGAGTAACCTAAAACCACTTCAGGGGTAATTTTCAGAAATATATCACACCTTTTCTCGTGGGATCTTTTTCTTTCCGCAGTCTTTGCATTGTAAGGGAAACTTCACACAAATTTCATCATGGGCCTGAAAACACACGATGCATACATATGAGAATATTACTTCAGGTCTATATATGATAAAACAACAAGCGACTAGCTCTTCACACAGCGTATTGCTGCTCCTCACCTTGATGTCTTTGAAGTGGAAGGTCATTTTGCAGTATTTGCAGTTGAGAGTTCTGGCCTCACACTCTCTCTCGTTGTGTCTCTCCTTCTCCGATAGAAGGATCGACGCTTGGCAGGCCTCGCACGGTATCCGCTCAAATTCACAATGACCTTCATGCTGACTCTAAAGATGGAGGACAGATTTCCTTTTGTTAATATGCCATTCCTTCTTAAGCACTATCTCAAGCAGCCATCGTATCTCTTGCATGAGTCGGTGTTTATTGTGTTTTTCTTCAAAAAGGGTAATCAAGGAGCTTTATGTTGTTGAACATGTTTTTTTACACAATAGATAATCAAGACTGGTCACATAAAAGCTTCTGATCTTTTAAAGGCTTATATAGAGGCAGCACACCCTTGTTTTGTTACTTTACAACATACCTTTAGTTCACAGACACACCTAGGATGTAAACAGGTGTGGTTATAACATACTGATAGTTAAAATGTAGAAAAACAAGCTTCTAAAAACCATTTGAATGATTTATCACCAGTGCATGAAAGATGTTATGACAACAAAGACAATGGTACGTAATCATACATAAATACCTGTACGACACAAACAATACACTGAAGCTTTTTTCAGCGTCCACGAAGTTTAACTTTTAAAATCTTTGGAGGTTTTGGAAGTAGAAGTATAAAATCCAGAACAACAAAAACGGTCAAAATATCACAATTAACAACTTCATTAAATGTTTTTATTTTATTTTTTAAGCTGTTAAATGTTTGATAATCTTATTAAAAAAAAGGACATCATCTTTTTGAAAATACCGGGAAGTGTGAGGGGCAGAGACCGGAGACCAGTATGACTACTTCCAGGTCAGTCTCCACACCTCTTTCATTATCACTGTGAGCTCCAGGCAGAGGCTAACGAGCGGGATCCAAAAGGTAGGCTAGCTTGTTTTTCACACACGCACTGGACAGCACATATCAAAAACTGAAACCAGTCTGCGGGTGAATCGCATTCCAGTTCAATGCCTGTTTTCAGCCACACCTCGCAGAGTAACCGTTCAGGTGGTTTTGTCAGCTTTGGCTCACTGAGCGGGTTAGCGAGCATAAAGCACAGACACGTGGTTTTATCAAACTGTGCAGCAATCATTGACTGAGCGAGGGAAATAAAAGTAGCCAATAAGTAAGCACGAGTTATGTCACAACCTCATTTGCAAACTTGCACGGTGTTCTCGCTTCTTCATTTCCTCTACCACATGTTTCTCAGAATATACTCTGCAGAGTTTTCAGAGAAGCTAAGTTAAAACTCAAGCAGAAAAGAAACCCTTTGCACTGAGTTTGCCTTGAGTAGACTTTTTTAAAAAAGTGAACTGACTCACCCCACACATCTATATCTCAAAAAAGAACACCCATTCAAAGCACAAGCAGCTATTGTGATTCTTAATCCCCTTTCACATGGTCATCAAACCACAGTCTGCTTTAAGAACAGGGTTCATTGCCTAAACCTGCTTCAACCAGGTTCTGTTTTCTATCTAAAAAGCCAGTCACCTCTGAACAGCTAAACCCTGACCTACGTGGCTTTCATTCTCGTGTGTTGCTTGGTTAACCATTCAGCACTCAAACTAATCTGGAATCAAATGACCTTTTTATATGCTGGTACTTTCCTACAGGGTTGTTGTTGAGTGCTTGTGGGGACTTTCCAGGCTGCACTTCCTGATTCTCTGCAGCTATAGTTGCTGAGTGCAACCCGACCACATAACTCAAAGCTTCAGGAGAAAGAAAGCATGCTCAGGGTGGTATGGCATACGCATACTTTAGGAATGCAAATATAAGATGGCATACTTTATACATTTTCTGAGAAATCTGAAAGATTAAGAGGTATGGCAGCACTAGTTTGGGGTGTGGGGGATTTTACATTTGGACACACAAAAAGGGGAAGCTAAAGGAGAAGCATAAAGCACTCCCACGATGACACAAAAGAAGCTGAACGTAATACTTTACCTCATACTCTTTTATAGAGCCTGTCCAGCTGCAGCCCTCATTCAAACACCTGGCAGGCAGGCTCGCTATTTCTCTACCTGCTGCATTGTCTGGAAATGCCTGGCGGGAGAGCAAAAACAAGACCTCAATGAACTCATTGAATTATTATAGCAGCAAGCAGACATAGTAATCCACACTGTCTGAAGTTAGGGGAACTCCCATGACAATGTGGTCACACAGAGACCAGTGGGAGACAGGATGGTGAACAGATTACAAGGAAATGTCTCACTACACAACATTGTTGACTGAATTCTTCATAACTTACTTCATTACTGTTTAGAATGGATTGAGGTTCCTCATAGATTTCCTCTTGGCGACAGGCCTCACATGGTTTTGGCCCGGAGCTGATAACAAAAACAGTTTCATGACTTTAGAGTAAAGGGGAAAAAAACAGGCTGGTTGAGTCTAACAATCCACAACCACTTCCTGCCACTGTGTCCAGACCACAGGGCAAATTAATGTGTCATTACTGGATACAAAATGAGGCTGTTAGTGCTGCACAAATGCTGCAATTCACGAGAAACATGCATTGAAAGATTCAGGAGAAACAAATAAAGTGGTTTGTATGACGAAGAGGGCGAAGAGTTCACATGGATCTACATTTCTGTCGTCATTTTAAAAAACATTTTAACATGAAACGTTCACCTGTTTTAACCAGCAAATACATTTTAAGTAGCTTAGAGTTCATATATTTTTTTGTTTTTTTTATTCATAGTTGAAATCTAAGGGATAGTGCCTGATGAGGTGTCCATGTGGAATTTTGGACGATGGCCAGCACATCCGTTTTGTGATCCAAATACATCTTTTCCTGACTCTGTTTCTTGAGGATGTGACTAACTCATCAAATGAATTCCCTCCACCAGAATGGAAGCGTTGTTCAGTACTCCAGTAAATAGAAGAAATACAATTATGCTGATCAGCCAGAAAGCTAATAACAAGTTAGCAATATTCCCTTTGAATAACGTTTAGTATGTTAGACATAAATATGTGCAAGATGACAAAACGTTTTTCAAAGAGAGTAGCTAGCAAGCCAGCAATGCTATAGTCCCTAAATCAATGCAAAAGTTCACCACAGCCTGAATAGTGAGTTGAATGGCTAATGGGTAACAAGACTAAGTACGCCAGTACCTAAGGACTAAAAAACGCAGTTCCTTGAGTGTCCACTTGGAGCTGTCAGCAAAAGCGGAGATCCCATCTTCAAATGCCCATTTTAACCGTAATATTAAACATGTTAACAGCCTGGTTAAAAAAAACAGTCTTGAGTATGTAGCTCATTCTTTTTTATTCATACATACTATACATAGATAGGTGGGAGCGTTGTAGCAGTTCGTAAGGAGGCTTAAAGCCAACCTCGTCTCCACATCTTTGCTTGTGTCGAAAGTTAGGTTGAATCAGCGTTTACATCATGGTGCCTAAATCGTCTTTCTAGAAACCAATGGGTGACGTCACTGAGACTACAACCATGTTTTTTTAATGATTTGACACAAATTATCTGTAAGTGGGCATACTTGGTTGCACTTGTGTGTTACAGGCGCCACCTTGTGGTTTACAGAGGTACTGAAGGATTCAGTATGTTGATGAAAAAAAAGGTTGCTCTGTTCACTTCGTAGCCTCTCTTTTTTCAGCGTCTTGGTCAACTAAGTCCTCACACTTATCAAATAGAATAAAACATCTCATGTAGTCACTTCATGTTAATTTAGGAACACGTTACGTTAATTATTAATGAAGGCTTTCACGGCATCACTTATTTTAAGTACATCCTGGTATGTTGAAGACGCCCCAATTTAAAGAGATGAATAGACACCCCATCTACTTAATGAGTGTTCAGCTGTCAGGAGTTAGTAGACACGATGCCGCCAATCAAAGAATAATATTTACCCAGACTCATGCTTCATAAAACAAAGTATAAGTACACATAATAATACACACACCATAGTACTGTTTTAATTAAAGAACAAACAGTGAGTCAGCTAAAAGGCAAATGAAAAGGTAGAGGACATGAGTCAGCAGAGTAAGATCCTTGTTATTCATTGACTCCAGGAAAGAGTTCAGTCATGTGAGGATGAGTTTGCATAAGGTATGTATCTTTGACAGGGTTAAATAAATCCCCAAAGGCGAGCCAGGATACGAGTACAGGATGTGCTGTATTAAAACGTTTCTGGTAAGAGGGTGAGGTTAAGGCACAGGGGGTGAGGGTTTGTGGGTGGTCTGAGGACCCCCAGCATACCTTGTGAGCTGCTTGAAGCAGTGCACACAGAAGCGGTGGCCACACTGAGCCTGACAGGCTTCCTCAGGACCTGGAGACACTGCTGACATTTGTATTATTCTCCATGGGCACCGACAGCACACTGAGGGGAATCCCTGGTAAAGAGTTGGGGCAATCCAACGAGATTCGATCCATTCTTCTCCATCAATCAGCAGCTATATCCTATTAATGAGTAACACACAAAACAGCTGTTAGCAGCCAAATAACACCTGTAAAAGCAAAAAAACAACACTTCAGTCAAAATGTTAAATGACATCTGACACAGAAGTTATACCAAACCAATGTGTCAGCACAGGAAAATTCAGTCACTGTGCTAAAAGTGCAAAATAAGCAGAATCCAAGCCTCCATGTGACCAGACGTATGGTGAGGCTACAAGGCTTATTCATCAAAGTGAAACTCTGAGCTTAGAACAGAGCACATTTGCCTGCTGTAGCCTATGGCATGTTTGATCAGTGACATGGAATCGATGTGGGATGATGCAAATATAAGACTGCTTTGAATGCATTCAAAATATCATGGAAAGCCGTTGTAGGAGGCCAGGTTGGAACTTGCATGCAGCAACTGAAACCCAGCATCAAACATCTGAGTGCACCGGTAATCAAGTCTGATCTACACCACAATTCTGAGAAGCGTGCAAAGCCTGAAAGATAATCAGCAGATGCAGATCAGGGCCAAGACAAACTGACGACAGGGTTGTTTGATAAGTTGTGCTGAATTGCAAACATGATAAGAGTTGGTTAAAGAGCTGATTCAACTTTTAGGATGCTTAATGTACTGCACTTTTTTTTTTTTTTTACACTATTTGCATTTATGCTTTTCTGACACTTGCTTCTGTGAGGATACTAACAGCCAACTATTACTAAATTACTCTTGCTGGAGTTAAAAAGTCAAAATCCAAAGTCTGGACGACCAAAAGTCAAGATAAAGGTAAAAAGCTGGCTTGCCTTGTGTTGTAGGAATGTGTCTGCTGCTGTCCTCATTACAACAGTGATTGGTTTGATGAGCCACAACCTTTTGATGTACGTCATCCCCCACTCTTTACTCCCCACACTTCCTGTCTCTCTTTAGCTGTCCTATTTAATAAAGGTTAAATGAACCCCAAAACCAAAATATGACAGTGCAACAGGGGAAACTGCAGACTACAGCAGCCGCCATGTGCATGAACAACACTGATGTGACACGCCAACGATCATTTAACATTGTTGCTCAAAGACACGATGGAATACCCCAGAGCAGAGTCATGAAAGTCTGATTCTGGAGCTGCTTTAAAGATCTCTTTCGTTAAGATTGGCTACATCAGGCTAAAAGTTCTGCCTGTAGCTCCACCTTGTGTTGTTTTGTGCATTGCCCACATTACATGAAATACAACAAAGTGCACACACATTTAAGTTATGTTATCTGTGCTTTGCATGAGGTACAATTTAGAATTCAATAATTAACACTTTGTTTATAACTTGTATTTTCTTTTCCTTGGTGCCATCTAGAAGGCGATTGGAGACGGCTAAGAGTCGGGATTGGCTGTTTACGTGAAGGTGCAGTCTGGGAACTTGTGCATGGATTAAATGAGGTCCAAGGAATCTGCAGTGTTTCTTTTTAACCAAACATTAGGAAGAACAACAAAGCATTGCCTTGGAGTTGTCAAGCTGGGGTATCAGTATGTCCCGCAGGTGGACTGGGGTAACTGTAGCTGGTTAACTTAAGTAAACCTTGACTCTTGACGGCAAAATCAATCCAGTCATGCTTCGTCCAAAGAGATAGTGCCAGATTCAAAATGATGTATTCTTGTGTTCACACGATATTGCGTTTACGAAAATGGGATGGCTGTTTTTCCAATCATGGAGAATTTGATCTTGATTTTCTTTTGGGGGTAAAAATTCCGAGAATCCTGAAGTTGATTTTTAAGGATCCCAGTGACCGTTGACCACTGAACAACAAAATTGTAAGCATTGCAAGCTGATCTTTTTGACAGAGCTGAAGCTATTCCCGCCCAGCGTTCCATCACATTCACAACACAGACTTAATGATGAGGCTTCTTCAAAATTGGAAGATTTATATCGGGCCATAAAAACATTATCTCCCTGAACTCACTGAAAGTTTCACAACAATGCAAAGGTTTCATCAGTTATCTTTTGCACTCTGGATCACAGTAATCAGGTTAAATGGGGCAGAAACTGCAGGACTTTCCCACCAACCGTAAATGCAATATCTGCAATATCAAGTCTCTTTAAGAAATGTTTGATCTACAAATGCACAACTCAAATCAGTTTGCTACATTATTTATAATTAGAAGTCCTCATTGAGAAATTGGTAGCGTGTTGTGTTCACTTTGGCACAGACCAGAGAAGCTCATTAAATATGTACACACCTGTTGGAAACACGTCTGTGTGTCAACGTGTTATTACGTGAAAGTTTCTTTGGAATCAACTGCACACCAATAATGTGCAATAGTTTAATCTTGTTTGAACTGCGCACAGTAATTAAATATTATTGAGCTATCTTGTCTCTACCAATAAACTGTTCAGTCAAAGTCTCAGAATAATCAAAAGTCAGTCCATCTCATGATCATCTGTTTACCCTTGGTACTTTTTCATCCCACATGCTTTTGTTTTTCGTATCCTGGGGAAATGTTGAATCCTTTCTAAAACATTGCATACTTTAACAGTTATGAGTAAGGGTTTTTTTTCTGGTCACACAATCTTACAGGATGTTTACCTTCACAGCTTAAAAAACAGAAAATATCAGAATCCTCTTCCTGATTGCTGAAAGGCTATTCTATTCTTCTGATGAACCTTCTTTAATCAACTTAAAGCTACAGTAAGGGACTTTCTGTTTTGTCAATGTAAGCGCCCTCTGTAAACAAAGCCATGTATCTTTACTGTCTTGAACAGTACAACAAAAAAGACTGATCCTGCTTTCTTTTTACAGTCAAACGTATCACTCATTGTGAATTGTATGTTTTAATTGATTGATTGATTGATTGATTGATTGATTGATTGATTGATTGAATCTTTTAATGACCACACAGCCAAGCTGGTGGAATTTGTTTCCAATGTGTACTGGTCATCACTCTATCTGACCCTTAGCCTCAGCAGTAGTTTCAGACATTCAAAATAACCATGTAGAAAGTCTCTGTGCTGCCAATTTGAGTCTTCTCTTTCGTAGCTAACAAAGAAACATCAGTTTTCATTTCACTTTGTTTCATTACCAGCTGAAAACTCCTCACTGGATATTTCAGTTTTATTTATTTCATGAAGTATATTGTAATCAAAGGTAGGTATGTCTGCTCAAACTTACTCTTGAATAAACTGAATTATACCACTGTCATAGCAAAACTTAAGCAGATCAGTGAAACAAGGTAAACTCAATTGAACTCTTCCCCTAATTTGAATGTCAGTTCTAAAAAAGCAGAAGCCACAAGTTTCAGTTTGTTTCTTCACAGAATGAGTTAAATTAAAAATCTCATGATGCTTGTGAAGCCTCTCATGCATATATCATGAGATTTCAATTGCCACAAGTGAACATATGACTATCACTGCATTGGCATCATTGGTAACAATAGGGAGCATTCATGCTGCAGAGAGAACAAATCTTCAATATAAGCAACAATCATACTTCTTCTGTTACATTTTGTTCTATTTAACTCATGAAATATTAAACTAAAGTGTTATTAAAGATTATTTGAGTGTGTTTACATTTTATTTCAAATACAATATCTTCAGATGTGTTGTTATCCTCACTAAATTAAACATATCTATCATATAGTCCACTTATTCTATTACATTGAGAGTTAAAGAATTAGCAAATACAGAAATGTCTAGAACTGTGACTAATAATTAGTCAGTATGCACTCATCTTGTTCCACCCAAAGTTTCTCCATATTAACCTAAGAAAGAACCCAAGGCCCTGTGGCATGCCTTTGTTGAAGGCGTGAAAGATTCTTTGCTAGGGAATGGCCCAAAAGCGGTTTATCAATGTCACAACGTCTGTTCCTCACAGTTCTTAGAAACTCTATCTGGCAATCAGTATGTGCAATACCATGAAATGACTAATATGTCATCAGTGTTGAGACATACAGTGAAACTATTTTTTTCACAATTACTACACCGGTTAGTTTTGTAACACGCTCGTAGAAAATAAAGATCTTAGGAACAGCCCTGACAAGTCCCCAGAGCCTACATAACAATGAGCCAATACAACCCAGGCACCAGGCTGTTGTTTAGCCTGTATCCTTAGAAACCTTGGCAGAGTTGCAAATATAAATACAGTGAAAAGCATTATTAATCCAAACAATCTCAAGTAAAAAAACACAATGCTTATTATCTTTCATATACACTATAATACACTATTTACAAAATGCTGTTTATACAGAGTATATTTGTGCAGTAGGGCTAAAAATGTCAGAAAAAAAGTCAGTAACATGAAATAAGCTGCAAATAACAGAATTAGAGATTAATTTGAGGTAAAAACATGTTTTATAGTGCATCTTTTCAGCTGATTTCCTGAGGTCGAGCCTGTTTGTGTGAGAAATAACTTCAACACAGACAGATTCTCAGTCAGACTAGTTTAAACACCTCAAACTATCTCTCCACTCTTCATAGTAAGTGGACTTAGTCGTAAAGATCGGTCTGCTTTTTTAAAAAGCTAGCAGCTGCTGCCTATCTGAAGTCACAAACACGTCCTGTCCTCTTCCTGCATGCTCGCCATTTTCCTGCTCAGTAGCAGTCTTTCAGGCAACCCAGGCTGCTTTCAGACTCTAGACTTCTCTCAGACCTTGTCCACGAAACCAAACTTTGATGTTTACTCACCGTGCCTGCAAAATTCCGTGTTATAGACACGGCAGCACCCAATTCCCGAGTATTCATACTACTCCCCCTTTTATACACGCCTCCCACTCTGCAGATATATATGCAGCAATGACTGTACATACTTTCACTTCAGTGGGCAAATGCAAGATAGACATGCAGGCATTAACTTCTGTTGTGTACACTTTAACTTTTTAAAAATTCGTTAAAGCTTTAATTAAATAATTGACAGACTAACTTTTCCTGATGGTTTTTGTTTAAGCTAATACAACTTTTGTTACCAGTTAAATTCTGAATTTCGAGTGTGTGACTAACATTGGTATTAAAATGAGTGCTCAGTACAAAGCTAGTGTGATGGGAAAAGAACCACGTCAGCGAACCGACCTTGTGATCTCGACAGAAGCAGAAACGAGACAGATCGTCCGCTATCGCATCGGAAGGGCAGCTCAACCTTTAGCTGTGTTTACTATTTTCTTCGTATATGCGCTTCTTTTTACAAGTATGGCAGCCCGGAGTTCTCATATCATCCCTTTGCGGGCGGCGCAGTCCGTCCCGATACGTTAGCGCGTCCGCCATATTGAATGTGGCGTGTCTGCCGTGTAAACTAACACAAGTAATGTGAAAACTGTGAGTTTTATGAGAAAAATAAATGGTTCGTTGCATTTTGATCAGCTGTTTTTACTAGTGATGGGAAGTTCGGCATTTTTCAGAGAGTCTGATCTTTTGACTCGGCTCCCTAAGAAGAGTCGACTCTTTCAACTCCCGAACGGCTCTTAATTTAGGACCTTTTGTAGCCTATTATTGTACCTTAACTTTGCAATAAATAATTGTTTGTGTGTTGAAAACTCTTTTACGTTCAGTGTTTTATGAGAAGCCTTATAATTGCCTATTTTGTGCATTTATTGTGTACAAAACCATTCTTACTTTTGTTTAGTATTTTAGTCAAACTTTTTTATTGCACAAATTAACAAAAAACTGCAAACATATCCACAGAACAGAACCAGAACCAAACTCAAGCAAACTGAACCAGAGCCAAACTCAAGCAAACAGAACCAAACTCAAGCAACAGAGACAGAACCAAACTCCAGCAAACAGAGCCAGAACCAAACTCAAGCAAACAGAGCCAGAACCAAACTCAAGCAAACAGAACCAGAACCAAACTCAAGCAAACAGAGCCAGAACCAAACTCAAGCAAACAGAGCCAGAACCAAACTCAAGCAAACAGAACCAAAACCAAACTCAAGCAAACAGAGCCAGAACCAAACTCAAGCAAACAGAGACAGAACCAAACTCCAGCAAACAGAACCAGAACCAAACTCAAGCAAACAGAGCCAGAACCAAACTCAAGCACACATTATTCAGTGCAGGTTGGCATTGAGAAAAATCAGATGCCTCAGCTTGGATTGGCTGATCCGATTTCTTATCAATCAAAACAAAGTTCTGTTGTGAGCAGAGCTAGGGCTGTGCACTGTGAGAGCTAAGCAGCGAAAGGAAAAAAATGGTTCTGATTCACTACAAAGCATCGTCTCTCAGAGCCGCAGCTTTTGATCATGACACATCACTAGTTTTTACAATAAAGGATTCAAATTAATGTAGTACTACAAACAACAATTATTTAGAAAAAAAAAGCACAAAGTCTGTTTATCAAATTAATAAAAGGCTAAAGCCGTGCAGTAGTTACTGTTATATGCCCGTCATATTACTATTTCACTGTGATCACTTTACTCATTTTGATCAAATTACAATGGTGGCCCTGAAGGGCAAAACAAATTTACAAAAGATGAAACACTTACTATTTTTGAAACAAATTAACATTTCATTTTTACGGAAAGGGAATGTACCAAATACCAGAAGTGATCCAGAATGAGGGGTCATTTAATTTGTTTTGATGGAGAGAAACCAAACGGAGTTACATGGTTTACATATTAGGACATCATCGGGTCTCAGAGTGAGGTGTCAGACCTCAGATGAAAAAGCATCATGTCTCCGCAAAACCTTCATCATGTGTCAGAATTCAGATGAAACAGACTCAGACCACCTAGCCTCAGGATAAACTGAGTCAGTCTAAAGGGGTCAGACTTAACGGTAAAAGTGTTCCGTCGTTTGTAAAATTGTCTCTAACTTTGTGAAAGTGTTTCACAAAGTTATAATATATAACTTATATTAACATACACTTAATAATGTACTGTATTAGAATTATCTTGCCATATTATTATCAGATTATGTTATATTACATTATTATTCTAACTACAACTCATGGTCATATTACATACCGATATTATTTTTATTTATTGCTTAATTTGTCATTACCAACTATAATCACACCATGTCAACCTGTCACTACTGAAATTTTTTAATATTGCCTGTAATTACTTCTATTTGATTTGAATTCCACCGTAACATTGTATATATCTAAATTGTATTCTAGCTTTATAGCTTTATTTTTACTTATTTATTTGTCTCCAACTTTGTAAAAGTGTTTCATCTTTTGTGAATTTGTTTTGTCCTTCAGGGCCACCGTAATGGTCAGTTATCCATATACTAAGTTTTAAATCACGTGAGGACGAAGTGCTTGAGACATTTAACCTATGCATTTAACCGATTGAACAAGTGAAGGGATTTACTTCCCATCTTCAACATTGCGGCGACGTTGACGTACGACCAGCCAGTCAATGCGGCGTTTACGTATATATGTATATGACATATGTCTATATGGCTACTCGCATTTCCCAAAGAACTGAACAAACCCCGCCCCCCCCCTCTGCCAGGGCTGCCCCGGAGTTGAAACTAAGCGAATGATACACACGCATGCGCACTTGCGTCTACAATGTGGATGACTGTGGGCAAATGTCTCCATAGGTTGAGAAAGCGACAATACGGTTTGATCTCCAAAGGTATGAAACGCGCGATTAGAAGCACTTTAAACGTAGTTTGACTAAGCGAAAAGCAAACACGACTTTTTTCAAATGTGGTTCGGTGTACTCAGCTGCTTTAGAGTCGGTATTTACGTGTTTTAAAGGTGCCAAGGTGCCAGCTTATTTAACTATGGGAGACAACAACATGCATAGCTGGCTTAGGTAGCCAACATATGATAAACAAATGAGCTATCATATAAGACATTTCGTTAGCCTCATATCCTTGTTATTCAGGACACATTGTAAAAAAAAAACATGTTCAAATTGTATCTAAAATAACAGTGAGCTGGATGGAGAAATGATTGCACCTTGCACATGATTGTGATTAACTTCTAAAAAGTCCCTAAAGTTACAGCTTCATGAATGACTAGCATTTAATTTCATAACTAAACTGAGATGAGTCATGGTTTTGAATGACTTGGCATAGTTTCTGTAGATCATACCACAGGTATGTTGATGATGGTGATGAGTTGTCCTGTAAGGACATATATTTAAAAAAAATATATTTTTTACAGTCTATGGTAAGGACCAGTATTATTATAATCTGATGTAAGAGGTTACTAACACTGTGCCACTTTGTCCCAGCAGTGTGTTTCTGCCAACTGCACAACAGCGGCACACAGTTTACAGACAGCTGCTATGATGGGCTGTATCCTGGACATATCCACACCACCCCAATCCAAAAAGCCCTCCTGGCTGTGGGGTCGGGTGTGGCTGCACTCCAAAACCCCTACAGACATGGTGAGATCTGCGCACATCAGCATGGGGCTCAGGTTACGTCCTATTGTTAATGCCAGTCTTTGTTTCTCCTTGAATCTCCCTCTCTTCTTATTTTTTTCCACTTCAGCATTCATCAACACTTGTACCATATAACTTACTGCCAGGCATGGTTTGAATGTGGCCGGGGAATTTTTGTACACAACAGACCACTAACCCACATTCCCACCCTCATCTATCCCATACAAACCAAGTACAGTACCCCAAAGGAAACACAAGTTAGACCGGCTGTTGAAATAAACACAGAGATAGCGCTCCTGGCAGGGGTGCATAGGAAATCCCCTGATGTTCCAAACGTTAGAAATCCTTGACGCCCCATGCATAGTGGCTACAGCCCTTGAAGGGGACAGCCAGGTTAAATTATAACCTGGGTCCCATTGCTGCATGTCATTCCCCACTCTTCATTCCAACTCCATCCACTGTCCTATCCCCATCAATAAAGGCATAAAAGCTCCAAAATTAAAAACAACAAAATGAGCAATCCCTTAAGATGAATTCAGTTTGTAGGAAATAATTCTTCATACTTTGATGCCTGGTTGAAAATACAGAATCTACCGCTCTGATTTCATCAAAAAATGCTCCAACTAAATACAGCTCTTATGTTCTTCCGCTTCTTCAAATAAAAAAAGGACAAAAACAATCATGTGCCCATTTTTTTAAGCCTTCAGCCTTATTAGCAGACAGGTTTATTTGAAGACAGCACAGAAAATCACAAAGTTATACTTGTGATGAAAATATTTGATTTCCAAGGTCTAGACTGTGCTTTGAAGGTCAACTTTACATATTTTCTCGTCATCCTTTCCAGACCTTCATAGTTGATTCAGTTTTTGGATTTTTAGAATACCTAGAATGGAGAAGAAGACAATATAATTTGAAAACAGTGCCAATCTTTTTTTTATATTTTTTATTTAAGTTTTTAATCAGAACAAAATTGAATCAAGTTTTGCAGCTCGTCAAAGTTACAAAGCATTTATTCAGAGAGTAAAGAGAGACATAGAACAGGTAGAAGACAGTTGTCTAAACATTCTTATAAAATGAGGTGGTAATAGTGGTGAGAGAAATACATATTTTCTAAAAGAAAAGTCAAAGCTTAACAATGTCACTGTGAATAAAAGTAACAGTGCTAATCTTAAACAGAAAAATAGATAAGACACCCAAGCAAAAAAACCCACAACTAATAAATATCAATAAATTGCAGTTGGATTATTTCACTTAAAACATTATAAATAGATGTCTGTGTGAAGAGTGTGGCAAACACTATGCATACATGTTCAAAGTTCTGATGGCCCTTGGATGACTGGAGAGGTACAGTCTCTTCTAAAAGCATGCAACCCTTCCTTCAGGTCTGGAGAAGGGGATCATTGCTTTGTTGCAAAGGGCTGAGCTGAGGAAGGGCATCAAATCAGCAAAGGAGGACTTAAAGAGAAAAAATGTGGCAACTAGTTGTATGACTTTCAATCTTTTTACCCGTTGCTAAAAGAATGAAACCGAGAATTGGTCCCCGTTAAGCTTTTTTCAGCTGTGATTGATCTTTTGTACAAATGATGTCCAACCCACTTTTCCACCAGTTTTTTATTTTTTTTATTTTTTTTAAATCAATCTATCTGTATCAAAATAACAAAGAATGTTCGACGGGAAAGCTGGTTCACATGATTAGGACTTGAAAGAGCCTGATTTACATTTCCATTGAAATGATACCAACAGGGACGGTACCATGAGTTTCTCTTTCACATACTATTCAAGAGGAGGGACTTGTTCTTAGGTTTTTAATCTCTGGAGACTGTTGATGCTGTAGAAATGTTCTGGGAATAGAAACAAGAAGGACAAAGCTCAGAAAGAGATCACTCTAACCTGACATTTATTTTAGGAGCTGCCGATGTTTACACTCTGATACCATTGATCTCCAAAAGCACATGAACACAGTTACAGTACAGACATCGTATTATTGGCTCGTCTTACCCTTTTTTCCCCCCAGTCCATCATGTGAACTCCTCACCAGATTTTGTGGCGAAGTCTTTCCGATTAAAAAAACTTGTCAGCAAAACCAAACTGAGATAAATGTGATGATGCATCAGACTTGATTTTTTCCCAGACTTTAACAATCTTTCCAAAAGCCAAACAGCTGCATTTCAGGTTGACTCAGGCCCGCAGGTGTGATGACTGAACTGATAAACTTCATGTGAAAAATTGGTGACCTCCTTTGAAATTTCCGCTTAAGAAAAAAATTCACACACCCCCGTACAGTGTGTGCTGATCAAGAAATGAGCTATCCAGATTACACTTGTCTTTTGTGCCAGGCTGTAAACATGTTTATTTCTGCTGTAAAGATCAGCTTTTTTGAATTTGTATGTACAGTGCTGTGAAAAAGTATTAGCCCCCTTCCTGATTTCTTATATTTTTGCACATTTTTCACACTTAAATGTTTCAGATCATCAGAACATTTGTTAATATTAGACAATGATAACCAGAGTAAACACTAAATGCAGTTTTTAAATGATGATTTTATTTATTAACGGAAAAAAGTTATCCAAACCCTCCTGACCCTATGTGAAAAAGTAATTGCCCCCTAAACCTAATGACTGGTTGTGCCACCCTCTTGGAGGAAATAACTGCAATCAAGTGTTTGAGATAACTGGCGATGAGTCTTTTACATCGCTCTGGATGAATTTTGGCCCACTCTTCTTTACAGAATTGTTTTAATTCAGCCACACTGGAGGGTTTTTTTGAGCATAAACAGCCTGTTTAAGGTCATACCACAGCATCTCAATCAGATTTAAGTCTGGACTTTGACTGGGCCACTCCAAAAGCTTCATTTTGTTTTTTTAAGTCATTCAGAGGTGGACTTGCTGGTGTGTTTTGGATCATTGTCCTGCTGCATAACCCAAGTGGGCTTAAGCTTGAGGTCTCGAACTGATGGCCGACATTCTCCTCCAGGATTCTCTGGAGAGCAGAATTCATGGTTCCATCAATTACAGCAAGTCGTCCAGGTCCAGACGCAGCAAAGCAGCCCAAGAACATCACTTTACCACCACCATGTTTGACTGTTGGTATGATGTTCCTTTTATCAAATGCTGTGTTGGCTGTACGCCAGATGTAACGGGACGCACACCTTCCAAAAAGTTCCACTTTTGTCTCGTCAGTCCACAGAATATTTTCCCAGAAGTCTTGGGGATCATCAAGATGTTTTAGTGATTGTGAGACGAGCCTTTGTGTTCTTTTGGTCAGCAGTCGTTTTTGCCTTGGAACTCTCCCATGGATGTTGTTTCTGCCCGATCTCTTTTTTATTGTGGAATCATGGACACTGACCTTAACTGAGGCAAGTGAGGCCTGCAGTTCTTTAGAAGTTGTTCTGGGTTGTTTTGTGACCTGGATGAGTCGTCACTGTGCTATTGGAGTAATATTGGTAGGCCGGCCACTCCTGGGAAGGTTCACTACTGTTCCAAGCCTTCTCCATTTGTGGATAATGGCTCTCACTGTGGTTCTCTGGAGTCTCAAAGCCTTAGAAATGGCTTTGTAACCCTTACCAGACTGATAGATGTCAATGACTTTGTTTCTTATCTGTTCTGGAATTTATTTGGATCGCAGCTTGATGTGTTGCTTTTTGAGATCTTTTAGCCCACTTCACTTTGTCATAGAGGTTCTATTTAAGTGATTTTTTGATTCAACAGGTCTGGCAGTAATTAGGCCTGGGTGTGGCTGTGAAATTGAGATCAGCTTCTAAAAAAAATCAGGTTTATCACAGTTAATTTGTGATTTAACAAGAGGGGGCAAATACTTTTTCACACAGGGTCAGGTGGGTTTGGATAACTTTTTTCCCTTAATAAATAAGATCATCATTTAAAAGCTGAATTTAATGTTAACACTGGTTATCTTTGTCTAATATTAAAATTTGTTTGATGATCTGAAACATTTAAGTGAGAAAAATCTTTGGCCTCTTGGGAAAGACTTACAAAATGTATAAACTCTGAAATGTGATATGATGTGATATCTTTGCATTTTTTTATGAGTTTAACAGCGATACATTTCATGACTCTCTCTGTGCAGATATGGTTGCAGTGCTCGGGGAAACAACCGGGCACCTCGCGTTGATGAATCTCAGGGACAGGATGAGAAACGACCCTGAAGGATACGCTATCCTAACGTGAGTCATGGCTAAGCTCTTCACTGACGTCAGGAGCTTTTAAGTAGTGTTTAGTCTTCTGTTAGAGAAACAGGATTTGATCTAAATTGCTGTTTTGCCTCGTTATTGTAGAGAGAGGCCGAGAATCAGGCTGTCTACACTGGATCTGGACAACATGGCCTCCTTGCCTGACGGCTCCTTTGGGAGAGAATACCTCCGTTTTCTGGAGGACAACGTGAGTCTCCTGATGTATCTAACATTTGTTGTATCTTTGTTAACAGTGATGTTATCAGGATAAACAGAAACCTGGAGGAATGTCCTCCTCTGGGTTTCTCTTTCATCATTACCCATGTTATTACTTTTGTATCTGTCAGCATGTGACCCCGGACTCCAGGGCCGATGTGAAGTTTGTGGATGACGAAGAGCTTGCGTATGTCATGCAGAGATACAGAGAGGTGCATGACCTCCTGCATACATTGCTGGGAATGCCCACCAATATGCTGGGTGAGTCAGGATCCATGTACTCTTGGTATGCTTCCCAGATCAGACATGAGTAGTCACACTTCAGATCAACAGTACCCTGAATAACTCTGACCTCTGCTATCTAATCTTATTAGAGGCGTGTTCCAGTTTCATCAAAGCTATCTATTCATGACCTCATTTTCAGTTCCAGAAACTGAGATCACGTTTATATTTTGTCATTACGACACCCTCTTTAATGGTCTAGATGTGTTGTCATGTTTTTATCATGAAGTCAAATTAAACAAACAACAAAATCAACAAAGACATGTCTGCATCAGTTTTCTACCTGGATAACATCAACCACAGAGCTCACATGCAGGCTGGCTGGTTATCTTCCCCACCTTTACAGCCCACAGGAGCTCTCATACACACATTTCTTTGTCAGGTCATTCAAACGAGTGAGCTCAAAGGTGATTGTGGATTAATTTAAATGTTCGTTTTACAATTCAAATAGTTCCAAGGGCATCTAAGAGTGCAAATGGTAGTAAGCATGTGCTTTAGTGATGGGAAGTTTGGCTCTTTTCAGAGAGCCGACTCTTTTGACTCGGCTCCCAAAGAAGAGCCAGCTCTTTCGACTCCTGAACGGCTCTTTATTTGGGCTCTTATGTAGACATATATTTTACCTTAACTTTGCAAAAACTAATGGTTTGTGTGTTGAAAACCTTTTTATGTACAGTGGTTTTATGAGAAGTATTATAATTGGCCAATTTTGTGCATTTATTCTGTTGCAAAACCATTCTTACCCTAACCCTAGGGTTATGGTTAGGGTTAGGGTTGTGATTAGTGTTAGGGTTAGGGTTAGGATTAGAATTAGGGTTGTGGTTAGGGTTGTGATTAGGATTAGGGTTAGGGTTGTGATTAGTGTTAGGGTTAGGGCTAGGATTAGGGTTGTGATTAGTGTTAGGGTTAGGGCTAGGATTAGGGTTTGATTACTGTTAGGGCTAGGGTTAGGGTTGTGATTAGGGTTAGGGTTAGGGTTGTGATAAGGGTTAGGGCTAGGGTTAGGGTTAGGGTTAGGGTTGTGATTAGGGTTAAATTTAGGGTTAGGGTTGTGATTAGCGTTTGGGCTAGGGTAAGGGTTAGTGTTGTGATTAGGGTTAGGGTTGTGATTAGGGTTAGGGTTGTGATAAGGGTTGGGGCTAGGGTTAGGGTTAAGGCTGATTTATACTTCTGCGTCGCCCTACGCAGCAGGGGCTGACGCGGACATGAGCCCCTCATACTTCTGCGTCGGTGTGTCTGTGTCGCGCAGCAATTCTCCGCCGAAACGCCTGAGGGCAGTGCGGTCTCTCTGATAGCCGGCCGCCTGCTTCCGGTCCCGCTACGATCTCTGTTTACTTTTCCACATCGATTCAGAGCGTGTTATGTTAATCTACAGCTGATACATGTTGCTGTTTATCATACAGACATGATTACATGAAGAATAGAGAGGAGGAGATGAAATACACGGCCGATGTGTGGCCGATGTCCGGGACCCCGGAAGTGCTGTGAATGCGGGAAAGACAAAGCCGTCGAGCGGACCAATCACAGAGCTTGCGGTCCGCGTCGGCTCTACGCGTAGTTACATTTTGGAGGAGGTGCACGTCAACTACGTGCGTAGGCCTCTGCGTAGGTACGGGAGCTACGCGGACCTACGGCGTAGGTTACGCCGTCGATTCGACGCAGAAGTATAAATCAGCCTTTATGATTAGGATTAGTGTTAAATTAGGATTAGGGTTAGGGTTATGATTAGGGTTCGGGTTAAGATTAGGATTATTGCTAAATTAGGGTTAGGGTTATGATTAGGGTTAGGGGTTGTGATTAGGGTTAGGTTTAGGATTAGGGTTAGGGATAGGATTGTGATTAGGGTTAGGATTAGGTTTAGGGTTAGGGCTAAGGTTGGGGTTAGGAATAGGGTTAGGGTTAGGATTAGGGTTAGGGTTAGGATTAGGGTAATGGTTAGGGTTAGGGTTAGGATTAGGGCTAGGGTTAGGATTAGGGTAATGATTAGGGTTAGGATTAGGGTTAGGGTTAGGATTAGGGTTAGGATTAGGGTTAGGGTTAGGATTAGGGTTAGGATTAGGGTTAGGATTTGGGTTAGGATTAGGGTTAGGGTTAGGATTTGGGCTGGGGTTAAGGTTAGTGTTGTGATTAGGGTTAGGATTAGGATTAGGGTTATGATTAAGTTTCAGGTTAGGGTTAGGGTTAGGATTAGGGTTAGGGTTAGGATTAGGGTTAGGGTTAGGGTTAGGATTAGGGTAATGATTAGGGTTAGGGTTATGATTAGGGTTAGGGTTGTGATTAGGGTTAGGTTTAGGATTAGGGTTAGGGATAGGGTTGTGATTAGGGTTAGGATTAGGTTTAGGGTTAGGGTTAGGGCTAGGGTTAGTGTTAGGATTAGGGTTAGGATTTGGGTTAGGATTAGGGTTAGGGTTAGGATTTGGGCTGGGGTTAAGGTTAGTGTTGTGATTAGGGTTAGGATTAGGATTAGGGTTATGATTAAGTTTCAGGTTAGGGCTAGGGTTAGGATTAGGGTTAGGGTTAGGATTAGGGTTAGGGTTAGGGTTAGGATTAGGGTAATGATTAGGGTTAGGGTTATGATTAGGGTTAGGGTTGTGATTAGGGTTAGGTTTAGGATTAGGGTTAGGGATAGGGTTGTGATTAGGGTTAGGATTAGGTTTAGGGTTAGGGCTAGGGTTAGTGTTAGGATTAGGGTTAGGATTAGGGTTAGAGTTAGAACCAGAACCAAACTCTAGCAAACAGAACCAGAACCAAACTCAGGCAAACAGAACCAAACTCAAGCAAACAGAACCGGAACCAAACTCAAGCAAACCCAACCAGAACCGAACCAGACCCAAACCAGAACCGAACCAGACCCAAACCAGAACCGTACCAGAACTGAACAAGAACCGAACCAGAACTGAACCAGACCCAAACCAGAACCGTACGAGAACCATACCAGAACTGTACCAGAACCGAACCAGAACCGAACCGAACCAGAACCGAACCAGAACCATACCAGAAACGAACCATAAACCAAACCAGAACCGAACTCAAGCAAGCAGATCCAGAACCGAACTCAAGCAAGCAGATCCAGAACCAAACTCAAGCAAACAGAACCTGAACCAATCTCAAGCAAACAGAACCGGAACCAAACTCAAGCAAACAGAACCAGAACCAGACTTGAGCAAACAGAATTAGGGTTAGGGTTAGGATTAGGGTAATGATTAGGGTTAGGGTTGTCATTAGGGTTAGGGTTAGGATTAGGTTTAGGGTTAGGGTTGTGATTAGCGTTAGGGCTAGGGTTAGGAATAAGGGTTAGAATTAGGATTAGGGTTAGGGTTATGATTAGGGTTATGATAAGGGTTAGTGTTAGGGTTATGGAGCCAGCCTCAAGCGGATCCTTGATGAACTGGAGTTTATAACACTTCCGTATTAGCTTCAATTCTTGTGGCAGGAGGTTACCGTTTGGGATTGAATGAAATCACTAAGCTCAATTCTCCTACATAGAAAAATTTCTTTACATTACTTTGTATTCCCTGTTTAAATCAGACCATTCTGTATGATGCTTTAAACTCATAAAACTCTACACATTTTAAGGAAAAGTCACATCATGATTGTGATCAGTGCATCATTATCATAGAAGATGTGTCACGTTTCAATCGGTGTGAATATCTCTTTGTAAGGCCGGCAGTGGTGCGTCTGAAAAACTAAGTATAGGCTGCACATGGTCTCGTTAGCAGTATATAATTAGGTTTTTAACGACACACGCTGAGATATTGTCAGTAGGTGCTGTTGTGCAACATTTTTTTAAACACGCAAAAGACTTCTCAGAATGTCAAAAAAGAACTTCTCTAGAATGATTCACACTGGGTGAGACTAGGAATAGACAATCATAGGTCTCTGAATGAGCTCTTCACATTTTGTTTCCATCCAGTCAGAGCTGAATAAATGTAATAAATAATCCAATGCTTCTTACAGTATGATTTGAGTAAGACTCTTTTACCACTCATTAACCAAAGTCTAGGCTAATCCATTGGCTGTACTCAGAGTTACAATACTCAAAATCTCAGAGAGTTTCATCTCAGGCTAAGTCAGCTCAGACTTCAGGATCCAGCTCAGTTTGTTGAACCTGTTCTCTAAATCAAGTCCCAGAACTTCCTTGTCTCTCTTCCAAATGTTGTATTGCAACAGTGTTATTTCCTCCTTTTCAAAACCATTTCTCTTTTTCCCCCCTTATTTCTTTCGTTTCTGCTGACATGACACTAGTTAGTATATTATAAGACCCATTATACAATGAACAAGCTTAAAACATTGTACCCGCTTAAAAAAGAGGGAATATAGTGGTTTGCAACAGAGTTTCATTAGAGAAGTCATTTAAGACACTCAGACCTGTTTTTCCCTTCTTGCACATCTTAAGATCCTGTTTTCTGTTTCCTTCTGTCTCCGTTCCCTCCTGCTGTCTACAGGTGAAGTGGCAGTGAAGTGGTTTGAAGCCGCTCAGACTGGACTCCCGATGTGTGCCCTTGGAGCTGTGTTGGGTCCGCTTCGGCTCAATTCAAGGTACAATATCAAAGATTGATATACAGTAGAGTGCTGGAGGGCTGGGATGATCAGGGAGCTCTGCAGCTGCATGATCAGAAGCAGAATGGACGAGGGACTCATGAAGATATCTCATGGACTCATGGATCATGTTGTCACCTGTTTCTTTGTACTCAGGCACATAAGGAATCATCGTCTTGGCTTTCAAAGCCATTATTAAATTCTGATGAGATTTTTCTAAACTGATCTCAAGAGCAATTTTAAGCCTTACTGGTTACCAATAGAGTGACCTATACGGTGATTTTTTTAGGGAATAAAAAAACACAAATTTGACCATGCAAAGGTACTAATAAGGTTTCCATATTGAAAAAGAACTAGTTAACTAAACATGATTATCTATTTGAAACAAACTCTCCCATTAGACTCTTATTCAAATACTGTTTTACATTTGAAAGAAAACTCCCCAAATATTCAGTTTCACTAAAATAGATTACCAGCAAATATAAAGATACGTATATTTGGGGCGCTGTTGGTCTTGTGGTCTACACCTGCGCCCCATACACAGAGGCTATAGCCCTCATTGCAGAGGTCCCAGGTTTGATTCCAGCCTCGACCATTCACTGCATGTCCTCCCCCACTCCCCACCCCACATTTCCTGTCTCTCTTCAGCTGTCCTATCCATTAAAGACAAAAATGCCCCCCCAAAAAATAACTTTAAATATGAATAGATTTTGAAAGTTGGAGTTTTTTGGCTTCACTACAAACGTTGAACAGTTAATTGATCACCAAGGTCGGTAATGGATGTTTTCTTTCAACTGCCAACTGACGACTCAGTTAGTCATCTCCATTCATTGTTATCTATATCCTTATAAAACAAACCACATTGTGAAAGCGATGTACTCTGAAACTTTCAAACCATATAATCAGTTGTGACTGTTATAATGAACAATGGCTTACAAACGGTTTCATCACCTGTAAATCATTCATCCTTCCTCATTTCTGAGAACTTCCTTTTATTTTGAAAGGAACTGGGTTGTGACATCTTTACTGGCACTGTAAACTAATTACATAGTAGTTGTAAAAGAAAAACTTGAATGATTCCTTCTTTTGTGTCCTTCCTCTCAGCCGTTTACAGTCTCTCTTCACCTCCCTGGGTCCCTGGGCCGTGCAGAATGGCCGGCGGTCCCGCTGCATCCTCAGCATCTTCTACGAGAGACGGTGGGAGCAGAGCCTGGAGGACCTCCGACAGGAGCTCAACATAGAGCCACCGCCAGTCACACTTAGTGCTACAAATAAAGGAAGTGGCTGAAGAAGAAAACCACTGCACTGAAAGATTTTAGAAGGCCGAAAGTAACAGAAATACTTGACTTGTTTTATTGTGGAATTTTTGACAAAGGAGGTTGCTGGGGAAGCTTCCAATTTGGGAAAGCTCGGCTCGTCCCTTCTCACAAATGTGTCTTTATTTATGTTTGAGTCAACTTTTCTTTGAAATGTGAATCATTTTGAAATAAATAGTTCCAGCTGGGTTTTTTTTCCCGTCATGCATTTTAACAGCAGGTCTGATTCAACAGTTATTAATAATGTGTCAAAAATGTCTTTCTGAATCAAAAATTTAAAACTGAAGTTTATAGATATTGTTAGATCTTAGATGTATTCATTTATTATGCTATGATTTGGTCAGTTTTGAAATATTCACACACATAATGAAAGTAATTAGAATATATTTTATTGACTATTTTTCTTATGAAATACATGCGAAAGATAATACAGAGACGCTATCGTGCACCTGGGGCTGCATAAACAAATATATGCGTGGGAGCAGATGTCCTATAAAATAACATGCTCTTTTTTTAATCTCCATTTCTAAATAAATATACGCCTCTACTTTTCACTGAAGTTAACAGGAAGTGTTCACACTGCTCAGCAGGTGTTACAGGCCAAAATACATCAGAGACAGAAACTAACCTTTAGACTCTTCTCGTTTTCAAGTGATTTTCAGTTGAAATACGAAGTTATATTTTCAAATATGTTGATTATTATAAGTAATTACATATCACATCTAAAAAGAGAAGAAAAAACTAATTTTGCTGAACTTTTTCCTTGCATTGCAGAAATAGGGGTATTTTCTTAACCTGCATGATAATCTATCATACTCTAATCTGATCATTCTCTGTTATCTCTTGTTTTATTCGAGGAGTTTCTGCACATACTTTTTAAGGACTATACTCACACTCAGACTCTGGATGGTTAAATATATTCTACTGAGATGATGAACCAAGCCCTAGAAGTCTAAATCTGAAATGTTTTTTCAGATGTGTCAACAGTGTGTATCTGTTGAAAGGTATTGCATGATGTGGCAGTTTCAATGTCACTCTATGTTGTGCTGAAATCACATAGTGTAACTTTAACTACAAAATTTTGGGGTTTTAAAAATTGGTAAGCAGTAAAGGTCTTCCGATCAGTCCCATCAGGTCATTTCCTGGACAGAAAGACGATATCTGTCCTCAAGGCTCATTTAGAGAGGAAATGATAATCAGGACAATACACCATTGTTCTAAATGACTTCTGTGTTCTGAGTTTCTAGTCATTCGATGAACAAACAATAACTTGCATGGTTAATACCTGATATTTGGTTCCTTTTTAAAGTACCCCAAAGTAAAAATTCTGCAGATTTTTCCCCAGCACAAAATTTTATTGCAGGATTTCCGCATCTACCAGAGAATTTCACAATGGTTTCTTGTTTGTACTGAACAGCATTTTCACTGCCCTCCTTTTGAATGTTGTGTCAGAGGAACACAGTGATCCAGGTCACTGCGTGCTCCATCTCATGACCTGGATCTCTCATTGTTAGTTCTCTAATCTAATATTAGAACATGTGGTCATCAGTCTGTTTGTGTTTAAAAAAAAATGTATCAAACATGCCATTCATGTGTGCTGTTCAGTATTTGTTAAATTGCTGCCCATTCCTGTAGCTGTCCGTGGTCCTGGACTAATATTATTTCTCGTTTTGCAGATCTGGCATGATTCATCAGGACCACATGTTGATGACTCATGATTATGAGGTGTGTTGTAAAAACTTACCTTGACTCTTCTGCCCTCTAGTGGTAGAACGTTAGAGCAGCAACTGCTCAGCTTGGATTTGGGCTCAGAAGTACTTTTCCATTTGAGCTGCATAATGAAGTACACAGTGAGCAAATAACAGAGAGAGGGCTGCAAGTTGTTTGAGAGGGATGACTCATATTTACAGTTCTTCGAAAAATAAACTTCACTGACAGTTTAACAAGTTGAAAAGTTCAAATAAACAAAACGTTTCTGTGTTTTTAAAGGACAAACTCTTGACTTTTTAGCATTTAAAACATCACAGAATTAAACAATTTAGATTTGTGTTTCCAGTGAAATGCCATACTGCATTAAGACCATTTATTTAAATTCACTGAGTATTTAACTTCCATTAAAAACATCTTTATTTCAGATATTTCCAAATTGGATTCTCTGTTATACAATCTTTCAAACAGTCCTGATTGATCTAGTGTATTTATGTTTTTATGAAGAGTCTTTGGGAGGCTTCAGAAACAGATAAAACTGATCTTATTATAAAATATTTTAAAAACTAACTTTTACAAAAACAATCATCGTCACTCAAAAAATACTGTCGCACTTCTGGATAATAAAATCAACAGATGAGTCGTCTACATTATTTAACACTAATAAAATGATCAGGAGCTACTTAAGAATAGATAAAGAATAAATAAAAATGTACTACTGGGGTGAGCAGACACCCCACATACAGAACATACAGAGGCAAAGTCCTCAGTGACTATGACCCTTGACCCCTTGGAGGAAAAATATCATCCCCTCTCTTTCTAACCCGTATTTTCATCTCTTCAGCTGTATTGCACAGATTGATGATTGTTATTACTATATTGTAGAAAGTGGTCTTTATCTTGCATACTTCACATGTTTAGGGTCCCTCAGTTTCTCGGTGTGCACTCTGTCAATGCAGTATAGTGATACTGCGGTCAGCCACAGCATACGCCGGCAGTAGCGGCCCACTGAACGGATGTGTGACGGTGTAAAGTACAGCAAAGGAGTCAGGCTCGTAAAACAACACAGTTTTAGTCGGCCAGTCCAGCAGCAGGCCGATCCTCTGGGGTCTCCTCACCACATGCATTGGCACCTTCTTCCCTGCGTGGCAGAAAGAATAGTCCCCATCGTTGTGGGACAGCACCCACGATTTATTGTTGTGGCCTAGCCGCGCCTCGTTCCCGGAGCCTTTGCGCTCCAGAGAAGTGTAGCAGACCCCCACCTTAAAGGCGGCACTTTCCCCAACATCCACCACCCAGCTGTAAGTGCCGGAGGACATGGACAGTGACCCCAGTGCGTTGGGCCAACAGTCAAACCGTGAAGGGTCGTAGGGCGGAGACAGGCGAGGTTTTTTATGGCGGAAGGTTAAAGTGCAGAAATCTTCAGACAGCATGAGGAGGGGGCTCACGGTGCGCTCATCGAACTTCAAATAGGTGGATCCGTAACCTGTGGGAAGATAAAAAACATGGATCAAATGTTACAGAATGAAGCTTTACTTTCAACACTCAGATTTTTTATTTATTCCTGTAGTTAAAGGTTTTATTTTCTTTGATCTCAGAGATTTATCTTAGATAAACATATAGAAAAGACCAAAGAATAGAGCCAGAGGGGAGTTTGTCCGTGTCGGCTGCACTATCTACACTATCATGTTTTCATTTGGATATCTCCAGGCACTTTTTAAATTTGTGGCTGTGGTGACAACTTCCAGGCAGCGAGCAAAAAGCATCCGTGTAGATACATGTGTATATAGCGTGCATATAATTTTAATTTTCTTCCAGCACAGGGACATTTAAGTTTTAAAAATCTAATTAGGAGACAGTTTATAGCTTACTGGGATCTACCTCAATCTACTCAAATATAAGCATAGTTTAACACTTTCATACATTAACTTCAAAATCCTGTAAGGAAGCATCAATTTGTGTGTTTTGGCACCCCCTATGGACAAAGCAGTAACTCTTGTCTCTTTGCTAATCTTGTCTTGTGCATGTTTAAGCAATGTTTCTGATGACAGAATCAGAAGCTCCTTACTATAGCTTTAAAGAAAACTGAATCTAACCACAGTATTTTTCTGGTAATATTGACGTTGCAATACTAGATAGACCACTAAAAGGCAGTTTCACAATTGTTATTGGGTTGTTTTCTTGCAAAGTCTCATAGATTGAGCTGATCCATCTCTACGCCCCTGCTCGGTGCCTCAGGTCAGCTGATCAGCCGCTCCTGGAGGTACCGAGGTCCAAGCGGAAGCTCAGGGGGGATAGGGCTTTTTCTGTCACTGCTCCCAAACTGTGGAACGATCTTCCTTTAGCCGTCAGACAAGCCCCCTCACTGTCCACTTTTAAAACTTGTCTTAAAACCCATTTTTATTCCCTGGCTTTCGACTCAGCATGAGACCCTGCTCTTGTTTTAGTGCCTTTTTATTTTTTATTTCTTATTTTTTATTGTTTAACTTTATTTTATCGTATAGTTCTTATTGATTTTATGATTTTATTGTTTGTTTTTATCCATTTCATTTTACTGTGGTTTTATGCCTTATGGTTTTATGTTTCTGTACAGCACTTTGTGTCCAGCTGCTGTTGTTCTTAAAGTGCTTTATAAATAAAGTTGAGTTGAGTTGAGTTGAGTTGAGATTATTTGAAGAGCTATCCACTTTGTTTATTCTTATCACATAAGGGGAAGTATTCTTTACTTACTTCTTATACTTACTTGGTAAAACCAATACCACTCCTTAAAGACTTAAAATTATCACAAATTACCTTTAGGTGTAAAAGACAGAAGTGCTCAAGGGCAGATAGTTCTCATGATAGACAATAGAACTGTATTCAAAATGCCTGCACACAGTCTGATCATTTGGTTTTTATAACTCAGATGTTTATATTTAGGCAGCATTTCACTGCTTTTGTAGGTTGAGTATTTTTCAGTTGTTTTTAATATTGAAGCAGCATCTATTGATTCTGAAGACTGAAGCTGCTTTACATTCAAATATGAAAAATGCACACACCGTTTGGCCCCAGCAGCACTGCAGAGGCCCACAGCCCTCTGAGCAGCTTACTGTCGCTGCAGGCTGCGTTCAGGTTGAGCTGGTCTGTGTCACAGGGCCCCCCAACCCCCTCTGCTGCCTCCACCCTGACCCACACAAAACACACACAAAAACGCACAAACAGCAAGAAGAGGAGACATGTTATCTCACTGGAATGTCATGAACAAGAAACTAATAAATATCATGTCATGTGGTAAAGATTACCTTTCAGCTATCTCCTGGACACTGGTCTGAAAGTGGAGACAGGAAGTTAGTGGTATTGTATTTTAGTAATTTACAATCATTATCAGGATGTCATAAGAGCACAAGTTCCTCTTTTCTTTCCCTTCCTGATAAAAAAATTCCTTGTCTCTCACCACCAGTTGTGCGTCCGGAGTGTGTGTCAGTGTGTGCACGAGACCGGAGCGTGTCTGCGACAGAGTGGAGAGTGCCTTGCTCCAGTGGGCTCTCTGGGTGAGGAGACACTGCTCCACCCGCTCCTCCTCTCTCTGTACCTCCTCCAACAGGCGCTGCTCCTCCTCCTCCAGGGCTTCACGTGCTGCGCTGACCTGAGCCAGGACCTGCTCCCTCGCCCTGCTCGCTGCTGCCTACACACAGAGACAGGAGGGAAGAAGACAAATGAGACTATTGGTAGAAGAGAAAATACATGGTTATGGATTGAGTTGCAGAATCAATACTCTAAGATTATGACTGTTAACAAGTACACCCAATATATTATGTCATGTTGCTTTAAAGAAAGAAGAGACAACACGAACTGGTCAACTATAAGAGATTTCCCCTGCTTTTATTAGAATAAAAGGTAACCCACTGATACCTCTTGGCATGGGCAATGAGTTGAACTACTTCCTGTCAGAAATAGACTAATTTATGCAGCAGTATATTTAAAATATTCCACCTGTCTTATATCATTTGGTTATGGTTAATTGCTTCTCAATGCTGAATAAAATTTACCTTATATCAGTGTTGTAATACAGCTGCACATGCTATGACAGATCGTGGCCATATTGCTCCTGTCTGCATACAATTCTTTGTACTGTCTAACCAGCATTTCCAACCAATTATTATATTTATATATTATATATACTATACTACTATATATTTATAAGATGTCGAAACCTGTGAGTTTTTAGAATGTTTGTGTTAACATGTACAGAAAGGTAGAAAGCAGAGTTTATGGGTTGTGAATTTGCAAACACACAACATTAAAAGTCAGCTCTTCTTCTCCAGCGAAACACCAGCAGCTTCTTCCTGGATGTGGGCTGATGATCTGGCTGCTCATGGTTTGCTCAAGAAGCCAGCTCCCGTAAGGAAACAAATGCAGCTTCTAATGTCCCATTTTGGTATTAAGAGCCAAGAGTAGTGAGACTTTGGTATTTTAAGGGGCTGACTTCTAAATCTTTGGATGAATCAAGAAACATGAAGAACCAGATCTTTCATCAAGAGCTGGAGGAGATCAGAAAGAAATCTAGACAATAAACACCCCAAAGAGATTGATCTTTAACTTCTGGATTTGTAAAGAAAACTATATTTGCGAACAAGTTCACAATAACAGCCTCACTAAAAGTTGATAATGTGTCTGTCTGATAGTTTTGTTTCCTCCCTGTTTTTGGTATTTTGGTTGTGCCATGTCTTGTGTTTTATTCCACATGTGTGAGCTAACAAGGCTAGCCAGGAGTCAGACGGAGTTTCAGGAATGTAGCATGTTATGCTTTACGGAAAAGTGGCTGCATCAGGATATTCCCCACCACAACATCTCCATTAACGGCTTCCAGACTGTCCGGGCAGACCGGGATAGCACTGAGAGCGCTGTGGGCCCTCGACCATATTAACTGCACAGGGAGATCTCACATGTCATACTGGTAGCTGTTTACATCCCCCCTCTGCCAACCCGACTACAGTTTCCAACATCTTCAACGCTGCCATAGCCAGACAGACCTCCAGAGTTCCCTCTTCCTGATCTCCTGGGACTTCAACCATGTATTCATTTTCTACATAGCTTATTATTGTATTTGTATAATGTATTGTGTATAGAGCAACTGTAATGACTTAGTTTTACTTCCTGCCCATGTTTGATTGCACCCTGATATTTTCACCTGTGTCTCGTGTCACACCTGTGTTAATTACCATCTTTGTAATTAGTTGCTGTGTTACCTGCCTAGGTTGTCAGTTTGTGGTCAAACCTGTCCCTGCGCTGTTCCTTGTAGCCTTCCATCTGGTTTTTGGATTTCCTGTTGGACTGTGTTAATCAGTTTTGCCTTTAGGACTTTTGTTTAAGAAAATATTTCATTTTTATTGGAAAATTGTAAATGGACTTGTACTTATTTCTAGTCTTTCTGACCACTCAAAGCACCTTTACACTACTCATCTCATTCACCCATTCACTCACTGATGGTAGAGGCTGCTATAATAAGGAACCATCAGTATTAGCATATTTCATTCATACACATTCACACTCTGCTGAACAACAGCAGGGGCAATTTGGGGTTCAATGTCTTGCCCAAGGACACTTTGTCATGTTCCATCACAGCAAGAGCTGTGATCGAAACGCCTCACCTTCTGATTGATAGACGACCTACTCTACCCACTGAGCCACAGTCGCCACAATTCTGCGCCTCTGCGTCCTCTACTTTTGTTTGATTTTCAGTCATGACAATGTCACTGCATTTAAAACTTGTTTCTGCTGCCCCTTAACTTAAAGGGGACATATCATGCTTTTTTCATCAATATATATTGGTCTAAGAGGTCCCAAAAACATGTCTTTAAAGTTTATGCTCAAAAAAAACACTTTGAAATCAGATTTTGGCATGCCTGAAAAGTCCCCTTCTTCATTCCTCATCAGAACACTCTGTTTTCCCTCTGACCACGCCCCCTCCGGAAGTGGATGTGCCTCGGCTCTCCAGCACGTTGATCTAATGTTTACATGTTGGCTGAATATACATGGCTGCTCAGAGATCGCGTTACTTCAACCCTCTGAATCTGATCCTGATGGAGAGGCGCCTGTAGCAGGACCTTTCTGAACGATTGGTCATAGATTTAGTGTTTCTTGTTGTTTTATTTGTCAGTATGTAGACGTGTGTCTTGGTACACAGCTACGAACATGTAGCTATGTGGCTATGCTAACTAGCGCTAGCACTTATCCATGATAAATAAAAATCATCCACTAGATCTTCAAATCTGCAGACGTGGGGAGTAAAACCGACCTCTGCCAGAAAGGCAGCAGGACCTTTTATGAAGGATTGGTCACAGATTTAGTGTTTCTTGTTGTTTTATTTGTCAGTATGTCGACGTGTGTCATGGTACACAGCTACAGCTACAGCTACAGCTACAGCTACAGCTACAGCTACAGCTACAGCTACAGCTATGAACATATAGCTATGTGGCTATGGTAATTAGCGCTAGCACCTAACCATGATAAATAAAAATCATCCACTAGATCTTCAAATCTGCAGACCTGGGGAGTAAAACCGACCTCTGCCAGAAAGGCAGCAGGACCTTTCTGAACCATTGGTCACAGATTTAGTGTTTCTTGTTGTTTTATTTGTCAGTATGTCGACGTGTGTCTTGGTACACAGCTACAGCTACAGCTATGAACATGTAGCTATGTGGCTATGCTAACTAGCGCTAGCACTTATCCATGACAAATAAAAATCATCCACTAGATCTTCAAATCTGCAGACGTGGGGAGTAAAACCGACCTTTGTGTTTATTAAGACAGCCTACAACTAGCATGCCTCCCTCCTAAGCTCCTTGTTAGCACACATTTGTGCAGGTAATGAAAAACGGGGGAGGGATTCAGTATTATTTTATACAGTCTATGGGCTGAACAAGCTCCGAGCTCTGACTCCGTGACAGACCGGATATTGTTGTTACGTAACAAAAACACGGAAGTCTGAAACGGCTCGTTTCACACACATTTACAGAAAGGTGTAGAAATCAGAACAGGGGCAGAATGGATTTTTTTCATTCTCGGGGGGTTTGTAGACATGCCAGGGACACATATTTCAGGTAAAGAACGATTAAAAAGTCAATTTTGCATGATATGTCACCTTTAACCTGTTTTTTTTCTAGCTCAATTGTAGTTAGTTTTGTTCACTGCATTAAGTTCATGAGAACAAAAAATTGCAATGTATAGCAACTAAGGATCAGAGGTTGACAAACCATCTATGTCCCAACTGCTAAATTAAAGTCTGTTATAAAGGCTGAGGTCAAAGTTTTTTTTGGGTTAGCTAACATTTCCAGCAAAAAACAGATAAATTTAATGTCATGCTGGAATTTGCTCTACTGATCTCTGATAAACGTTTCAAGTATAAGAAGAAATTAACTTTTGTTTATGTCTGATATTTAGTTGATAATCTCCAAATAACAAGATAACAACACTTGCTGTCTCGCGATAAAGAGATAGCAGAGTCCTGATAACATAACACCGTTAAAGGTAACAGAAAGTACAGCCATTCCTGGCTTCTGTAGATTTCAAGTCAAGAAAGCAGAAGTGCTTTAAGATTTTATCCCATAAATCTAACATCAGGAAGCATGCAAGTCAAACTGTCACTGCTGTACTATGTTGCTCACACGCTACCAAACAGTTGATGCTGTAAGATCACATTGAGAGATCACTGTCACACCTTCCAAAATCTCATATAAACAAACAAAAATATTTAAAGATATTTCACAGATATTTACAGTACATTGGTTTGATGTGTGATTGCACTTCAGATAATGTATCCACATGTTTGTTTTTCCTGCCTTGTCGTTAGCTCGATGTTTACATGGGGCACATTGTGACCAAGAAAACCTGAGACGCATGGTCGTGTGTCAGGAAGGTTAATAAATATTTTTGGCACACTGAGAGAGGAAACCTTCTTTTACTGAATCAACAAACAAAACCTAAATTTGAAAATATGCTTTTCCTGCAGGTTTTTTTTTTGCTTTATTACGATTCATTTTTCAACCACGTACAACATTTACTATTCACTAAATATTCAACAGAGTAATTAAAAATGAATGTGTGAACAAATCCTTCATCAAACCCCAAATGAAAAGAGAACTAACGTAAAGTTAGGGTGTCCACAGAGCCTGATGCATGTGCAAAGACAATGTGGTTTATCATAAGTAACTTTTTCACTGAGAGAAACTAGCCAGTGTCAAAACTCTGCACTTGTGAAACAGTCTGAGCTCCACTAAGCTAAGTGTGGCACTATTAAACATGCCTGGTTGTGTGATTATTACCCTGTGGTCGAGTGGGTGGAGATCAGCGGCATTTCTCACCTGAAGCTTTTGCTCTTTAGCCGTCAGCGTCTGGTCGATAAACTTCTCAATCCTCAGGGCCTGCAGCTGTATTTTCTCACACACATCCACCAGTTGATTCTAAAGAACAAACACAAACGCACACAGACACACACATACTGTGGTTTTTCAATAAGATCATTACAACGCCTGAACATCATCAGCCAGAGACTCAACAAGAAATTCCTGTCTTTTCAAATACCAGGCAGAGGAATCAGGGAGGAATAACATGCAAACTGTGGCACACCCAAGACAAAAATACTAAGTACACATATTACAAAACAGTGACAAATATACAATAGCGTAGGTATGTCTTATATTCTCAACACATGCATTTTATATTGCTCTTAGTGTTGGAGAGGCGCTTTGTACCAGCTAATCCCTCAGTCTAGGTATCAGTATTGGTATTTGGAATGTTTCCTAAAGTTTAGGAGTATGGTTGATGAACAATAAGTGCAGTGCCAGTTATGTCTCCCTCAGCTCGAGAGGTGCGGAGGTCTGTCTGTTCACACCTGGGATGTGGTATACTTCCTCTAGCTTTGGAAAAAGGTCACTCAGTTTTTGAGGATGACACAGATTGTTCTCTGTGGTTTGGAAGAGGTGGAAACCAAAACCACTTTTTATTTTATTGTCCATTGAGTCATATTCTAAGATGTCAGCTTTTTTTTTGTATAATGTCTGAAGATTGTGCAGATGTTTTCTATATCTAATGAAGATATTCTGTTAACAAACCAAGTGTGATTGTGTTAAATGCCTTCCAAAGGAACAGCAGGATGCTTCATGTTTGACTCAGGAAACTTATAGTTTGTGCATAAAAAGTCCTTGAGCTCTAATGTCTATAACATGTTAGTTTTTGGGTTGCCATTGTTTGACATGCATTGTGTTGTATTTGTGCTTTTTCTCTTATTATGCTGTTGCTCTTGTCTGTTTTTTTCTAGTGTCTATGACTCATGTAGGCTGGACTCACTTTTGGTGTATGACACACTAATTATGCTAAACTAATAACATGACGTGAAAATACAACATTCACATAAAGTTCAGAAACCTTACTTTGTCTATTTTAGTCATTCACGTATTTTATAAAACAGAAGTCTTGTAAATTGTTGAATTTTAACAACCTGTTTCAAGCCTTAGTCAATAAATTACGCACTCACCCTGACTGCTGTAACTCTGGTAGCCAAAGGGGTCACGGTGTGTCCGTGGCAGGGGCCCACGACAGCGCAGTGAGAGCAGATGAGTTTCTGTTCGGTGCCACAAAACCAGTCCAACTCGGCCTCATGCTCCACACACAGCTCACATTCACCGGAGAAGATCCCGGACTCGGTGTCGGTGGTGATGCTGGTGCTCAGTCCAAGTGAGGTCGCTTCCCCGCCGCCGTCTAAGGAGCTCTTGTCCCCCGCCTCCTGTTGCTCCTTCACCCCGTCGCTCAAAACAGAGAAAATGGGCTGATCGAAATCCATGTCCTCGATGTTCACGTCGTCAAAAGACTTCTTTTGGTCGACGGGAGAAGTCGGGCATGTTAGCTCGCACGTTATGAGCTCGTCGGTCATGGCACAATAAGGCAGCAGGTGCACCACAGAGCTGAAGTCGCACCTCTACAGCGCAGTAATACAGGTGTAACAGGTGAGAGGAACACGGAAGTAACACGGACACCAGAGGTCAGAGCTGACTGAGGAGAAAAAGTTTGGAGTCAGCTGATAACCGTCTGTAAATGTTTACATCATTTTTTTACATTTCCCCCATCTTTTGGTTCTATTATTCTGTGTTTGTCCCTTAAAACCTCTGAAGTACACAACCTAAAGTGGAGCCCAACCACAGAAAGGGATACTTTAAATAGGGTTGTAATACTTTGAGGTCCTTGTCACAGCATTTCCCTGGAAAAAATGTTGTCTACATTTTACTTCCAGAATATTAGAGTCAAACCTCATGTGCAATTTAAAAAAGGGGTTTGATGTGATGTTTAATTTGGTAATTTGCCTTTTTTATTCTGAAATTGAAGGTACATTACCAGTCAAACGTTTGGAAACACAGTCTCATTCAAGGGTTTGTATTTATTTTAATTATTTTCAACATCGTAGATTAATACTGAAGACATCAAAACTATGAAATAATCTGGTTTGGCCATAATATGGATTACAACAGTAGTCAAATAGAGCTATCCATTGTGTACTAACCCTACCCCTGAACAACACAACTGATGGTCTCAAACACATTAAGATGCAAGTCATTCTACTAATGAACTTTTGACAAGGCTCATGTTAATTAGAAACCATTCCAGGAGACCACTTCATGAAGCAGACTGAGAGAATACCAAGAGTGTGCAAAGCTGTCATGTCATTACAGAATCTAAAATATAAAACATATTCTGTTTTGTTTAAAACTTTTTTGTTAATTAAATAACTCCTTATATGTTCTTTCATATTTTTGATGTCTTCAGTATTAATATACAATGTTGAAAATAATTAAAATAAATACAAACCCTTGAATGAGAAGGTGTTTCCAAACTTTTGACTGGTAGTGTACCTTAATTTCAGAATAAAAAAGGCAAATTACCAAATTACACATCACACCAAACCCTCCTTAAATTGCACATGAGGTCTGACCCTTATATTCTGGAAGTAAAATGTAGACAACATTTTGGCAGTGGAAGTGTATGTTTAATATAAATATAGATTTTCTTTTGAGCCCGTGTACAGATGAAAAACACATCTCTTATTGAAGGATTACGAAAATGAAATCATAGTTTAAATTTGATTTAAATTCCATTAGTTCCTTACCATAAATGAGGTTTGCTTACAAATAAAAAAAGATGTTTATTTTATATTTCAGATGTGAATTATTGTCAAGTTTTATACGTATGGTCAAATTTTGACTGGTTCGGCTTTTATTATGAAAAATGTATATTTGGTGAATCCCTCACACAAAATTGATAAGAAGGTTCCTCTGATATTATTATGTGACACCTGTTACGAAAAGACTCTTTGTGATACATCACATCAGACAAACTCCTCAAATCATTTGTACAAATAAAAACCTTTAATTGGATCTGTTGCTGGTTTATCCTTTTTAGTTTCTTATAAAGTCATGGATTTTGCAGTTTTAGGCTCTTTATAAACCCAAAATTTTACCACACTCATCTTTTTTAAAGTTGATACACAATATTATCATCTGGTCATACTGTTAAAAGACAATTTTTTCCTGAATTTGAATTTTTATTTGTATCCTAAAATATTTCTTATAATTTAAGATACTAATTACATTTATTAGACATGCTAATGTACATTTTCCAGGGTGTGATAGACACAGTTTCATTATATCAATTAAGGGATAAGATGGGCCACACCTCAGAGAAGCCTCTGTTAAGTTTAATTAAGCAACACCCACACTTTCTTGTTTATTTGTGCCCTTGTCAATCAGTGTGTTTAGTTTTTACCGGTGCATGCAAGTATTCAAAGTTTCCTGTTGTCTCCATTGCTTCATTAGAAATAAAATGTGAACTGTAATTTTCCACCAGAAGTAAGAAAAGAAAGGTTTGTATCCATACTAATCCAACAAAAAGCTTAAAAGGAAGACTTTTTGTCAAAGCTGCAGAAAGCTCTGGGAGAAAGGAGATCATATCTCTAGAAATTCAAACCAGAAACTCCTCCCAGCTCCATGTGTATGAGTGTTATTGGATATGAGTGACTGACAGAGGAGAGTCATGCCTTTTGGCTAACACAAGGTGGGTTTCCACACATTACACTTTGAAGGGACAACATCAGAGGCACAGGGCCGTCATTGTTTTAAGCACAAGTGATTGTTTGTGATGGGTGAAACCCGCAAACACAAAGGACAAAGGTGTTTTAAATGAACAAGAGTTAGCTAAACATTAAGTACAATGAGAAGAAAGGGCGGGATACATACTTTGTTAGTGGACAATAATGAACAAATGTATTTATTAATGCAAGTGGTCTTTAGCAAAAAGAAAGCCAATCTCATTTTGCTCCATCTATGCATGAATTCCAAAAAAAAAAGCCTCTGACAGTTTTACTTGAAGAACAACTTTTACATGACATCTGTTAGCTGAAACAGCTTCTTCTCTGTAAGGATACACTGCCACACCGTTTTTGTTTTTTTTTAATTCCGCCTATTGGCTAAGAGGAAAATACTTATCAATTTTCTTGAAATAAAAATAATGTCTCAATTCATGAAACTGAGAAAAAAGAAATTCTCACCCCATAGGCAGATTTTTTTGTCTTGACTTGTCATCTGAAAATGTATGAAGAAAACTTTTATTTTATTTATTTATTTAAGTTATATTTTTTGGCTTTTTTTGCCTTTATTGACAGGGCAGCTGAAGAGAGACAGGAAATGTGGGGAGTAGAGAGTTGGGGAAGACATGCGGTGAATGGTTGACCAGCCAGGAGTCGAACCGGCAACCTCTGCGATGAGGACTATTGCCTCTATACGTGGGGCGCTTTGACTGCTAGGCCACCAGCGCCCCTTTATTTTACTTTTTAAAGGAATAAGACAAAAGGACGTGCTTAGTTTTGCGATTTTGAAAGGTAAAATTTATTAAGTTAAGTAAACAGAGAGAAAGTTCAAAGGAGATGATGGATGCCAGTACGTTTATGATTCTTCACAGTGTACAAAGGGAATAAACAATTGGTTTGGAAACATTATCAATCATCATGATTCTACCTTTGAATCAAACAATTATTCTAAAAAGAAAGGAAAAGTGAAAGAGATGATGAGTTTAAGGTTTTTACTTGTTCAGCAACATCAAATTCACATTCTTCATGAGTCGAAAAATTTTTTTTTATCTTATTTAGCAGTTCCCCTTATACTTCCCCAGTTTCACAGTATCTGTAGTATGGGTCCTGATCTCCAGAGGGAGCTCTCTCACTTTACAAACTGAACTGAAAGCCGTGAACAGATGTGATGGAATGAAGACTAACTGGTGACAAATGTATGTGACTACTTTGCAGCATAGCATCTGGTGGTTCCCAAGGAGATCAGGTCCTACAGATTGTTTACAGTTCAGTTTAGTTCAGATTGCTTTATTGGCATGAACAGTTCAGTTATTGCCTAAGTATACATCTATGAAGGCAAGAAGGTGTTGAGCATGTGCACAAAGGTGGAGCTCCATCTTTCTACCACTACATTAGATAGGATGCATTGTGACAGCATACAGAATTGTGTGACTTCATACAGACACTGTGACATTTAAGTTCTTTCTGACTGCTGAGTGAATCTTTCTGTCCACATTGCTGATTGAACACAACCAAGCCAAACAGACAGTCTTTCATAGGATAACCCTGATGAGGACAACTTCTGGTCCATTATGAAGAATGACGCCATACATGATCATATTGGGCAGGAAGCCTGCAAGGTTGCGAGTATGATTGCCAGAGGACAGGGTGAACAGAAGGAGCCACAGTCCAAGCTGAAGCAGATGTCCCAAGAAAGCTCTGATGAGGACAGCTTCTGGTTTACCATGAAAAGTAATGCCATGCATTCTCATTTAGAGAAAGAGGCCAACAAGGTGGCTGACCAGATTACCAAAGATTGGGACAAAAAGATGCCCGAGTCCAAGGTAGCCCAAATGTCTTGTGACAACCTTGATGAGGACAGCTTCTGGTCGATTATGAAGAATGAGGCCTTGCATGCTCATTTAGAGAAAGAGGCCAACAAGGTGGCTGACCAGATTACCAAAGATTGGGACAAAAAGATGCCCGAGTCCAAGGTAGCCCAAATGTCTTGTGACAACCTTGATGAGGACAGCTTCTGGTCGATTATGAAGAATGAAGCAATGCGTGCTCATATTAAGCAGGAAGCATACAAAGTGGCAAATCTGGTTGCCAGAGATTCAGGTAACCAGAGGACCTCTAGAAACAACAGGGACCATAATACTCAGAAAAACTTTTGGTCCTTGATGGAAGATCCATGGTTTGAGGCCCATCTGAGACAAGAAGCCTTGAAGGTAGCTGAAATGATTACTAGGAGTTGCGAGGTCAACTCTCAAGACAGTCTCACCAGGCTGGAGGTTGAAAGCCCTCATGAGGTATCCAATCCTCAGACATCTTTCACCCCAACTCCCCCTTCTCCATCTCCCCCTCCCCCTCCTCCTCTTGCCAAAACCAAAGCATCCCAAACCCTCAAGGAAGGGTGTTCACCTCCATGGACTGATGAAGTCAAAAGACAGCAGCCGATGTCCAATCCTGTAAAAAGCCTGGATCATATCTTCAAAATGCTCAGGTCTGATGACTGGCAGAAAAAAATGTATGCCTTAATATCTATTCAAGATCTGACAAAGAGTCATCCAGAGATGCTCAGGTTCAAACTCCGTATTGTCTGTGTGGGTGTCACTGCAGAGGTTAAAAATATTCGCTCTGCGGTGTCCTCTGCTGCTATGGTCACTCTTTGTGACATGTACATTCACTTGCAAAGAGCCATGGATGACATGGTGGAGGAAATAGGCCAAGCACTGTTACTGAAAATGACAGATCCCACAACCTTTATCCGACAGAAGGCAAGTCTTGCACTAGATGCAATGGTTCAAAACTGCAGCCCCAGTCGTACCATCAACGCCCTGCTGAATTCAGGCTTGAGCCACCGCAGCCCGGCAGTTAGAGACAGTGCAGCTCAGCACCTCAGCCAGTTGTGTGACGTCCTCGGATCAACACAAACCCTCACAAGAGACAGAAACTTCACTAAACGCTTCCTCAATGCTGTGAGCAAAATATGTGTAGATGCTGCATTGGATGTAAGGCGCCATGGACATGAAATTGTCCAAAAGATTTCCACACATGTCACTTTCCAAAAGATGTGGGAAGAGGCCGTCTCAGAAAAAGACAGACGCTTGCTGGGGGGACTGAAGAAGAAGCTGAAAACACCTAAGGAGACCCAAAGCAAAGGACTGAAATGATATCAGTTGATGCTTTTACTCCACACCCATATTTTTCAGGTTTAAACTTTAAACACGTTTTATCGCTTGTTTAAAAAAAACCTGACAAAGTAAAAACAAACTGAAAACTAAAACAAAAAGAGCAAAGAAAAGACCAAAAATAAAGCAATGCAAAACCGCACATGCTGGCACCCTTGTATTTATTATATTTGTTATTGCATCTACACATATGCACACATCCCCTGACAGTGTTTTTTGACCCCGGGTAGATCAATCCTGCCCTTTAGTATCCTCTGTAGGATGTTTCACCACCAATATAAGTCAAAAAAATCTATCTGTTCTTGCTTTGTGGGTTTTTTAATCAGGGGAAACAAAGGGGATATATAAGGCTGGAAAGGAAGACATGTTTTATCAGACAATTTGCACCACAGTTTATTACATCCCAATTGGTCAAAATACATAAAACTGCAAGTGCCCCCCTTTTCCATTTAGAGATAATAACACTGCGTATTTTAATAATAGACTACATTCACAGCTGAACTGGAAATGTCCCTGTTTTTTATTTTAGGAATCTGGTATGTTTAGAATTAAATACATTTTAAATCAAAACAAGAGAAATCCATTAACAATTGAAATGTAAGTAGTGTTCTGGTGCAGGATTCATCTTTTAAGCTTTGTTCCTTATGTCCTGAAATTTTCGTTCAGCACGGAGAAATCTTAACTCCCAAACATTTACACACAAAACTGTCAAAGAAGATGGTTTCCATGTGGATTTTTACACACTGGGGAAAAGTCTCTCAACAGCAAAGTATCCAGCCATTACAAAGGAAGAAAAAAAAGGCTGTATGCAGATAGTTTAACACAAGGTGCCTGTAGTGGCCATTTGTCAAAAAAAACTCAAAGAAAAATATATATATCAAACTTAAACTTTAACTAAACTTAATCAAAGGGTCACTGATGCCCCGAGGAGGATGTGATGTACGCAGGAAAAAGAAGTCCAATGTCCATGCAAAAGTTCAGTGGTTTCCAATGGTTTATTTTGATGTCAAGCAAGCAAACAAAAGGAACAAGGAAAATCACGGCTCCTGCTGCCTCACTTGCGCTGGTAATAAACCATAGGCCCACCCAGAGTGCATGCTGGCCTTCTGCCACCTACCTACCTTAATAACCTCAGGTGCCCACAGTTCCTAATTACCAAACAAACAAAAACAAACAAAAGAAATACTAAATATACAAACAAATCTAAATATACTAAACAAATGACTAGCAAAAAATATATCCCCAAAATCTAACTTAAATTACCTATAAAAAGTAAGGTTTTGATAAATTTAACAACGAATACTACTTATTAATTCTAAAATAAATAAACAACTAAATACAAAAAATAAACAAATAGCTCTAACAGTGCCTGTAGATCATTTGCTTAATGATCATTCTGTTTGTCCTCCATGAGCCACTGTATTGAGTGTATGTTATTCCAGTTTGTGCCAGCAGGATGGGCACTTCATGTTATACCTGTCATGTCTAATGATCATCCGGTGAGTTGACCTTGTCGTGGTTAAATAAAGTAACCAGTGAGAACTTCAATATGACTGCATGCAGTGGATGTTATTGCGAGCTCCTCCAAGCAACTATCTATATGGTGTCAAAAACTGAACAAACTCCTCGCCTGTGTAGTGTAGAATAACATACACTGAGTACGGTGGCTCTTAGAGGACAAACAGAATGATCATTAAGCAAATGATCTACATCAGGGGTGTCCAAACTTTTTTCAAAGAGGGCCACATATGATGTTGTCGGAATACCTCAAGGCCAGTGACTCCTACTGAGACCTTGGAATCCTAAAAGTTATATATGCAATATCTATTTAATAACAATCATTTTAAATGTTTTCTCAATAAAACAGTAACTAGGAAGTACCATGTAAAGATTAGCAAACGTTATCTTCTTCTGGGGGGAAATGTTTTTCATTAGGGTCGGGCAATGTGGGAAAAATATTGTATCATTATTTTCCTATGGCAGGATCACGATCTGGATTTCATCACACTTCTTTTTCATGTTGTTTTTAAGACTGTTCTGACCAGCAGACAACATATTAAGAACAAAATAATTATTTTCCTGAGTTCTGAACATTTTTTATCCACCAAATTTGGCCTTTTCTGTACAATTTCACAATTTTGATCTTGTCTTGTGTCCTCATTTGTGTCTTCTGAACTTTTAGTGTTCATCAAGAACATTTTCACATCATGATAAAAACATTAATTTGAAAACATGTCAGCTCTAAGAGTTCTTGTGTTTCTTCTTTATTGCCGTCTTGCAGAATTCCCTGTGCTTTGGCTTTAGACAGGTAGTCCATATGAAGCTTTTGAGACGTTTCTGGATTGACTTTAGTTTGTTTGTGCGCTTGAAAGAAACTTCAAATGTACAGATGATTCAGAAGGTGATTAATTTCTTTGCTATAAATAACACAATTTTAGATGGAAGCTTGGGGCAATAATAAATGGACATTGGGCCGCAATTGGCCCCCAGGCCGTACTTTGGACATGCCTGATCTACATCATTCCCCATTAGCTACAGCCTTATCTGTAACAAAATAGCATATTGTGAAATTAAAACATTGTAGAACGTTTGTTATATATTCCTGGTAACATTAACATTACACAGACTTGTGCTTAAATTAAATCATCATAATAAATGGAAGGTAATTACTTGAATGAAATATCACTTTGTTGTTGATCTTTGTTTTTTGTTTTTGTGGTGACGTTTTTGTCTTGATATGTTGCCCAATTTCTTTCTTCTGTTAAGTTTCATTTGAAAAAAAAAAAATACATGTATGAATGAGAACAGTGAATGATGAGTGTATTTTCAGATCATCCAATTATGTATTTGGCTAAGTTTTATATTCACCCTCCCATCAAACGTTTCGCGCGAAAATGGCTGGAAGTGGTCACGAGAGTGTGATGACGTTACAACTGAAAAAAGGCGGAGTTTAAAAAATCTCAGTTTCCTATTGGACGGTCTGACGTGATAAAGACACAACGTTAAATCAGATTGGACGATGTGATTAGTGACTTGTCCCTGCCCACCCCGCCCCCAACAGCCTGGTCGGTTTTCCTACGCCAGCAGCGGTGTGTCACCGAGGCTGGGCTGCTGCTGGAGAGACCCGGAGCCAGGGCAAACCTCAACCAGTCTACCCACACTGGCATCGCAGCGGGGCTGAGGGGCTGCCCCTGCGAGTGTTAAAACTGACCACCGTTTCGGTTGGATCTTACGCCTCTTGTCTGTCATCACTGCCCGTCCTCCTGATGTCGGATTTCAAGCTCGGGATCGTACGGCTCGGCCGTGTGGCCGGGAAGGTGAGCTGGATCCCAGGGCTGCCATGTGCGGCCGGGGAAGGGCCCACGGGGGACTGAAAAAACATGGAAAAATTATGTATCACGATGATGGGTCGTTGCTAGACAACTCCTGGTATAGGTATCAAGGTGTTGTCGATGCACACTTAGTCAAGCCTTTCGTATTTTAGCCGCATTTGACGGATTACTGGAGCCGGCCGAGTCGAGCTGGTTTTCCGTTCCTCTGACTCTGAAGCTAAAGCTAGCTAGCATGTAGCAGGTTGCATTAGCTCTGGGATCACGTCAAACGGTGCAATACTGGTGTAAAGACAAACAGGGGGGTCCCTTTGAGGTACAGGTGTCTGATAGTGTAGAGAGTACAGGTAGTGTTCTTGTGGAGGGTTGATGTAAACATATCCACAGAGGGTGGTTTGGCTAGCAGTGCCACGCTAGCTGTGTTATTTGGATTACACGGTGTCTGCTAATGAGGAAGCCATCGCCATGCTCCATCCTGGGCTCCAGCAACTGAGTCTTTTGTGCAACGTGAGCACAACCCACTACCTAACCACAGGGGCCGAACACTTGTGTCGTTTTTGGCTTTTAGTTGCATGAGTTAATCTCCACATAGATAAAGTCATGCTACATGTTGGTCATGAAATGGCTCCTGGCTGCTGGTCTCGTTTTGATTGAGCTGTGACGATCAGCTGCACACCTGCTGCATGACAGGACCTCTGGCATCCACTCAACTGTCCAGAGGTGACAAAAGTATTCACATTCATTACTCAGGTAGAAGTATAGATACTAGGGGTTAAAAAGACTTCTGTAAAAGTTGAAGCATCAACTCAAGCTTTTTACTCAAGTAAAAGTGTAAAAGTTCTGGTTTCAAAACCACTTAAAATATAAAAGTTAAAGTAATGCAAGGGGAAATAATGTCATTAAGGACAAAAGCTGTGCCACAGGGGCCTACAGTGCACGACCCCACCTCTAAAAAAAAAAACACGTTTCTAAAGGCCATAATGACTGTAATGTTATATTTATATGTTATTGTTGAAATATTTGGGTTGCACCTGTTTCAACTGAAAATGAACACATTTTAGTACAATGCAAATACATTAAAGATCATATATATATGTGTGCTACTGACCATTAACGTGTTTCATGGAGAGGAAGATATGATGACTAGTTGCCTATAAGTATTGTACTGGTGCAAAAAGTCAAACTTCACAGGCATGTTATCAGTAGCCTTTATTGGAATGTAAATGTGCATAAATGTGGTTTTTTTTAAGATGACAATCCAGAATGAAAACAAGCCGAAGTGAAATAAGAGTAACGAGGCTATTTTTAAAATGTAAGGAATAGAAAGTACAGATAATTGCGTGAAAATGTAAGGAGTAGAAGTAAAAAGTCGTCTGAAAAATTATTACTCCAGTATCTATGCAATAGAATGGCAGCCAAGACAGTGTCAAACTGCATGTTTGAACCTTTATGTGGGGAAATCCGTGCTGTGTTGGACCATGCTCAGTGTGGCGTGGGGCTGCCCTGTCAGTATCTTATCACGTGCACGTGAGCGTCCCACCTACCAAAAGTACAGTGGCCCTGAAGTGCAAATCACAACAACAAATCAGAAAAAACACTGACAAATCAGAAACGACAACAGCAAATCAGAAAACACAACGGTAAAACAGAAACGACAACGGCAAAATTTCTGATTTGCCGTTGTTGTTTGATTTGTCGGTGTATTTTCTGATTTGACGTGATTTACACTTCAGGGCCACCGTACAAGAGTTCACCTCTTTTATATTGATAAATTCAACGACATACAGTCAAACCACCTGGATATGTAATAAAATTATTGTGAGATGCTGTTTCTCTTGATGACATTTATATTTGAGATGCCTAAATGTCTGCTGCCTGTAACACGTGCAGACCGATTCCCTAAATGGAATTTGACCACACTTTCAACTGCACATCATCTGGGATGTTGGTGGTCTGTGTAAAACATGCTTTCTTCAGTTCTTGAAAAAACTTGTATCAGAATTGTTTTAATTGCCAAGCAAGTTTGCACATACATGGTGTTTGTTTTGATGCATGATATTAAATGGAAAAATAATTAAAAAAGTTAGAAGCAAGACTAACAGTTCTGTTACTGCCAAGAAACTAAAATACACAATGAAAAAAAAAAAAATATCACAGTATATGCAGGGATACAAATTTGCCCACCAGTTTGCTTACATAAGAATAAACATTATTTGTCAAGAGATAAGTAGATTTGTTGTTTGATGAACTCAAAGCTCTGAAATGCCTATTCGTTTTATCTTTAATATTATTGATTGCTAGACTCACATTGACGGTTCGTTGGTTATTAGCTTTGAGTCCTGCTTTGACATTAGCCTTCTCCAGTGAGGTTCCTTCTTAAGATTCCCCAAAATGTTGACATCTTGTTAAAGCAGTTCTAGTAAAAGGTACTGGTTGTAATTATTATCTCTTCATCCTCTCGTTCCAGACAAAGTACACATTGATCGATGAGCAGGACATACCTCTGGTGGAAAACTATGCGTTTGAGGTAAGTTGAGGCAATTTAACAATCACCTGTGATCTTTCTGATGAGTTTTGCTGTGAATATCTTTCTGATCGAACCAGTGATAAACAATTGCATTATCCATTCACAGGCGCGCATGGAGGTCGATGCAGATGGAAATGGAGCAAAGATCTTTGCCTACGCTTTCGACATCGGCAAAGGCCGCTGGGCAGGAAGGCCATTGCATGAGCTTCTTTGGTGAGTACTGTTTATTAAGTCAGTTGTGATGTTGGGTTCTGTGATTAGGGATGGGGATCAAAACCAGGCTCTACCAAGGACCTGGTTCTGCATTGTTCAAAACCCCAAATCATTAAGACTTGATCTTATCAAGTCTATTCTAATAATATTTTTAATATTTTTCTTCATCATATGTTACGTTGAAATGGTTCCTGTTGCGTCATCCATGTTTATTGAAGTGTAGAATTATTTAGTTCTGTCCAGCATAAGCAATACCAGTTATATTAAAATGTATCATCTCGTCTTTTCAAGAGTGGAATCAATAAAACTTTGGATTATCAAGGAGGCCCAATTTTGGTATCAGTATCTATGAAAATTAATGATTTCCCTCTCTACCTGCGACTCTGCTTCAGTTCGCAGTGAATCTGGCCTACTGACCATACTGCAGATTTTTATTAGTGTTATAGGCCTACCATATTAGCATTCATGTTTCCAGTGTTCTCGGAGATGAGAGCTATTTTGCAAAACACGATGCTTTGGGGCGATTTAGGAATGACACAATTGATACCAGTGGGACCTCTCAGTGTTTACGATATTTCCAGCACTGTCTGCATCACATTTTATAGAGCACCACGGCTGTATGCCCCGAGGATTGGTTGACAGAATACTCTTTATTTATTTATTTTTTAAAAAAAAAAGCCCGATTACACCAGTTCAAAATCTGATAGACCATCTATAGTTTAATTAGTCCCTGTCATTTTAGTATTTGATGCTGCACCCCTCTAAATGATGCCACAACTCTCCCTTTCTACAGTTGGCATCCCCATCACTAACATCCCAGATCAGTCTTAGAGTAGTCAGTTAAACCTATGTTAAGTTAGAGATGCTATAAATGCAATATTGTTGTATTCTATTGTATGTCTTAAAGATCTTAATCCAAAAGTATTAACACCACAACTTTTTAAGGGTCGCAATTTTTTTTCTAGCTGGTGGAAGTTGAAAATCTCTGAGGACTTAAAAATTCATTCTCATTAACAGAGTATATGGAAATTCGCAGTCATGGACTCTCTCTGTATCTTAAGAGAACTTCTGCTGTCATTGAATTGATCGGTCATTATTCTGTTATTTGTCGCTGTCTAACATTCTGGATACATGTCTTGACCCAGGGAGAAGCACAGAGGAGGTATTGCCCCCAGTTTTCAAGTCATCCACATAAACTCTGTGACCGTGGACAACAGGCTAGACAACCTGCGGCTGGTGCCTGTAGGCTGGAGTCCCAAACCGGAGGAGATCTCCAGCAAGCAGAGGTAAGACTAACCTAGTGTACGATAAGATATACAATGTGTGATGATCAGCTGTTGAAACAGTCACCTGTGCATTTTTCCCTTCTTACATCGGTGTAGTCTTTTATGTTCTTCATTGATATGAATCTATTTAAGGTTAAAAACAGTGGCTTGTTTATTGGAGTAGATTTTAATGTGGCAGCAGTCTTGAATTTTAAGGAATAGTGTGAATGGTCTTGTTGTTTCTGTGACATGCACCTAATATTTTTCCTGATGTGTTCCTTCTTGTCCAGAGAACAGTCTCTTTACTGGCTGGCCATCCAGCAGGTACCTGCAGACCCTGTGGAGGAGCAGTATCTGGAGCTGAGCCGCACACGCTACTACAACGCTAACGGGGAGCTGGTGGAGGAAGAGGAGTGCTCCTGCACTTACTACGAGTGTCATTATCCTCCGTGTTCACTCATCGAGAGGAGGGTATGAACTTTAATCAATATAAAGTTGGATTTTAATCCATGTAGTGTGCAGTTACGTTTTCTCCAGTTATTTATTTTATCACTGGGTGAACACAGTACCTAATGATTTAGTTACCATAAGCTAATCATGAACTTGTGTTTTTGTCTTCCTGCAGCTCCGGGAGTTCAACATCTGCGGTCGCTGCCAAGTGGCACGTTACTGCGGCTCCCAGTGCCAGCAGAGGGACTGGCCCGCCCACAAGAAGCAGTGTCGTGAGCGCAAGCGGGTGCTGGCCCTGGAGTCGGAGCCCGAACGATGATCTGCCATCATCCTCGCCCAGGAGAGAGGAGGGAGAACGGAAGGGGGAAGCTGGGTTAGACTTGTGGGAGGGGAGCGGGGATGAAGTGCAAATTTTGGAAAAATGCTGACAAGAGACTAACGACAGAGGACAATGTTGGTTGCTTGATGGACTATGGTGGTTAATAGATGGAGGATATGGAATCAAAAAGACATCCGCCACTTCCCAGAACTGGTATTTCTCCATAGCTTGCTTTTCATGTGGATGACGCGGAAAGTTTTGTTTATCTTTATTTTTCTCGAGGAGGGAGACCCTCGAGCTCTACTTGCTGCTATGGTTTTGTAGGTGAGGGGGGAAAAAGTTGTCTTGTTGATGAACTGAACAAGCTACTTTGGACCACAACACGGACAGTCGTCGTCATCCACTTTCGTTCCTCCACCCAGCCGCTGGGTGCGGTGACATCTGTGCAAAAAGGGGGAGGGGGGAGGGAGACCCCAGGGGCTGCAGTACCCGTCGTTCAGCTGGTACAATGGGACATGGACCTTTTCACTGTATCGCTCCCTTTCTGACCTCTCTGCTGCACATGGCTGCTGTCTTCATGGTCATCGACTCCTTAGCCGCCTCCATGCCTGTCTGTCTGTCTATCTGTCTGTCAGTCTTACCCCACTAACCCGGCGCCCCACCCCTGCACCGCCAACCACAACACACATCAGAGTTCACTGATTGAATCACACTAACAGTATTGAGTGTGGGCGTGTGTGTGTGTGTGTGTGTGTGAATGCTTATGTATGTATGTACGTGTATGTGTTGCCAAGATGTACTGAAGGACATTGACATGGTGAACAAGGTTTTTTTTCAGGGTTATTGTATGTGACTTATTTTCTTAAAGGGGGCCATATGTCACCGTTTTAAATTTCATATTTAATCAGAAATTACCAAGTTAAAATATTTTTGTCCTATAATAAAGTAGCTGCCAAATAAAGGCTGTATTTTCTTTTCTGGAAGTCTTGACACAATGGCAAAAATATTTTTGTTTGATCTCCTCCATAAATTTGATTAGATTTTTGTTGTTGATAAGGTTCAAGGTTGAGATGACTTCTAGTAACTGGATGTTTGACATTTAAAAGCAAACTGAATTTCCCAAATTCTCCAGTTATGTGCAATATCTGTTCCTGGTGTCACTGGTACTGAAACAGGCACATTTTTTCACAATTAACCCCCGAAACAAAGCTTGTGATGCTGGCAAAAGTGATTATGTCAGTATCTCCCACACATCTCCTACTTCAACCTGCAGTCTGGCACTACTGTATCAGCTGGCTTCCATCCCTCCAGTCAGTCTTTCATTTGCTAGTTTTTAACAGACACCTGTCTTTCATCTTTATTCACATCTGCGGGGTTATGATATGAGTGTGTTGGGGTAGATTGTTCTCATTTTCTGTGTAAGAATTTGCTCTAAGGTTTTTTTTTTCAAAGAAAATCCATCAACGGAGCTATATTTATTTAAAATGTTTGATTGTGATTTTCTTTTGTCCTGGTGATATTTGAAGGCAAGCATTATAAAAAGTGGACAATGTGGGACCTTTTTATGTCACATCTAGGGCAGGGGAGAGGGGGAATGATTACTTCCACCTCTTAACGTTTCGTTGCCCATATTTCTTTTCTATCTTGATCCCGAAATGCATAAGTCAGTCCTCCTCGGTGTTGCCCTTCCAGATTTTTCCATGAAATCACTGCACACCATCTGTGTCATTTAAAAAAAAATCTTCCATGTGAGAGACGTCTGGGAGTGTAAAACTTGAATTCCCCTCCTTTACACACCTTTTATTTGTGATTATTTCTTTTCTGGAGTGGTTTTACAAACTGAACCATTTCCTGTGAAAAACATGTCCTTTGTCCTCCTCCTAAATCGCCTGCCTTCCTTGTATTACCTGCAGCGCACACCTGCTTAATGTGTCCTCTCATGTCTTAGATGAGGTGTCCAGACACTTAGTAAGCATGTGATCCACAGACGTACATGCGACTCGTTGATTGTTCATTTTGTATGTGTGTGTGAACAGGTTTTCAACACTGCACTAAAAATTTGGCTCCCCGTGTTGGCGTATTTGTCATAGATGGGTCGAAGGGAGGGGGTGTGATTTGCAATTTGGAGTGTACAGGTTATGTCAGAAATCTTTTTGTTTTGTAAGAATATAAACATTAATCACATTAGAAATAAAGAGCTACAATATGTGAATGGAAGGACAGTTGGGGATAACTGACAGTTGCTTTTCCAATGTTAAATGATAATAAATAAAATGAACCTCATTTGTCGAGTGACGGTGGTACATGTTACTATACTCATGTTTTGTGGGAGTGGAGAAACTTCATGAAATACAAAGCCATGTTTGATTGACTGTTACTGTTTGTGTTTGGTAAGTTGGACTGAATAACTTTACCTTCTTTCATAGGTGTCTTAATTTAAGCACTATTAACAGAGTGCATTTCTAAAGAGTTATTACAGCATTAGCTAAACTCATTTATTTGTAAAATGTTTCTTTCAAACTTCCCTGTTTTATATTTTTAATCATGAGTTAAACATTTATTTAAGTATGGTAATGTATAGTTAGCCAGCGGATATGCGAAATAGAAACCTGACAGAGTGAGAAAAGAAGTGGAAACATTAGCATTTTGCATCTGCACGGTCCTCTTTCCTGTAACTTTTAAAGTATATACTTCTCACTCAACTAGTCTTAAACACAACCGAGGTCCATACCGTGTTGCGGTTTTTGGTTTCTTCATGTCTTTTTTTCTTCAATTTGGTTGACGTCTCTTTCACTTAGCTCAGTGTGTTTTAACCATAGACTGTGTAATTATTGGACCTAGTATCTGTGATGTCACCCATGTGTTCCTGAGGGCTGTCAATCGTTGGCAGCAGCCATATTGGAAATGCTGAACTCAACCTATCTGCTGTCGAGCTAGTTTGAGGTCCAGATGCGGGCTTTGAGCCTCCTAGCCAACAGCTACAGTGTTCCTGCCTGTCAGTCAAATCAGTCATGACCTTAAATGTGCGAAATTGTAATCTCAATAACTACTGAACCGTATCATAAAAAAATTCACCCCCGTACAGTGTGTGCCAATAGAGAAATTAGTTCTTCAGACCGAAGCCGTTTTTTGAACCAGGCTGTAAACATGTTGATGATGTCTGCAAAAGATGTCTTTCTTTTTTTAATTGGTGTGTATGTGATTTCCGGTGTTTCTGCAGCCAGCCTCAAGCGGACACTCCATGAACTGCAGTTTATAACACTTCCACATTGGCTGTTCATATTTCAAGACTGAAGGTTGCCGCTTGGTTTTAACATCCCTGTTAATTTCACAGTTTGCCCACTTCATGTCATGTCTCTTCTGGTGACTGGGCCATAAATCGTTAATTTAAGTTTTCTGTTCTCTAGATAAAATGGGAGTAATATTCAATATTTTCCATTTTGTTAACAGTTGTGTCTATCCAAAAATTACACTTTTGTCACATTAAAAGGGAGAGTTAAATCATCCATGTCCCTGTTTAGGTGTCAGAACTCCTTTGATTTGATGTATGATCAGGTTTTTTCCTCATGTCCCCTCTGCTACTCAGAATTAAGAACCGTCTTCCAGGGGAGTAAGTCAGAAAGTTTAATTTTAACAGTTAAATATCATATAAATCTTGTTTAACCACACAATAACATACCTTTATGTTGTCCCTTATGTCATGTTAAAACTTACCATTCTGTTTGTGAACTGGTCTGGGCTGATCTCTTCCATCATCTGTAACAAGTAACAGATGTATAGCTGCTCAGCTGTGGCTGTTCAGTAACTTAAGCCTCTCTATGTTGATACTTTTACCTCTCCATCTGCCTCTTTCTTATCTTCTTCCCGCTCATCTCCAGAAGGAAGCAGGACCCCGAGGCCACCGTGGTGTCAAAGGTCGACCCTGGGGTAACATGTCAGAGGTCAGCAGGCTGTGCTGTTGTGTTGAGGCTGCTGTGATGACTCAATTTGAACACAAACTTTCCTGCTGTTACCACGTAACATCTTACTCTTACTGAGGCTGTACAATGTTAAAGATGAAACAGTTTTCTGTTGTTTGAAGAGGGGATTTCAGATATGAAATACTTTGTGTTGATCTGAGGATGATTCACTGAAAATGAGAATCCAACAATTTGACCGGATAATGAAGGAGATCTACCAAAAAAAATACAAAAATGTAATATTTAAGCTGCTGTTGATAGTCACAGAGTAAACATCTGTTCAGAGAGAGGGGCTTCAAATGTTAACACTATCCCTCCCAACCAGATTTCCACTGAGCCCCCAACACAGATCGGTGTGTGCAGTCATGATAGTGCCGGACTCATAACCAATTGGAGGACGTAGTAGGGGCTGCCCCTTAACCAATCAGGACCGAGGATTGGGGATTAGCTATGATTGGTCCGTCATAACAGGAACGAGGGGAATAATAACATTGCTTGATACAAAGGCATTGGAAAACGCAGAGATTTCCTATAGTCTTAAATTACTCCACTTACCGAGTAGCACCGATGGGTATTATTAACTTTTCTCCAAACCCAGAAGAAAAAAAGTAACGTTTTTTACACCATTCCTACCAACAGCAGCTTTATCTGTATCACACTATTTTTGTTTTAGGCCTCCTTTTAAAGAGAAATGGTAAAGTAGGCAAACCAGAACTGGAATAAATGGAGAGTAACAGTTTTTGGCATTTAGGCATATTTTTTTAATTCAATGGTTATGTTTACTAAAACGATTTCATTGTATTTAGTTTCAGACGTGCAATGTGTTGGTAATTGCTCTGTTTATTGTATACGTTAAATATGTGTCTAATTGTTGAGTTTTTAAATGTAAATATCTGATGTTTAGTTTTTATTTTGCACCATAACTCTTTTTTAATGGACGAGGAGCTGGAGTACCTCCTCCTCGCCGTCAGATGTCTCTAGTGTTTTGTCCAATCAGCTGTCCCCTCTGTTTTTACTTCTTGGTTGTTCAGCACGGAAGTTTTGTAACAGCAGGGTTATGTACACCATAGACATGTACACAGTCAAAGCATGAGTTAATGTTAACATCAATTTAACCTCCAGCTTTATCTCAAGGGAAATAAAAATGGTGAACATCGGGCTCACTAAAGTGGACGATGCTCTGGCAGCGAAACACCCGGTGAGTGTTTGATTTCACACTACCTCCGCAGTGTTATGTATTTAGATCTGTGGAGGACAATGAGTCCTATGAATGAGATGCTGCAAGTATTAACCTATCAACACATGTGCGCTGTATTATAAGATGGTATTGAACAGTTTTGCATTATCCACTGTTTCGTTATTGCTGCAATGTTTATTTTTTCTCACATTTTTAGGGTTTAGGAAGTTATGCAGCCTGTCAGTCTCACGCGTTCATGAAGGGGACTGGCACATTTATATTTGGTAAGGGATGCATCTCTCACTCAAGAAAAATGTCGTTTATTGCCTTTTTTCTTGTTTCATAGGGACCCACTTATCAGGCATTTAGTGCACTATACTGAATCATGTTTAGAAGAACTCATGAACAATCAACAGTAAACCACTAAAGACTCCTGTGATACAACACACACGTGCAATCCTTGATTTCCAGTGCAATATCTGAACAACCATGTGCAATATTGTAAATTATTCATAACATATTTTATTATATCCATCCACTAAAATTTGCACTCTGGCTTAGACTAATTAATTTATTTATAACTTAAAAGTACTTCTATACATTCCTTTGTACATAAAGTATTTATATTTTTATTTAGAATGTTTAAGGTTAGTTTTTAGGTTTCTATATTTATTGTCCTTACTGTCTTGTTGTGTCCTTACTGTCTAGTTGTTAAATACCAGTGTTCCATTCACCACGTCAAATTCCTTGTGTGTACTTGCTCACTTGGCAATAAAGATTTCTTGATTCTTGATTGAGTATTTCCAAACTTCTGCCAGAACATTTGCTGCTGCAAATGTACAACCACTGAGTTATAATTGAGGAAAGTACATCATTTCGATGTATTTCCAGATGGGGGAGCTCTATCTTCCTTCCTGAGGGTTTACTTTTTAATACTGGAGAATTACATGGAGCATGCTGAACTTGCAATAGAGCAATAATTATTCAAATAATATTGCTTGACTTATGGTATAACATTTAATGTAAACTAAAATATATGAGGCTGTCTGCTGTAGATCATATCTGTTTGACTTCACTTAAAACAAATTAAGAAATTATGAACTACAGACAGTTCAGTTAAATAACTTATATGAGTAAGGACTGAAACATACAGTATATAGATATTGTTTAAACAAGGATGCCATCATATTTTATTTTTGTGGTTTCCAAAGAACACATTTTAATTGTTTTGCCCCTGTTATTTGTTCTCTTCACAGTTTCTTCTCTATTATTTAAAATCAGCATATATGAAAATCGTAATGTCAGCAGACTAACTCAAAAAACAGGAACAATAATACCTGAAAAAGATAAACTTTGTGAGCCCAAATCCCTGCATCTAATAATCTACAAAATAGTGATACAAAAGGCTGCACATATTGACTTTACTGACCGGGTTTGCTTGAAAAGCAAACCCACGAGACCAAAAAAACCCTGTAGCTTTAATAAACAGTAGTAAAAATGACTGAAGTCGATGATGAGTGAGCTAGGGGACATTCAAATGTCATTCTTGTCTGTCAGATGTACAAATGGATGTGCCCTGTGTTTCTCTTACAGGTGCTGGAGCTTTATTTGCCATTCAGAAGGCTCTACAGAGGAAGCTCCCTTATCCTCTTCAGTGGAACCTTCTAATTTCAATAGGTGAGAAATGACATAAACAATTATTTAACAAAAAGCCACTCACAAACTTCCTCAGCTCACCTCTGTCTGTCCTCTCTCAGTGGCGTCTTCAGTGGGGAGTTATGCAGTGACTCGCTGGGAAACGCAGAAATGTACAGACCTTTGGATTCTGCTAGAAACTGGGAAAGTCCCAGACAGGTCGCCACCTCAGGGTGAGCTGCAGACTCTCTCATCAACCCTCTGCTTAAATGTATAAATATATATCATCTTTGATGCAAAGACAGCACAAAAATGTTAAACATAGGAACAAACAAAGTGTAAAGACAAACTAAAATCTAAAACAATAGCTTAATTTAGAAAATGTATATCTCTTTATATTTTTAACTTCAGTTTAAGTGTAAGATATATTATAAATAAAAGTCAGTATAACGCTAAAATAGACAAAATGAATCCCTGAGACAACTGATAAAAACTTTGACCAAGTCTTTAAAGTTGCTCTAAATTAAAGCCAGATGAAAAAGAGGGGTCTTTAATTTCTTTTAGAAATATGGAGAGAGCTTGTCATTTTGATACCCAGAGGCATCATAGTTTGGCCTCTTCTTCTCCTCAGTTATTATATTAAAGTATATCAGTTAAAAACAGCTGCCAGCCTTTATTCTGTATGTTGAATTGTGTCTGTTTTTCTTGCAGTGCCTAAACTGGAGGAACCAAAAAGACCCGAAAAGACTAAATATGGGGACGTGATGGATTAAAAGTAGTTTTAAAAAGCTTGTGCAACAACTGTAAATATATACCTCTTTTCTTTAAAAGTAACACGGTGGAGCGTACCATTGAATCAAGCTGTATGCTGAATGTGATATTCATGCACATAAGATTTATTTGCAATACAACACATGTATGAAGTATCTTGTCTTTTTTGGGGAGAAGTGGGCATGTCCAAGCTGTTGAATTTCACAACAGCATTACATGTGTGGATGAACAGATGAGTTTCCTGAATCAGAGGTCAGGCATTAGTTTGGGTTTTTAGGAGGAATCAGATGTTAAGCTTGTGATCCCGTATTATAATGTTTGACATGCAACTGAATTCACACAGCCACAATTAATGGCCACTTCCTGTTTTCAAGCATATCATCTTAATTCACACATTAATCGTTTAATGAGATTTGTTTTAGGTTACAATGTCAAACCATTATGAAGTGATACATCCAGTGAATAGGTATACATTAACTCAGGGAAGCAGTATTATCCACATGAAACCATTAGCGGTTTTTCCTCTCCGCCACTGCGTGTTCAGTCATCCGTCTTCAGTTCAGTGCTGATGCAGTGAACCCTTTGACCTCTCAGGATGAATAAACATTAATCCTGATTGGACATGAAGCAAGTTGGCATCAATGCAAAAGCATAAATACCACGAGGTGAGGTGCTAATTTAGTGCGACAGGGTGAGAACTATTTTGGGTAAATGACAGACTTGCAGTTGAGGTGAAGAAGGGTTGCAAATTCAGCATGATGTGGAAGAAAATTTGCCTGATAGTAAGTTAAATCAAGAGATTGAGATGAGAGGAGAATCAAAAGTTAAAGTAAAAGAGATGTTTTTTTTAAATCAGATCTTCCTTCATCGTGACAATGGCTGCCTTTTAATGATTTAACATAGATTTGCTTTACAAGGAATTTTCAAATCCACTCTTTCTTTTAGTATTTCTAAATAAGCAGCTGTAACTCAAATTCAATACAGTAAAAAAACACATTTAAGCACTCGTTTCTATCCTGTTCACATATTCTTATGACTAAACGTGTGATGCCTAAGACGTATTGCCAAAATACACTATTCAGTATGAAACCAAAACACTGATCCACCCTCCCATCATTGAAACAGACACCCACCCACTTGTTCATTTGCTCTGCATCACAGAGAGGGTAAATGAGGACAGTGTATCATGAGTGGAAAGCATGCTGTGTTTAGACACACCCTATGTTAAATATAAGAAACAAGCTGAGCTAACAAAGATATGCCAAAACTAACATCACAGTTACAAGATCAGAGGCAGTAAAAAAGTTACAACTACTGTGGGTCAAATTATTGTCTCCATTTAAAATGTGTAAGGTATGTGACCTGATAACTGTGCATATGTTGGCATTTATTTAGAACGCAATATGTTGCATATGTGCATTACATTGTAAGTGCAAATTAAATTGGACCACTCTCAATATCTATATACAAGAATTGAATTTTATCATGGTACACTACCTATCGTGGTTAAAAATACCTTTAAACCTCCATAGACGGAGAATACAGCTGATACCTCTTTGGAAAGCACACAGATTTAAAGTTACAACCATGATTAATTTAAAGCTACTGTGAGGAATTTTTAACTGGTTATGAAACAGACTAAAAATGTACTGTGATGCCTATGACAACAAACACCATCAAGACCAGCATTAACAAGATTGACTATTTTTATATTGTAATTTTTAGTGCCTTTGGCCATTGTTAGGGGGTAGCTCTCAGGTCAGATGATTGAGAGCAGTGAGTGATACATTTGACTGTAGGGATGGAGCCATACTTTTTAAAACGAGGAGGCTAAACTGGGGCATTGACTTTTGCAGTGGTGGCATCAAGTATTCCTGTGTTGTTGCTTTTAGTTACATTTAAATGTGCAGAAAGCCACAATCAGCCTGTTGCAACCCAGCCCAAATAATCTATTTAACTTGAGTACTGCCTCAAATAAGGTGAATACCCAATCACTGCTCAAGATTTGGGGTGGCCACTGGAGTGGACAATCAGATTGTATGGGGGGCATGGTCACCACTTAGAAATGCCCCTGCTGTTAAAAGAAAACAGTATAAGATTTGTGTAAATCAACACTAACAGAAAGTCCCTTACAGGAGCTTTAAATTCACCATCCACTGGTTTTACAGAACATTTTTACACAAAAACAACACAAAACTACAAGCTTATTAATGTGTAAAACTTTTACATTTCACAGCAGCCACAATCCTTTCAAATCTCAGTCCAGATCCTGCAGAGCTAAACACACTTGCTTTGTTGAGGATTGCTCTAAATGCATGTTAACTAAAAAAAATAATTCAATAAATGTGAGTTAATTTCTCATAACCTTTGATCTATGTTGACAGATTTATTGTGTGTTGGTTAAAATGTCCACCAAAGACTGATTAAGATTACATTTAGCTATTTTAAACCAAATGACCTCCATATCTGAACTAGTTTGTACAAGTATGTAGGCAGCATACTTTCTGCTCCATGCAGAGCAGCTCTGTGAAACAATAGAGTCCTTTAGCCATGCTTTAACACTTCCAGTGAGTGATGCGGACAAAGTCCAGGTATTTAATTCTTGGATAACAAGCTCAAGAAAGTCTTTAGGGGATTTAAAGCTGAAGCTCACACTGGTGCACATTTTTACGGTGTCTATAAAAGAAAACGTCTGATTGGTGATCCTCATAGATTTTGGCTTTGGTTTAACGCTCTGTTTTCTTTTCTCCATCTTTGTGTAACCTGAATCCACCCCCGCTCTTGTCCACCCACTTCAATTCAAATCTGATTTTACACCTCTGAGATTTAAAGGTTTTGAATCCTCTTTCATCCAAACAAAAAAAAAAACAGGCTTCATGAATTGAATAAGCTCTCAAATCCTTTGTCACATGCACACTGATGCCGCTGAAGGAAAAGACTTGGAGGAACAGAGAGCAAACAGGAGATAATGAGGGAAGAGACTGTATATGTGTGCATGAGGATGTGACTGTGTGTGTTCCATGAGAGGACTGACAGAGGAACCCTACATGTCCTACACAACACAAAATGTGGTATGGACTTGCTTTCTGGTACGCTTGGTAACCATTGGCATGGTTTACTGAGCGTGTGTAGAGAGAGTGTGTGTTTTTCTGCCGTTTTTTTGCAGTGGCAGCAGTGCATGTGCGTGACTACATCCGAAAACAGAGATGTGGATAGCTGGACTGAGCACTCATTTGTCTGACCCTGTGAGTCCATCGAGCTGATCCACAACTGGACATTGTGCACGTCTTCTTCTCCTCTTTCTTTCACTTTGTATTTTTCTTTGGTTATATAAGTGTTTGCACCAGATTATCAATCAGGGAAACAGATTACTGATGATCTTGATCTATACCCTGAAACATGACTATTGTGTATGTGAACAACTGATCCATTCCAGCCTGGAGTCATAATCAATCCCCACAAATCACTGCGTTAACAACAACTGGTGTGTGATTGACTGTCAGAGGGAGGGGACAGCGTGTGTGTTTGTTTTGAGGTGATATATTGATTGTGTTTCCTCGCTGTCACTCACTAGAGTAGAGTGTACAGTGCAGCTCATGAGCATAATGAGGAAAAAAATGTGATTCAGAATCTGGTTTGACAAGGAAAATAACAGCATGCGTGAGGTAATGTTTAAATTACAGAGAGTCCTTTGGGACAGAGTGACAGTATCTTCGACAACAATCACTGCTCGTGCTTCAGCATGGAGTACGTGTCTGGGCAGGTTGGAGACAAACACGGGTCTGTCTGTGCAGAGGATGAGAGTTTCTGTGACTGAATCATTGCTGAAAACAAATACAAACAGAGAATGTCTCCCCGAAGAACCAGAAATGGTTGTGACGTGATGTACATCACATTCACATCTCAAAACTGAGACATGATTAAAGGGTCTTTGAGGGAGGGGGGAGATAGATTCATTACTTCCTATTGTTACTTGATTGCAGCCTTATTTAAGACAATAAGATAAGGCCTCAGGTAATTCTGAGGGACAGTGTTGATATGAAGGTACTTGCTACCGGCAAAGTAAAGCCAAATTAAAAATCTAGAGTTTATAGTATAAATTGAATAACAGTGGTTGACTTTTTGGTATAATTTCCATACAAAATGCATTAAAGAATGTAACAGTGGGGGAATGGGAGCAAAAAATATTCAGTGAAAACTATTTGAATAAAAGTTTGAGATTGTGAGAGATATGGAGCGTAAAAACAGCATTTGCATGAAATAATGCACAAAATGAACATTATTCAATAAAACAAAATGTACAACCCCTTGAATTGTAAATTGAGAGTGCTGCAATGAATAGGGGTGGGAATAGAAGGGTTACTCATGATGCCATACAACACTAAAAAATTGATGATCAGTGTTGGGGGTCAAGTGTTACAAAGTAATCTGTTAGAGTACTAAATTACTTGTATGCTGTAATGACTCAACACATGTACAAATGAATGCAACAGCCATCTTGGTTGTATTGTACATTTTATACAGTTTCAAAAAAACATCTTTTACTACTTAAAGATTCAAGATTCAAGATTCAAGAAAGCTTTAGTGCCAAGTGAGCTCGCACACACAAGGAATTTGACGTGGTGATTGGAACACTCGTACTAAAAAAACAAGACATTAAGGACACAACAGATACAAATACAAAAATTCTAAATAGAAATAAAAATGCTATCTGTACAAAGAAAGGTATAGAATTATCTTTAAAGACATGATATGATATTGTTTTGTAATTTAGTACAAATGTAGAAATGTTAAATACAGTGTTTAGGGCTATATCAAGAAATAACAATGGTGTACCCTCTGGATGCCCCTCAAATGTATAAAACAGAAAAGCACCCTATGGACACCCATGTAGTTCATTAAGTCATGGTATGTTATGTTATTTTATGTTATGTTTATTTTGTACTATAACCAATAATATAGAAATAAATAAATAGTTTTGTGTTTTCCATTTTCATAATTCAATATCCAGAACAAATGGTCAGATAAATATTCACCACAATGCCTGGCCGCTCTTTTGTTAACGCTGCCTCAATACATTTGAATTCACCCTAAACTGTGAGTACAGGGGTTTGAAGTAGGTGCCCTTGTTTTTTTGTTTTCGCTCCTGTCCCTCAAACAGCCTGAGTACGCCATTGATAAGTAACATCTTTCAATCAACACCATAAAGTGGTACATGATATGGTTTAATCATTAAAAAGACCTATTCTATTTAAGTTAAGCTGAAGAGTTTAAGTTCAACTGTTGGTCCTCATTTATCAGTCATCTTAAACAAAGGGATTCTGTTCGACGCGCTGACTGTAAGGTGATAGTTTCCCCAGCTCGTTCTCATTATGTCAGGGGTGGGATATGATCCAGGTTGTATGAATAACGTCTCTGCGTTAGTAATAACAAAAGCACAAATCAAACTGGAGTCCACCTCAGACCTGCACCAATGAGCGCAGAGCTCGTGCGCACTGCGGCCAATGGCTGGTCCCGGGACGCTGGCGCACAGCCGTTTGAAGGGCGGTCCTCTCCAAAAAGGAAAGTCTGGATCCCGGAGCAGGGGAGGTTGGGTGGGAAGGTAGAGGCTGGATTATTCGGTGTATTTGTGTCTAGAAGTCTTCACACGGAGAAGTATTCTGCTGTTCAGATAGTTTACAGTCCGGTTAATATTCTGTATTCTCCTCTGCTTGTTTATCCAAAGTTAGTCTGCTTGTTTTTGAGGGTTTCTGATTGATAAGAGATTGGAGCTTATCATGGCTTTGATAGCGACTGACCAGGGCTGCAAACTGAACGGGACCTCAGCGATGTACGGCAGAGTGGGACCAAGAAAGGAGGTTTTACAGGGCAAATCAGAGAGCTTTAGATGTGCCAAAACGCAGCCCAAAGAGACCGAGTATTCAACAGATGGTCTGCCTAAAGCTTTCCTGCACAGCTTGAGGACTCTGTTTGACATTCTGGATGACTCTGGACGAGGCTATGTCCACATCTCAGAGATAGAGAGTCGCTGGCAGGGCGCAGACACCCGGGACCTGCCCGGTGGGGTGCTGGGCTGCCTCAGGAGGGTCACCCCACCACATGGCTGCCTCACCTTTGAGCGGTTCGTGGCGGGGCTGCGGTACTCCATGCTCAACCCGGAGAACAGCCACCACTTCAAGGCCCAGGCTGCTGTTCACCCGCAACAGGCTCCAAAGCAGCAACAGAAACCGGCACCGCTGTCTACATGCAGTGTGGGGACCCGGGTGGAGAACAAGGTCCGACCGCTGGGGCCGAGCAACGTGATAAACACCCAGCAGCAGCAACAGCAGCACCGGTCCTCCTCGCTGCAGAGCCGGATCAGACCGGAGGAGGGGCCCGCGTACCCCGCGTGTGGAGTTGCACAGTACAGCGCGGGCTACGAGAGGTCCGGGCGGAGTTTGGAGCGGAATCCAGGAGCTCCAGGGGGCGGGTGTTACCGGGCCGACCCGGGTCAGCCCTCCAAACCCACACAGCCCCAACAGAGCCGGGTCAGGTCCATCGAGTCGCTCGCTCTGGAATCACCGCAGATCCAAGGACCAAGTGAGTGGAGCATGTGAAACATACCTGTCAGTGCATGTGTGTGAGGAGGGTCAGGAAGATGAATGAGGACTCCTTTAAACTGTCAAAACCCAAACTCAGTAAACTCTGAGAACCACATATTAGCACTTATCTTAACCATAACATAAACAACAGTTGTTGTCACCTCACTTCTTAGAATGAAAAGAAAATTGACACATAAGTATTAGTTTCCCAAAGTGTGTTATAAGCAGTGGTGGACAAAGTCCACAGCTTCATTACTTAAGTCAAAGTATAGATCCTCCTGGTCAAATATTACTCCAATACAAGTGAAAGTTGTTCTGTCAAATTATTACTTGAGTTAAAGTACTGAAGTATTTGCTTTTAAAAATACTTCAGTATTCAAAGTACTTTTTAAAAAAATCTCAAAACTTTGTATTTTTTCAATAGCCTACATAAGTGCAGTCAGGAATACATAAGAGTACATTCCCTTACATTATGTTTATTTAGAAAACATTACTTGAAATCTCTAAAAACTATACCATGGGATAAAAACAGCAACTAAGTTACTCCAAGCACAGACACCTTAGTTTGAAATGTTCTCTGATTGAAACAAATGTTACGTAGCTCAACACACTTTCTCAGGTTGGACAGTGAATGTTTGTGTGTTTGGACAGAGTGGGAGACGGGGAGAACATTTCAAATGATACTTATCATTCTTCATTTCAAAAACCTCAAACACGGGCTGAAGATATGGCCATGGGTGCTCAGGTGGAGAACTATAGACATCATTACCACCTCTAAATGTACTGCCTGATCTGAGTGAAATTAGCTCTGTGTTTGCTCCACGTTCAACTGTGGAGACGCACGATATAAAGGGACGGCTAAACCACTGAGACAAACCGAACTACACAAACACATTTTACTGTCTTAGGGATCAGATTTCAGAAAAGAGAAGGAAATTCATGAGCTGACTTAAAAGCAAAAGTAGTGAGTAACTAGAGCACTGATAGAAATGTAGTGGAGTAAAAAGTACAATAATTGTCTTCTGAATGTAGCGGAGTAAAAGTAATAAGTTCCCCCAAAAAATAATACCCAAGTAAAGTGCAGATACTCAAAAAATGTACTCAAGTACAGTACTCAAGTAAATTTACTCTGTTACTGTCCACCACTGGTTATAAGCATGATCAGCAATCCAAAAGACAAAAAAAGAATAGTCAAATAGTTTTATTTTTATGAATATTGATCTAGATACCAGAAAAGTACTTGAATAATAAGTAGAGCTGTTGTCTCTCTTAGCACAGAACACTTCAGACTAAAATCCCATGAGCATGCTTTTGATTGCATGCATAGCTGAGCTGATATCTCCACTGCCAGCTTCGATCTCACATTCAAATGGAATTAAATGCAGTGATCCGTGTAGTACACACAAGTGCACAGAGTCTGCAGCGTGCCTGCATGTCAGGATATGTCATGCAGAAGGAGGCTTATAAAGTAGAAACCTTGTAACTTTAACAGGAAATCTTTTCTGTCAACAACAGTTAATGTTGTTGGCTACACAGTTCTCAGGTATCAGGGTTATGTCACAGCTTGAACAGGCTGTGTTTAAGGGTCTCTGCTGCAGCCATGGGAGTCCAGCTGAATAATTGCCGTTGTTAACCCCAGGCCAGGTCAGAGGTCGTGTCAGAAGCTCCTAATGGAATTTATCTTTCTCAAGGGTCTGGCTCGTTCCTCTGTCAGAGGGGCCACGACATGATGCCCCCCCCCTGACAGACGAACGTCTATGGATTAGTTGTATGAAAAATCTCCAGTTGGCCTGCCTCATTATCTTGGTCATACACCCAGCCTCTCACTCTCATTCACACTCACTCCTGTTTAAATTCCTCTCAGAAGAGCTCTCTCAACACTGTCACTGTGACTCTACTAGAGTGTGTCCGAGCTTGCCTGGTCTCAGTGAAGCCAGGCCTGTCTGAAGCTATAAGAGTGACAGTCTCACACTCCCTCTGTCGGGCCCTTGGGGCTCTCACTTCTTACATCACTTGCACTGAGAACAGTTTTATGTTTAACCCAATGGAATGATGGATGGACGCACATTATGACCAAAGAACAAATACTTAACTTAACTTTAAAGAGATGCTCTGATGATTTAATGATTCTAATAACTATAATTTAGAATGGTATTAATCCCCACTCTAATACTTTATGAAAAAGAAATATACACAGCATGACATTATGCTAGCAATGACCAACATTACACTCTCTGCGATCCCCACCCTGTTTTTTTACATCTTTGTTAGGCAATCATTTTTTAAACCCAGATCTTTTGGGGCTATTGGTAGTTATAGAATTGAATCATGGCATTGGTTAGTATACCTGCCGCTATAAAACTGAACTTTACGTTGTATCTGAGGCCATACCGATAATGGTATCTATTTACTGGAATCAGTATCAGAACAACTTTTTCAGTTTGGTTAGTATTTTGTTGGCTCAGTTGAAATATAAGGAAATCCTAATGCGGCAGTTACTTCAGAGGTGTCAGACTTCATTCTAAATCAAAAATTACATCTCAATTTAGAGAAACAGAATTCAAAGAAAGACCCCAAATGCTCTAAATTTAATTGTTTCTGGAAATGCACAATATTGGATATTTGATGATAACCTATATGCTGATATTTTCAAAAACTCATTGTGACTGATACCAACACTGGTACCAATTCAAGTACATCATTATCCTGGTGTACAATTAAATTGGTAGTGTTAAAGGAGTGTTGTTGGGCTCCTCCTCCCATTACCTGTGCCTGGCAAGCATTGCATGTGGCTATTTTGCTGAAACTTTAAATTTCAGATCTGCCAATTCGATAATGATTATGCCGATTAATATTGTCAAAAAAAATGTGTGCCTATTTTTAACATTTTGAAAACCAAACTGTCTGTATTGTCATCTTCATAGTCATATCGGAAAAATGTGGCATTAAATGTATTCATTAGGTATGCACCAATGAATCGGCGGAACATCGGTATCAGTTGATATTTACCCTGTTTTCAGCCAATCAGCATATAATATGCCATACACTGATGTCAGCAGCAGTATTTTAGTTATGTTTCATCAATTAATTGCTTGTAAGCTGGTATACCTAACTGCTGATTCAGAGCTTTTTTATTGGGCAGATGAAGTCACCTGTGGGACACACTCAGATTTTTGTTTTCTTGCTCACACTTGTAAGAAAACGTCAGCAGTGTGGGAGTATAAAACCGTCTCTGAGAAAGATCATCGAAGACATGTTCCAGTGACTTTCAAGAGAAGGAGCAAGTTATAAATGCATCAATTCTCAAATTTGATTTGAAAGAAGACACAAAGATTGCAAAAAAGACAGAAAAACTCCCCAGCAAATTACAAAAAACAACTGACTATTAGCACAATTGTTATTACATCACTATCACCATTAGCCCTGATTTTAACAATCGCTGCATCTCTAGGATTTACAAGTGAAGCATAAATTGATTAAACTATTCTGTGACATGAAATCTTTTTAAACCTTGAATTTCAGATTGTGTATTGGCAATAATCTGACGTTATGATGTGCATCATCAAACAGGGGTAACAGTATTGTAAACAACAAATAGAGCCCTAAGTAAGTCTCTGTTCTCTGTTTTTTTTTACACCGTAGGCACAGTAGAGGTCAGAGAGTCTGATAGCGAAAGATGAATTACATCAATGACAGCATCCTTGTGTACTGGCTCTTAAGTTTTGATCCTGATTTTAACCCCATCCATCTCTTTCGGGTGAACCATCCTGCGTCCGTTGCTCATGTGACTGAATGCAAACAATTACCTGCTGTAAGTTTTACACACATATTAATATGGATGCATACTAATGTTTTCACAGTCCCCGTACTTTGGACCGTATAATGTGACCGTTCTGTAATCTCTCACATGCAGCCAAACCCTGCTGGATAAGCCAGATTACAGCAGAGAGGCCGGGGCTCACTGAAACATGGCAGTAGTGAAATCCTACCCATCATCACAAAGTCCCAGTAGTGGTGTGCACTTAAGTCTAAAAATCTTATCATGATAAATCCATCAGTGGATATGAGAGCGATACGAAGAGGAAATATGGCAGAGGATTCAGAGCAATCAGAAGAGCTGTGTGTGTTTCAGCAGAGATACAGAACATTCAGACACTCAGTGAGAAAGTGTTCACATCGAGGAGATCAGAGCTTTAATGAGAGTTAGAGGGTAACCAGGCTAGAAGTATATTTTTATATGTTGAATTTTTGAACTGAGTACTGCTTTAAAGTTAAGTTAGAGGGCTCTTCTGCATACTTGGTTCCAGTGGATGATGAGTAAAGATCACTATAAAAGCCACTACAGAGCTGTTTTGAGCTTTTCAATCAGATGCTATGTGTCAAGTCTGGATGTTGAATTTTCTATTTTTCCCCAAAGTGCCAAAATAAGTGTTAATTACAAGTCTGAATTTCTGCGTACCATCCACTGTAATCTCTGTTCGTCATGCAGCCTTGGCTCATTACGCATTCTTTGAGTTTCTGGAAGTACTTCATGTGTGACTACCGTGATTAGTGTTATCTCTTCAGTGTGTTCCAGCTTCAACACTTCACATACTTCTTCCTTTTTTCTGAGCTCATCTTCAGGGCAGTGCTCAAACAGGAGAGGGTGTACATTAGGGAGTACAGCACAGTTAGTACCACATGAATTAAACGTTTTCATGAACATCAAACTGTGAAATTGTTTTCAGTGTGCTTCATGTCCATGAAGCCATCCTGCTTTGTTGATGATAAAACACACATGCTGAGGACAGCTCCCTCCTGTGGTGTACTAGTAGCCTGAACACGGTCAGGACCAGTCTATGGTCAGGACTAACAGATGAAGCTTTTTTCTTCTACAAAGTATGACTGAAAAAGCTTTCAGAAAACTGTCTTTATTTCACTCTATAAACTGATAAGTGTGTTGAAGTATTTCTAGTGAAGATACTTTGACTATTTGTGGTTGAATTTGAACAATTGCCAAACATCTGCTGTGTTGCCAGGTCTGATTGCTGTAGAAACACCTGTGTTACCTTCCATGCCGTGCAAACTGGTACATGTTCACCGATTAGGATAATGCAATTTGACAGTTTGGGTGTTTCCCTCTGATGCGGGGGAAAGAAAAATAATACTTATAGTTACTTGTCATTGCATGCCCACTGTAAAAATCATCCAAATGTCAGCATCGTCTTCCTGAATGATTCCAGTGTGTAATTTTTTTTTTTACTTTTTTCTCTCAGGGTTGTACAAAGTGTGTTTTTCCCTCTATTGTGACCAGTAAACCGCAGTAATAGAGAGCATACCGCACTCCAGTGTTGTGCTGAAATTGATTCAATCTGTCTGTTTCCCATTCGTCTAGATGGTGTTGTGAAATCAGGTTTACCAAGATCCCAGAGCGAATCTGCAACAGGATTTTCAGGCGGCTCCAGGCGACACGGGCGGAGTCGGGATGAGCAGAGGCGGCATACCATAACCAACGGTGTGGATTATGGAATGGTTAGTACACACACACACACACACACGCAGACACGCAGACACGCACACACAAACACACACAAACACAAAACAATCTCCACAAGGTGTCTTAAAGGTTTTTATAAAGGTGTCACGCCCGGGCCTGCAGTCTTACTAAGGCATGTGTTTACATGTCACTTAAGATGTTTACGTTGTGTACATACTGTATTTGATTAATGGCTGCTTCAACGACAAACCAGGTAAAAGGTGGATTGCAGTGATGCATGTATCTGCTGTGAATCCACCCAGTTTCTATCAATGAACTCTAATGTCTCCTAGAGTTGTATCCACACTTTCACAGTACTTTCAAAATATCATCCTCTGTGATTGCAGGTAAAAACAAATACCTGAAATCTCTGAAACCCCTCTTAAACCTGCACTTCCGCGTACCTCTGTAAACATTGTATCTGTTGTGGATTAAGCCAGTGAAGCTCATACTTAGACTATTAGAGAATAAACCTAGACACTGTGTGGTTGATTTTGAAATGAACACCGTTTGAACAGAGTATGGTAGCAATTAGTGAGCTCCGTGACTCTGTGTTTTGAGTCATCTCTTCATTCTCCACTCTGTTGGAATAAAACTAGTTTTCAGTCAGATAATAAATCCCCCTGTGTAGATTTGGATGGTATTTTTTTTCCAAGTGCTTTGGGCATTTTGGACTTAACTGTATAAGATAGTTGAAAAAGGGAGAGACAGAAAGTTTGGGTAGTAGAGAGCAAGAATTGGATGCTCTTTTGCCCATAGTGATAAGTCACGTTAAGAGAATATGTTGGATTTTTTTCATCTAAAGTAGGGATTTATATTTTGTATTTGTTTTATTTCTAAAGGGACTATGAACACTTTTGAACATAAATGTTACAATTTGATTCATTGTACAAGAGTTAGCTTAAAGGTAATTTAGGTCTTCAGTCCATTGGCAGTTTATCTGCAGACTCTTTGATCAGCAATCAGCTGTATTGAATAACAATATGTTCAATTTTGACTGATTATTATTTTTTAAATCAGTACACAAGTGTGTACATTGGAATTTAATGTTTAAACAACTAGGAAATAGTCACTTCAGAATATCCCTACTCATAAGTAACAAAGTAGAGATAGTGTAAAGGGTTAATAGTTTCGGGATTTTCAAGAGAAGGTGCCAAAAGACATGAACTGTTTAATGAAATCACATGTAGGTTTCTGCACAAGTTGGTCTATTTATCATCAGCTTCATAACACACAACTTTTTATACTATTTAAAGGAGGAGTTGAGATTTTCATATTCAAGTTTTGCATGTTAACTTTTGTTTAGAAAATATAATCTCTACACAATCAATACAGTTTTGTAATAAGTGATCCTGAATCAAAAACAATATTGTTCTTTCTTTACTTTCACTAAAACGGGATGATTTGAAGCTCTCCAAGATGAACATCTTTTGCTACCAGACAGTTTGTCTGACCTTTTTTCAATGATGTGATCGGTCATGGTTATAGTCTTGATTAGCAGAGTGTTGTTGAAACAAGTCTTTCATTAGTCAATAATAACTCTGGTGTTCTTGAAGACAAACTTTGACCATTTAAAGTCACAGTAAGGAAGTCTTTGTTATCATATGTGGAAGTTATTGTTTTTAGAGAATGCTCAGAAAGTATTTTATTATTATAGAGAAAAGTAGAAGGAGCATGAAAAAGTTTTCTAGCACAGGCCCTTCTCCCTTTCACCTTCCATTGGCCCCCTCATTCCCCTCCCACCCCTCGGCCTGCTGCCTCTCTCTCTGCCCCTCCCACCCTCCAGTCGGAGCTCATGCCTGCCCTCACTCTCCGTCTCTTTCCCTGCCTCACCATTTCTCACACTCTCTCTGGCTCAACCTCCTCTCCCTCTTTCTCTCCCCGTCTGTCGCCGTCTCCGTCTCCTTTCCCCCGTGTCTGGAGAGGTTGACTGTCCCCCTCCTCTTCCTCCTCCCTCCCTCCCTGTCCCCTCTCCTCCTCCTCCTTTTCCTCCTCCTCCTCCTCCTCTTCCCCCCTTTCCCCTGCGGCCCTCCCACCCAGGCCGACTTGGCCCGCTGCTGCCCTGATGGTAGTGAGCCGGGTCGGGCCCAGGGGCCTGGTGGAAGTAGAGGACTCTCTCGGGCGGCCCGGCCCTGCTTGGACGGCTGTGTGGGCTGCTTACACCACCGTCTTCATCCCCCTCAGCAGCAGCCTGTACAGCAGCAAGGCGCTGCACTTTTTCCTCTGGGTGAGTAGGACCTCATGCAGTCGAGGAAAAGAAGAGATAGCTGTTACGGATATATTTCTGGATTTCAGATGTGCTTCAGGTTGTTTTAAGTTTGAAGAGTTGTGTTTGGTTGTGTAACGCAATTTCATGAACTTGGGAATGTGTTTCCTCACTCTAACTTGTATAAACCGAGCTTGAGGTTGTAAATCTGTGTGAAAACAATATTTGAAGGATATTAGACAACTTATGTATTGTCTATAGTCGCCCTAAAGTGAACATTGACCCTTTGTTTTCTGTTTCTTTGTCAGTTTAAGTATATTATCTTGGGATCAAGACGTTTTTAGGGACGCAAAACATCCAAATTATAGAACTGTATGTGCATTTTTTGTGTTTTCCTGCAACATATAAAGTCAACGATTCATTTCAAAAGTAAAGGAGAGGTTCTTGATGAAAAAAAGTCTCTATAAGGAAGTTTTTGTGAGCTCTAACCTGTGGAGCGAGAAACTGATATGTCAGCTGGGAGAATTTAATAAGAAAGATAATTTCAAACGTTTCTGAAAATGAATTGTCTTCCTTTTTTTCTTTTTTATACGTGGATGCTTTTTATTTGTTTTATAACTTCTACCTTTTGATTTTATGCAAATAGTCGGACAAAAGGAAGAATTTTAGGGCAAAAGGTTTGACTCCACAAACGTCTGGCTTGGATTTTCACACTTCATTCACTAAAAAAATTACCTGAAAATAGTGAGGAGGTTAATTGTGTGTGCATAATTTGCAGTCAAAGCCTTACACCGTCCTTGTGTCAGTGACTTTTCATCATGTGTGTTGAATCTCGGCCTCGGTTGTATTGTCGAGCTCTAAAGGTTCAGACCGAACTGTTTCATGTGTCTTTGTACATGCGGTTAAAAAGCCTGTTATGTTGTTCTTTGTGTTTGTAGAGAAACAGCTTGTGCAACGGCTGTCATGTTATTGTATCTGTGAGGTGTATTCATGCATGCTCATTCAGCGGGCGCACACACACATACATGAACAGACTTTCCATTACCTTTCTCTCTCTCTCTCTCTCTCTTTGCTCCCCTCTTTAAACACCACTGCCTGTGGACCATCACACATTCATGCAGTCTGACACTGGGTCATGCTTTATTCTAAACACGGACCCTGCCCCTCCTCCTCCTCTTCCTCTCCTCCTCTTGTGTACCCTTCCTTCACACTCCTTTTGGAAGGAGCACAAATATGTTAAACAGGGTGGATTTTCTTAAACTTCTCTTTTAGCATCACTTGCCCCTGTGAGAGTGTGTGTGTGGAGTGTGAGTGTGTGTTAAACTTTACTGATGAGCGCTGGTCAGAGGAATGTACTGAGCCACACAGGGGCCGCAGTGATGGAGCGATGGCTGGATAGAAAGATGACACACCAGGTGGCTGAATGCCAGCAGCGAGGCCTGAGCTGTGACTGTGTGTGCTGCATGGACAGCCTGGTCAGCACAACTCAATGCACACACACACACACACACACACACACACACACACACACACACACACACACACACACACACACACACTGTTTCTCTTTCAAACACACACACTGGGGCTGCCATAGTTGAAGTGGGTCTGCTGTTTACCCCATTCTTAGGTTGCTGCGTGGTTGCCATGGCGCTGGACTGATTGCTTCTCTAAACATTGTTCAGGATGGGAGAGAGTCGCGCACAATTGGTGCGGCGCCATTGTCTCCGCCTGCACAAAAGAGCGTGCTGCAGATGCCCATGTGAAAAGATGGGAGTTTGTCCTCCCTGCCGGCTGATATCAATCATCAGATTAAATGTTGGCAGCAGTCACAGAGCTCACTCGGTGATGGGATGGACGATATGCAAAAAGGAAGTGTTCCTTTTCAACGAGTGAGAGCTCAAAGTGACTTTTATTTTTTTTTCCTCTTTTCTTGTCTCTTCCCCCCTTTCCTGTCCCCCTATTCATCCTCCAACATCCTCCCTCGCTGTATAACTTTGAACCCACACAGTTGAAACAAATGAAAGAGCTGGAGCAGGAGAAGGACTCCCTGCTGGCGGGCCTGGAGGTGGTGGAGCGGGCCCGAGACTGGTACCAGGTCCAAATCCACAATGTGACAGAGAGGCAGCGGCAGGTCGGCCAGAGCTCACACTGCACGGTCAGTCCAGGACTTTTAGCTCAAATGTTCAGTTTGTATAGTATTCTACCTTTCTATCTCTATTCCATCTATTATTGTGGATATTCAACTTGTTGTGTTTTGTCTGACATTATAAGGTGAGTCAAGACCCCTCCGCTTCAGGTCAGGGTCCTGCTCACCATGTTATATGCACATGAACAACCTGCTCACTATATATGATCACTTATGGAGATATTTCCAACCCATACAAAACAAACTTTTAGCTTAGGCTAAGGGTTAGTTAAGGTTGTACTTAAGGATTTGTTAGGGTGTAATAAAGGGTTAATTGATGGTATATTTAACTGTAAGTTAAGGGATTGTGTTATAAAGTGTTAGTTAAGTGTGTTAATAAGGGTTGGTTATGAGTGTAATAAAGGGTTAGTTAAGGGTGTTATAAAGGGTAAGTTAAGTGTGTAATAAAGGGTTAGTTTAGGGTGTAATAAAGGGTAAGTTAAGTGTCTAATAAAGGGTTAGTTGATGGTGTTTCAATGGTTAGTTTAGAATGTAGCAAAGGGTTAGTTTAGTGCGTTATAAATGGTTAGTTAAGTGTGTTATAAAGGGTTAGTTAAGGGTGAAATAAAGGGTTAGCTGAGTTTTTAATTAAGGGGTAGTTGTGGGTGTAATAAAGGGTTAATTAACTGTGTAATAAAGGACTAGTTAAGTGTTTAATAAAGGGCTAGTTAAGTGTTAAATAAAGGGTTAGTTGTGGGGGTAATAAAGGGTTAGTTTAGGGGGTAATAAAGGGTTAGTTTAGGGTGTAATAAAGGGTAAGTTACAGTATAGTAAAGGGTTAGTAAAGGGTACAATTAAGGGTGTAATCAAGGATTTGTGAAGTGTTTTACAGGTTAGGTAAATGGTTTTAAAAGGTTTAATAAAGGTAGAATGTTATATTTATGTATATTTTAATATAATTTCTGTTCCCTCCTCTCAGGATTTCTTCACTGAAGCCAGTCAGAGTCGCATGAATGTTCTCATCCCCAAATTGCAAGAAGTCAACCGCTGCCTTAATGACCTTATTACCTGCACTGGGATGGTGAGTTCTACCTACACGTCGACTTTGTTTACTGTGTATAGTTCTCAGAGATGGGATGTTAACAAATCAGGAAACATTATTCATATCAAAGTATTGTTCAGGGAAACTAATTTCTAAACTCTGAACAGGCAAAGCAGAATGTGGGAAACTCGGTGCGTTGGAGCCATAAATTATGACTTTTGTCGCTGCTGATATTTGAATTGTATCTGGGTCCTCTGTAACACTAGTCTCTCTTTGTTTCCTAGCAGTCGTTTCCTTCCAGCTCTGCTCAAACAGCAGCGCTCTCAGCTAATTCTCAGCTTCCTGGTCCAGCTCCTCCACAGGCCATCCAGAGACTGAAGGACCAGAACCGTCTTCTCACACAGGTTTGAAACAGTTTTTTTTTTTATATATATATATAACTAGTTTCAACCAGGTATTGCTGTTATTTTCAGTCACTCATTTTGTTTTTCTTTTCTTTTGGCTCATTCAGGAGGTGACAGAGAGGAGCGAGCGGATCACCCAGCTGGAGCAGGAGAAGTCGGCCTTGATAAAGCAGCTTTTTGAGGCACGAGCTCGTAACGCCCAAGACACCAGCACCATGGACTCCACCTTCATCTGAGCACAGTGACACTCCACCAAACAACAACATAAACATCTCGAGTGTGTTACTGCGAGGAATCATCATGGAGGAAAACTTATATAAGACTCGAGCTGGCTGTTGTTTACCCACTTTTGTAGCAGTGAAGCACCTTTAGCCACAACCAGCATGTGACCACTCCACTTTTAAACCAGAGCACGTACTACCTAGATGTGAACACGGAGGAGAACCTGACCCGAGGACTTCTTTCACTCCCTGCACTCAAGCTGATAAAACCTCTGGAGAAACCTCTCGGGTGTCATGAGATCCTATCACTCCACTCCACAGGATTTTGGCATCTTCACTCCGACTCCCAAATGATTCTGCAGCTCGAACGCACAGGCAGCAGAAAAAACCACAAACTTTTTGATTCTCAAAGGTATCAGACAACAGGTGGACAAGGTGTCTTTTGGGATAATATGCCATATTCTTGATATTAAATATGAAAAATATCACCAGCTGCTTGCTGTGACCTATCAAATACATATTCTTTTACTCTTTGAAGCATGATCAAAATGAAAATTAGGTACTCATTGACCATGTCTATCAGTATCCCCTTCTTTTTAGTGTCTGTCATTAATGATGCGTTTACTTGGCATAGGCTTTCTGGGTTGTTTAATATGAAACGCAAGTCGACAGAAAGTGCTGAAGGAGCAGTTTTTTATTATAGTAGCATGTTAAATGTTACAATGTTAGACTTTTTGATGTTTTTTAAGATTGAAAAAAAGAGACAGGAGGGCAGCTACGAGCCATAGCGGTGTAGAGGCAGAGGCGGATGAGAGAAGTTTGGAAGTTTGCACGTAGAAGAGAGGAGGGGAGGATTATAAACGTGGTAGACGGTGAATGTGTCGGAGCCTGAGCTCCTGGGTTGGGAGAACTTTTCTGATGCCACATCAGAAACAAAAAAAAGAAAGAAAAACATCACTTTGGTTGTCTAGTCTTTAAGGGGATTCGTTGCATGTGTTGTTTGGATCTTCTGAAGAGATTTGTGTTTGAAAGCTGGAGATTAGCACAGGTTTGTCGTGTTGTAAGTGTCCCTTTATACCAGAAACGTTTGATTTAGACTAAAACTTTAAAAACATGCAGCCATCCACCAGTTTACAAAGACATATTTAGTCAGTGGGTGGTGGTAGAAAATAAAACATAGTAGTTTCATAATGGTTCTGTATGGTACTGATGGGATATCTGCACATAACATTTTGTAATGTCTGTTTCCCACTTGTTTGAATGTATGTTTTTTTGCTGCTCAAACTTCATCATGTGTGAGTGAAACTCTTTTCCTTCTGCTTTCTATCGAGACACTTTCAATGAAATGTAAAAAAAAAATAAATACTACCAAAAATTCTGACCATGCAACGTCTTCTTTAAGGTATTATTAATGCCGCACATCAATAAGTCCTTACACTTCCATTTAAGGATAGAATATTTTGGGCACTGGTGACCTTATGGTCTAAGCGCACCACATACAGAGGCTATAGTCCTCGTCCCAGAGGTCGCCAGCTCGACTCCAGACTGCTCCCCACGTTTCCTGACTCTCTTCAGCTTACCTATCAAAAAGGCAACCCCCCCCCCAAAAAAAGAATATAATTTTTATCCTTTAATAAAAACACATCCTAAAATGTATATAACATAAATTACTGCATTCACTTTTCTTTCTATAGTTTTTTTAGTACAGATCTTGCGGCAGACGTGTCGACAATTTTATCAAAACATCTCCCAACCCTCCACAGAGGAGCCTGTCATAACCCAAACTAACTTCCTCTTCCTTCTACTTTTCTGCTCTCTCGTGTTGATGGGAATGATGATGTTTGCAGTTTCACACAGCCAGCATACCACTTATAGAGCAGTAAGAGTTCCACTTCACATGAAGTGTTAACAAGATGATCCATTCTGCTTAGATCTGCTCTGATTCCTTGTCATAAATTAATCAAATATCCCCTGAGAGAGAGGATGATCTGATGTAATTCATGCAGCACTTTTGCACTTCAGCCTCAGATGTGATTAGCTCTGCTTTGCTTTTAATGAGCTGTCTGACTGGAAACTCGTCCTGAGTTTATGCAGAGACGTCATGGAGGAGTGCACAGGGGCGGGTCTGGGGAAGTGGCCAGGGGTGGCATGGGCCCCCTTTGAAATCTGACTGGCCACCCAAGGCACCTGTCCAAAATTCTACATTATGACTGATGTAAAAAGAAAAAAGAAAAAAAAAAAAAAGATATATATTATTGATTTGTCCATTCTGTGCTACAGGAGAAACATGGCCGTGCAAGATGGCGGCCTCCATGGAAAGGGATCCGCTCCTATGTAGATCTAAAAGACTCACTTTAAGTACATATTTTCATATTCAGGTGATTATACATTAATTTAAACTTACTTGCAAACATTATCTCCCCCTTCTACCAATTCTTTTCTGCTAAATTATGTTAAACACCACACACTGCACGTTTATATTTTAGAGTTTTGTTCCCCTTAACTTGGGATTCGAGTTGTGCTGCCTTTTTTCTTATTTTTGAACACTACTGTAACTCAGGCCAAGCACTCTATTGAGAATCCTCACTGGTGAAGTTCAATATCCCTCTTTATCCATCCCTCTGACACTTGGTTTTATATTTGAGGCAACACTTCTAACATTATGATGGTTATGAATTAAGAAGCTTTTTGAAAAAAGCTTTTTGATATGAGAGTTCTGAGTGCGAAAAATGAATGTTTTCCAACTTTGGCAGCATGTCGTGTGTTTCCTTTAGGACCCTTAACTTCAGCAGGCTTATCTAGAAAGAAGCAAAATGACGTCTGAAAATGCTAGTTGAAGTTTCTTCAGTTCTAGCAACTGCCTCTAATAAGTGTCTCTTCTTCAAATCTCCATTTAGATGGTTTTATTTCTCTTATAACTCTAATTCAAGTGAATGATTTGTTTATTCAAGCTTATATATGCTCTAAATCAGGGGTTCCCAAACTTTTCAGCCCGCGACCCCCAAAATATTGGTGCCAAAGACTTGCATCCCCCACTGTCCCTCAAAGTGACTTCATGTGACTTTATGTAGCTGGTCTGCAGAAATTAGCCTACCTATACGAGCATGTAGCTGTGCTTCCTGTGCCATTATGAATTAACCTACTGCCACTGATGCTTTTTATAATTAACTGGTCACTAACACTAAATGTAGGAGTCATCTGGCAACAAATAAAGGCAGAAAACTCATTACATTTTCTATTTTCATGGTTTTATTACAATTTTAGCTACTATTTGCGTCCATATTTTTTACTATAATGGGTTCAGTGTACTATGTTTAGATCATTATAAATATATATATATATTCTGGAAGATCTCATGACACCCTATTTGTGTCACACGACCCCCAGGGGGTCCAGACCCACTTTTTGGGAACCCCTGCTCTAAATCATCATTATATAAATTGGATGTGAGTTGTTTAACTTTGGTTCCTTCCTTTTCTTCAAACGTGTTTGAACAAAACAACAAATACTAGCCGCTTAAAGGGAATCTCTTCTATTGATCTGAACAGCAATGTGTTGTGCCTTGCAGAAATATGAACCACTGAGGTTCCTCAACTTCAATAAGAACTATCAAAGTCTTACACAGTTAGAGAAATGCAGCTTCAGTAATCTCTGATATGGGCCTGCTGTGGGGGAGAGACTCAGCTGTGGTTAGTAGCAGTGTGTGTTTCTACTCACATGCAGAATTTGTCAAACCCGTGAGAATCTTCTAACTTGAAGGCGGGAGACACATCTCCTGTGAATATGACACCAACACAAACAAGTTCAGAGACAGACAGACAGACACACACACACACACACACACACACACACACACACACACACACACACACACACACACACACACACACACACACACACACACACACACACACACACACACACACACACAGGTAAACAAACCTGGGTCGAGTTTCCGCAGAGTCAAGCTGTTCAAACACACACAGAACATCAGTCTGTAAAACCACAATCAGTTCTGATAGATCTATGGATAAATTATGGACGATAAGACGATTCATATTGGTTTATTTGAATAACTTTACTATGTGCTGACTATATCAACAATGACTGGAGATGGGTCTGATCTAAACAGCTGTATCATGAGATGATCTGCACTTTGGGAGCAGCACAAACCAACCTGATGGACATCACACCTTTAACATGTCACTCTCATGTAACATATTACACACTCTTACACTGAATTGAATCAGAAGTGATTTTGTGGACATGTTGCATCACTTGTTTACTGACGATTTTCCGTCAGGCACCATTTGTTTGTTGCATCATTGCCAATCGGTGTGAATGGAAATAGGCTTTCAACAATATGTCCTCCACACAAACCTGCCCTACATTTCACCCCCATAGGTCACTCTCATGTATATCATCCTTATTTTATGATTATTTCATTTTTTAAACTAAACAATGTGAATGATGTTTATGGGCCAAATATGAACATTGTAGCATCCAGCGGGAGATCCATCCCTCATCTGAGTGCTCTGATTGGATGATCAGACCGGAGCAGGATCCCAGAAGAGTTGGGTCATCTTCCAAAATATGTTTTCCGTTTTATGCAATTTGATGTAGAGGCTCAGTTTTTGCTCAAACTGGGACGAAGGTACACAAGAACAACAAGGACCAGGTGGAGATCAGGGACAGCAAGAAGTTTGCTGCAAGTCGCCTTTGACCAGGTGAGTCTCATTTTTGTTCCTTTAAATCAAAACTGTACAAACATTTATTGTGCTTGAAATGAGTTTCAGACTTTCAGCAGTGTCTTTCACTGTTGGCTTAATTAGATTGTATGCTCTGCAGCAGACAACACTCCCTTTATACAGGCAGGTTGCACATTTACATGTCACCCATAGATACAGAGATAGTAATATGTGCCGCCTGTTGACTCTGTGGAAACATATAGGAGTACCTGCAAACAATCCTGCCCTTTCATTAAAAGCAGATACAAACCACAGCCATGTCACTGTGTGGCCCACACACTCTGCTGCAAATAAGATAGTGTGTGAAAAAGGAAATGGGTTAAAGAGAGAGAGACACTGTGACAGTAATGCAGAGAAGGGGATCACTTCATTAGTAGACTTGGAACTGATTAAAGGTAAGAGGATACATGGATATGATTTACATTTGACCTCTGTATGATTCTTCTTTTCATTTTTACTACTTTTTATCATATTTGACAAAAAGGGTTCATCACATTGATTGTGACGTTTGACTTGTTTTCACTGTCATACCAGATTTTTAATCTAACTATTTCTCTGAATGAGGACTAAATTTGTATTTTGATCCACTTCATTATCTCTTTAAACATGTTTTTCTTTTAAAATTTTCACAACTGTGCATGCCAAAGACTACTGTTTAAATGCTCTACAGTGATCTGAAGTTTTATCAACATGACATTTTTTTGTTATAGACAGTATTACGGTCAGGTTTATCATTTTGCTTTGGTGATATGATCTTGAAGTGTGATATCTGATAAGACTATTTTAGTAAGTGTCAGTTCCCTTCTGCTAAAACTTCTCTTCAGTGATGAGTGTTAAAAGTCCACAGAAGTTTAATTAGTCACACATGGTACTTATCTCACTATTCAATAGCTGGTGCTTTTATACAGTATTTTCTCTCTACATTGGGTGAATGATATGAATATATTTTTTTAAAGGAAAATTTTATGGCATTTTTGCCTGTATTCGATAGAACAGCTGAGGAGAGACAGGATATGTGGGGCGTAGAGAGAGGGGGAGGACATGCAATAAATGGTCGATGCTGGAATCGAGGCTGGAATCGAGCCTGCAACCTCTGCAACGAGGACTATAGCCTCTGTATATCGGGCACACGCTTAGACCGCTAGGCCAACGGCGACCCTATGACATGAATATTAAGATAAGCATCATGAGTGGTCAGTAGTAAACACCCTGTTATACAAACCTGCTCATTTCCCTCAGTTAGGACTTTCGAGTTAAAAATAACCAATTGACAAAATTTGCCCTCAGTTTGGCATTAAAGCTCTATCATGATGCTACAATCATTTCAACAAAAGAACGATTAAACATCCCAATGCTAGTTTTAAATGAATACATGTTAAGATATAAGTTTCATATACTTGAAAATGCTTTAAACTAAAGGGAGTTCCCAAAGTGAGTCATTAATATTACATCACAACAAAATAGACGACTTCAACAGTTAATCAGACTTAAAAATATATATACTCCAAACCAGGCTTACCAAATCTTTTAACGTCCCACGCACACTTTATTCAAACAACATCAGGGCTTTATATCTGTAGTTCCCTACCCTAGAGGCTTGGGACTCCATAAAATGACGCTTTTTATTCAAATGACTCTTCATCAAAAGGTTATTAAAACTGAACTGAGGAGGGATGTTTTCTTCTCAGGTTGGGTAATTTGAATAATTGTAGTGGTCATCAATGCTTCGACTATTGGGTTTGGCACATGAAGGGAACATTTATATACTCTGTAATCCCTTCAAGTGTCTATTGGTCCCACCGATTTATTTTAGTACACCTTGAATGTGTCCAGGCACCCTGAACTGAGAATTAGTACCTTTGATTGACTTTTTGTGTTAGCTTTAGTTAAAGCTAAAGCTAACGCCAACTGTCATTCAGGTGTTGACAGTATCTCCTTGGCTAAGGTAGCAGAAACACAGCTCAGCACACAAAGAAAGGAATGTACAAATCTGCTAGATTTTTCTTTGTAGGCTAATGCTAACTTACTCAGGGGATGTTATCTTCCTAGCCTAAAAGACAGTTTACAACATGAAAGATTGAAACCAGCAGTTAGCGAAACATGACAAAACTTTTTTCCCCATATGAGTCAGTGACTTATTTCATTATTTATAGTTTAATTTATAATCATTATTATTATTATTATTAAATTTATTATTATTTTTCATTTAGCATTTTAATGTTCATAATTTATCCTTTTCACTTTTCCTAATACTTTTGTTTACTTATCCATTTTTACTTTATCTATTTACCCTTGAAAAAACCTCTCAACAATGATTTACTGGTCCATTGTCCCACCACTTAATTCTGTTGAATTTACATGTATTCTTTTTAACGTCTTGTGCTGCTGCTTTTTTGTATTGTTAAAATTCCTCCTTGTTGTCTTAATGTTTTCTTTGTTATTTGAACCACTTTGTTTGACAAAGCACTTTGTAAACATTTGTTTTTAAAGGTGCTATATAAACAAAGTTATTATTATTATTATTATTATTATTATTATTATTGTTAAAGCTTTAGCTGGAAACTTGAGAAGCTAATATGTTGCATATGTTTAGAGTAAACGTCAAAGAGAGATGTTAGCTAAACTTTCATGCGGATTAAAATCTGTCGGTTGAAGCTAAATCTTCATCTTATGACAGCTCATAGGATCCATTTCTGTATAGTACCAGCTTGTGTTCAGTCCCTTTTGCTCTCCACATGGATTGTTTAACCAGATACAGCCAATGCTAGCTTAAAAGCTACAGGACAATGCTACTCAGACTATAAAAGGAAGCCAGAACACTACCAATACCAAAATCTAATCTCAGAATCTACATTTTTATACAGAGTCTGTATTAGAGATAACTTCTGTAGTATTGCAACACATCTGTTGTCTCTAAAAGCTCAGCCTGATTTTTTTTTTTTGTTTTATTTCCCTTTCAGATCTTTGTTCCTCTGGTTAGCAACTTCTGAAGACATCATCCTGAAGTCCTGCCATCATGGAGGTTTTGTACGTCAACTCGTCCCTGCTCTACGTCTCTCACAGACCCCTCAACTACACCGGCAGCGAGAAGACAGTGTACGAGCGCTGCAAAGACATGCCCGCCGTAATCATTTGGTACCTTGGTTTGCAGTTCATCAACATGTTCTTAGGCATCCCAGCCAACCTCATGGTGCTGTGGCTCATCCACAAGAACAAGGGTGACTCCTCTACCTCAGACATATTCATCCTCCACCTGGCCATCCTGGATGTCTTCTTCTGCCTCATCCCTCCCCTTGAGCTGGCCAACATAGTCTTCCTCAATAACAGCAGCACCTGGTATGTCCTGCGCTTCTTCTACGGCATCAAGGACTCCTCGCCACTTTTACTTGCTTGCATCTGCCTGGACCGCTACATGGCCGTAGTTCACCCCATCACCTTCACCGAACTCAAAGATCGCAAGCACCGAGCGGTCCTGGCTCTGGTTGTGTGGTTGATCACTTTAGCCTACGCTGCGGCCAAATGTGTGGGCAACATTGTCAACTTTGAGAAGGTCTTCACAGGGATGATCCTTGCAGCGTTCATCTTCATGGTTTACTGCAACATTGCGATCCTTTGGGTGCTGCGGCAGTCCGGGCCCGGCAGGGACGAGATGCATCCTGTGAAGAAGAGAGCGTTCAAGATGGTCCTCATCATCCTCGCCATCATTGTGTTCAACTACTTCCCTCCAGTGGCTCTGTTCCCCTTTCAGCACTACTTCTCTCCAGACGTGTTTCGGTGCTACATTCATTATGTAGCGTTCGGCTTGATGGACTTCAGCAGCAGCATTCAGCCGATGCTCTACTTGTCCAAAGAGAAGCTGCCGTGGAGTGTCAGCTGTTGCAAGAGAGGCGACACACCAATCCCATAGAGATACAGGAGTGTGTGTTTTATGGGCTGAAAATGGTTTCATACTAATACATCTTTTTTTTATAGGATACTTTGTGTGTTTGCTTGATCTGCAGTAAAAAGATGTTCGTGCAGTCCCCCCTGCTTTTGGGTGGATCATTGCCTTCAAAGATAAAAGTTCTTGGCTGTAGCAAAGCACAACATAATGTTTGTCAATTCTGAATCTTTAGCTTTAGTGAAGATTTTGCAATTTATTTTGAGAACCACAGTCACTGTAAATCACTTTGTGGAAGTGCATTAGATGAGAAGATTGATGAGTGTACTGCTAGCAGGCAGTTGGCCTAGCTTTCTAAGCTTTCCTGGCTGCGTCAGAGGAAACAAAACCCATCCTACCATTACCTTGAATGCTCACTGAGAAGAAAATGTTGACTTTCCTTTTTAATGGCTGGTAAACAATAAGACAATGAACCATTGGTTGATTTGTACAAACTAAGTCAATGAACAATTTTATGACTCATCCATATTCTAGGTCATTTCAAAGAGGCAACCTCCAGTCGCGAGAATTGAAGCCAATATGGAAGTGTTACAAACTGCAGTTTATCGAGTGTCCACTTGAGGCTGGCTCCAGATGTACTGGAAACCACATACACACAAATTCAAAAAAGCCGATCTTTACAGCAGAAATGAACATGTTTACAGCCTGGTACAAAAGACTAGTGTAGCCTGGATAGCTCACTCCTCGATCGGCACACACTGTACTGGGGGTACATTTTTTTTCCATAACGTGGCAATTTCAAAGTTATTAAGATTTTGAGTTTTCCATTATGAGAGGCACAGCTGACTTGATTGACAGGCGGGAACACTGTAGCTGTTGGCTAGGAGGCTCAAAGCCCGCCTCTTTACCTCACACTAGCTTGACAGCAGTTAGGTTGACTTCAGAATGTCCAATATAGCTCCCGTCGACGATTGGCTTCAAAACAGCGCTTCAGAAACAGATGGGTGACGTCACGGATACTACTTCCCTTATTTGTACAGTCTATGATCATTACTTACGTTTTATCCTGTTGGATATGATAGTAAACCAGACGTGTTGACTTAGAATATGAAGTTGCCACCTCAGATTGAGAAATTGTGTCATTAATTTTTCACTGCATTTATCAATGTGAACCCATGTTGATTCATAAGGAAAAAAAGGACCAACTGAAAAACAATACAATCAGATCATTGGAAAATAAGACTTGGAAAGAAATATGGAACTTGTATTCATATAAACGGTTACTTACTGTTATTTAAATAGAAATATTTAATGTCACATTTAACATTTTGAAGAAGTATTAATCTCCATAAGTCTCAATGGAATCAGTGAAATATCAAATTAAGGGTGAAATAAAACCAAATGGATATTCATGGTCTGGTAAATACCTTCAGAGTTACAGTATGACACTTTCTTCTTCTTTGTTATTAAATGAGTTGAGTCCCTAGTGTAGCACTTCTCACAGTGAGGTCAACTATTTACTTCATGTATTCCACAATTTCATGGAGAAACTCAATGTCACATTGACAAAGACTGTGTTTACTGTATAATGTAAAGAACAAACTCAGCCACGAGGTGATCTCTGTGATAGAAAAACATTTTTGTTTTATCCTCTAGTGAATGAATGGTAACCCCTGCATTTTGCCTCATATTTTCCATTTGCACAAAAAATGTAAAGATAATGTATTTGTATTTTAGTAAACACATAGAGCAGTTTTTGCATTCAATAAATAAAAGTGTAAATGAAACATACAAACTCTGACCTGGTTAATGTTTCTCTTTAATTTAAGACACAAATCACACACATAAAAAGTCACAATTAACTGATTGCAGCAAACACTCACATCGCTTTGCATGTGTAACATCCAGTTGCTGCAGCAAAAAGAAGTCCTATCATCATCAACATGACAGCTTCCTCCTGTATGCTCATGTTAGGAAGCAAGGCTTTGGGTAACACAACCTGAAATAAATATAATCTGACATTCATTGCTTAGCGTGGCTTACTAAACGATTAATTTACTATGTACACTACCAGTCAAACGTTTGGACACACCATCTCATTCAATGGTTTTCATTTATTTTAATTATTTTTGACATTATAGTTTAAAACTGAAGACATCAAAACTATGAAATAATCTGGTTTTGCCAAATTATCGATTACAACAGTAGTCAAATAGGGCTATCCATTGTGTACTAACCCTACCTCTGAACAACACAACTGATGGTCTCAAACACATTAAGAAGGCAAGTCATTCTACAAATGAACTCTTGACAAGGCTCATGTTAATTAGAACCCATCCCAGGAGACCACTTCATGAAGCAGACTGAGAGAATACCAAATGTGGGCAAAGCTGTCATGAAGGAAAAAGGGGCTACTTTACAGAATCTAAAACATAAAACATATTCTGGTTTGTTTCACACTTTTTTGTTCATGAAATAATTCCATATATGTTCTTTCATAGTTTTGATGTATTTTGTATTAATCTGTTTCAAATAACTACAATAAATACAAACCCTTGAATGAGAAGGTGTGTCCAAACTTTTGACTGGTAGAGTATGTACTATGGCAATTTATACTAAATATTAGCGATAATATTATCAGTAACATTATAACACAAACATTCTTGGATTAGATGCTGCCTGTATAGATTAAGCTATATACAGCAATATATTAAGGATTTTCCCATTCAAAACACTGATTTCATCACACATTTCTGACCACACCCAGCTACGACTAAAGTATAAGAACATCCTAATTATTCAACAATCATATTGTTATTTTCTACTGACCCTGGTCCAGGTGCGGTAACCCCACCGACATCTAATAAATAACATTTATTTTAAAGTGTTCATGAAGGGTCCCTCTTTCAGTCTGTAACTCTTTACACAGCCGAGTCCAGAGAATACTACAGGTGGAATCTTAGAGTTCATCAATCAAAACAAAGTAATTTACCGTACAGTACAGGTAGATATTTGGACTTACTTAAAACACAGTAGAGATTGGACAGCAGTGTTGTGCACTGTACCAGATACATCCCATATTGAGTGTCCGTGTCCATCTCAGCCCGATGACAGCAGCTCAATAAAAAATCTCAACCCACGGTCCATTTGGTAGCTTTTTATGGAGCTTTCAAAACAGCAATGAAGTACATAAAAACTGGAAGTCCAGTTTAATTAACAAAGCTGTGCAAATGTTCCTACGCTGCTGAGTAGATTTTTTTTTTACATTAAGAAGCATTTGATGCAAAAATCAACTGCATCGAAAGAAGATTGAACTGAAATATAATATATTAGCTTGGCAAGGTTGAAGTTTTAGAGGACAAAGATAAACTGATTTCAAGTTATAAACAAAAGAGACAAAGTGTAATGTCTAAGCAGAAATCTAAAATCAGGAATAGATTTTAGAAAACAGGAAATATTACAGAATGGTATAATTTTCTAATTTAAATAAAGATAATAATAATAGGAACATCCCATTCAAATGAGCCTGAAAGCTCTGGACAAAAAGCTAGGAAATAGACCTTGATTAAAGGTGACCTTGTTTCACGTACAACACTTATTCTGTCTTTTTCTATAACTCATCTCAGAGAGTTCGTGGTCATTCTCTCAGTTGGGTGAGGTTTATTCAGGCTTGCTGGTGCTTTCCTTGCCCACACTCTTCTGCGTCACGGCAGTGTGCCTCTTCAGGTGCTTCCTCAGAGACGACTGGTCGCTGTAGCTCTTCCCGCACAGGTGGCAGATAAAAAACTTCTCTTTGGTGTGAACCAGCTCGTGTCTTTTCAGGTGAGCCGCCCTGCTGAAGCTCTTGGTACAGTGCGAGCAACTGTACCCCTTCTCTCCCGTGTGAGTTCTCTGGTGCAGTTTGAGGCTGCTGGCCACTGTGAACGTCTTGCCGCACTCGTCGCAGCTGTACGGCCTCTCTCCTGTGTGCATCCGCATGTGAATGGTGAGGTGGCCCGTCTGGCTGAAGGTCTTCTTGCAGAGCTTGCAGCTGTACGGCCGCTCTCCTGTGTGAATCCTGTAGTGTGTTTTTAGGTCACCTAAGCCGTTGAATCTCTTCCCGCATTGCGTGCAGCAGTACGGCTTCTCACCTGTGTGGATCCTCTCGTGTATTCGAAGGTTTCCTGCGTTGCTGAAAGATTTCCCACACTCCCGGCAGCTGTACGGCTTCTCCCCAGTGTGAGTCCGCACATGAACTTTGAGCTGGTTGGGCTCATTGAAGCGCCTTCCACAATGCGTGCAGCAGTACGGCCTCTCTCCGGTGTGGGTGCGTTTGTGTATCCTAAGCTGGCTGGGATGGGCGTATGTTTTGCTGCACAGGTTGCAGCTGTACGGTTTCTCTCCTGTGTGCGTTCTCTTGTGGGATTTGAGGAGATCGGCACGGCCAAAGCGTTTCCCACAGTAACAGCAAGTGTGGGCCTTCTCACCAGTGTGAGTCCTAAGGTGAATATTGAGCGAGGTTGCTCGAGTAAATGTTTTAGGACATGAGGGGCAGCGCAAAACATTGTCAGGAACCTCTTCTGCAGGAGCAGCAGGTGCTGGATTATTTTCCTCAGGAGCCGCTGCTTCAACCTGACTGCTCGCTCCCTCCTGAGTTACTTCAGATTCAGGGTAATGTTCTAATTCATGCTTCAACTCTTCATTAGACAAATCATCGCTGCATTGCAAAGCCTCTTCCTGCTCTTCTTCTTCAGTCTTAATGTAGCTGTCAGAAACAACAGTGTCTTTTATTTCACTCTTACTGTCCTCAGAGTCTTGTTCCAGGCCCGTAGAGGGCAGCAGAGGCACATCTGTTTGATCACTGTTACAATTCACCTCTGTGCTCTCAGCTTTAATCTGCCTCGTTGACAGATTGAGAAGAGATGGAGGCTGGGAGAGGTCGATAGCACTGCTTTCCCCCTCGTCAGGCTCTGTTTTTATACATATCATGTCATTGGTTGAGACGCATGCCTCTGCTGTGCTCAGATGTGGTGTTTCTAGTGTATCATTGGTCTGTGGTGAATAAGAGGCAGAGGAAACGCTTTCCCTCACCTTGTCCCTCTGCTTCCTCCTGAAGCTCTTCTTGTCACTGCTGCATATGGACACCTTGAACATGCCCTGTGTGGAGTTGACGGGTAGATTATTCCATTTTGAGGTCAGAAAGTACTCGGAAGTATCTTGTTCATGAATACCTGCAAGACCAAAAGGCAAAACATAAACAAAATTACACTGACAGGGTGACAGCAACAACTTCAGACTTATTTGCAGTTATTTCAGGTGTCAGCAGCATCTTCACTTTTGCATCCTCTGTCTTATGTCCCAGGCTCTGCCATCAGCTAGTTCACATTCGAGGGGTGGACATCGGGGTGTTGCCAACCTAGAAATATCTAGGTGTACACCTGGACAACAAGTTGGACTGGTCCCTTAACACAGATGCACTCTACAGGAAGGGGCAGAGACGCCTCTTTTTCTTAAGGAGGCTCAGATCCTTACACATCTGCAGAAAGATGCTGCAGATGTTTTATCAGTCTGTGGTGGCAAGTGTGTTATTCTATGCTGCAGTCTGCTGGTGAAGCAGTATAAAACACAAGGATGCAAGGCAACTGGACAAACTAGTGAAAAGAGCTGGCCCTGTGATTGGAACCAGGTTGGACTCACTGAGGGCTGAGGTGAAGAGATGCACACAGAAGAAGCTAGAGGCCATTCTAAATTACACAGATCATTCCACTTCACAACTTCTTTGTGGACCAGAGAAACAACAGCAGTGGACAGCTCATCTCTCTGCACTGCAGGACTGAGAGATACAGAAAATCATTCATCCCTGCAGCCATTAGGCTTCATAACTCTCTAGCCAATGGGAGATGAGCCGACAGACACCTGAATTACTTGTTTTATGTGATTTTTATAATTGTACCTGCCAGACACCTGAATTTCCCCCTTGGGGGATGAATAAAGCACATTCTATTCAATTATATTCCATATGTGCAGCTGTGAAGTTCAGATTAAAGTAGTTCTGGTTTATTAAGATTAACATCAAGTCTGTTTTGAATGTACTGAGACAAGTCAAGTTCACGACTGTTTGTGTCAACTTGCAGGTTACAGTCGGTGTTACAACCTTTCATTTGTGGTCAGGTAAACACACACCTCAGACATGTCGGCTCTATTTGCTGACCATGCAGGAAACGCTTGAACAAAAAGGTCGCAGTCTGCATGAAAGACAAACACAAACAACCTCCGTCACTGCAGACAGTCTTACCTCTGGCAGCAGACTCCGTGCTCCTCTGTGCAAACAGTTGTTGCTTCAGGCCTTCGTTTTCGGACTCAATCCTCCGTATTGTGTCCTGATACTCGGTCAGGGTCCGGTCCACCGAATCCAGGATGTCACTAACAGTCGCTTTAAAGATCTCGTTCAGGGAGGACTCCAGGAAGAACTTCAGGTCATTCGGCCTGGCCATGTTAGACCGGCTGGCAGCGGCGGCAGACAACAACATTGTGTTGTTGGTTCAAAGTGTAGGGGTGTGTGGCTCCGCTGCTCTGCTGCCGTGTGCGGAACAAACAAAGCAGAGACTGTCGCATGACTATGACGTAATGAAGAGGCTGCTATGTTTTGTTTTTTTAAACGTCAGGCTGAGCTCCAGCGCCCCCTAGCGGTTTGGAGTGGAACGTGATAGAGATGGGATTTGTGTCTCTTTGAAGGGAAGGGGATCTTGAGGAGCCGTTCCTTTCAAAGAGCCGTTCAAAAGACTGGCTCTTTGGCTCATTGTTATATTTATTTATTTTTTAGAAGTCAACCAGGGGTAACTCGTTTTTATCAAGGAAACAATCACTGTTAGCAGTTATAAGATAAGATTTTGATCAGAATAATTCAAACTTACACATCCCACCAACATATATATATACTCTATTGGTGGGAATTATTCTGAAATATTGATTATAATTTCATTTGGCATTGTAAACATTCCATAAGATGTTGCCATTCCCCATGCTTCAACAGCAAGATCCCTATTTTCCCTCACCTAAAAAGCTTGGTGGCACTATAAAAACTACGCAGGCTAAACAACAGACCAACATGATAGCTTTTTGTATTCTCTTAGCAAGAAGGATGATATTACAAAAATGGAAAGAACGATGGCCACTTGTATGTGGACACTGGGTAAGAGAGGTCATGTACTATGTTCAACTAGAAAAGATAAGATACACTATAAAGGGGTCAATTAAGAATTTCTTTGACACTTGGCAACCTTTCTTAACTTCCTTTGAAACTCTAAGTGCTGACGAAATTGATCTTAGTGTGTAATGTGTAGATGTATGCGTACGTGTATATTGTGTAGGTATGTATGTGTATATATACGTAGGAGTGTTTATGTTTTATTATTATTATTTTTTTTACATGTATATATGTTTTGTCTTTTGATTTCTGGCAATTATATTCTGGTACTGGTAATGAGACATGGGGGAGGGGAGAAAAAAGTAAAAAGTTTGTACGATGAAAATGACTGTATGTTTACTTTTCTTTTAATATGTTAATAAAAAGACCTTGATAAAAAAAAACAACTATGCAGGCTGCAGATAAATTCCTTACTGTCTTGTTGTTAAGTACCAGTGTTCCATTCCCCACGTCAAATCCCTTGTGTGTCCGAGCTCACTTGGCAATAAAGTTTACTTGAATCTTGAACTTCCATGCAAAACAACTTTACTGTAAAAAAATTAGGACATTATAAAAATGTGAATGCAAAATTGTACTACCCCACCTGGTGTTTTTACAACTGAACTACATTACAAACAGGAGCTCAGCTCCTTGACTTGAATCCAAGTGGAAACCTCTGGTCTAAAAATATGAGTCCAATGCGGAAGTGTTAAAAACTGCAGTTCATCAGGATCCGCTTGAGGCTGGCTCCGGAAGTACCAGAAACCACATACACACCAATTCAAAACAGACGATGTTTACAGCAGAAATAAACATGTTTACAGCCTGGTACGAAAGACGAGTGTAGACATGTTAGTTCATTTCTCAATCGGCACTGTACGGGGGGGTGATTTTTTTTCAACACCACAATTTTGAAGATATTGAGATTACGAGTCTTCCAATGAGAGGCACAGCTGACTTGATTGACAGGTGGGAACACCGTAGTTGTTTGCAAGGAGGCTCAAAGCCCGCCTCTTTACCTCACAATTGCTCGACATCAGCAATATGGCTCCCGCTGACGATTGGCCTCAAAAAAGCGCTTCTGAAACATATGGGTGACGTCACGGATACTACGTCCATATTTATGCAGTCTATGGAAAAAACTCATGGGGCAAGCAGGTGACACGTGAAGGCAGCGTTGGCCACCTACATATAAAAACGGCTCCTAAATGAACGGCTCGCAACTGCGAATCGGCTCTCATCGTTCACTTACAAGAGCCGTTCAAAAGACCGACTCGTTCGCGAACGTCACATCTCTAGAACGGAGGCCAGTTCAAACGTTGGGATACTGCTGCACAAATAACAGGGTGATAAATGGAGGTTAAAAAACAACAAGATGAAATGAAAACCAAATTACTCCACCAGTTTACAACGGCTAACTATACCACAAATACAACTAACTACTCTCCGCCACAACCACAACTAGCTAGTAACATTTTCTCTACAACTTCAAGGATTCTCACACTAACGCTAGGTAATGCTAATATTTAATGATTGGTTACATTGAAGCTAGTAATGCTAACGGCCATATTTACAATGTTTTCGACACTGGTTTTTAGATACTTCACTGCCTTGTTATGTCGCCTGAGAACGCCAACGCTTGTAATTCTAATCCTGTAAAATAAGCTAAATAAATCATGAATTAGTCGAAGTAGCTGGGCTTCTGCTTGCTTAGTATTATGCTAAAACTTTAAGTGCAGTAACAAGGTACTTATGAGTGCACATAAGAAATACAAAGGGGATCCTAGCTGGCTAAAACCTTGGTAGGTTTGTATTAATGCTACAACTTAAAAAGCTAATGATGGTTTCTTTTTTTTTTATCTGTGCTAGTCTCTTGTTATTAACCCTCCTATTATCCTTGGGGTCAATTGGACCCCATTCAATGTTTAACGTCTCTAAATCAATGATTAACATAATTTTTTTGGCTTCATATTTCATGACTTTTCCTAATTTAATAGGGATAACTGGGAAAACGTAAAATTAAAATGTTGATGTGTTCCAATATCCTGTAAACACAAACAAAGTACGCATCGGTGTTCCTTGGGGTCCTGGTGTTGACCCCAGGCTGGTTAAGCTGAATATAACATAAGAAATATCAACATTTTACACATATTTGTTTTGGGATAAGATAAGACAATAACATGCCGACTGTCAAGATAAAATAACATGTCACAATAAATACCACTAATACAATAAATATCAATAAGATACCAATCTGGCAGTAAAAAGCAATATCATATTAACAGTGCAGAGTAAGTGAACCCTCAAACTCATACAAGAGCATTATGTTAGTGCAGATGTTTGTTGAGTAGAGGTATGGAAGTAGGGAGGAAGGAGAGCTTGAAGCGATTAATTTTAAATCTGCTCGCTCTGAACCGTTTTCTAGAGGGCAATAATTCATTTTCTGAATAAAGAACATGAGAAGAGTTCATCAAGATTTTTTGTGCCTGATTGACAACAGTATTTACCAAAGATAGTTTTGGTTCTTTTGGATGATATTGAGGTCACTATAACCAAGGACACTTTAGCATGTGACTGCAGGAGCTGGGATCAAACCGCAAACCTTTAAATTGAGATATAATATTTCCAGCTACCATGTCTCTAATGACATTCAATGATGAGTCCTGTGTCATATGTTTTGATAACATAGAAACAAGGCAGGGCCGATGAGAGCATGACAAACTTGCAGCAGTTTGATGTTCTGTTTTACAAATAAAGTCCTTCTAAATGCTTTAAATTGTGTTTATGCTTAAAATATATTCTATTTAAAATGTTATTTAGGTAGTCAACAAAGAAACATAAAGTACCTGACACATAAACCTGGGTAACAATCAGTTTCTGGAGGTTTAAATTGCTGGGGTCAAATTGACCCCAATGATGAAATATGTTAACTACATTTGAGGGTAACCAGAGGGTAAAGCAAGGGTATTATCAGTAATGAAAAATGTTACCTTAATGGCATTTACATTAAAATACAGGAATACACTTGGGCAAATATGACACTGAAGATGATAGAGCAGAACTTCTGCTTACTGTTTTCCTAACAGGAAAGCTTTTGAAAAATGTATCTCTGTTAAACTGGCTTGTCTGCTCAAAGTAAGACACCAGGCTAGTAGAGCAATGATATAACACTCAGCACAGATAATTCTAGTGAAGCTAATGACACAATGTATCCTGATACCTTCTGGTTTTACCACATCATTCCTTCCTTGTGTCAGTTGCAGGAATGAAGCTAAGCCTCAGCCACTCCCCTCACCTGACCTGTATGTGTGTTCTTGCCTTGCATGCCTTCAGGCTTGGGGGCGTGGACTGAGGCCTCTCAGGTGTCTCTGCGCTCCTGAGTCATCTGCCAATCACAATGTGCCTTTTCTTTCTCTGCGTAGCCACTTAGCAGCTTTCTCCTCCTACCCGTCCTCTAAATTTGCACCTTTTTTTTCCCACAGCCACATCTGCTTGGACACAAACAGGAGAGCAGGAGACGGAAGTCTGGTCTTGATCTTTTCAAAAATGGACAGGAAGTGCCAAGAAGAAGGCGGAGGACCCAGTCCAGACTTGGACTTGTGACTTGCATGCATCTTTTATGCAACACCACAGACTAAAACCCTGCTCGGCTTCAAAAGAGCGGATGTGAGGCTTGTTTGTGTGCGCAGCAGGTTCAGACATAATCAACTGAGGGTTATTTGTATGCTTGTGTCAGTGTGTGTTTGTGTGCATGTGTGTGAAGGCACAGCTCTCTGACAGCGGTATATACCCAGTCTAACACAGTGGTGTGTCTTTCCCTCCCACAAGACTTGACTTAAAACCTCACAAGCTGGCTGATCATATGATGTTGCTTTAAGGAGCCTGGAGGGGGTAAGTCATGCTTCTAGAGATTCCTTCCAATGCTTTTTTTTCTCAGTGCTTTCATGTTTTTGAAATGTTCAGATGTGTGTCTTTGCTATTTTTGCTGGTGGTAATGAATGACTCAGTAGGCAAGTGTTTATCACCCTCAGAGAAATCAGACTATTACACATGCCGCAAACATTCACTGTATATGTGTATTAATAGGTCTTTTCACAGCTTTCACTAGGTGCCAGTGTTCCTCTTTTTATTTTATCCTCCCTGGTGTGTTTTTTTTTTATATATTTGTACTTCTCCTTTAGCATTGTGTTAACATTCACTGAAGCTTGTGATGTGCTGAGTAAACTTCCCATGTACGAGAAGCAACTTCTCCCAGTGGTCTCCTCAACTTTGATGTGTTTCTAACTATTTGATGTTTTGTTTTCTCCTTTTTGATGAAGGTGAAAATGCACATTAGTCTCTAGATGCTGCTTTCCCTTCAAACTCTTATCAAGTTCAGCAATCCTTGCAGAGATAAATCCACACACAGAGGACCATCTATGTTATCATTTGAAACCTTCATTTGTTTGTATCAGAGTAACAGCTGGAGACTGTAATCTGGACTGTATGATGAGAGGATAAAGAGGAACATCTAGTCTCTGAAAAGAGTTAATCCTGCTTCAAAAAATGTAGATTTTCTGTCTTAAAACAGATTGTAATTGATTTACAGTTGCTCCTCTTTGTTAATCTTAGTTCGTACGTGTACTGTAGCGCTTCTTGCACCCTGACAGGAACTGAGAAGTGAGCACCCACACAGGAAATGTGGTCAGGGTCTGTCCCGGATGTTGGTTGCGTGACAAGAGCAGAAAACTGAAGAAAGGCAAAAAAGTAAAGCAAAAAATAAAACGACAAAGTGAAGGAGAGAAGGAGAGGTGAAGGCACAGTTAGATTTATTAACCAGGTAGAGAATAATAACAGTGTGATTATTTATTATTGTGCTGCTGATGTTTGGTTGCTGTGATAGAGAGAGAGAGAGAGAGACTCAGAGAGGTGCCCTTGGTTTGTGTTGACAACATGCAGCTGCAGCTCAGACTCATTCACAGTTTTATCCTCCAGCCAGAGTCAGAGTGCAGCGTGGTGATAAAATGATAAACCGACTGTTAAACTACTCAACACCACCCACCACCCCTCTAATCACCTCAGCAGCACCCCTATCTCTCCCTCTCACTCACTCACTCCCTCTTCTCTCTCTCTCTCTCTCTCTCTCTCTCTCTCTCTCTCTCTCTCTCTCTCTCTCTCTCTCTCTTACCCTCACTTGCTCGGCTTCTTTTTTCTGTCTGTGGTCAGGAAGTACAAACTTGCTTTTGTTACGTGTCACCAAAAGTCTGCTACTCTGCAAATCTGTCCTGCCACACCAAGAAGCTAAAAAATGAGAAGTGTGGTCTAAAATAGAAAAATAGAAACATAACTCTTCTCCAAGCTGGACCATTTCTGCATTCAGAGGGGTGAGTGTTTGTGTTTCAGTTTGGTTCTCAGACGTCAAAGTGTGAAGTTGGATTTAAAAATGCCACACCCTCTAGTTTCACGTTGATTATCTCAGATAAGTAGACCAAAAAAAAGAAGCGGGCACTATTTCACTCCAGACAAATATAGTAGAGTTTTATGTATGGTCTTTTTGTCTGTGAGATAGTCAGATGTTCCCCAAATTTTTGTGTGCTTGTGGCATTGAAATAGTTCATGAACTTTAACTGAATGATTTTACATTTGCTGTTTCACAGTATCAAGTCCAAGGAACAGTTTCATGTGCTGCTTCAGACGGAGGAGAACACTTCATTAGTTCTGTCTCTTTTTACAGATGTGTGGATGGAGTGTGTAGCCTCCTTCAGGGTCTCAAATTTGAAGGATTTCACAAAATGAGCATCCTTCAAACAGCGAAGGAGGACGTTTCATAGCAAGACAACACTCACATCTACAAAACTTCCACCACAGCAAAGGGCCTGACTAATGGAGGAGGAAAACTTCTGCCTCTCTACGCCAGATGTTACAGATTCAGCCCTTCAACAGGACTCGTGGACCTCTGTAGGGCACCACTGCGTCAATGGAGGACAGCAGGGCGCCGAGAGGGACGGGGCAGAGGTTGAGATAAACCAGGAACATGACACAGATCAGATTTGTCAGTCCCTGAGGGCTGACAGAGACTCTCCTGAGGAGGAAGAGCCGTGGGAGCAAATCATATGGCCAACGGTGCGCCCAATGACCTGCACCAGTCCTCAGATGTCTTTTGCCACAGTGCAGTGGGACATGCCCGACCCATTTGCAGAGACGCCTTCGCCTGTGAGTCACAGCAGCTTGGCCAATGAGCTGGACTATGTTGGCGTGACGAGCGTAGGCACCACTTCCCCATTGCTTCACCCGTCCGAAGACGTAGATGGAGAGAAATTCAGGGAGGAGGACGGAGAGGAGGACAAGGGGTTTGATTCTGAGCTTCTGAACGGGAACTGCTTTGAGGTATGGATGAAGATTTATTTTACACTCTGACATGTCTTTAACCTTCACTTCACATTTTCTTGACTTCCACCACCTTAATCTACACCTGTTTAGGTCATACTGTACATATGTTGGTCAGATGAGCCTCAGAGTGCCCACAAGCTTTTTCTGTCACTGCTCATGTTCATAATCTTGATCGTGGTCTGTGTTGCAATTTTCAGCCATGTGATGCTACTCATGTGCAAGAGCCGGCGACACAGGAAGAGGAAGATTCAACCCAAGAGCTGTTAGGCAGCAGCAACGGTACGTGTTGTCAAGAACAACACTTTCAAGAAGGTGTTATCAGAATAGAAATGTATGACCCTTGTTCATTCAAATCAAGCATGTTATTTGAGGTTTAACACTGAACCTGTTTGCCTTCCTCTAGAAAATGTTGAAGAAATCCCTCTGAGGACAGACTCAAAAGAAGAAGAAGTAGAGGAGGAGGAGGAGGAGGAGGAGGAGGAGGAGGAGGGCGAGTCTTTTAGCTCAGATCCAGTTGTGTCTTTGGTAATAGTCAAAACTCTTCAAGAGGTGGAAGACTCAGAAGACGAGGAGGACTGTTTTGTAGATTTAAACCTAGAAGAGGAACAGGATGATCCCTTAGTTCTGCTGACGAGACAGGGAGACTCAGAGGAAGAGCAGACTTCGTTAAATGGCACTGAGGCTGAAGAGAAGGACGAGGAAGGAGCTGAGGTAGAAGAGGACGAGGAGCGAGGCCAGGTAGAGGAAGAAGAGAGTGCTGAAGAAAGTAGAGCAGCAGAGGCTGACATCTGTCTGAGTCACGTGTGAGTATCATGGACTTAAGGAAAGGGGAACGGGAAGTGTGTTGACGTCGAGTTAATCATGTTGCAATATGTGATGTTATATAATAACTACGTAGCATGTTTCATCCTCACTTCTTAGGGAGATTACTGCAGAGCCACAACAATCTGACGGAACTGGACCGACTCTAAACACAGATAAGCTATTTGATCCAGAGCAGCCAGAGTGCTCAGAGGACACGAGGCAATCCAGGGAGGAAGAGGACGTAGAGCTACAAGAGGAAGGTCCAAGAGCACAGACTGAAGAGGTAGAAATGTGCGAAGATGTAGATCAGAACCTGGACCCTGAACAATCAGAGGCTGCAGATAACATTGAAGAACCGTCGATTCAGGTGGTAGATGATGCAGAGAGGGCGGAAGACTCACAAGAGATACTAGAGCTGACCGAAAAACTGCAGGAGACGAGTTGTTCAGAGCATCAAGAGAGTGAAAGAAGAACCTCACAAGACTCAGAGACGTCAGAGTGTGAGCAGCTTCAGACGATCCAAGAAGAGGAGCCAAACTCTGATGAGCAGGTAGAGCAGTCAGAGCAACCGGAGCAGTCACCGATGGAATCAGCAGACGAGTCAACCCCGACTGAAGACGCAGACCCGTCAGGAGAGTCCACTCTGTCAGAGCAGACAGTTAGCGTCGAAGCCCAAGACCCCAGAGCAGCAGAGCAGCAGGAACAGACGGAGCCACCCGAGCAGAATGAGCAGCAAACGTCCAACGAGCAGCTTGTGCAGCCGGAGAAGATGGACGAGCCTGAAGTGACAGGGCAGCTGTCGCCCGAGACCGAGGTCGTGCAGCAGACAGCGGAGGCAGAGTTCAGTCAGGCTGAGACGTCACATCAGGCTGATGAAGGGGAAGGTGTGAAAGATACAAACCTGCAAACTGTTGTCTCAAATGGAGTGCAACACAAACCCACAGACACAGCAGTGCCTCTTATGAACGGAGGGGAGGTGGACAGGGAGGCAGCCCGCCGCCTCGCTGAGCGGCTGTTTAAGTTGGACGGGATCCAGCGTGTCGAGGTGGTGAAGCACTTAGACAAAGAGTAAGCACACGCTATACTTATTTTTACCTTCTCTCTCTTAGAGCTGTGGTGAGGCTGTGTCGAGCTCTGCAGCTTAGTAACACATATTCTAAACAGACACCACAAACGTAAACAAAACAAAAATACAACATAACTCTTTACTGGACAAATAAGGAACTGTAGCTCATAGATAAGCATCATGTTAAAACATTCAGGGCCAAAGTCTAACTTTGTTTACATCTATGCTTCAAGTCTTTGAAGAAAATAACACACACACCATTCCTCTTCCTTTAACAAGGTGTCAAAATGATGGATATCTGAGTGGTACATTCCAGTTGACACCTACTTATTTATTCAGACTGTCTCATATCAGAGACTTCCTTGAATCAACACATAAAGGGTCGATCGGATGGTGTTCTTTAAAGTCCTCTGTGGTTTTTGTCGGGGCTTTCTGAAAGTCTGTGAAAATAACCACAGTGATGTTATCAGGGGCATCTTGGCAACCAAGCAACAACAGAAACACTGTGTTTGTCAAAATGTGGGTGTACGGGTTTTAAAGCATTTACCAGAAGTTGATCATTTTACAAAAGATGTGAATGAGTTTTATTATGGGAAGTGTAGGAGCTAGAATTTTTGAAGTTTTTGTTTGTTTAAGTTAAGTTTTACGCCTTTCATTCAGTGAGGAGAGGACAGTGGAGAGAGAAGGAAACCAAGAGAGGGAGTGGGTTAAAGAGCCACAGGAATCGAACCGCTTCCGCCCGCTATAGGTGTGCACAACTGAACCATGAGGCCAAATTGGTGCCCTGAATTTTTGAAGTCCTGACCAAATGAAAATCTTTATCCAAACTTTATGCTAGTGCCAAATTAAATTAGAGGATTATCCCCTCTTTTTTTAAGGTATATTTTTGGGCATTTTCGCCTTTAATGGACAGGACAGCTGAAGAGAGACAAGAAGAGTGGAGGAGGACATGCAGCAAATGGTAGAGGCTGGAATCAAACCTGCGACCTCTGCGACAAGGGCTATAGCCTCTGAACATGGGGCACACGCTTAGACCGCTTGGCCAATGGCGCCCCGTGGATTATCCCTTTAGATATTCCTCCGCATGCTTAGTCAAAATATATAAAAAGTCACATGACTCTTTATTTATCCAGACCTCCGTTGCCACTGGTTCATATTAAACGCAACACTGATTCATTAATAATATGATCAATAATGTTTTTCTCTCAGTGTGTGACAGATGTTGTGAAACTCTTGTTCAAACAGTGATCACACTCACACCGACTGACTTTTTCTCTCTTCAGTAACGACTTCAGTCGAGCTGTCGGCGAGGAATACCTCAAATTCTTCGACTTCACCGGGCAAACTCTGGATCATGCCCTGAGGTGAGAAACATGGAGGCGGAGCTCTTACAACATGCTCTGACACCACTCTCAAAACATGCTCATAAAACGTCTTGTAATCATATTTCAAAGTAGCTTTTGTTCCTCTCTCTGGGACTCAGATCTTTCCTTAAGGTGGTGGTGCTGATAGGAGAGACTCAGGAGAGGGAGCGTGTGCTGCAGCAGTTCGCCTGCCGCTTCCATGAGTGCAACCCAGACTCCTTCTCCTCCTCAGGTGAGCTCCTGTCAGGGATGTTTTTCAGCGTTTCCTCACAGATACGGCAGGGAGTGATCTAATGTGCTTTTCTTTTATCCTCAGGGTCTGTGTTGGCTCTCACATGCGCCGTGATGCTTCTCAACACTGACCTGCACGGACAGGTAGGATACATTAATGACTTTAAAGGTTTGTCAGCACAAATTGATTGTGAGCTATTTCATCTAACAATGATTTATTTGTGTCTGTGTGTTTGTGCAGAATGTAGGAAAATCCATGTCCTCCCCTAAGTTTGTGGTCAATCTGGATGGGATGAATGAAGGAGAAAACTTCAACAAGGATTTCTTAAAAGTAATGCCATCACTGATCTTCCTTCAGAAAACAAAGTAACATCATAGTTTGTGATCAATGATCATTTACTCTTCGTCTTCATTGCAGAGTCTTTACAACTCCATAAAGAGTGAAGCGCTGGAGTGGGCCGTGTAAGTGGACTGATGATAAAATAAACGCTTCCTTAATGATTCCTCGCAGGTTTGATCCCTCTCACATAAAACCTTGTCTTTTTATGTTCAAGTGATGAGGAGGAGTTGAAGGGCTCAGTGTTGTTGGATGAAGATGCAGATGAAGTGATGCTTCGTTCAAAGGCCAACCCTTTTCAGGATGTTCCTCACAACAAGACAGCCACCGTGGTCAAACAAGGGTTTCTGCAGAGAAAGCTCCACGCGGACATCGACGGCAAACGCAGTGAGTGACACAAACATGAGAGAATGAACAGAGCCAGGATTTGAAGACACAGTCCCTGAATTTGACTTATAACAACAAAAACAAGAACAACAAAGGCTCTGAATCATGTTTGGGTTGTAATATATAACTTTATTTATATTGCACCTTGAAAAACAAATGTTTTTGACAAACAAAGCATGGTTTGGATAACAAAGTAAACCTTTTGACAGACAGGGAGGAGGAATTTTAACAGTGCAAAAAAAAACACAACGCGAGGTTAAAAACAATACATGTAAATTAAATAGAATGAAGTGGTGTGACAATAGACCAATAAATCATTGTTTAAGAGGTTTTTCAAGGATAAATAAATAAATAAGATAAATAAATAAAAATGGATAAGTAAAAAAAAGCATTAAAAAGACAATAAAAGAAGTTCTCAGAATGATAGGACGACATTACATCCGAAAATTTTTAAAAAGTGAAAAGAGATAAGTTAGGAACATTAAAATAATAAATAATAAAAAAAACAACCAATAAATAAATAATCAAAATAAATAATAAAATAAAATTTAAAACAATTAATTAGTTGGATAAAAGCTAAAAATCATTATTAAATACAAGTAAAAGCAGTCAAAAGGATGAAGTCGCATAAAAGCAAGTCATTAAAAATGGGTTTTAAGAAGAAAATGGGATCAATTTGAACAAACTTAAAGTCAGAAATGTGGGAATATTTAATATTTCACACACAGCTGGCTTTAAAGCAAAGCACTAATTTCTTACATGTCAGATATATTATATTAGGGGCGCTGGTGGCCTAGTGGTCTAAGCGACCCACATACAGAGGCTACAGTCCTCATCGCACAGGTCGCCGATTCGACTCCCGGCCGCAACCATTTGCTGTATGTCTTCCCCCTCTCTCTACTCCCCTCATTTCCTGTCTCTCTTCAGCTGTACTATAGAATAAAGGCAAATATATAACTTTAGAAAAAAAATTAAATTGAACTAAAGTAATGTTGGATAATTTTGGTTAAATAATATCATTTTTTTATTTTGTCACAATTTTAGATTATTTTAATTTGCCCAGATCAACCTTTTGTGCATAATTATCACCTTTAAATTTTAAATCATATTAAATTTTTTCAACAAATTAAAAATCAGAGTAGACCATGCCAAGTGTTTTACTTATAGAATGCCTAATGTTAACATCAGTTATTCTAACTGGTATTAAAAGAGTGATAGATATGACACTATATAATCAAAAGTTCAGATCCTTCTCTGACTTTTTCTTAACACTCAGATAAACTTAAACAAATCTTTGATATAAAAATGTCTGCATGCTGCCTTTTATTTAAGTTTTGGCTGTTAACTTCTAATATCTGACATTCATTATGGTCGATGTATAACTTTCATAACCCTGCTGTATGCTTCTTCAGCTCCCTGGGGGAAAAGACGCTGGAAGACTTTCTATGGCGTGCTGAGGGGAATGGTCCTTTACTTACAGAAGGTCAGTAACAGGATACCCAGTCATAAAAAGTGTTGACCTACAGATGAAATACAGAGATCTCAGTGTGTTTCATTGATTCTAAAAGCTCTCTTTGTGTGTATCAGGATGATTACAGAAGGGATCAGCCGACGAACGAGGACGTGGTGAGCCTGCATCACTCTCTGGCCGATCAGGCGGCCGACTACACCAAGAAGCCACATGTGCTCCGCCTGCAGACAGCCGACTGGAGGGTGTTCCTCTTCCAGGCCTCGTAAGTACAGAGCAGAGCTGAGCGAAGGTGTGAGGGTGTGTTTATGAGAGACCAGCGCTAACGTTGACTCTGCCTCACAGATCCAGAGCAGAGATGAATTCATGGATCAGCCGCATCAACCTAGTGTCGGCTCTTCACTCCTCGCCTCCGTTCCCCGCTGCTGTCGGCTCTCAGAGGAGGTTCTGCAGGCCGATCCTCCCCGCCTCCCAGTCTGCACACACTCTGGTAAATTCCTACTTGTCTGTATCTGTGACATTGATGCTACTATAACCATAAGAAGTACTTATTTTTTCATGTGCTTTCAGTATTTTTAGATAACACTTAACAGCAAAGTACAGTAATGATACTCCAGGCAAATATTCCCACACGTTTTGCAGTTTGCTGTTGTTTCACGTTCAATCGTTGAGACGAGCATCTCCCGTCTCTGTTGCACCTCTTACAGCCCTTCACTGATTTAACTCCTGATTATAAAGCTAATAGTGACGTCACAGTGTCATTCAATCTTTTTGGGTGCACTTTGTGTATTTAAATGGTATCTTTTGTTTTGTGTGCACAAGTTTAGAGGGTGCAGAAGCCATGCAATCCTAATGTGAATCCGGCTGTGCTTCAGCTCTACATGTGTATTAAGACAAGAGCAAAACCTTCCTCCCTTTGTTTCTCTTCCTTCTTCACGAGGATTTGCATAAAATCTGTTCCTCTTATTCCCCATGCAGGAAAGTCAGCTGCAGTCTCATGCAAAAATGCTGGAGTCCTTTAAGACTGACTTGTCGCACCTGCAGCAGAACCTTCCTGAGGGAAAGAAAGTCAAAGCCAAGGAGCTGGAGGAGCAGCGAGTCAGAGCAGAGTACCTGGCTCACGAGGTAATCAAATTGCTGTGAGTCAAAGTGTGAGTGCATAAGTGTGAAAAAAGCATCTATAAGTGACACCCTGTCTCTCTTCTCAACCCAACCCCAGATGAGTCGCTATGAGATCTACATTCAGGTTCTGGAGGCCTGGAAGAAAGTCAAAACGACAGACGACGACACGTTGACCACCGCAGATCTGAACCTGTTCGATAAAGCTGTGTGCGACGACACTGTGGGAGAGGAGGAAGGTGCCCTGAAGAAGTCCTACTCCAGCCCCTCTCTGGAGCTGGAGATGGCTCCCCCGTCGGTGATCAAAGTCAGACGCAACATTTCAGAAAGACGGACTTATCGCAGGACCATCATTCCCCGGTGGAATAAAGAATCCTGAGAGACTCGGAGGTAACACGACCCATTAAAGAACATTTGAAACCACAGATTCAAACATGTCTTCTGTGAGCTGACAGGACTTCACCTGATGAAGAGAAACAACAATATCCTATCTTAAAACTTCTTAAACTCGCTTTTATGTGTCTGAATTGCCTTTTGCACTTTTATGAAGTAAACCTCAGGGAATCTCCGCCCCTCTCTGGAAGGAGGAAGTGGATTCATTTGTTGTGACACAAAATATCTGGACCTTTATCTGGATCTTTGTTCAAACTTTGTTCTTTTTAGGACTCAAAAGGTACAAATTTATTCTCAATTCTTGTTTGACTTTGTGCAAAAAAGTGTCATTAAAAATACGACCACTAGAGGGTACTGTAACACAGCACATATCTGAGTGAGCAGAGGGAGCAGGACGTGCTGACTGTTTTTTTGAGGAATTCTATTTGCACTTTTATCGTTTTTTTATACGTGTGTAGATAAAACATTGACTTGTTTTCTGTGAGTGTTCATGATGTTAGTGTTACTGTTACATTTTTTTCTTACATGACGACTTAAGTTCTTATATATGACAGTTTTTGTTCTCACTGTGGGGAAAAAAATGTTGCTCCTGCTGTATTCGTTCAGATCAGCTGTTCAAACTTTTAATTTGAAGGGCTGGGATTTTGTTTGTGCTCTTAGATTCAGGTAAACAAGCCATTCAGTATTTGCTGAAGTTGAGTTTTATTAAATTAATGTCAAATACAAAGTTTTCCTTAAAGATGTAATGCTCATATATGTGAAATGTAACAAAGGATGAAGAAGTTAAATGTGTCAACAAAGAAATTTCAATTTTAAAAGTGTCTTTTTTTGTCACGTTATCAACCTTTAAGTAAAGTTTGAGATTTTTTGGGTGCCACCCCCCTAAAAATAAAATTACAAACTCAGCTGTTATTTCATCTCCGTTTGAAATGACACATTTGGAACTTAATGATTTTAAATATTTAATGTTTTTATTTTATTTTATTTCAGCACAACACAAACAATTATTTGTATACTTCACTTCCTTGTATGAAAGCGCATCTAACAATTAAAAACATACAAACTGCAAGGTTAATCCACGTCTAAATTAGTTTAAATTATTTATTTAGATTAAAAAAAATAATTATTAACAGTAAAATACATTTAAATAGTCACACAACAAAAATGTGTGGATCGGACCTGGCTCTGTGTTCCTCTTTGTGTGTGTGCGTGTGTTTCTGTGTGTGTGTGTGTGTGTGTGTGTGTGTGTGTGTGTGTGTGTCTTCATGTTTGTGTTTGTGTTTGTGAGGGATCGACCTCAGTGGCACGGGCTCCATTTTGTTCTCTTTCAGCCTGACATGTTGAGCAGCGGTCGACCCGGGGCGGTCAACAATAAGGGCAGGATGTCTGGAATCAGCTCGCCCCCCCTCACCCCAAACCTACAACACTCACACACACACACACACAGTCCTCAGGAATTTGATGTGACAATAGGAAATGCAATGAAGAGCAGAGACAAAGCGGACTGGGACACACCGTCCTGTTTGGGTGTCTGAAATGGATCAAGGATCAGTCATTGCTGCTGTTGCTCTCGACTTTTCTCACCTGGTCTGACATCAGGAGGAACTCAGCGCTCTCTGACGGGTCGTCTAACAACTCTTAATGTGATAATGCTCAACTTGTCCTCTGAATGGAGGCAGTCTCCATTCATTCACAGGAAAAACAACTGCTCATTAAGATAAAGTCAGATTCTGCAGATGAGGATGACTGATGGGCCACATGAGTGACAGGAGCCCGGGGCCATCATGGCACCTTAAGAGGGGATGGAGGGCCCTCAGGCTGAAAGGGGACACCATCTCAGCTAACCTACATGCTCTCGGGCCTGTGACGGAAACGTTACAGTTAGAAGCAGCTATTAGTGCCTCTTTGTTTCTCATATCAAATTGAAATGTTGAATCGGCGCTAAAGGTGCTTGTTTGGGTTCTGGCGTCACACAGGAGCTCTCCACCAAAAGCTCTTCTCACATGGCCTGTGGACCATGACATCAGCGGCCGTGGTGGCCCTGTTTTGGAGTGCCATCTCTCTCCGCCTCTCCAGCAACAATAATGACCGGCTGGAGCAGCAGGGGCTGTGTTAGCTGCTGGGTTCAGAGGGCATCCGTCCCAAGGAGTGGGCCTGTTTTTGTTCCATCTGTGCCACTCCATTCTCAAGCTTTGTGCGCCTCAGTCAGGCCTGGGTGGGTAATTAAAAAGGCAAGAGCTCAAGTTGTGATCATTAGGGGCTTGTCCGGCATGAGCTCCAAAAAAGACCCCGACACGTAAGGTCACCACTGCCCTGTCCAGTTTTTCCTTTTTCCCGCTTGTCTCCTCCCCCTCACGTACAAAGTTGCTTTGAGTATTGCTCAACATCCACAATGGCCCTGAAATGCTCAGTAAATATGAGCCACAAACACCTGCCCTCACTGCCAGCAAACATAAACTGTACTGTAAACACTCGCATTCATCCTGCTGCCCTCAATGCTCCTCCCGACGCACATTCTCCATCTGCTGCTGACGCCTCGCACGCTCTACTTGTTACTTTTTATCTCTTATCCGCACGAACACTTGATATCTCCCACTCTGATCATTAGAGACATTTTTTTTATCCTCCTCTTGTTGTACTCCCCCTCCTCTTCTCTGTCTCCATCCTTCCCTCTCGACTCTCCTTATGTTATTTTTCTTTCTCCGTCCAGGGCCCTCGAAGTCTCTCTGTGCTCCTTTTAGAGGTTTTGTTTTCAACTCAGACTCCATTTACTTCTGTCACTGAGACATTAACTAATGACCTCTTATCTCCTCCAGCTCTTCTCTACGTAGTATCAACTCGTACAGGACTTGCTCTCCTGTGAGGAGCAAACTCAGATATCTGCTTCTCATTTGAGTGTAATTTTCACAGAGAAGCGATCACCTTTTTCTGCTTTAACTTGATTTGTAATGAATGTGAGCCACTGAAGAAAAATAACATCCCTGTCCTTTTCTCCCTCTAGACTGCACTCATTAGCGTCGCTTTTCTCCTGGCCAGACATTTTCATTTTATTTGCCAATCAGACCCAAACATGAATCACTCAGACCCTTCATAGTCCTTTCACAAACGCTGGCTTTTTGCAGTAAAGAGGCCTCTTATTGAGAGAGTTAAAGCAAGTGCCTTGCTTAAGGGCATTTCAACGCATGACCCCTTTTTGCCCTCTCCTCTTCCACACACACTGCTGTACCTCCTGCCTCTGAAAACACTCCTCAGGCACAAAGTCAGCAGCTTTTAAGATGCAGGACAAACATACCAGACCGGATCTTAAAGCTGGCGCTCCATGGGTCAATGTAACCTAGAGAGCAGTGTTTGTGAACAGATCTCCTTCATCTTATCTTGTTCAACCTCTCCACTCAGAAATTAGTTTCAACTAAATGATGACTGAGATAGTGCAGTACTCCACCTCAGCTTATAATCCAGAGTCTGTGATCAGTCAGATCTTCTGTTAGTGCTTCACTGACCTATAGATCTACTCATAGCTGTTCAAGACACGCTTCTACTGTTATTAGCAACGAGAAACGGATCCACTACTTCAGTTCATTTAAGATATTGATCCACTATTATTGCTTTCTCTATAAACAAATATAGCACCAACACTTGATTGAGAGTCAGGTTTGCTAACACCACTTGTTGAAAGGACAGATCAGCTGTTATCAGTTGTCCTTAGATGAATCAGCTGTTACGGCCTGTACTCGACAAATCCATTACAATGCTAAGAGATGAATCCATTGAGAAATAATACTACTATCATGATTTTCAAGAGACTGATCAGCCATTATTGCTCATTCGGTGGACAGATTTGAAATAATTGGTTGACCAAGGGGCGAGATTCACTGTTTTCAGATGTTCTAGAGGTGAAGATATAAGCAGTTGTTGATGAAGAGATGAATCCCATAATGTCATTGTTTGTTCAAGAGATGGATCCTCTTTTATTACTATTTCTACAGACCTATCCCATACTGATTTTTTTTTCTATAAGGCAATCATTTGCAAGTATTGTATTGCATGTGCCAGAGGATGATCTACATCTTGTTTGGGAGACAGATCCACTATGACGGGTCCCTATCTACGGTTTTTCCAGAGACAGATCAGATAGTATTCTTTGTCCTGGACACTGATCCACTATCGTTGTTTTTTAGTTTTTGCATCACATCTTGATCAGGTCCAAGGTTTCGTGAGTATTTTCATGGCCGATGTAACACATTTCCACCTCATGTTGTCATCAGGGTAGAAGTATTTTTTTTCTTTCTAACATCAAACAAACCATAAACATAACTTCCTTGTTGGAGACACCTATACCAGTCAATCCATACTTTATATTCCTTCTGTTTCATCTTGAATCTGCCACTCATTTAAAGGATTAAACAGCATTATTTAGATGTGCATATGTTGAATGAGCTGTTTGTCAGCCGTGTGTTTGACTCCCTCGGCCTCCCAGGTCACCCCTCTCCCTCGGGGCAGTACCTGATACCTGGCTGATTTTATCCTCCGCTGTGTGTGTGTATAGTGTTGGATGTGTGTGTGCTTTGAGAGGTGCGTTTTTCTTGATGTCTTCCAGTCAATAGTAGCTTCCTGCCTTCAGGGCTTGTGTGTTGTTTAATAGGCTGGTCAGACACAGGGCACCTGTGTTTCCTCCCTCTGCCTGTCCCCACACAGAAACACCCTCTGTTTGACCACTTTGCTCCGTTTGACTGGCACATTTGTTCTGGGTGCATTACGGTTAGAGGTGGAGGAGATTAGATGACTTCTTGAAATTTGAGGAAGGTGTTGTCATTTGATGTCTGCTCAGGTGTTCTGAGGCTTTTAATAAGGCCAAAATGTCTCTTACACCACATGTGGATGGTAGTGTAGGTTGGGTGGTCCACCACTTTAGCACTGGCTGAAATGTCGCAATGTCTTTTGATGGAATGCTATGAGGTCTTTTGCAGACATTCATGGTTCCCTGAAGATGAATCCCAATGAGTTGTTTTAATCTTTTGAATCAAAATAAACTCCACTAACAGGTCAAATATCCCATCCACACTGTGATGTGTCGACTGGTGGCTTCGTGAAACACTTTGTTGGATCATTCATCGTTCCCAGAGGATGAATCCTCCTGACTTCGCTGAACCTTTGACTTTTATTCCGCTTATTATATAGCTACTTACTACTTACTTACTTTAAAAAAAAACCCAACAATTATTGACGTATATATAGCATATTACCCTGTAGCCTTCTCAACTCAGCTGTTACTACACACATTAAATTGAACATTTCCACTGACAGTGAAGAAAACAACGTGAAACGGGACTGCATGAATGAACGCAACACCTGTTTTTCTGCCTCATCGCTGTCAGAGTCTTCAGTCTTAAAACTCGCCTTTTTCCTCACCGTGTCCTGTTAAGTGTTTACTTCATACGTCATCTTCAATCTTGTAGATTCCTCTGTCCTTGCCTGCAGTTATGGTGTCTTTCACTTTCTTTCCAATTTTTTCTTGGTTTTCCACTGTAAACAAATTTCAAATAAACCTGAGTTCTCTCTGCAGTCTGATATGGTTACAGTTGGTTAGTAATGGTATGTTCTTTATGGCAACAGTGTGCTATTGAGAAATAACAGACTGTTGCTACGGGGTATTGACCAATCAGAATCAAGTCTTGAACACATCTGTGTAGTAACTTCTAGCTTTGATATGGATAGCAACGCATTTTGTTTATCACCATTCAGTGAGCTATTGTAATGAATAATCTCAGATAGCAGGTTAATCTGTGTTTTACCTGGGATGACCGTTCAGAGGAGGTTACAGAAGGTTTTGTTATTGCAGCAGGGAAATATGTCATGTAGGAAGAAAACTGCACCGGAAGGAAGAGTTCAATATACAGAGAAGACAAAGGGATCAGACTGATTATCCTTGCTTCACCCAAAACAACCCATAAACAAGGTGATGGGTTCAATCACCCAGTCTGGGTTCTCTCAAGGGCCACAAAAGGCCTGAACCACAGCAGGGCCCACACAGCGCCGCTGCCATCCACGGTTTAAGACAACAGCGTGTTCTGCAGCTCATTTGGACGGACAAATTCTGTCAGCCTACATAATACTTATTCGCCAGTTTGAATTGGTTGGCCGGTGTCTCGGGCCCAGAGATAAGTGGAGAACTTTCCAGATGACTGGCGCAGGACAACCCTGACCCGTCATCCCACTGATTGCCACACACTCCTCTGCTGCCTTTTTGGCAGCGATTTCTCCAGGGGCCCCGTTCTGTCTTTGAGTTTGTCCCCATAATGGTAATGGGGCACATGCCTTCTCCACACACGCAGGCTTAAAGCACGAACACACACACAGAGATACACATTATAGCTGTGTCTACACCACACACATACATGGACACTGTGTTCGTATGTCTGTGTGTTAAATGTAGTAAGTCCCAGTCGCCCTGTCCTGCCAGCTTTGTCTGCCCTCAGCTGTTCCGGCCCGGTGCCTGCATTGTGCTGCCGGGCTCATTACCAGACCAGAAGCACTGTGGCCCGAAACCTCCTCGCTAATAGGCCCAGAGAGAGACACAGAGGAGTTATGTCTGCTGTGGCTTGTGTGTGTAGCAGTATAACGTTAACTTTTTTACTCTTTTGGCAGCAGGACGGTTAATGTTTAACATTTGCGGCGGTTATTTCTCCTCTCAGACTTCAGCTGGTTCGAGGAATTTGAAGTTCAGTTCCTCGTCCATGTGAGGCACACTGACTAAAAAAAAAAGCTCCTCTGTATGTTTGAGTGTATATGTATGTGTGTTTCTGCATGCCTGAGCAGGGACCTGGAAAGAATGAGAGTCCGGTCAGTTGATGGGCTGTCTGGAGTGGCCCAGGACACTTGAGAAACAATGGGATGAAATGCAGCTATTGTTTAAAGTTTACAGTGTGGCCGCTGGAGAGGGAGAGACAGAGAGGAGTGTTAAGAGGTGAAACAGAGAAATGTAAGGAGAGCGAAGGCTCGGAGAGAGAAAAAGTGTGCATACTGTAAACACAAAGACGTCAGGGTTGATCTTCATCACCATACAGATAGCACACCAGCTGAACTAATATTGAGGATTTTGAGTAATTGTCTCAGAAGTCAGACAAAAGCCTCCATACTGTCTAACTCAGGGGTTATGTAATTAGGTTTGAGATGTTCTTTTATAGAGAATTAGGCCATGAACCATATCTCAGAGGTTGCAGTGGTCTAATGAGACTAAACAGACAAAGAAGATCAAATCAGGAAAATTAAACTCAAACAAGTTCAAGTGTACATTTCTTTCTTCCACTGCTGAAAATCTGAATATAATTTCAATAATAATATTAATAATTGATCGGATTTGTATGGTGCTTTTCACTGTACTCAAAGTCGCTTTACAGAAAAATAAAAATAAAAGCAAAGCAAATAAATAAAACAGAACAGAACAAAGACAGTGGTGGGGCGGGAGTATAAGTTATGTATTGTATGCTTTTTTGAACAGGAAGGTCTTTAGGTGGTTTTTAAATTAAACAACCAAATCATTAAATTTTGCACGTTTTAGCAGGTTGAAAATAAAACACCTATTTAATAAATATGTATTCTGTTTGTATATTGTTTAATATTTGGTTGCAAGAAATATTTGTAGAATATCTACTGTACGGCTCCGTGTGATGCGCGTCTCATACATGAAGTGTGGCTGAATCTGATTGAAAGTAAACTTTAGTTTTTAGAGTTTTATTACACTTCATAAGTTTAGATTATACCAAATAATGCCCCCTTGTTGTTATTTAACAAGTCACTTGGATTCAAATAATCTTGTTTAAAGAGTTGACAGTCTGAAGGTCAATATTGTGCAATAACATTTGGAGAAATTGTGAAAACAAAAATAATATTGATATGTAGCTTAGATTTGAGTCAGTTAACCAGGATAGCTTTAAGCATATATTTTTGTTTAGTGTAAATAAACCAGTATCATAGCAGCAAATTTATATTTTGTAGGGCTGGCTGTGGTGATGGGGCCCACTGAGATATCTTTTCAGGGGGCCCAGAATTCCTGGTGACGCCCCTGGTTAGCTGATATGATCATAAGGTCCATAATGGACAACAAATTGGCCTCTAATGTGAGATCATCTGTCCATACTGACACAACGACGATGAAACCACGTGGTTACCGTGGACAACAATACACAAACTATACCATCTCATCCAGGCTATTTGCCCGTTTTTACAGGTTACTGAAGCAGAGGTAACAAAGTTTTGAGCTCGACTTTAAATCTCTCCGTTTGGACCATTTTATTTAACAAACTTTAAACATAAATAGAAGTCTAACCTCGTATTTTACAGCTGTTGAACACATCCACTTTCACGCTCAGGCTTCACAACCTTATTACAAGATTTGACTGAGCGGGAACCTTCATGTGCCACATTTCAGCAACGGCGCGCACGGCCTCCTCTCTCTCTCTCTCTCTCTCTCTCTCTCTCTCTCTCTCTCTCTCTCTCTCTCTCTCTCTCTCTCTCTCTCTCTCTCTCTCTCTCTCTCTCTCTCTCTCTCTCTCTCTCTCTCTCTCCCTCCACCATCGCCCTCCACCGTCGTCCCACGCGGCGGCACCAGGTGGGCCGCGGCACCGCCGAACCGTGGCGTCGTTAACGCGCCGCAATTATGAGGCCGCAAAGAGGGGCGAAATAATTGCAAATAAAACTACATGATGCAGAAAATAAAAAAAAGAAATTAAACAGATGCGCGTGCTTTCAGGATCATTGATTTCGTCCTTTTAAAATGCTGAGAGATGCAAAAAAAAAAAAAAAAAAGCAACATTTCAGGATAAACAGCTGAATTTGAGCACATAGGCTAATAATAATAATTAAATAATAATAATAATCATATAAATGATAATCAAAATAATAGTATGCTTCTTATTAACTCTCCCTTGTTCTTCACCTACACATTTTTTAAACATATTTCCCCCATTTGATTGGGGAAATCAAATGGGGGAAAAAAATCTGAACCAAATAATAAAAACCACATCAAAAACAAGAGTAAATTTGTCATGCTTTAATTAAAATAATTCTTTAGAAATTCAGTATTTACATCTGCAATAATATTAATATCAGTATAAGAAAAAATAGTCACAGTTCTTACCAAACATCGGAACATCAGCATGACAACAAACTAAATTTATTTGACGCAAAACAAACATTTCAAGCCTTGTTGGTTTTAGTAGCCAAATCATCATCATCAGTCATTCTCTGAGAAAAATTGCATCACTTCCTTATAGGTCATTCATCATTTACAATATGTACATATTGCTAGACAAATACATTAATTATCTTTGAGGGGGGAGATGTGGCCATTTCATTGTAATTGTATTCCAATGTGTCTCTTCATCGTCTATTTTCACAACAGGGGAGCTCTGACAGTCTGAATTTACACTGAAAACAAGCAGGCACAGATCAAGAAAGAGGGATCGATTTGTAATGATAGGACAAAAAGTATTGTAAACAAAAATCAGGCATAGTTCAGTACAAAGAAGTTGCATATCTGTTTTGACTGGATCAGTGGTGTGTGTTGCAGATCTGCAAGAAGTCTTTGGCCTAAAAGCGTTAAAGAGACTGCACCTTGTATTGGCCCTGTGAGGAGTTAGCAATGTGTAAACGTGCATGAGTCAGAGTCACCAT